>NC_064601.1:89429726-90063163 GCF_943734735.2 Anopheles gambiae
ATATAGAATGATTTTTTAATTCTTTTACGTAATTCTCGTTTTGCATGAGTTCAAAATAGCAAACATCCATCTCCACACTAGAATGTCAATCTTGACAGCAATACTATGCTTCCTTTGTTCAATATTAAGAACGTTTAATTAAGATCATATGTGTAGCTAAAGATCTATGCCGCACTTTACGCATTAACGACAAGCAGATACCCAAGTGGAGAAAAGTTCCGATGTTATTCGCTACAATTTCCCAACGCCCATCACACCAAGATGCTCTTGTCCACCGCTACCGGTGTGACCAATTACCCGTTTATTGCGGTTGTAAAAGTGAAATGCTGCAAGCTGAGATAGAGAACCCAGCGCCACACCAGAGCCTCTCACATCCCCACATTCGCTGCAAGTACAGCCAGTGACACCAACAGCAACAAACACGATACATAAAAGAGCGCGATACAGCCGGGTCGTCCGTGCAGTAGGTAATTAGATCAATATTAGAACAATCAGTGTGTTTGTTGTGCGCGAAGGTTAAACGAAAGTGCGCGTGCAGCGACGTTGGTGGTGGTACACCAGATGACGCGGTTTTTATCTCCTCTTTCGCTTCCCAGCCGCATACATACCAGAGGGACTACCGACCGGTTCGAGAGGGGCCAAACGAGATAAGCCCAATTGGCCCTTCTGTCTCTCGCCCTTGTAAGTGGAGTTTGTGCACTCTCCTCTCTCTGTTTGGTCGCTTTGATTGCCACAGGTATGATGGCTGAAGTAAGTACCGTGGCGGTGGCAAGAGGGCGACGACATCTTCAAATCCGTATCTCCGCGACTGTCCCCGCAGCCATCTGGTAGAGGCAATCCCGCGGACAAATGTAAACAGACCTACATATAGCCCATAATAACCCACAGCAAACCGACAGAAACATCCGTAAAACAGCGGAAACAAAGTCAAACAAACTTCCAGCTCAAATGCCCAATTCCATGCCTTTTTGGGAAGGTAGTTTGGGTCTGATCGTACAAAACCCACGGGCACACAAAATAAATACAAACTTCAATCAAGCTCTTCCACACCGTGTCTCCGGCCCCATCCTTCTGGAACACCATGGCTTATCACACCATCACACCACCGCAAGAATCTATTCCACAGAGGGGCCGCCTCCCCCAAAAATATTGGATTGTTTTCACCTGAATGGCGCAGACAGCCGGCACACAGCGTGCAAGAACACAAACTTGCCGGCAATGCGGCGACTTCATATAATGCAGCCCCGGCGACAGAGCCCGGTGGTTTCCAAATTTGTGAATCAAATCAAGCGGCGGGTCCATCCATTTTCCCTTCGAGAAAAATAGGGGAATAAACCCCGGGCCGTCCACCTTCAATATACTGTGGGAGCTTTCGTACAATGGAGCTGGGAGAAAGCTGGAATGATGTATGGGGTGGATGTGGAAAAAGCAGGCAACCAGCAGCGACCGCCCTTAGGTTTGATTTCGGGGGAAAATCAACACTTTTCTGATGATTTATTTCGCGCGTCTTTGATCAAAGAGGTATAATGCCGAACAACAAGCCACAATAGTAGCGTAATTTCAAAATGAATCCTAAAACTAATACCATATGTGTTAAGAAAATCAACAAAAAGACTCTATCAACCCACTTCACCGATTATTAGCGCGTCAAACTAGCGGCTTCTGGAACAATTTGCGGCAAACGCTTTAGCCATAAAACGCCCGTTTTGCTGGTTATCATGCTGCTGGTTTTCGCCTGCTAAACGTCAGCGTTGTCCAAGCAAGCCCTTTCCGGCCACTTGACGGGGAAGCGATATCGATTTAAAGATAAACTAGATATATGTTCACGGCCCATATGCGTGACAGTGGGAGTTGCGAGAGATGCGCGCTGGAGTGGATGAGTCAACCGTTTGCCTGATTTTGCCTAAAAAAATAGATGTTCAATTAGAGAGTTGAAGTACTGTTTGAACAAACAAGGGCCATAGTTTGTTCATTTTATACACATTTGTCGCTTGATATTATTTATGTAAAACTATTCTCTTGTTTTACGATTCTTTTTACGGGTTTATAACACTACCTTCAGTATGATAGGCACCCAAGAACATCAACAAGTAAATGATGCAACAAGGTGCCCTCGTCCAAGGTGGATACTAAAATGCCTAACCCCGAAGCAACTGCTCGTAAAAATCCGACTCCGACCGAAGAAATGTATGCATCATGCTAGAAATCACTGGCGAAATAACTTTGTGAAAACATGCTTTAGTGCCACTTGCAGAACTGTCCGAGCATGAGAACTCTACCCAATCAGATAAGCGGTACACCTCCCTAACCTTAGCTGCCCATTATTCTACTTGTCTCTGCATAATTTGTGAAATTGGAATGATTTAATTCTCCCTTCTTTTTTTTGGCACGCCCGACATAACCTGAAATTGGAGCCAACCCAAAATGTTGAGTCGTGGTCGGAAAGTCATCTTACAAAAAAAAAGAAAAACCCTCAGAGACAGTTGGTCAACTATTGTTTCAAATGCCTTTTTTATCCGGATCCGGAGAAACTCATATTCTTCTTGCACTCTCTCCCCTTACAAGCTGATGATAATTTGATTGCGGACAAAACAACAACCTCCCCCCGGGCTGGATGCAACAAGCTGTTGCACATTGCAACACATCGAACTCCTCTTTCAGGACGGGGAAATGATGAAAAACGCATCAGCAAAACGATTGGAACGCGTCCAAACACTAACTCATTGCGGGAGGATTGCGATGGGCACGGCATTGAAAAACCAACGGCAGAGCGAACGTGTTTTGAACGATTAAAACCCTTCAATGCGGTCAGAATGCTTGGGACGACGAGACGATGTCATCCGCCAGACGGTGTGTGTGTGTGTGAAGCGGATGGGGCTGGATTTCCCTAAGCGCTTATGCTCTTTTAGCAGATTACCATACCAAGACACAGCACAGACAACACATCCAATCGCTTTTCTTGCTATCACACTCTTTCCACTATCCCCTTCTAAAACCCCTAAACTTGGAATAGATTGAAAAGAAATATTAAAAAAGTAGCGAAAAAAATCAGAATCAGAAAAGGCCAAAACGTCCCAGCCATTCGCCCGGTCGGATTGCAACAATCGTGGCGGACAAAGGCGTGAGGAAATTGATATCTGTCAACTACACCACCGCTGACAGCGTTCAGCTACCATTGGCGAACCGTGGCTAAACCAGGAGGCCTGGTCATTCCACACAAAGCGACTCCAGAGCATGAGCGACATGCAAAACAAAAGAATACAAATACATGCATGCACACAGACACACACACACTTGACAGGATGCCCGCAACCAACCAACCAACCATGTGGCAATCAACGGTGCAATGTGCAACATGTCTAAGCGATTGCATTCGGAAGCGTCTCGCTAACGGAGTGGGTGAAACAACACGAGTAAAGCAGGGAGGGGATTTGAATCGGTGTGTCCGTATACTGTTAGCAACCATCGCAAGATCAACATGTGTTGAGGCACAACAGGCTGATTTGTTTGGCAGAGGTACTGGCATGTTCAGGGAGCGCGAGTGCGCGATCGATTTGCTCGAAAAATTAAACAAACAACTCAAACTACAATAAATAGCGCAAGCAAGCGAAACAACCACCATCTCTGCAGCTGGCAGTTGGGGTAAATGATCAAAGGGAATCACGAAAAGGGGGTACATAATGCAGTTTACTTGTCGTGCCCAGTCAACAACGGGACGAACTTGAAACGAAAGATGAAAGAAACTATTTTAAAGCCACAGTTTGTTTATAATAAGCTGACAAAATGCTGCTTTCAAGTAGCGCTTCAAGTAGCAGATGTGTGACAAAACTGTGGCAAATAAAAACGATGATCGATTTAATCGGGGCACAATGACTCAGTGTGCGTTGCATACCGAATAAATAAAGCAAAATTCATCGTATCAAGCGGACGAATAACGGATCAATAACCTGATATCATAATTTCACGTAGGATGTTCCAAAACAACGCGAACGCGAAACGCAAAGACGACATGCAAATGCGTCGTTGTTTGTCACAACCCAACCGTGCTGGCATGGCATACCTCTGATAAGCTCGTTGCTCCCTTTTTATACAGAAAAATCCCTTCCAAACGGTGGGCATTTGTGGGCATGATACTAATAAATGCAATCGTAATCGTTACGATAAACCCCAAATTCAAGCGATAAGAGAGCATACGCGCGCATCACAATGGTGATGTGTTCTTTAAAGCACAACCACGACTTCGATCCCACTCCGGCTATTGTTTAGTTGGATTTCGACTACGGCAAAATCCGAACCACTAGTTCCGCCCAGAGTCGTCTGAAGTCGTCCGAAGTAGTGGAGGGAGCTCGGAATCGGACCTACCCGATTCCGATTCCTTGTTCGGAATCAATTCCGGAGCCGATTGTACAGTTGACCCTGGAATTGATTCCTTGGTCAGAATCGGCTCCGGAATCGGAATCGACCTTGGAATCGCAATTTGCTCCAATAACGGAATCATAATTGACTCCAGAATTAGCTCCGGAATGTGAATTAGTTCTTGAATTGAAAAAAAAAGTTTTAGAAGCGGAATCAGTCCGGGAATTTCCATGAGAAAGGATCTTTTAATGATCTTTAGTAATGTTTTATTTTTTGTGGTTATTGGATTCCGATTCTGGAGTCGATTTCAAAACCAATTCCGAATCCGATTCCAGAATCGATTCCGTAAACTGATTCCGGAACTGATTCGGAATCGATTCCAGAAAAATGCGGAGCTAGCTGGAATCGATTTCGACAAAAGCTTCATTTTTCCCATCACACTTCCCATCACTCCCAAGTTGTTCGGAGTCGATCGGAATCGTCCGGAGTCGTTTGAAATCGGAGTCGACCGGAATCGGAATCATTCGGAGTCGTCCAGAATTGGAGTCGGTCGGAATCAACTGGAACCGTCCGATACAATGTGCTTCATGCATTTCATTTCGCTGTGTTTTTTAGTTTTTCACTTTGCGCGCACACTTCGTATACAGGCCTTTGTTTCCAGGGCTGACTCCGATCCCAACCGATACCAGACGACTCCGACTCCGAACGACTCTGAACGACTCCGAACGACTCGGGATGACTCCGAACGACTACGGATGAACTCGAACTTCGAACGACTTCGAACGAATCCGGACAACTCCGGATGTATCCGGTTCCGAACGATTCCGGATGACGCCAACTCCGGACGAATCCGGGTGATTCCGGGAGATTCCAGACGATGCCAAACGACTCCAGATAATACAGGACAGATCTACCTTTCGGAGTCGGTTCCGAAATTATTGGAGCCGGATCGGAGTCGATTCCGGATTTTTGCCAACTTTACCCATCTCTACAGCACAGGCAAAACGGTTTCGAAATGGCAAACTGGGTGGAATTGGTTTCTAGTACCTCAATAAATATGCGCTCCAATTAGGTATTCATAGCCGATTTCACGTATGAAGAACGTTTTTGAATATAGCCTGCGGTTGCGTTCATCTCGTCCCTCGATTTGGAAAGACTCAATTGCAAGACACACATCGCGCAAGCAAACCACACACTCGCCGAACCCCTGTGTCCGGGCAGTTTCCGATCAAACTAGACACCGTGTGGCCTCTTTCCCGCAAACGGGCGGATCCTTATCTCGACCCTGAGGGCCACCGACCGACAAACGATACTAACGTTTCTTCGTCCTCCGGCATATGGCAACCGATATCAGCACCAGTAGCAGCAGCACCGTAGGGACGTGCAAGATGTTAAACGATATGGCTTAGTCGTAAGAAGCAGAAGGGGAGTGGGGGAGAGTGCAAAACCATACCACCAGCGGGCGGCAAACATGCAGAACTTACCGAGCAGCAGCAGCTTAATGTCCTTGGCCGCCTGGATGCCATCCTCCTTGAGGTTGCGCTCGATCTGCTTCGACCGTGCGACGGCCGCCCGTTCCTCTGCCGATGACGTGCAGCCCATTGCTTTGTTTCAGAGCTTTGCTGGGATGCTGCCGGTTGCTTTGTTAATGGCAAAGGGCAAGGGTATTGTTTTCTTGTCAAAAACACACACACACACACACACACACACAATCTAATGCACACAAGGACACAAGGACAGCCCACAGCGCTGTATCAAGATCACTGTTAACTTAAGCTCTTTTGATCGTAATTTTAACTTTGAATCATAAAAGGAACCTTTTAAATACTGTAAAATCACTTCATCGCACTAACGGCACTTCACTAAACTTGTTTTCGGTGCCGAAACCTAAAACGAGACACAGAAACACAGTTTCCGGCAGAATTTCACAGAAACATTCTTACACACGCGGCCGAATACTAGCGTGCAACGGTTTTTGCGCCTTTTTCACTTCAATCTACGCCGGTAATTTGATTTATTATATTCCTCAACTCTTTTCGCACCACATAGTAGGCCACTGGTGCGTTTCTGCCACCAGTGAAGTTACTACGGAAAACACGCCACTTCTCTTTGTACCGGAGCCACACAATGTTCTGTGCAAATTGAAGCTGCAATCGAAAAAAAAATCGCTGAAAATAAAAACGATAAAAAAATCATTTGAAGCACAGAGCAGAGAACCTTTCTCGGTTTTTGGAAAAGTCGAAAGTCTGTTACATATTACACCATTCGTTCGGCGGTGGCATCTGAGCATTAGAGCCGTAAGTTTCCCAGCGCGTGGGTGTGCTTGCTTTTAGAAGAGTTTCCCCCCCCCCCCCCCCGCCCGTTTGTTCCTTCTTGGAAAGAGACACCCTTTTTCTCTGTCGCAACTTTCTCACCATCGCCATTAGCCATTTAGCTTCATATCGCTGTTGTTGCTGTTGTTGTGTGCGGTGCGGTGTGGTGATTGTGGTAGCTGTGGCATTTCGTAGTCTGACCACTAATTACACTTTATGGGCAGAAGGCATCGTAGAAGCCGTTGGCGGTGCCTGATTCGAGTGCTGGTGGAGAAGCTTTTCATCGGAAAAGAACTTTTGTAAGATAAAAATACACACACCAAAACGGGAGCATCTTACCGGTGAAATTGTGTTCTTTTCTTTTCAAGATGCTGGTATCATTTCACCGTGCCAAGTACTGCAACCGATGTTTGCACAAGTGAGCACAAGTCTCACACGGCGCAAACGGCGCTACTATGTTCAAGCTCCCTCCCAGCGGTTGCTTTTCGCCATAGCAGGCGTGTATGTTTTAGCAGCTTACCAGCAAACGATCAAACACGATCGATTCCCATTATCACACGACGCTTTTTGTCGCTTGTTAAGTAATGTAATGAGGTTCTCACTCCTCTCGATTGCAATACGGACTACACAAATCAGGCGCGGATAAGCGGCGCGAACACGTGGAGTGGCCGCCCACCAGCCCCATCCCATAGGAGAGCGGGGGGATCGCTTGTGCTAAAGGCCCGGGAGGGTCAAGAAATAGACGAAGCAAAATGCTAATCACGGCACTCGCAGCTGGCGCACGCAGCTACACAGCCCGAGCAGGGTGGTTTTGATTTTCTTCTCACGACAATTAGCCTTGATTCGCGAGCGATTGAATCATTCTCACGATTAGTGCACAAAGAGGGTGTACCGGGGGAGGGGAGGAGTCAGTCCATGCGATGCTGCTCGGCGGTGCATGTGCAAGTTGAGTCTTTCCCTCCCGGCATTGTCGCCGCCGCATCTTCTCCATCGCTCGCTGCATCCGCCCCTCGGGGTGGGAGAGGAGGGCGCATAGATGGGTTAATCTATCGCTTAACCTTCAGATGGGGTTTTGCGTACGCCAGAAAGGGCTCAACAACATCCGTCATCTCCCGAACGAGCAGGGGAGGTTTCGTTTCTTTCCCCCTCTTCACCAGGGCAGAAAGTTTGCGGCACTGATTTCTAGAAAAAAAAAAGCATTTTATTTGAGTAATATTTCTAAATGCGTTAAATAGTTATTTTAACTGTTCAAATATATATTTTTGAAAATTCGTCCAAAACAAACCCCCGGAGGAAAACACAATCGGAAACGTTAGGCTCTTCGAATAATTTACCTTTTTTTTTAATTTTCGCGTATCGATAAGGGCAGTTAAGCAGCACTAGCTTTCCACTTAATCACACTATTTCTCACACACGCTACACCCAATGATTCACACGCAGCCAGAGTAGAACGGTTTTAGTCACACACAAACTAAACACAACTTGCTGGCTGCTCAACAGCTGATCTGTTTGTTGGGTTTTCTTTCCCCTTCGCATCCGGTAGCGCGTCGCCTGAATCAATGCCGACTTTAACTTCGGTTTTAGGAAAATCAAACGATCCAACGGACGATTAGCTTACAAAATATGTTTGCTGTTTAGCTCAGAGCTCAACAGACCCAGACCGGAAAAACTCGCGGAACGGTGCTGCTGCGGTGGACGAGTGGACTGGCAAAGTTTTGAAATTCATAGGAAAAGTGGGAGAAAATCGGTTTCGTTCAGTCAACGATCGGTTGACATTTGCTTTCGTTAAATCGGGTTGGGCACTGCGGGCGTCACTTGACAGTTCAAGCCTAATCGTTGGTGCGTTGATGGTTTTGTTAAAAACTGGAAATCTTCCCAAGTGCCACAAATCCACTAAACGACCACTAAACGGGTTCTAAACGACTCAAGATCTCAACCTAAACGGAATATAGAAAGACTTCGTTTAGCAAACGGCAAACGATTCATGCATTCTAAAAATAGCTAAAAGTTGGTGGCGCCATCTGTTGGTAAAATACCCAACCAGTGGAGGTTTCTCGCTTGGAGGAGAGCTTTCTCATTCCCTCTGAACTGTTGTATGGTTTCGCATTGAAATTATGCATTGCTAGAACTAGAACGGCGATACGATTGTTTAAATATTAAACTCCAATGGAAACCACCAGCACTGAATCAAGTGAGAATAGAGTAATGGTCGCTGGTGTCGCGATACCCACCGTATCTTGACCACACTACCATTCATATAGATGTTTGCTCTGAAAGTTAGAAGGCTATATGATTAGATGAAACTTGTCGAAACACATTGCAAGAAAAGGACAGCAATATTAATGATGCGTTGTAATACGCCATCTATTGAGCAAACCAGTGAAACTAGGGAGCTTTCGTTTTTTTTCTATGGATATTTGATTTTCCAGTCGTTTTAGCTTAATCTGTGGCGTTTAGGTTAGGTTAAGTATTTAAATAATAGTATCGCCGTTCTAGCTCTAACGATACATAACTGAAATCCTAAACCTCTCAAAGCGAAGAAAGCTCCGCTGTATAGCTATCCCACCAAGAGATGGCGCCACCAGGTTTTTGTTGTTGTAATTTTTAGAATGCATGAGCCGTTTGCCGTCTGCCAAACGAAGTCTTTTTATATTCCGTTTAGGTTGAGATCTTGAGATATTTAGAACCCGTTTAGTGGTCATTTAGTGAAGTTGGCACTTGTGAAGCCATTTTCTTTAAAGAAAATCACACGTACGATAGGATATGTTATGCCAAAGCCAACGTTTGAAGGATAAACTTCAAACGAAAGTGACAATATTTAGCCGTGTGTGATAACCGCTTAACATTTGATTTTTTCTAAAATTTCACTGGATTTTCAACGTTTTGTGTTAAGTGAAAACCTTTGCCAACTATTGCTAATAAACATTTTCAAAATTAATCAATGCAAAATTCAGTCTAAAAATTGTTAAAGGATTTAACAAACAAACTGGAGCAAAAATTTATTTGAAAAACGAAATTGCCATTCTAATTGCATTTATCTGGTGCTCAACTGTCATGCTGACATTTCCAGCACAGTCTAGAACGTAGGGTGCAGTTGTGGTCCAACCTGCCGCACGCCACCATTGAAACAACCCATCCAAGGCAAGGTGAAAAGACGTAATTGCTCGTCAGCGCTCAAGTTAAAAACATTTCCGTACGCCCATAAAAGCCAAAACACAGAGCCCGTGCTTAAAAGCAGTGAGCAAAGTTAGCGAAGAAAAAGTTCTGCACATAGACAGACAGACAGACAGACTGCCAAAGACATCAAAGAGTGCATCGGTCTCTTAGCCAAAAGTGAATTTTGGTGTTGAAATTCTAGTGCAATCGAAACCAGTTGTTTCCAGTGTTATTTTCCTCCAGTCATGGCCACGTCATTTGCAAACTTTTCGTTTGAGCGACTATCGCAACAAATGGGTGCAAAATTGTAAGTTTTCCTCCGATTATGGCGATGTGTGGTAGTGTCAGGGGTGGAAGGGACAGTATTCAGAGGATCTCGAAAAATCTCGCTTTCTGTGGCTGCGGTTGTATTTCACCTTCACCCCAACATCCGGTCGTTTCTCTTTCCCTCTCTCTCTCCTTCCAATTCAATTTTGTTCCTCTTCGATAACAGTTTGTCAAGGTCTTTTCATGTGATATCAAGGGTGTACGTGCACGCGCGTGTGTGTATGTGCGTTATGTGTACATAAACATTCTAATTGACTGTTAATTCGTTCTCTTTCTCCCCTCTCAGGGATCCTCGGCTGCGCCAACATCTGTCCAAAGTGTACGGCTGTTTGGCCGCCACCTGCAGCACGGCCACGGTCGGTTCGCTCATACACCTGTCCGGCATCTGGGAGGCCGGCCTGCTGAGTGCGTTCGCGTCCCTCGGACTCATCCTGGGCATGGTGTTCACGCCGGACAATGGTAAAAACTTCGTGCAGCGGTTCAGCATGCTGATGGGCATCGGGCTGTTCACGGGCCATTCGCTCGGCCTGCTGCTCGAGCAGGTCATCTACATGAATCCGGCGATCGTCGTGACGGCGCTGGTCGGTACGACGACCATCTTCGCCTGCCTGACCGCGTCCGCCTTCTTTGCCAAGCGCGGCAAGTACCTGTACCTCGGCGGCATTCTAATGAGCGCCCTCAGCACGATGGCCCTGATCAACCTTGGCAATCTTTTCTTCCGCTCGTACATCGTGCAAGACGTAAGTAAACGCCACTTAACGACCTGGCCCTCACCACTACACACCCATTTCGCTCTCTCACTCTTTCTAACACACACACTCTCTCTCTCTCTCTATCTGCCTACACCTCCAACATAAACCGGAGACGCATCTGTTTCGTTTCCCGGGTGGTAAATAATTGAGGCATCTTTTAAACAAAAGAAAATGCGTCATCCGTGGCCGTTGAATTAATGATTAATTTCTAAGCCTACTATGGCGTGCGTCTTTCGTATTGGCTGTGCCCGTGGCCCGGCAAGCGTGTGCAGTAGGGAAGCACCACGTCATCGCTTGTAACAACAGCTGATGCAACAATGTAGCTCATGTAAACAATCCATCCAACAATCGCATTATTGTTGTCGTTAGAACATAATTCATTGATTTAGGGACATTTTATCTCTTGCGTGCTTTTAAATGCCATCTCTCAAACTTTCTTTGCAATTCCAAAACACCTGTAGCTAACAAAATATATGTCTATCCCTTTTCCTTTTAGATTTCCCTCTACCTCGGGCTGATCGTGATGGCCGGCTTCGTCCTGTTCGACACGCACATGATCATGGAGAAGCACCGCCTGGGCAGCAACGATTTCATCGGCCACTCGCTGGATCTGTTCTACGATGTGATTAGCATTTTCCGCCGCCTGCTTGTGATTCTTGCCCAGCGGGAGGATAACAACGAGCGCCGAAAGCGAAAGAGCAACTAAAAACCGCAAACCCCAAAGCTAAAACCACCGAAGAGCAGAGATTGTGTGTGTGTGTGTGAGAGAGAGAGAGAGCAAGTGGTCACAATCTAAATACCCTCGCTTCTCGGTGGGCCCTCACAGCCTACTTGTTTTTTCCGTTGCTCTAAGTTTGAACATGGCGAGTTCTTGTTTTTGTTCTTGGCCACCGCATGCAATACAATATCATGCCAAAATGGTTGTGTGCGATTAGGCACGCACATCTTTATTTACACTCTTTGTTTGGCGTTCCGTTTGTTCAATGCTAAACAGGTTTAGTTTTGTTGAAATTCAACCATGCTTATGTGAGAATGGAATTGCAATTTGTGTTTCAACATTTAGGATGTTGTGGCGAATGGTTTGTGTTTGTTGCAATAGATCTGCAATAGCTATCGCACGGCTCGCACGACGATTCGCAACTGACGCACGGGTTGATGTCGTTAGGGAAAGTTAGTTATCAGCACGTGAGCGTCGCGGTTAGTCTTTTTCCGCACCTAGAGAAGCAAAGATAAGATCTTATGAAATGATAAGAAATCCTAAACTGTGTGTGTACGTTTTTATGAAGTACTTTCTAGTACACACTCGTATTAAAATGGAAAAAAATCACATTTCACACCTCTTCGTTGTGTGTGGCAGCGTGATGACACATTGTTTGTATTGTGCGCGGGACAATGGGTAGTATTTACTATTTCCGGGTAGAATTGTTGTTGCACACTTTTGCTGAATTCAAATATCTCTTTTTTGGTTTGTTTGGAAGCCTCTCATCTATAAGAATACATCACTCTCGTTCATGCGCCACAAAACTGCACTTTGTCTGTTTGTTTATTGGAATTGAATCGAATCTTGGAGGTGGGCAGACAGCGCGTTGATTCCCACCTTGTGCGAACAAAAAAAACAAAAAAAAAGCGCTACGAAGAGATCAGAAACCATTATAGAAAATCGTCGTGTTGTGTGCTCAACGTGTGGGTACCGGGTGGGAGTATTTGTAACTTTTTCAGCCCCCGGGGCAACCCAAACCCGAACAATCTGGTGGATGGTTTTTAACGTAAATATTCCGTCAGTGTTGCATCATACTAGATGTGTAAGTTCATGTTACTCGATGGAATCCGCTAATGGATGAATAAAATATTTTACTAATTTAAACACATGAGTGGGGAGAGCTACAATCGGTGCAATAGGTTCGTTCGAGAGAAAGAAAAAAGCTCCCTGGTGAGCTCTAATTTTAGAAATAAATGGATAATTTTAGCAGATTGATAGGATGTACCTTTACCGAGTGCTGCTAATCGACCCACACGATGTTAATACCGTTAGAGAGGAAGAGGAGAACCTTTCGAACTTATTTTTGGAACGCAGCGAAGATATAACAGGTCAAACAAACTCTACATTTCAAACTGTAACTATCGTACTTCTTTTTTTATTATTATTTTTACAAACAACGTTCCCATCTTCTCTTCCAACTCGCGTAAAATCGCTGCAAACTCCTTAACAAAGAAAGAAAAGATAAACGAACGCGTACCACTCTGGAGTCTATGCGCACTATCGCAAGGATACAGTAGTAGATAGGTAGTGGTAGATGAGTAGAGTACTTGCAGTAGTAGTAGTAGTAGTAGTAATAGTTTTTGTTTTGTAATAATATTAGCAGTAGAAGCAATTCACTTATATTTTACCATCAGCTCTACCGTAACACCAATATGGATTGTGTTTTTGTTTTTGGTTTTAATTGTATTATTTTCGTTTCGGTGTGTAGGGTAATTGAAGATGTCGTATGATGGAAGAACAAAACGAATTTATGGTAAGAAAACTGTTTTGTAACACATTCGCCGGAAGAAAATCGACCGGAAGCAGCAAGGTAGCGAAGGACAGGCATTCAACAGGATGGTATCGTCGAACAGTCCTTATGTTCCCTTATGCCCCCAACAATGTCGTCCCCTAGTGTGGTCAGTCCCAGCAAGAAGGAAAGGAAGGTAACTGGTGGATGTAACTTTGTTCCTGATCATCATTTGCAGTTGCGGCGCCTCCTTCTGATCGTTGGCGATGGCAATGGTGTTCCAGTCCGCTGCCGCTTACTTGCCAGCATCGTTCATCGTTTTCGGCAGGCTTAGGAGGGAGTTTATTAGCTCGGAGTTACGCTTCGCGTACGGTGCCCGCGGGACGACGGCAATCGGTTGCCGGGTGTGCTCGTAGCTGCTACACGGCCTGCACGGCGGGAAGCTGGTCAGCTCGTTCAGAAAGTCCGTCGACTGGTCGGCGAGCCATTCGGCCAGCTGGCGGATGTAGAGCTGTTTGAAGTAGGAAAAGAACAACAATATCAGCAATGTTAAACGTTATCCAAGAGATGTTATCGCGCTCCATGCGGTTGTAGTCATTTCTTGGAAGGGGGTTTAGCGACGCCTTTGTCACAGATAACTGAACGTCACTGTTACAAAGTGTTTGGAGTGCGTGAAAGGTAAAGGCTGAATCAAGAAGTCCTCATGAAGATTAGATCACTTCTTATCACGATAAGAACCTCTTGAGAATCTAATGTTCTGTGTTCTGAGTTTTAGACACACACACACACACATACACACACTTCATAACTCACTTCTCTATCCAAATCCCGATCATCCTCGAAAGCGGGCAGGGCCGCACTCGCTCGGAGCCACAGACAAACCAACAGTACACAGGCAGCACTAACTTTAGCCATTTTCTAGTGATACGATAGTAGAAAGAATTTCACTCTTGGAATAATCAGTTCTATCCGTTTAATATCCGTTGTCTGTGAAGATGGCTGCCAGATATATGTATCCACACCAGCGAGCAGCTCCCTGAAGAGGTTGTGACAAGTTCTCCGGTACTTCTGTTACTGATGGGGTCAATCGGTGGGATGTAACGCTTTTATAGGGAACCGTGTCCGTACTACATCTGGCGCACTATCCTACGCATCTGGTCGTATCTGGTCTGCCTTTCCCCTAGCCCGGAAGCCTTCCACCCATCCGCAATATCTGTTCTGTGCAGTTCGAACATTCCGAACGCATCGAACATCGAGTCCTTGCGCCGTAAAATCTCCTGCTGAGAGCGCGCAAATTTTATTGCCATGGCATTGATGTTGAGGATGAAAGGGAGGGTTGGTTGGGCCCATTTGGGGGTGAAGATATTGTGTTTGTCTGTAGGTAATTTCCCTTTCCCTTTGCGCTCATCTGCGGCTCATGTCAACTGCAGGCGGGCAAAACATGCGGAGACGAACCTGAGCACCGAGCAAGGTAAGCCAATGTAAATAGGCAAATAGCACTGCAGCACTTATGTTGGACATTAAATTTGATTTCTATTTGTTTTTGCAGGCCCGAGATCGCGATAGCAGTGCGTGCCCATTACCACACATTAGGGGTTTTTTCCATGTACAAATGGGATCCTGGCTTTGGAATTAAGCGCGTTTAGCGCGTCGTAAGCAAGGAATACGGAAGATACTATCGGAGTGTGTTTGAGCCAAATGGGTCGAACCATTCATTCACCCAATTTTCGTTTTCGCGCCCAAGACCGTTAAAAAGACGATAGTAGATATGGTGCTGGTAGGGGGTCGTGGTCGTGTAGTTCGTTAGCCTGAAGACGAACCTGAGGTTTGAGGGCAGGAACGGTTCAAGACTGCATAGGTGGTGGTGTGGTACAAAAATAGATCCAGCATCTAAGGGGAACTCGTTCGTCATTATGCAATTTTAGGAGCTGACGAATTGACGCAACGGAACTGTTTTATGTGGGCAGAAGCTTCTCGAACTTTTTACCGTTTATTTGTGGCCATGCTTTGCGATTGCGTCATTATCAGAACTGGGCAGCGAGATTCGTTTGGAGGGCAAGTTTGGGAGATGTTATCCGTTATGAACTTGAAGATGATATTTCCTTGTTTAATCTTCGTCGTACATCAGGGTCGTTTTATAGATCCATAGGGTGTAAATTTATAATCGAACACATTCTAAATGCCGCAAATCTTGAAGAAGATGGCGGAACCAGCAACTTGACATGGAACTTGCAGAGGAACTTGTACGAACTACCACGAAGTGAATGCACTGGACGGTAACATTTAACAAAGGCTTCACATCAAATTATTTGAACGCTACAACAGACTACTTTGATCAACCTAAGACGATGTTGTATCCTGGCTAAAGCTTCGTATACGGGGACATGTCCATCTCCTATTCAGTTTGTCATTAGGGAGTGTCATTCACTACTGGGAAGAGGACCATCTTGTAATGAAATGCTAATTCTCATGAAAAGATGCTTCGAATATCCTCCGACATCCTGGAAGCCACTCGTCCTAGGCTTCTTCTTCTTCTTCTTTGGCTCAACAACCGATGTCGGTCAAGGCCTGCCTGTACCCACTTGCGGGCTTGGCTTTCAGTGACTAATTGATTCCCCCCATAGCAGGATAGTCAGTCCTACGTATGGCGGCGCGGTCTATTTGGGGATTGAACCCATGACGGGCATGTTGTTAAGTCGTACGAGTTGACGACTGTACGTCCTAGGCTACTTAGTCCATAAAATTTGTTTCGGTCGTTCACCACAATTGACAGACCATGACTTCTGACCAAGAGCGGATCTGGAAACTGCTGCAGTTGACCAAGATCGTCCAAGAAAGGGCACATCCAAAGGACTAGAAGGCTGCTTATGCTAGCTGAGATGGATGTTAAACTGATCTTGAGGAAAATCTATCGATATTAGTCCTTCGTCTTCTTCTTCTCATTTGGAACAACAACGCAACATCTGTGGCCCAAATGATGATAATCGGTCCACACGTGGCTTGAACCCATGACGGGCATATTTTCAAGTCGTGCGAGAACTCTTCTGATTGAAACACTCAAAAAAGCTCGTTGAATTCTGGGACAAGCATTTTAACTCAGATCATTTATTGAAAATGAACCAAAACTTAACATTTGTGGCTTTTAGACGAAATATGGACTAAACAGTTAGAAAATTTCACCTCAAATTACCTTCAACACACTCAAGTAAACTTACAACGCTGTGTAGCGGCACCCTAAGCATGTTTACTGCATCTCAAAAAACAAAATGTAAACAAACGCGCGCCCACTGTATGAGCGTTTCTACATACACCGAGAATGCAGCTGAGAAAATAACTGACAGCATGCTTTGACAGCGACTGACAGTATTTTCGGTGAGAGAATTCTCCTCGGCATGCAAAGAACGATGGAGCTGAGAAAAAATTGAATTGGCAGTTTATAGCGATCGATCAATTATAGTTTGCATTTTTGCCGTCTAATAATCGTAGAAATATTATTAAAAAGTAAAAGAAACTTTTTTGATTTCATTTTAGCGATTAAAATGGATTTTTTCAACATCATTTTAAAAGTCTCATCTCGGCGCTTTTCAGAGCTTCTACACACACCAGCGTGAGAAACCGGTTGTCAATTCTCTCACAGCCATCTCTCAGCTGCAGTCTCGGTGTATGTAGAAACGCTCTATGGCGTACCCTAAACGTCAAGCCGCCAAAACGTCAAACCGCTGCCACATTCCGTTACCTGGTCGTCTGGCTGGCCCTGGTAAGCGGGCACAGTGTCCGATCGTCGACGCAAAAGCAAAAGGCAAGTTTCGTAGGGGGAAGGCAAGAAGAATCTATCGTCGTGGAATTTTTGCATTCGCGTTCGTGTACGTGCATCAAATCCGGCCCTCCAGTTGGCACGATCACAGTTGGAACCGTCGGACGGTGGTCAAAAAACAAAAGTTTCGTGTAAACAACGGGATTGCAATAGCAGAACACATCCTGTAAGGTGGAGTGTGCGTTACCCTGGCCGTGTGAAGGAATTCTGAACGGTATCCGCGATCGTTCTTGTCTGTCAATCACTGCTGCGGCTGCATCTCAGTTGCACCACCACCACCCTTTTCAGGCGTTACCATCGCATCACAGTACAGGTGCAGCAAAGCAGAATGCACCCGACGGCTGCTCGATGGAGGCCCCATTATCGCTCTTGAGAGTGTGAGACGCCCATACGTGTGTGTGCCAAAGTGTGCAATAAAATGAAGCGAAATTGACATCACCCACCTCTCGATAGCGGCTGTGAGAAAACGCAAAAAGAACCTTCCACCCCACATCACATCACGTCCCGCACAACGTATCAGGGATGTGTAAACATTTATTGCATTTTGTGAAATAGCGTAAACTAATGTGCGTCCAGGTTGTCTGAGCATCGAAGGTGCGTTGGGTTGTTTTGTGTTTTTGTGATTAGAATTTCGGTTTGCTTGGCTTGTCCCCCGCCGCCAAGCAGCAAGTAGGCCTTGTGTTTTTGTTTTCCCCCCCAGAAGCTATATATCGGTCAGGGGCGTTTATCGCGGCGGTTACTGCGATTGTTGGCCACTGGTTCGCAGTGGCCTAGGGTTGGGTCTAATACAGTGTGTCATCAACGCTTTCTATTGGATTTATTACAGTTTTTGATCGTTTTTGGGCATCGTGACGCATAGAAAAAAAATCCTTACCACACAAACCCCCCGGGTTCTGATCGTTCCCCATTCTCCGATCTTCCTCCCTTCCAAACAGTGCGTGTGTGTTTTGTGTCTTGCGTATGTGTGTTCCTACCAAGTGTGAGGTGTTTCGGTGACGTGGCAGCGGATCGCCGTAGCTGAAAGCTTAAAACACAAGCGTCACGTTGCTGCTGCGGGTCGCAAAAGTATGGAAAAGTTTCCCCTGAAAGGCACCGGCAACATCAGCAGCAGCAACAACCTTTCGATATCATCCGCCGCCACCAACCATCCGCTCAGTGGTGATCATCCGTCTTATCAGTCAGTTGGCAGCAAGGTAAGGGTCACATTTACAGTTCTCTTTGTTTTTCTCTTGTTTTGCTTACCTTCCGGAGGAATCCGGCGAATGGAACACCGGCCGGGGCGGAGGTTTTTGTTCTGTTTGTCCCGGATGATAACTTCATGCAAGGGGGGACCGCGCAACAACGGACGCGCACCCGTGTTTGCGGCCTTCGTTAGCCGGAGGCTGCGATGTGTGAAGGAGCAAACCCGTGTGAAGAGCAAACACAAACGAGGCCTGTTTTCCCTCCCGGTGTGATCCCATTCTTTCAACAACAAAAAAAGAAAATTTCTTGCGATTTTACAACAAACACATTTAATCAGCCTCGCAGCATCTACTAACAACAAAGCAATCGCTTATTAATTAATGAAAGGGAGCGAGTCTTTTAGATAGAAGTTGTCAAAACACCTGGCTAGCACACCTGAGACATCTGGTACGTGAGATGATGAGACGTTAATGATAGTCGCCCCACAGGCAGTTAGACACAAACAAACCGATTCCGCTTATCGTGTGCTTCTCAGTTTTATCAGTAGAGTAATGTAAAGTTGTCTCTAGGTGTTGTCCCGCCGGTGCAAGCTTACGGTGCAAAATTTACGATCCTCACGAGCAAAAACTAACACTCTCCCGCGGTCACGGAGTAGAGGCTGACTCTGTGTCCAATAATCGCTTTGTAAGATGGTAAGGTCTAATTATAAGGTAAATGAGTAATTTGGTTGCTTTTGGATGTTCTAAACGGGAAGATTAATAACATTTTAGGGGGTAGACTGTAATACATTTTCTCTTAGTCGTCCAACGTATGCATTCAAGCGCAATTCAGCACTTACTTACCAAATTTGATAACGTTATCAGTTAGTTAATTGGCAGTTTGGCAGTGACAAAACAACGGGCCAATCAGACTGATCCTAGAGAACGTGGTGCAATTTATTCAAAACTTTGTCTTTATCTCGGATCAAATGTTGTGAGATGCTTCCTGTTTGTTGGATATTGCCAATCTGATAGCTATACTAGTGATGGGTATAGTTGACAAAAATCCGGAGTCGACTCCGATCAGACTCCGATAATTTCGGAACCGACTCCGGAAGGTAGGTCCGCTCAGCATTATCTGGAGTCGTTCGGAATCGCCCGAAGTCGTGCGGAGACGTTCAGAGTCGGAGTTGTCTGGTGTCATCCGGAGTCGTGTGGAGTCGTTCGGAGTAATCGGGAGTTGTTGGTAGTCGGAGTCATCCGAATTCGTTCAGAATCGTTCGGAGTCATGAGCGTCGTTCGGAGTCGTGTGAAGTTGTTTGGAGTAATCCGGAGTTGTTGGTAGTCGGAGTCATCCGGAGTCTTTCAGAGTCGTTCGAAGTCGCAAAAGAAAAAAGAGAGAAGGAAAAAACACAACGAAATGAAATGTCTGATCACAAGCATATTGCACCGGACGACTGCGACTCCAAACAACTCCGGGCGACTCCAGACGACTTCGGACGATTTTGGACGACTCCAACTCCGAACGACTTCGGACGACTCCGACTCCGAACGACTTCGAACGACTCCGAATGACTCCGGACGACTCCAGGCGACTCTGGACGACTCCGGACGACTCCAGACGACTCCGGACGACTCCGGACGATTCCGGACGACTCCGACTCCAAACAACTCTGGGCGACTCCAGACGACTCCGGAACCTACCAACCTTACCTATCACATGAGCAGGGAAGATCCAGTCACGTTATGAAACAGTTGTTGGAGTAGGTGATTAAAGCTGTTCAGAAGAAGCTGTTGCAATTTGTTGTGTTTCTTCAGCTATCCGATCAATGGGGTCAGTTTGCAAATGTTCTACAGCATATTCATCGCTCGCGAGATGTTTTTCAACAGCTGTTATATATTTCCGACGTGCTTCCGAAAAACAAGTCGCAAGTGTTTAATAATTATTTTTTACTTTGGAAACTGACTCAGAAAACAGTGTATTGAGATAGGAATAGCATTGAATGACAAAAGGGCCATTTATAGTACCTCCGAATTCTGTGACCAAATCGGATTAATTTTTGGTCATCAAGGTCATTCCAGCATTCCAACACATCCCAATACAGATAAGCGTCGCGATGAAGTTGCCACTCTTAATGATTTTTTAATGTATGTGACCAACTGGTCTGTAACATTGAAAAGAGCCATTAGCCTTTGAGGAGCAGTGTGAGCCTTATTTACAAAAAGTATTATTCATTGATAGCCACGAACTTTTTAATTTGTGCTAGTGAGAATTTCTCATTTTTTTACTAGAAATAATTGCGAAGAAATCTCTACGAAAACAAAAATGTCCCTCAAGATTATTTTCTAATCAAGAAGACGGATTACTCACAGCGCTAATAGAACGTGAAACAGTAATCAACGTAGAAGCGGTTTTATGCCCCCCCCCCCCCTCTTAATGCACTCCATTGCATCTTTCCTCAGTGTGCATCTGTCTGTTTGATGCACCGCAAACACTCCTTCCCTTTCTCTCTCACATAGTGGTGTTGTGAGTTTCACCACCACCACCCCCTCCTCTAACTGTTTGCTCAACTTTCCTCTCCAATACAAAAAAACTAACGAATTTATTCGCGACAAACATGTGCTTCTCCGAAAGGAGAATTATGCTCTGTTTTGCTTGCATCTCGCTTTCGCCTGTGCAGCGAATCGGAATAAAAAACAACATCCCTTTCTCCCCAAACACCCACAAAAAACCCGCACATCCTCCCCCCCCCCCACTAACACGGATCTAATGCTCATCATAGTTGGCGTTCTCTCGCGCCCGCGTTCAAGATGCTCTCGGGCTCTTCTCCGCTCCCGAACGTCTTCCGTGTTTTGCGTGCGATCATGCGCAGTTCGAGACGGGACTTGACGGGATTGATTTTTGTGTTGGCCGACGGGGCTCAGAGCGTGTGTATGGTGTAATTCCTGCCTTGTGGAAGATTCTTCCAATCATCGGGAGCAGTTGTTTTTCCCTGATCCCCAGCTGGCTGTGGCAGTGGCAGAGTGTCCTACGTTCGTGGCTAGAGCATTAACCAACCATCATCCTCCCCGGTTAGTGGTGATAATGGGTGAAATGTGGTCAGTGTTTGCCCCTTCCGGGCAAGTATCTGTCACAGCTTTTTGGGGTGGATTTCTGTGTGCGTGTGAAACTGTTGTCAACGCCGCCACTGCTGTGCGTTTGATTAGCGTTGTGTAGTGTTGTTGGTCCATTATAGCGGCGTGCGCTTGACGTCACCACACGGGGCAATGATGATGTGTGGTTGTAGTAGGCACTGAAGTTAGCCACGCGTGTCAAATAGTTTTGCATCCAAGGAAGCATCTGCCCGTTTACCAAGTGTCCCTTTTTCGGGGGAGTTCCTCACTCTTTTCTGACCTTCCCATTGCTCTCTCTCTCGCTCTGTGGTTCGTCTCGCGAAGAAAAGGAAATTGTGTCACTCGTTAGTGTCAATTTATCTAACAGCTGAGAAGAGTCGTCTTCCAAGACGGCTCCTAGCTACGTGTGAGGTGTGTGTGTGTGTAGGGGAAAGCGGGGCAAAATGGGCATGTTAAGCAGTTTACTGAATATTCCATTGAATATGCCACAAAACACAATTATTCATGCATTATTGTATGCCTCCACTATTTATCTATGGATTAAAATTGCCACATAGAATGAAAACAACTTAAAATCATGAAAACAGTGTAAAATAAAAGTTGATGTTTTACGAGAAGCTATTTTGACACGCGGGGTAAAATGGGCATAGCCCTGGGGCAAAATGGGCATATGTAAACAAACTGTGAAACGTCAAAACACTGGGGTAAAATGGGCCACAACAACTGCGCTTAGGTAATGGTCTATGCTTTTGTGCACCGTTTCGTGAATTGTATTTTCGTTCTATCTTTTGTTTTGCTGGTCAGGAAAGCCCTTAAAATTCTTCCAAAAATATGTTATCAAAATTAAAACAGTTTTTACACGTTTAAATCTACAAAATCGATTCTTTTGAAGCTGTGTCTGTTATCACTATTGAGGCGACAAATACAACACCATAGCCTCACCAAACGCCATTTGTCAAAAGTATCTGCCCATTTTGCCCCAAGCGTAACTGCCCATTTTGCCCCACGTGAAGCATTTTTGTATTTTATGTTATATTAGTAAAAATACGCGTTCGATCGCCTTGCTTTCTTCAGACAAATTGTATAGAAATATCATAGCTTTAATAATATATAATGTAAAACTTCAACGCATCCCTGTGACACTGGGTTAAGCTTATTTTCGAAGTGACAAAAATTACATCAATATGCTACTAAACCTTATTTTGCACTTTTCTTGGTTATTTGTTGTGTTAGGGTTATGAAACTTACATGGTGTTCATAAAACACTCTAATGAATACATTTTGAGCATTGGAAAGTAGCTTTGTAGTCAAATAATGCTTAAATAGAGGGTGCCCATTTTGCCCCACATGCCCATTTTGCCCCGCTTTCCCCTACCACTCCCGGTTATAAAACGCCCTTTTGCCACATCCTGTGTGTTTTGCACAGTGAAGGCAAAGGTTACAAAGGTCCTCTAAATTTGTGTGTTTGTGTGTGTGTGTTTTTAACGAGGTTACACAAGTGCCCCCGTTACCCGCCCACCCCGTTAGCGAGAAATTATTGCATCTCGTGTCTGCGAAAACTAATTAAAAGTTCGTCTAATTTCTGCCAAAACCATCCAAGTTGGCACAGTTTCGTCGCTCGCTCAGTCGTCCAGTTTCCGGTGTCCGGTCGCTTGTTAACATCAATCCCTCCCCTATCTCCCCCCCGCTACCTCCACTGAACGATTCACATCAACCTCTGTTTTCCGTCCCTTTTCCTTTTCTCCGTCGCACCGGTCTCCCGGCAGCCCGGCAAAGGTTCTCCAGCGTCCGGTGCGGAACGACACATCACCACCACCACCTCCCTGACAACTGCGCCGGGCACGGTCGGGGCGGTACCGGTGTACGAGGCGGACGAGGACGGCATGATCGACATAACGCCCGGGAACGGCGGCCTCACCAACCCGAACTACTCCTACTCCTCCTACTCCGCGAATGGTGGCCGGCAGGACGGTGTCGGTGCGCCCAGCAGCGCTGCCAACAGTAGTGCACCGAGCATAACCACCACCGCCGGCGCATCCAGCAACGGCGGGGCCAGCATAGGCGGTGGAGAAGGGCCCGGCGGCATGTCTTCGCCCACGCACACCCGGTTCGGGCGCGACTTTCATCACTCCGATCATGAAGGTAAACTGTGGAAGAATGTGTGCTTCCCTGCCCCTTCCCCTCCCCTCTCCCTTTCCGGGATGCGGTTACGTTCTTATTGGTATCCTTTTTATTTTTTTACGGGCGCACCAGATTGGATTAAGCGTTTGCCCTTAAAAGGACGGGAATAGATCTTGCTTTCGGCGTGAAAGGTCCAGATGGTTCGTGCGCAAATTCATTGCTTCCATCTGTTCCTTGCTGGTTGAAGGCAGAAAGAAAATTTAGTGTAAATTGTGGTGCCAATTAACTTAAACAAATTGAAGATGTGTAAAAAAGATATAGTTTAAAGAAAAAATGGTGTAAAACAAACGATTAAAAATTAACGAGTAGTTCAATACGGCCGTTTTCCAATTCCTATTCAAATTCTAACTAGATTCCCGTTAGATTCCACGCTCACTCAAGAAAAGCTTAATTGTACACTGAAATAAACGCTTATGTTGCTTCAATTAATTGTCCTACTAACAGCTTAGCCGGTGGTTTGAAATATATATAAATTAATACGCCTGTTTTTGTCACCATCACGTACAGATACATTAACCGTTTCGTTTTCCGGTAAAATGGAAGGTAACGTTACTGCAATTTATCATGTGTTGTTTGTGGGAGTTTTGCGTTCTTACTAAAAACCGTTATGATTTGGAAAAGTGAATGTAAATGTGTGTGTCTATTTGCGCGCTCGCGTGTCCTTTCGTTGGCAAAAGTATGTTTAATATAATTTAATATTAATCTTTGGTAACCAAAAACGCTTCTCTAACTGGGTGCATCAACTAAACTAATCATAATATTAAATTAAATAAAAGCCCAATATTGCTATGTACTTAATAATTAAACGTTTTGCATGTATTTAAACTCATCCTGTAACGTATTCGGAACCTTAAACGACGGTTAATGTATTTTGCTTGCGGCTGCAAGGCACTGTTTTGGACTTATTTTCTTGTGTGTGTTTCATTTCCCTTTCTACATGTGTGCGTGCGTGTGTTTGTATTTATTACATTTCTTTGAATTTCATCTAATATGTATTTGCTCTTCTTTTGTTCCCTCTGTCCCACAAAAAAACAAAGGTATTTCATTTGCCGGCATGACGGACACAAGCGACGACATTCCCGGCATCGGGCAGTATGAGGATTTTCACACAATCGACTGGCAGCGGGACATTGCCCGGGATCGTATGCGCCATCGGTACATAGTGAAAAAGCGGCAGGACTCGTTCTGGGATCTTTTAAAGGTAAGACGAAACCGAAATTTTCTTCTATGCAATTGCTAACATTTCTCTCCGTTTCTTTTCATCACTCGCAAACAGGGTGCACACGATGCGTGGTCCGGCTGGGTGTGCGTACTGCTGGTCGGCCTGTTTACCGGCTGCGTGGCGGGCGTGATCGACATCGGCGCAAGCTGGATGACGGACCTGAAGTTTGGCATCTGCCCGCAAGCGTTCTGGCTGAACCGGGAGCAGTGCTGCTGGTCGTCGAACGAAACGTCGTTCGACAGCGGCAACTGCTCGCAGTGGTACGCCTGGTCGGAGATCTTCACCTCCTCCCGGGAAGGGTTCGGTGCGTACGTGATATCGTACTTTTTCTACATCATGTGGGCGATGCTGTTCGCGCTGCTGGCCGCATCGCTGGTGCGCATGTTCGCGCCGTACGCTTGCGGCTCGGGCATACCGGAGATCAAAACCATCCTGTCCGGGTTCATCATCCGCAGCTATCTGGGCAAGTGGACGCTAATCATCAAATCGGTCGGCATCATGCTGTCGGTGTCGGCCGGCCTCAGCCTCGGCAAGGAGGGCCCGATGGTGCACATTGCGAGCTGCATTGGGAACATACTGTCCTACCTGTTTCCGAAGTACGGGCGGAATGAGGCGAAAAAGAGGGAAATCCTGTCGGCTGCGGCTGCGGCCGGCGTGTCGGTTGCGTTCGGTGCCCCGATCGGGGGCGTGCTGTTCAGCCTGGAGGAGGTGTCGTACTACTTTCCGCTCAAGACGCTCTGGCGCTCGTTCTTCTGTGCGCTGATTGCGGCGTTCATACTGCGCTCGATCAATCCGTTCGGCAACGAGCACTCGGTGCTGTTCTACGTGGAGTACAACAAACCGTGGATCTTCTTCGAGCTGGTACCATTTATCGGGCTGGGCATTATTGGGGTAAGAGCGCGGAACGAACGCTGGACGCACACGACAGGGAAATATGGAAATGGTACTGATTTATTTATTGATCTTTGACCACGACAGGGCATCATTGCGACGCTATTCATCAAGGCGAACCTTTGGTGGTGCCGGTTCCGCAAGTACAGCAAGCTTGGCCAGTACCCGGTGACGGAGGTGCTGATCGTCACGTTCATTACCGCGGTCATTGCGTACCCCAATCCGTACACGCGCATGAACACGAGCGAGCTGATCTATCTCCTCTTCAGCCAGTGCGGCATCTCGAACCAGGATCCGTTGTGGTAAGTGTGGATTGGATGGAAGCGTTTCGTTTCGAATTAAATGGCGGTTAAATGCACTTTTGGTACTGCTTTCTCTCCTTTCAGTGACTACAATCGCAACTTTACCGATGTCAATTCGGCCATTGAGATAGCGGCGGCCGGGCCGGGCGTCTACAAAGCCGTGTGGCTGCTAATACTCGCCCTCGCGATGAAGCTCATCATGACGATCTTCACGTTTGGCATGAAGGTACCGTGCGGGTTGTTCATTCCTTCCCTTGCACTCGGTGCCATTACGGGCCGTATCGTTGGCATTGGTAAGCGATCAACGGTTGCATTGGATGCATTTTACAGGTGAAAAGCAAATGTCTGAACTTGTCTAAACTTTCTTGTTTTAAGCGATGGAACAGCTGGCGTACAATTATCCCAAAATATGGATCTTCTCTGGGGAGTGTTCCACCGGGGACGATTGCATTACGCCGGGGCTGTATGCGATGGTCGGTGCAGCCGCCGTGCTTGGCGGGGTCACCAGAATGACGGGTAAGTGTCAACTATAGAGGTGTGCCAAATGAACCAGAACCGTACTGTTCATTCGTTCACGGTGACAAATGAATGAACCGGTTCATAAGAAAAGAATGCTAGGGTAAATGTACGAATAGTGGTGCAATTTTTAGTGGTATACATATTTTTTTAATGGATTTAAAGTGTCATGAAGGTAAATTCATGAATATTTTAACAAATAGCAATTGGAATATGTTTTATCTTTGCAATCACAACCATTTTTACCGTAAAACACATGAAATTTACGAAAAAAGACATATTTTTTACTGCTTCGTTGTACCTATAATGGTGGTAATGGTTCCTATAGTCGTCGTATTGTGTTCCTATAGTGGTGGTAAACAAAAATACTTCAAAAAATGTGTATCATATCAATGGAACTTACTATAGAAGCTGTTTTTGTGTGAATAGCAAGGATTGCTGCCATAATATTGATTTCCTGTGTAATTTGATCGTAAAAAATGTATAAATTTAATTGATAAAAATATTGACTAAAGAGCTGCATTAACACCTGTCTTCATCCCACACCCGGAAGAGTGTGCTTGATTTGAAGTCGATTTTTCCCTGAGCCAGATAAGCGAATTTCGGCCTTTTTTGGTAAATTACTTAAAACAAACTCATTTCTGTTGCTTATTTTAGTGAAAACAGTTGGACATGTCAAAAATATCATCGAAAAAAATCTAAAATGACCAGTTTTTATTGTTTTTTTAACCTTAAAAACTATGAGAACATGCATGTTTTGTGTACCTAAAATGGCACTATGGTAAAAACACTAAAAAATGTATAAATATGGTCAAAAGGCAGTTAATTTTATTGAAACAATATCATGTCATAACAGTTATGTTAAAAAAAATAATAATTCCATACTCCATACTCGTTCGACGAGAAACATTCGTCGCTCATGAGTGGACAGGGATGTACCACTAGGTTGGCCGGTACAAAATCAAAACGGTTTTCTAATTTTTTATCTAGGGGGCTATGAAATGAGTGAAAATGAGCGTCGCGGCGAACGTTGCCAGGAACGAACGAGTTCGCCGGTACGGCTGAATATGAAAATGAGTGCAATCGTTCATGAGCATTTCGAAAAAATGAACAGAAAACCTTCCAACATTGCAAATTTAGAGACAAGACAAGAAATAGTGGATTTTAAACTCTTTGTATGAATCACTTTCCAGCATCTAATGGATAGAGTTTCGATATTGGCTTGCTTTTAATGCGATCAGACCAACGGATTAATCTGTAGTTCTAGCGATTTTAAAATAATGTACCAATTCATAGACTTTACTATTGTAAAAGAACAAAAGAGCCGCAATCACGTTTACGTTCACAGCAATTGGACGACTCGGTTCACTAGCGTTCACTTAAAAGAACCGAAATGCCCACCTCTAGTGTGAACCGCGGAATAAACCGTGAATCGGTAAAATACAAGTTTCTTTTTCTCGTTTTAGTGTCCCTTGTGGTTATTATGTTCGAGCTAACCGGCGGTGTCCGATACATCGTGCCGCTGATGGCGGCAGCCATGGCTTCCAAATGGGTTGGCGATGCCCTTGGTCGACAGGTAAAATTGAGCAAATTTACATCTTCAGTCCAGTTCAAAGCGGCATACAAACGGCATCTTTTCTTCTCCGTACAGGGCATTTACGATGCGCACATAGCGCTGAACGGTTATCCGTTCTTGGACAGCAAGGACGAATTCCAGCACACAACGCTAGCGGCCGATGTGATGCAGCCAAAGTGAGTCATTCTTGCATCGGAGAAACAGAGGGCAGCATTGAAATTTAAACCACTTCCCTTCTCGCTACTTTCCAGACGCAATGAAACGCTGGCGGTGATCACTCAGGACTCGATGACGGTGGACGACATCGAGACCCTACTCAAAGAGACTGAACACAACGGCTACCCGGTGGTCGTTTCGAAGGAGAATCAATACTTGGTTGGCTTCGTGCTACGAAGAGATCTAAATCTAGCCTTAGGTAAGAGACCGCTGGGTTGAGAGATGAAAGGCACGGAATCGGACTGCAATAACCGGCATGTTTTACCCTTTTTTGACAGCTAATGCGCGACGCATCATTGACGGCATCACTGGCCAGTCGCTGGTAATCTTCACCTCGGCCCAACCGGTCCAAAACCTTGGCCCGTCGCCGCTGAAGCTGAAGAAAATCCTCGACATGGCCCCGATCACCGTGACGGACCAGACGCCGATGGAAACGGTCGTCGATATGTTCCGCAAGCTGGGCCTAAGGCAAACGCTGGTCACTCACAATGGGTAAGTACGGCTGTGGGCAGTTGAGTTGTGCGTAACAGCCAGGATGGCTCACTCCCTTCTTACCATTTAACCTTTTTCAGGCGATTGCTCGGTGTAATAACCAAAAAGGACGTCCTGAGGCACGTGAAACAGATGGACAATGAAGACCCGAATACTGTTTTGTTTAACTAAGCTCTAACTAGCTATTTATAATGATATACAGTAGATATATACGCAGGCCTTCATCCCTGGTCTTTCTCCCCTCCCTGCCATCTCCCCCTTCCCATGTGCTGCCACCCTCTTATCGTCGCAACCCCCCGAATGCCATCCAGGTGCTGGTTGGGAGCATAAGTTAGCAAAAAAACCTCCAGGCAAACCTTAGACAAGCTGCCTCTCCCTCTCTATCCCCAAAACGTGCTAGAATTCCGTGACTACCGTTATCTGTTGGCATTAGAGAGATATGATAGCAAAAAGATATGTTTTGTTGGTGTAGGAAGAAGATGGAGAAAAACACACACATACTAACAAACAGTGCAATAATATACAAGCCGGTCTTTTTTGATCATTTTTTATGGTGGGAGTTTAAATCCTGCCAAATTCCCATCCGCATCCTCTCACAACCACGGCAAGCAATAGTAGTGTCCATGCACCCAGCAATGACGATGGTATTAGAAGAACTCTGTGTTACGTTGTGCATGCATTTTTGGAAGAAAACAAAACTATCAATAATTTGTATTATCCAGGCAAAATGATTCATTCTGTTCCGTTGTGATTAAAAAAGCAAGCGAAGCAGCAGTTGATAGACACGCTTCAGCGTATAGATAAATATCATGTTAGTAAAAAAAACGATTAGGAGAGAAATATCAAGAGGCGTACCCGCGGGGGCGCCTTGTGTACGTAAACGGGGGTAAACAGTTTTACTCTCCTACATTCTCTCGTCCAGGACTTATGACAAAACAGTTATCATATATTTTTTACACAAACACACAAACACAAACACTCAAAACTGTGCAATCTAATCGAACCGATTGTGTAGCGTTGCTGGAAACCGTTCGTATGTATGTATGAAAGGAAGCAAAAACACGAGTAGACAAATTACATTTTGGCAAAGCAAGCAAGAAATGGATCGAGGGGGGCAAGAGATTATGTGAAGCATCGCATTGAAAACGAAAAGGAACATTATAATAAAATTGTATATTTATGTAATAAAACAATTCGCTCTTGTAAGTTCGGTCCGTCTCTGTTCGGTTGGGAGAGAGGGGAATTTAAGGAAACTTTTCCTGCAGCTTCGCCCTCAGCGCATCCTTTACCGTTGCCAGTGGTGCCCGATCGATGAGATTCATGTTTTCCTGCGGATCGATCCAATGGTCGTACAGCTCTTCGCCGTAAATTGTGCTCCAGTCTGGAAAGAGTAGGAGTTTAGGTTAAAAAGAACGCTTGCTTCGATCCAGTCCCACTTCGCTTTACCCCGCTTGAAGTAGTCCGGATTAAACTTGATCCACGCGGTGTACCGGAATCGATCCGTGCGCATACTGTAGCCCATTATTTTGATGTGCCGCAGCTTCGGTTCGTCACTGTTGGGGAAGAGTGATGGGTACGTTCCCGGTCGTGGGTACTGGCTGTATGCGATCCACTCGTCCCCATCGTTCTCCCCATACCCGGTGGAATTCCGCTGCATCAGCGGCACTAGCGACTTGCCCTCGGTACAGGTGGTCGCTTTGTGCGGCCGTTGCTCGTCGCACCGTGGCACCGGTGGCAATCCCGCCAAGTCTACCAGGGTCGAGTAAAGGTCCAACAGTTCCACCACATTGTCGATCTTCTGCTGATGGGGGGTTTGCATGCCGGGAGCTCTTATCACGAGCGGGATGCGTACGGCTGCATCGTAATTGCTGTACTTGGCCCACTCGCCATGCTCCCCCAGTGCCCACCCATGGTCGGACGTAAGCGCCACAATGGTGCGGCTTAGGTCGACCTCCTGCAGCAGCTCGCCTATCAGTTCATCCACGAACGTAACCGCAGCGTAGTAGTGTTGCCGGATGCGTAGCTTAAAATCGTCCGGCACGGGACCGAACGGGAAGCTTACGTTGAGCTGCCGGAAGTCGTCCCGATTGCGCACGTCCAGGTACGAGCTCCAGGCAACGGTCGGCAACCCGTACGGTGGGTAGTCGAGATCGAGCGTGGCAAACTTCGCGACCGGATGTAGACCGAGATACTTGGCCGGGATGCGGAACGGGATGTGCGGTTTGCGGTAGCCAACGGCTAGAAAGTATGGTTGGCTCAGGCCGACCGTACTGAGGAATCGTTTCGCCTCCTCGGTACTCTCGATGTCGGGCAGCGTGTGCAGGGGTTGCGTTTCGAGCCGCACAGGGCAAAGGAGATTGCGCTTCAACCGTCCATCTGCCGGATCGGTGCACACCGCGGCGTTGGAGTACTCGTCGGTCAGCGGATGGAAGGCGGGCTCGGACCAGCTCAGCGGGAAGTCGTCCGTAAAGTTGGACGATGCGCCCGGGTGAAACACTTTGCCGACGGAGTGCGTACGGTAGCCGTGCTGCTTGAAGTACTGCGGCAGGGTGGTGTAGTTGCCGGACGTTTGGCGCCAGTAGCTGTAGAAGTCGTACAAGCGCACCGTATCCGGTCGTCTGCCGGTCAGCATCGAATTGCGGCTCGGTGCGCACAGAGCTTGCTGAAATGCATTGACGACGGGGGTTTGAGCGTAAGTGAATGAAAACGGAATAAAGAAGAACCCTACCCCCATCGTGCGCTTACCTGTGCGAAGGCATTTTGAAAGAAGAAACCTTGCTGCACCAGCCGATCGATGTTGACCGTGATGGCGTTGCCATCGCCGTAGCCGTAATTTATCACCGGGCGAAAGTCATCCAAAATTATCAACAGCACGTTGGGCTGATCCGGCGGTCGTTGTGTTGCGGTTGTGCTTATCAAAAAGGTTAAACAGAGCAAAGAAAGCAATAAACGCACTTTGCAACGCCACATTGTTTACGCTCTGACTGCACAACTTGATGCAACGGAAGTTGAAACAAAAGTGATAACAATTGCGTCAACCGAGCTTGTAGAAGGAATGCAAGAGTAACCAAAGGCGTTACAATATTTTGCATGCTTCGCACAATCAGCATAGATTTTTTCGGTTTACAAAGCTGTTCACGTTAAAAAAAAAGTCTATTAGAGAGTCGATAAAACTATTGCTGCTGATAGTTTCAAACTAAGCGTAACGGATCATTTTCAAATCTGACAATCTTATTTTGAATTATCAAGCCATTCGAGCAGTTGTCCATCTGTCAGCTGATCCAACAGAAGTTGTTTACATTTGGACCGGCGCGTCCGCTATTTTGTGTTCGCTTCTTCGGCAACCGATAGAATGCCTGCGTTTGTGAAGCGAAATATAAAAAATAAAGGCGCCAGAAAGCGCCAAAAACCGTCCGAATCAGGTAGTGTGTGGGATTCGTGTTTGTAACAGGCAGTTGTGTAATTTTGGTAAAAGAATTTTTAAGACCCCCCCCCATGGCAATCGAAGCAGCCCTGACAAGAAAAACGAGATAGTGTGCGGTTGATCGGTCACACAAATCTGTCAAATACTGCAAAAATAAAGTTTGTTTGCATTTTGAACCAAGGTGGATTTAAAAATATCAGGTGGTGGACTCTAGTGCATTTTGACAATTCGTCACTTGACGTAAGGTCCCCAGGATTCAAACTTTGTTTACATTAATTAAATTTGTTCATATAATTTATCTACCCCATTTTTTCGAATAAATATTCTTTAAAAATATATTTTGGACTTTGTGAGTTCTTATTTAACATTGAAACATACATTAAAGTGTGTTATTTTGTGTTATTCTGTGAATTTATTCTAGAATTCTTTGTGTTTTCGCCATTTTTGATGATAAAAATTAAGAAATCATTATTTTTTTTCAATTTTTACATTAATTCCTCATTATCTACGAGCCGCATGGACAATTTACTTGAGATTAGAACTCATGCTAGCATGATTTTAAATTTCGTGCATAAACAAATCATCAAATCTTTTGTTAATATATTACGTTTTTTCGATAAAATCAATAGACACACTAAAATGCACATAATAACAAAGAAATCTGTTATATTTGCTAAGCTTTGTGTGCGGAAACCAATGGTCAACGGTTCTAAAATGACGTAAAGTCCCTCAACTATGGCGACCCCCCAAAGGCCCTAATCCACCACCTGATATTTTTGTAGAGAGTAGCTGTGTAAAGGTTGCTGGTTGGAACAAGACTATATTTCTAGAATCTTACATTAATAATCATAGCCTACTATTTTACTCAAGGCTTGCTCTTCAACACTCCTCCTCAAGCCTCAGAGATACCCATTAACTCGCGACTAATCTCGAATTTAGTCCGTTGCAATGGTTTAGTAAGTCCATCTGCAATCTGGTCCTCCGTGCTAACATATTCTAGAGTGACAATCCCACGGCTGAGAGCATCTTTGATGAAATGGTGACGAATATCAATGTGTTTCGTTCGTGGATGATACCCACCATTCTTCGCGATCGCAATACAGCTTTGATTGTCACAACGAATTTCAATCACTTCATCCGCATTCGCCAGTTTCGCAGAAAGTCCGCGCCACCATGAGGCTTCCTGTACCGCCGCTGATACAGACATGTATTCAGCCTCACACGTAGATAAGGCTACCGTCGGTTGCTTCTTGCACATCCATGAAATTGCTCCTCCTTGCGCCATAAAGATGTTGCCAGTGGTGGATTTTCGTTCATCTGGATCAGATCCCCAATCAGCATCACAGTAACCGATAATTTTCGAATCTACATTTTTTTTGTAAACCAATTTAAAATTAGAAGTCCCTCGAAGATAGCGCATAACATGCTTCACTCCGTTCCAGTGTTTTTGTCCTGGATTTTTGTTGAATCGACTCAGCATGTTCACCGCGTACAGAATGTCTGGTCGAGTACTTTGTGCCAAATACATCAAACACCCAACGGCTTCTTGATACGGCACATCTTTCATCGCAGCAGTTTCATTGTTACTCTTCGGACTTTCTTCCTTGGTCAGCTTCTCACTGTTGTTCATTGGAACTGCCACTGGTTTACATTTATCCATATTGAACCTCTTTAAAATAGATTCTATGTAGATTTCTTGATCCAACTTGATGGTTTCTTTTGTCCGTTGAATCCTTATACCTAGGCAGTGCTGTGCTGCTCCTAAATCCTTCATACGGAAACAACTACAAAGATGTTTCTTCAGCTGCTTTTTCCATGCCACATCGTTGCTAAAAATCATCATGTCGTCAACGTATATAGCAACGATAATGATCTTACCTCCTTCGCTACCTACATACACGCAAGGATCGTACTGAGTTGGTATCAGGCCGAACCGTTGTAATGCTGCATCCAGTTTGTTGTTCCAAACTCGGCTCGCCTGCTTCAAACCATAAATAGCTTTGTTAAGTTTACATACCAACGTTTTCCGCTGTCCATCAACGAAGCAAGGTGGTTGCTCCATGTAAATATCTTCATCAAGATCTCCTTGCAGAAATGCTGTTACTGCATCCATTTGATCTATCATCAGATCATGCTTGATAGCCAGGGCAAAAAGGTATCGCAGCGAACAATACCGTACCACGGGAGCGTACGTTTCATCATAATCTTCCCCCTTTCGCTGTGAGAATCCTTTGACGACCAAACGAGCCTTGTATCGAGTTAAATTTCCAGATGAATCGCATTTAGTCCGATACACCCATTTGCATTTTATGGCTTGTCTTCCTTTCGGGAGCGAAGTTAGCGTCCAGGTTTTGTTCTCCATCAGAGCGTTATACTCCTCCTGCATGGCAGTCCCCCATTCTTTGCTATCATCCCTAGCGAGTGCTTCTTGGTGTGAAACAGGATCAGCATATGTTCCACTGTACATACCAGACGCAACTGCTACAAAGCCATCGACATCGCTTCCGGAAAACCCAAGAAAATCACTCGAATCGTCTTCAGATTGTACCATCGTTTCTGTACTAGTGTTGTTTTCGTCATCTGTCGTACTTTCATCGAGTTCACCATCCGTTTCTGCATCATTTTCTTCCAACGTGCTGTCTGATCCAGCATCGGGTGCAAAATTGGGAACCGGGATTTGCACAGGTTGGATTGAAGTTGTTTCCTCGATGTCCAGTCTAACGAATGTTCTTCTTGGCTCTTGCATTGCTGTAACTGTCACGTTCGATGAACAACCTTCATCTAAAAAAATTACTTCGCGGCTAATGATCGTTTGCTTCTTTTTATGGTCGTACAGACGATATCCTTTCGTTTCTTCATCAAAGCCAGTCAGAACGCACTCATGAGATTTCGGATCCCATTTACGTCGCTTCTCCTTCGGAATCATTACCATCGCTTTCGTTCCAAACACACGCAGATGTGAAAGATCAGGTTTTCTTCCATTCCACGCTTCTTCAGGAGTTAAATTGTGTCCACGTGTAGGAGAACGATTGATAAGATAAACTGCTGTTGAAACCGCCTCCGCCCAAAAACCTTTGGTCATGTTTCCTTCGAACAGTAAACACCGCGCCATTTCCACAATAGTTCTGTTGGCACGTTCCGCCAGTCCATTTTGCTGTGGTGTGTATCCGTTCGAAGTTTCATGGCGGATGCCCTCTTTCTGCAAGAACGATGTTAGGGATTTGTTCATATATTCCTTACCGTTATCTGTACGTAGTGTTTTAAGCTTCCTTCCGCTTTGACGCTCCGCCATCGCGTGGAATCTCTTGAAGGCTTCGAAAACTTCTACTTCAGATTTCGTCTTAAGGAAATAAACGAATATACGCCTCGTCTTGTCATCGATGAACGTGATGTAGTATCGATGTCCACCAAGCGAGTGCGTTTCCATCGGTCCATTAATGTCCGAATGAACCAAATCCAAGACATTTTCAGCTCGAGAACCTTTCTTCGGAAACGGTAACTTCGAATGTTTGCCTAACGGGCAAACTCTGCAATCCGCACCGTCCATATTTTTCAATGTGATGCCAGTTGCCAAACCACCAGCAAGTTTCTTGAGATTCACAGCACCCAGATGCCCCATCCGTTTATGCCACAATTCGAAACTTTCTGCTGTGTTACACGACAGAGCCTCCTGCATGTTGTTCGCTACCTGTTCCACCTTGAACTGATTATTGTTGTGAATACCAGTAAGCACCAACTTGCCGCTAGGGTTATATACTTTGCAACCTTTGGTGTTGAATTGAACAGTATATCCCTTTTCTACCATCCTGCTAACCGAAAGTAAATTCGATGTTAAACCTGGAATCAGCTTTACATCGCTGATCGTTACAATCTCTTCCATGCATTTCGGTTGTATTATAGCAGTTCCACGAGCGACAATGTCCAGAGTTCCTCCGTTAGCAGCAACTACTTTACCTGTTGCGTTTTGCAGGTTGCTCAATAAATCCTTGTTGCTAGTCATGTGCGCATACGCTGCCGAATCCAAAATCCACTCGTTAGCTTCACTGTTTCCAAATGTCGATAGCACCGTACACAACGTTGTTCCTCCTTTTCGATCATCCTTGCAGAATTTCGCAATATGACCATACCGGCCACATTTCCTACATTGCGGACCTTTCGACGAAGAAGGCTTCTGTTTTGGCTTGAAAACTTCACGACGTTTGTTAGTGGCTAACGCTTGAACATTTTCGTTACATAGCAACGGCCTCTCTTGAAGAAGTTTTGTCTTCACATAGTCGCCTGTGATTGCAACACCAGAATTCTCCATAGCCAAAATCATCGGTCGATACTCTTCCGGTAAACCAGCCAAAAGAATCATTCCTACCCACAAGTCGGGCAATTTGAAACCAATGGCATTTAGTTGGTTTGCCGTGGATATTACCTGATTCACGTATGAATTCATTGAGCCACATGTATCCAAATCAGACTTAATCAGCTTGTGAAGCAAGCCGATTTGCCTAGAAAGCCCTTTATCCTCAAACGCCATTTCCAATTTGTCCCAAGCAGATCGAGCCGATTCCGCGTCTTCAATATGGACATAAATTGTTGGGTCGAGTAAAAGGATGAGCTTCAATCTGGCTTGCAAATCCTTTTTTTCGTCCACCGTTTCGAAAGTTCCATCCTCTTTTTTCACAGGTTTTACTACTTCCCAAAGTCCTTCGAGTTGTAGAAACGTTTTAGCAGCAAACTTCCAGGATGTCCAATTTTCCCGACCGAGCAGACGTTCAATGGAGGGAATACTTGTCGAACCGACGAAACTTGACGAGGAATTGCTTGAGCTAGGAAGCGCCATTTTCACTAAACTTTCTAGATTCAAGTCTTCGATATTCTGGATCTTTAATCAATTTTCGAGTCTGGGCCCATAACCTGTAGAGAGTAGCTGTGTAAAGGTTGCTGGTTGGAACAAGACTATATTTCTAGAATCTTACATTAATAATCATAGCCTACTATTTTACTCAAGGCTTGCTCTTCAACAATTTTTAATCCACCTTGATTTTGAACCGAACGATACCTTCGACGTTTGACCACCGAGCGATCAAGTGATACAAGTCATGATAAGGAAGACAGAGGGAGGGAGAGAAACGTGAAACGTGGGGGTTCATGACCCAGGAGGGGGCATTCTCTACGGAAACTATTATGAGATTCTCAAGAATGAACCAAAGAGAAAAATCGGGAAGAAAAACAAAATGGTGACATTAGGTTATGAATGTACGGAAGAAGAAATATAACTGCTGATGGAAGCAACAACGGATAACAAAGACCAAAGCCGAGTTAATCCATTCCTTATAGCAAAAATACTGGACAATGCGATTTACGGAAAACCGACTTAGGTAAATCGCCTGAAAGATGGTAAACTGTTAATGCGTGTACGTAACCAGGAACAGGCGAATAAAAAAATAATAATGACGGTGAAATCAATTCCGGACTATAGAGGGGAAATACAGTAGAACGTCCATTATCCGGGGGCGGATTAACCGGCAGGCGGCTTAACCGTGCGTATAAATGTGACAGCTGTTCAAACGTACGGCGAACATTTGCAGCGATACTCAAGTGGGCAACTAGTGTTTTTGTGCAGCTCTGTAGTGTCTACTGGTATTTTCCAAATTCAGTTTTGTTCATAAACAGTTGTTAAACCTATAGTTTTTTATTAAAATAATATTATACTAACGATTAATTGATTGATGCAAAGCGAATTAATCATAAAACTAGAATACAGTCTTTCCCCGAGTTACGCGACACTCGAGTTACGCGAATTCGAGTTACGCGAATTTTTTATTTTTGACAGTTCAGATGTCAAATCAGTACAATTTTCTCCATCAATTATCAAATAATAAGTGAAGTGAACGAATCGGAAGAAAGATTTTTGGTGATAGAAGCGGAAAAAGAAGACAAAGACTTAAGTCGTGCAAACCCATTCTTAGTGAAAAAGACAATTGATGTGATAGTTGGAGAAAACAATTCAAATATTACGAGAATAAGAGGTGGAAAACTACTAGTGAGAGTGAACTCAAACAAAAATGCGGAAAAACTTAAACGTCTAAAAAAAATAGGGGTGGGAGAAAACGAAACAAAAATTGTAGTGAAAGAACATCCCACACTAAATACGTGCAAAGGTGTAATAAGGTGCCCGGACATCGAATTCCTCACCGAAAACGAAATCATGGAAGGCCTCACCGAGGACAAAGTGACGGAAGTAGTAATATTAAAAAGAAAAGTTAATGATAAAGTAGTAAACACACGCACGGCAGTAATTACTTTCAATACGACCAAGGTGCCTAGAAAAATAGATTTCGGTTGGTATCCGTTAAAAGTAGAACTATACATACCGAAGCCAATGCGATGTGGAACATGTCTAAAAATAGGACACACCAAAAAAGTGTGTAGACGAGAAAAAGTATGCGCCAAATGTAGTGAGAATGTACACATTGAGGAGTGCAAGGACCTGAAATGCGTATCTTGTGGAGGAGATCACCATACACTTGACAAACAATGTCCAGTGTTTGTGGATGAGATGGAGATACAAAAAATAAAAACAGTGAATAAAATAACATACGGAGAGGCAAGAAAAATACGCAGATCACAATGCCCGAGTATTCCAAGAATATTCACTAACGGACAAACATACGCTCAAAAAACAAAAATAACAGATAACACAGAAAATAGAAGCCAAACAGAGAGTAATAAAAAAACATATTCAAAAAAAATAATGATTCAAAACACAACATATACAGAAAATAACAAAAATAATGAAAATATAACAGAAAACAAAACACAAGAAAACACACAAAAAGAAAATAACACAACAGAAGAAACAGTAAACAATAACAATACAGAAAAACCCATTCACATCAGTGAAACTAGAATATCAATGAACACGCCCATAGACGTGGCACAACTAGACTTAGAACAAATTTTAATACAAAATGAAAACGGTGAACTAATCCCACTGCAACATGAAAAAAAAACAATAGAAAAAAAAAGATTAAACAAATGTAAAAAGAGCGAAAAAAAAAAACAAAATATAGTATAATATCCCTTTTCTCCATAAAAAAAATATAAAAAAACAATAGTAAAAAAACCAAAAATAATCAATTAAATGAACAACTTAAATATCTTACAAGCAAACGTACAAAGCTTTAGGAAAAACAAAGATGAAATAGAACACATAATAAAAATGGAGAAAATCAACATAGCATGCATCCAAGAAACATGGATAAAAGGAAAAGATAACACAAAAATATCAGGATATAATATTATTACAGAAAACAGAGAAGATGGTTATGGCGGAAGCGCAATAATCATAAAAAAGGGTATGAAATTTAAACAAATAAAAATAGGAAATACGATAAAAAACATACAAATAGTAGCAATAGAGGTAATAGAAAGTAGTATAAATATAATATCGATATACATGAGCCCAAAAACAACTATACAAGAAATAACAGAAATAACACAACAAATCAACTCAATATTCAACATAAGAACAGTTATAATGGGAGATTTTAACTGTCACCATACATTTTGGGGAGACAAAAAAATCGATAATAAAGGAACTAAATTAATAGAAGAATTTGATTATACAAACTTCTTAATTTTAAAAAATGAAAAAAACACATGCATATCAGAAGATCCAAACAAGAGAGACACTTCAATTGATTTGACCATAATCACTCAAGATTTATTTACTAGGATAGAAAAAAATATAATAGAACAACATATAGGAAGCAGCAAACACAGGGTAATAAAAGCATGCATAAAAGAAAAAACGAAGAAACAACAAAGAACACAACTAAATAAGGGAAAAGTAATTAAACACTTGCAAAACCTTAAAATAGATAAGATATCAACAATTAACCAAATAACAAAAAAAATAGAAACAATAATTAAACAAAATATAACTAAGGTTAATTATGAGCCTAAGTCGTGGTGGAATAAAGATATTAAAACGGCACTAAAAAACAGAAATACAGCAAGAAAAATATACAACAATACAAAAAATATAAAAGATGCCATAGAGTACAAAAAAAATGAAGAAGTACTAAAAAGAAAAATAAAATTGAGCAAAAAAGAATTCTACAAAAACTCAATAGAAAAAATAAATAAAAACACCACGACTAAGGAACTATGAAGGCTAGTTAAAAAGTTAGATGGTAAAGAAGAAAGTATAAGAGAAGAAAATATAATCCACAACAACGAAGAATCGGCGAGAGAACTTCTCAGAAAAACATATGGAAAAAATGAAAAAATAGATATTGAATCAATAAACATACCTGAATTCATAAACGAAAACAAGCTGATAGACGAAGAAGAGTGGGAAAAAATTCTAAACAAAAAGAAAAAATCAGCTCCCGGAGTAGACAAAATAACATACGAAATGCTAAAAAACATTCACCCAGGAACATCTAAAATTATAAGGGACGAAATAAACGAGATGTGGGAAAAAGGGAAAATAAAAAAAGAGCTAAAAAGAATAAAAACTATAGCCATACAAAAACCAAACAGAGACAAAACAAAGGTAGAAAATTATAGATTCATATCATTAATCAATACAATCATGAAGGTAGGCAATTCGGCAGTCCTAAAAAAAATAAATAAACACTGTACAATAAACAAAATACTACCAGACAGATCTTTTGGGTTCAGAAAAAATAAATCAACACAAATGTGCGCAAACTATCTACTAAACTGGATACAAAAAAAGAAAAAACAAAAGAGAAAAATAGGTATTATCTTTGCAGATCTCGAAAACGCATATAATAACGTAAAACTAAAAATACTGATAGAAGAACTCGTCAAGACAAACATGAATAGCCAAATAATAACCTGGATTAGTCAATTTTTAAAAAATAGGACCATAGAATTAGAATGTAATAAAAAAATAATCAAAAAACTAGTCAGTGATGGACTGCCACAGGGTGACGTGATGTCCCCAACATTATTTAATATTTATACAAGAAAAATACATAGTAGGATAAACAAAATACCAAAGATTAGACTAATACAGTACGCGGATGATTTTGCTATAGTGGCTGCAGATAAAAATATAACACTATTAAATAGAACACTCCAAAGAGGTATAATAGAATTCCAAAGGGCAATAAGCGAACTAAAATTAGAAATGAACATAAACAAAACAAAAATGATGATAATGGGCAAAACAAAACAGAAAGTCAGATTAAAAATAAATAACATAGAAATAGAAAACGTAACGGCATACAAATATCTGGGAATAACAATAGACAAACAACTTAACTTCAAAAAACATATTGAAGATATAAAAAATAAGGCAAGAGACAGATTATATGTCTTCAAAGTGCTGTGTGGAAAAAATCGAGGATTAGGAACAGATAAAGCAAGGAATATATATAGAGCTACAATTCGCAGTATACTTGAGAACGCATCGTCGATTACAAAAAATGCAAAAAACAACACCAGAAAAAAAATAAGTACTATAGCCAATACGGCACTAAGGAAAATATCAGGATGTACCAAAACAACCCCGATTAATTCGCTGCATGCCATAAATGCAGAAATCCCACTAGAGATAAGGTGTAAATATATAGCAAACAAAGAAATGACCAAAGCTTACACAGTTAGCCCCATAATAAGAGAACAACTGTTGAATGCAGTACGAAACAACACAAACAAGAAAACATTAACAGCACAACAACAATTATTTAAAGAGAACAGAAGTACCATACAAAACATAGCCATAAGTAAAATAAACGACATAGAACATAACGTAAGCATAAATACCAGCATAAAAAACAAGATAGAAGAGAAGAAAAATAGGAATAACCAAGTAACAAAACAAATAGTATTAGAGAACATAAATGAACAAATGAAAAAAAGAAACAACATATTTACAGATGGGAGTAAACAACAAGAAAAAAACGGAATAGGAATATACATACAGAAAGGACAAGAAAACTGGTATCATAGCATTAAAGCAAATAACGATGCTTGCATAGCAAGCATAGAACTGACAGCAATTGAAATAGCTATGAAAATGGCAGAAGAACTAAAGATGGAGAGACCAACAATATACACGGATAGTTTAACAAGCTGTGATATCCTGAAAAAAGCCAAAGATGAGGAAGAAATTGAAGAAACGATATACAATATAATAGAAATAGGAAATAGATTAAAGGCAAAAATATGGTGGATACCCGCACATGTAGGAATACATGGAAACGAATGTGCGGATAGATTAGCCAAAGAAGGAACAATCTCAAATATAACAACAGAAAACAAAATAAGATTGGTAGATGCGTACGAAAGATACAAAATAGAAATGATAAAGACAACAAAAATCTGGTACGAGGAACAATGTCAAAACAAAGGAGAAAAATTCCAGGCATTTCAAAAAAAATTTGAAATGATACCGTGGGAAAAAGATATTGACATAAACCCGGAAGAAGTGAGAACAATAAACAAATTGTTAACAGGACACGACCTGTCACCATTTTGGCTGGCCAAAATGAAACTAGTAGAATCAGGATTGTGCCAAATATGCCAAACACAAAATACAGGGCGGCATATGGTTTTTAACTGCAAAAAATACGAAACAAATAGAGGAGACATAACATTTGTTAGATTAAAAGAAAGATGGAAACAAAAATCAGGATATGAAATTAAAAAAATTACCAAATTCATGAAGGAAAATCAAATAGAAATTTAAAAAATACAAAAAAAATAGCATAGAAAGACAAAAATGAAGTCAAGAAAAAAAACAAAATAACAAAAAAAAACAACCAAATGACAACTGTCAGGTTAAAATATAGAGTGGGTAAAACCTTGAATACATTAGAACGTCAAATGTAGGGGAATACATCCCCACTCACCGAAGAAGAAGAAGAAGAAGAAGAATTATCAAATGAAAAATAATTAGCAATATTTCAAAATTTTAATTCACTAAAAAGTCAGAAATAACTGAATTCTCCACACTAATTGAATCAAATAAGTGATAAATTACATAAATGAACTAAATTCAATCAAAAATCATAATAAAGAAAGTATATTTTTACTGTAAAACGTGATATTCGACTTACGCGAAAATCCGAGTTACGCGAATGTCTCCGGAACGCATTATTCGCGTAACTCGGGGAAAGACTGTATTATAATTTTTATATGAAATTGAAATTTCTTGGACCATTATCCGTGCAAATCGATTAACCGGCAATCGTCTGGTCCCGAGCTGCCCGGATAATCGACGTTCTACTGTAGTAGTAAAAACAAAATAACACTCCACACTAAACACATGTAAAGGTCTAATAAGATGCCCAGACAGTTAGTTTCTGATCGAAGAAAAAATCATGGCAGGACTCAAAGAAGAAGAGTAGAAGAGGTCAGCATCATGAAAAGAAAAGTAAATGACAAACTAGTTAATACTAGAATGGCAAAATAACAATTAAGGCAGGAAAAGTCCCTCGCATGTTAGACTTCGGATTGTACCCACCGAAAGTGGAATTGTACATCCCAAGGCCCATGCGGTGTAAAACGTGCATGAAGTTCGGTCGCACAAGAAAATGGTGTTCGATTTTCCAGTCGTTTAAGCTTAATCTGTGGCGCTTGGGTCTGTTCGCGGCTGCTTAGATGGAAACAACTTTTCCAAGTACAAATGGCAGAGGAAGTGTTAGGCAAGATTTTATGAAAATAATTGGACAAAAAACTCAGAAAAGTCATTTGATGGGTTTCCAAATCATTACAAATGATGTGAGCAGTGGATAAAATATTCTTCATTGGAAGTTGGGGAGAAAAGCAAATAAGAATTTTAGCAGTTTCTCTTCTGTGTCAATGTAGTAAGCGAGTCATTATAGAGATGGCGCTAGTGTTTCACGTATTTTCATTTGAAATAAGGAGAAAACGTTTGAAGCTAATTTTCAAAGTCTATATAATACAGAGGTCGATGCATAACTCGATTTTGGTCCACCATTTTGAAAGCTTGTTTTTGACAGTTAGATGAAAAAGCGTTCACAAACGATTCCAAACAACCAAACACTTTTCAGGGCTAATTGTGCATGTTGTGCACAAAACTTAGTGTAACTGTACATTTCTTTCTCATGAACGTGGCATGGAGTAGTTTTTTCAGTAACTCAACACTTAAAAACGACCATAATCAGAAATCCAACCTCTTAACTTTGGTCCTCTTGAACTGCACATGATTTCGTCCCAAGCGCCACAGATTAAGCTTAAACGACTGGAAAATTGAATATCCATAGAAAAAAATGAAAGCTCCACAGCTTCATTGGTTTGATCAATAGATGGCGTATTACAACTCACCATTATATTGCTATCCTTTTCTTGCAATGTGTTTCGACAAGTTTCATCTTATCATGACCTACACACTTAAAAATATTTCACGATCTCGGTTACAAAAACTGCCGACATTCGTCGGCTCTTTCGATTCTTGCTGATATGTCAGTTGAAAATTTCCCATTGCCGATAATCAGTACCATTTAAAACTGAAATATCAGTTAAACAAATATTTTAACCGAAACTCGGCAACACAACATACCGATTACGTACGTTAAAACTGCTGTCACCAAGGTCATCCGTCAAAATAACCGAAATTTCGGCTATGCTATTTGAGTTAGCCGAGGCTCGGTTTTCTATCTGTCATTCATCATTTTGTCGATGCAGAAACCCAAGATCTATTAAGGAGAACAGGTCGATGCAAAGCCCGTTGCTAGGTTGCCATTTTCAGGTCGCTTTTGACAGTTTCATGAAAAAGTGTTTACAAACAAACGGCTAATAGTTAACGCAGAAAAGTGGACGAATTTACTATTAGGAAGATTATATTGGTTAAATTTCTTGTGGTCAATCACTTCTGGAGAATTAAGGAGGCGTAATTGCAGTCTACTCTGTGTTCAGAAACTTTGATAATCTTTTTGATTGTTTGCCATTCCGTGACCACAAACCACTACCGTTTTCAACGGTCCTGCTGGGAAAACGAAAAGTTTAACATGTTCCAACCGGGTAAAAGAAGTCCTATTTACATTCAATGAAACACTAAGAGTAAAATGAAACTTCCAATCGACACACACTGATGCAATATGCATACCGTCCTTTACTTATAACCCGGCGACGAATGATAAATGAGATCCATGGATTCAATCGTCGCTCGAAGCAGTCCTTATCCAAGGATTACCGGATGCTAGTTCGATTGGACCAAACTTTGCCGGCCCGTTCGGACTTCCAGGTTTCATTTCCAGTTACCTTCACGAGGTAAATATCCAAATACTCGACCACGTGACTTCTAATCAGGGTTCACTCAGGCTTGTTTCACTCTGCCCGCTTTACAGAACCGTGTCTGTACCGGTGCCCGCTCCATGCGCGGCCCATCTTCCTGCACCTTTACTTCATCCAGACGCTGAACACCTTCTGGTGTTGTACCGGCGCCCGTCCCTGCGCTTCCCATCCCACCACAACTCTCATAATGGGGGGGGGGGGGGGGTGACTTCCTGCCGTCCAACTACAGATACGATGGTGGCATCATGCTGAAAAAAATGTACACCGGCAATCAGCATGGGCTCAGGCTGCTATGGCTATGGCTCAATAAATAATTGTTTTTATTTTTATAACTCAAACTAACTTTTTATCCAAATAAAACCACTAAAATAAAAAAAAAGATTGGTTTTAAAATTAGCTGAAATCTCGGATTGCTCTAACCGAAAATCTCGGTTAAACGTAAACGTCAAAACAAAATGTCAATTGCATTTTAACCGAGATTTCGGCAACAGAAATTTAACCGAGATCTTTGCCGACATCTCAGTTGTGCAGATCTCGGTAAAAATTAACCGAGATTCGGCAAAAAGTTTTAAGTGTGTATATAGCCTTCTAACTTTATGAGCAAAAATCTATATGAATGGTCGTGTGGTCAGATACGTGGGTATCAACACCAACGACCATTACTCAAATCTCACTTGCTTTTCAGTGCTGGTGATTTCCGTTGGAGTTTAGTATTTAAACAATCGTATCGCCGTTCTAGTTCTAGCGATGCATAACTTCAATGCGAAACCATACAACAGTACAGAGGAAATGAGAAAGCTCTCCTCCAAGCGATGAAGCTCAACTGGTTGGGGTATTCCACCAACAGAGAGCTTTTTCGCTATTTTTAGAATGCATCAGTCGTTTGCCGTCTGCTAAACGAAGTCTTTCTATATTCCGTTTAGGTAGAGAACTTGAGTCGTTTAGAAGGCGTTTAGAGGTCGTTTAGTGGATTTGTGGCACTTGGGTTTCCGATCAAATGTTCCGAATGACTCGACCTCTGTATTATATAGACTTTGCTAATTTTGTTCGAAGTGTCACATCGGTTTGTCGGTGGTTTTAGGGTGGTCATCTGTGAATCGGTAGACATATCAAAAATCGGTAGGAATACAAATACAGTGGAGCGCTGATAATCCCCCAAGCGCCACAGAATAAGCTCAAACGACTGGAAAATTTAATATCCATAGAAAAAAAATGAAAGCTCCACAGCTTCATTGGTTTGATCAATAGATGGCGTATTACAACTCATCATTATATTGCTATCCTTTTCTTGCAATGTGTTTCGACAAGTTTCATCTTATCATGACCTATATAGCCTTATAACTTTCTGAGCAAAAATCTATATGAATGGTCGTGTGGTCAGATACGTGGATATCAACACCAACGACCATAACTCAAATCTCACTTGCTTCAGTGCTGGTGGTTTCCGTTGGAGTTTAGTATTTAAACAATCGTATCGCCGTTCTAGTTCTAGCGATGCATAACTTCAATGCGAAACCATACAACAGTACTGAGGAAATGAGAAAGCTCTCCTCCAAGCGATGAAGCTCAACTGGTTGGGGTATCCCACCAACAGAGAGCGCCACCAGCTTTTTTGCTATTTTTAGAATGCATGAGTCGTTTGCCGTCTGCTAAACGAAGTCTTTCTATATTCCGTTTAGGTAGAGAACTTGAGTCGTTTAGAAGCCGTTTAGTGGTCGTTTAGTGGATTTGTGGCACTTGGGCCGGGCTCTTCGGGACTCGACCTCGCACGGATAGCCGAAAAACATGGATAATGAGTCAAAGTATTTATTTTATCACAAATTCCTTGAAATTTTTCTTATGTTTTGGTAAAACCTAGCCAGTTTTTATAAAATTCATGTTTTTCCGATGATAATATTGGAAATGTATCATGAATTATAGCGTTTTTGATTAAAAATATCCTCTTCAGCACGCAATGTCATGTTTGTATCGAACTGTCATTTTTCAACAGCACGGATAAACGGACAACCGGATAAAAGGTACCCGGATAAACGGCGCTCCACTGTAAATCGGTATTTCTGGTCACTCTGTTGGCGAGCTCGTAAAAACCAAGGATAATGTATTTAGAAGGTTGATTTTTATCGCTTTTGCAGGGCGACATTGTGGGGGACATCTGTCACTCTCTGCATACAAATTTTATTATCCCGCACAAAGTGGGTATAGGGACTAGGTGGGCTTATAGGTTTGGCGGGAAGGCCATATTGGACGAACGAATGACAGGAGGGGATTCGATTGTGATACGTAGTTTTTCACCCATACTACGACACATCAACCAAAACAGCCATTGAAATTCACACGCCTACATCAACAAATGATCGAATCCCCTCCTGTCATTTCGTTTTCATTTTTCTACAGCACGGCTGTCAAATTGTTCGGAATAAGCCCACCTGTATAATAAACCCACTTTGATCCCGCACCAGCCCTCCCCGATTTTTACACCAGAGCCCCAGGAAGAGAAATGTCAAGTCGAGATATGTCATTTTGCTCTGAACAACTTCACCTTGTCATTCATAACACCTTTTTAAAAACCGGTTTTCAGTTTTCTGTCGGCGCGTTTACAGCCCCCGCTCGAGTTCAGCTCACTGCCGCTGTCATCGGATGGGGGACAGCTTTTGTTTTGATTGGTTTCGTTCTCCGCTTCGTCGTCGGTTTTTGTTCCCCCATTCGCGCGTTTTAATTAATTCGCTGTCCCTTCGAGGCATCAAGTTGCCAGCAAAACGCGTGTGATTCCGCGTGTATCGTGGAGCTTCTAGAATTAAAACATATCTATCGCTCTGCGCCCGCACACACGCACGTTTGGCACGTTACCTTCGCCATCGCGGCCGAGGTCGGGTCATGCAGGTTACATAAATAAAGAGGGGAACCGCTTCCTTTGCAACCTTCCAAAACAAACCGGTGGCGAACATTCCGTCGCCGCTTGGCCGGGTGCAAAGTGCGACCCAAGCGTGGAACGGAGCGGGTGTGCCTTCCGGTGGCGATGAAAGTGTTCTTATGACGGCAGCTGCCACTTGCTTGCTCGGCGGCATCATCGTCATCCCCGTCCGTCCATCGGAAGGTCGTTTGTGACTGGTGCGTTTCCTGTGGTCAGTGTTATCAGTGTTATCTTTATTCAATCGGGTTCAATTCATTCTTGCCTTCCAACATGCCCACCCGCTGCAGCAGTGTGTGGTGCCCAGTGCTGTGATTTGCTCCGATAAGCAATAGTGTGTAGCGTTAGAAATAAGCACGACCGGACCAGGTACACGACAGGCAACACTGCGCCAACCCTGTCTCGGCTCGTATCCTGCGAGGGGCAGGTGAAAGAAGCAGTCAATAAATCCAATGTATTCCGGCCATGAATAGCAATACGATCAAGATGAAGGGAGACCAGAAGAATGAATCTTTCAAGCTGCTGCAGCTGTCCGACGACTCGAAGAGCCTGTCCGATCTCGAGCTGGCGGAGGTGGTATCACAGCGCAAGCGGAAGGTCCGCAGGTAGGTGTGGAGGGGCATTTATCACACCGCCTGTCTCAAGCGTCATTCGCGATAACGTGTGGTGTGGATTCTGAGATTCTTTCTTGTTATTTTTTTTTGCAGAAAAACACGCCAACGGACGTCGTCGTACCGGGGCGATGAAGAGCGAAGTCTGAGCGGCCGCAGCGGGCAGATAGATTGTAAAAATTTCAGCATCTGGCTAGCGGTGGCAATGACCGTGCTGTGGCTGTTTATCATTTCCTACGTCACCTCCGTCATACACGGGGAAAATCATCGCCTTGAGCTAGCGCTCCAGAAAGGTAAGTGGAAAGCGATTTTGCATACGAATAGGAAAGGATGGCAGCAAGATGTTTAAGGTTTAGGTTGTTGAAGGAAAAGCGTTCTCTCCCCCATTCGCAAGCATATATAAAAGGAGCGGAAGGTTCACATAGTAAAACATAAGCATGTAAACGATTTAAATATTAAAATTAGATTCGCAAGAGGAATTCCGATTGTAAATACATGAAACGACCAACACTTAACTGGCAATGTCAACAGCAATGTTCTCGGCCCCCCTCGAAACAGTTCAAAGTTCCGTGTTGTGACAAACGAAAATCGAAAACAAAGTAAACATTGGTACGCCAACAAGACGCCGACACAGACGCGCCCGAGATGGCGAAGCGAGCGGCGGTAGGCAGCATTCCATTCCTTTCGCCTCTCTGATCACGTTGCTAAGTGCGTTGTGTCGCCATGGTAAGCAGAATCTTCTTCATCCGGCAAACATGCACACCACCCACCACCCACCCACGGAGCCAATTTCCTACCGTCGCACATCACCTAACCATCGTCTGAAGAAATGGTTCGCCTTTTCCCGCGGATATTTTCCATTTCCTGTCAATTGCCGCCGCTGGTTAATGCGGTATCGGGGAGCAGATGAGCACAAATTGTCGCAAAGTAAACGAGAAGGTCGCGCACGAGAGAGAGAGTAGCAGTTGGCGATGGTTGGAAAATCCTCTCTCACTTGGGTGAGTTTTCCCGCTCACCGGGAGAGCGAGATTCTCTCGGCCTCCTCTGCGCAGCATGAGTTCGCAGTTGGAAGTGTTGCGGGGAAAAGCGGTAGGGAAAAGTGGCCGAGCACACTCCGTGGTACCGTGCGGAACCGTGAATGCTCCGGGTTTTTCAGTGTGTGCTCAGATTCGGACGCGTTCTGTTCGTTTGTACGCTTGTGCGGCCTTTCGCGTACGCGCTTTTTGCTCCCTTTTCACCGTCCTTGGGCGCGTTGGTGCTAGGTGCGTGTGTGTGTGCGTGTGTGCTGTGCTGGATTTACAGTTCCAGTGGGCAGAGTGGGCCTGGCTTGCAAAAATTATCCTTAATTTCCGTCTGCAGCCTTTATCACATACTCGGTTCGTTAACAAGTGCTCGTTATTACATTAGTGCAGGTGCAAATGAATGTGTTGTAAAGCTTTTATGCCCCGGTTAAGGAGTGTGCATGATGAGGCATGTTTAATGTGTGCTTTTGCAAGACCGTTTAATGTGCCCTTCCGGTGATATTAAGCTTTTAAGGAAACGAAAAGGGGGAGAAAAAAAACTCCATCCGTCTGTCACATTATCACGCAAGAAGATGTGTGCCCAAGCGTAACCCATACCCGAATGCAAACCCCGAAAAGGGTCTTTAGGGTCAACGCTGGCCAGCAGATAATCAGCCTTGAACGCCCGAGAGCGGCGTCAAAAGCGCCCAGCAGAAGAGGACGGCACCACTCTCACCGGAACGTATCATTATACTTTCATCGACATCCTGTCCTCACTATTATTTAACTTCCTGCGTGCAAAATGTCCCCCAGACATAGACTGTGTGTGTGTATGTATGTGGGTTGTAGAATAAAGAGGAAATTCATTGTGCTTTTTTACCCCCGGACAGGAAGGATACGGTCATTAGCATTGAGCGCGCCGAGGACGGAGGAGAGAACATTTTTTTCCATATTTCCCCGTTTGATAACATTTTACCTAACGCGTGGGGGAAAGCTTTTTTACTATACATACACACACACACATATACGGCGCTACCTACTCGCACAGCATGTTGCTGCTACTGCTGCTGCGATCCTTTGCTTTTGTCCTGCGTACACGACGCAGCTCGCCCGTACACATAAATTCTCTTACATCCTTTCCCGCAGCAACGCAGCTACTGCTTTAGGCGGAACGACGATATGTTGCGCGCGCGAGAGTGTGTATTGCGCTACGGGAGAGCGAAGAGCGAAAGCGTGGGGGATAAACCATACCAGCAGCGGTGGCAGTAGTAATTTCAGTGATGAGTTTGTACATTTTGTTATGAAGCCGCCTTCTACCCTCCAACATTGGTGGAAACGTTTTGTGTGCATCGAAGCATCCGAGTTGGCTGTGGCAGCCGGGGGCCGCTTAGTACTCATCGCTTCAAGGATATTGCTTGCAATACTGCTGCTGACGTCCCCCCCGGATCATGCCCATGGATAACGCATTGTGCGGCAATCGCAATACATGCAGGCATGCAGCAAACACTCCCGTTTGGAAAATGGAGAATTTTGCGTGTTTTTTTTGTATTTCTTTCTGTACTGGTAAAGCAATGTTCTAAGCGTTTTTTTGTTTGTTTATTTCAGTTCTGAAGCAAAGCTAAAAAATGTGTAACATAAAGCTCTTTAATGGTGGATGGTACCGGTGCCGGTAGGGAGAAGAATTATGTCACAGCCACAAAATGCGAATGGAGAAGAGAAGAAGGATCTTGCGGAAAAAATGCGACCGTCGAATTTGGGCTCAATATGTTGTGCTGATTCTGCAAGATCTGTGCAAAGCGATTCGACGACATCTTTGCATAACCCAAGTGTACTACACAACTCCTCCTCTCTCATTGCTGGTTCAGAATGACAAACCGGAATGATGATGAAAATGTGCCCACTCCACTTCTGTTGTGTGTGTGCTTCTTTTTGTTCCGCAGCAGCACATTGAAAAGATGCTTTGGAATGCGCCAGCAATGTGTCATCCTCGTGGTTCGCTTGGAGACACCGATACGCACCAAAACTCTCACACCCAAAGAGCGGATGTGTGGGACACACAGAAGCGCCCAGCGATAGGACGCAATGCTTTTGTTCCGTTGGTTTGGTTTTGTTTTGTTGTTTTATTAACGACACCCGTAAATGGTGGAATTGTGTACACATTCCGCTGCCTGAAGGCGTACTCCGGGCGTAAAGAACGAACGAAATATTGAGCAGGAAAATGCCATTTTCACCTCGCGCAAAACATGCTTTCCGGAGGGGATCTCCTCTACACCTTGGGGCAGAGGAAAAAATGCGCAGGAAACAAATATTGTTTGCAAATTGATTAGGAGATTATGTTGAATTATGCAGCAGCGTACGTACCCCATTCTCCAAACACACCAAAACAGGCCCCAAAACCAGGTCTTACCGACAGGTGGTGTATTGCAAGTGACTGAAGCTATAATACGCACCAGAAAAAGCGACCAGTACAAGATGGCGTGATAGTCATTGCTTTTCCGGTCCTTTTTGGCCTTCCTACCCGGTCAGGTTGGCCGCGTAATTTGATTCGCTTTAGGTGTAACGCACACACACACACACACACATAAACAGTGGAGTGAAACACTTCAGTAGTGTGGTGTCCCTTTTGTCGCTTTTTCTTACCACAGCGGTGCTGTGACGAAGCGATGGAATAAATTACAATAATTTCATATCACACCGAATCTGGACTACATAGGTAACAGTATAGCCATTAATTGTGCTCGGTTCAGATTCTTTTTTGTTTTCACTTACCAACATACACAATCAGGTAATGAACGGGCCCTGAGGTGCCTTTTTAGTAGATTGTGCGACTCAAACAACAAAACAGCACAATAACCTTTACTAATAATTCACGTCCTACGACGTCCTACTGACATTTACAATCGTAAGGTACGGTTGGAGCTGGTCAAATTGTCTCCTTGCTTTTTGTATGGCCTGGCTGGCGCATCCAATTTGTTTGGCGCTTGCTGGTAAGATTATGTCGGCTTACACCACTCGAGAAGTGGTGGGAGCTCGGAATCGGACCTACCCGATTTCGATTCCGTGTTCGGAATCAATTCCGGAGCCGATTCCGATGTTGGAGTCGATTCCGATTCCGGAGTCGATTCAGGAGCCGATTCTGGAGTTGGTTCCGGAGCCGATTCCGTAGTTGAATCCGGAGCCAATTCCGGAATTGAATCCGGAGCCGATTCCGGAGATAAATCCGGAGCCGATTCCGGAATCGACCTGGGAATCGTAATTTGACTCCAGAAATGCGGGAAGCGAAATAAGTCCAGGAATCTCCATGTGAATAGATCATTTACAAGTAAATTTTTATTCTTTGCCGCTATCAACACATAGCATCATTGGATCCAAACGCCTATTCCTAAGAAGATGCCGAAACCGACTCCGTTTCGAAGCCAATTCTGATTTCGGAGTCAATTCCGATGTTGGTGCCGATTTTGATTCCGTAGTCAATTCCGGAACCGATTCCGATTCTGGAGCCGATTCCGATTCCGGAGAAAATTCTGATTCCGGAGCCAATTCCGGAGCCAATTCCGATTCCGGAATCGATTCCGGAACCAATTCCGGAGCTGATTCCAGAACCAATTCCGGAGCCGTTTCCGGAACCAATTCCGGAGCCGATTTCGGAACCAATTCCGGAGCCGATTCCGAAATTGGTTCCGGAACCGGCCCCGAAAAAGGTTGCGGAAACTGATTCCGGACCTACTATCCGGAATCGATTCCAGAAAACTTTGGAGCTAGCCGGAACCAATTCCGAGGAAATCTTCATTTTTCCCATCACTACACTCGAGCCTTCCCCCCATCGCAAGCCACTATTATCATCCTGACTGTGAAGGCTAACTACGGCCTGTACGGCCCTGTTTCAGGTGTTATGTGACTTGGCGGGACATGTACCTCTACTACTACTACTACAACCCAGTGCTCAGGTTTTCGTTTTGCGTGGACAAAGTTTTCCAATGTTAATGTAGTAAACTTTTAGCGCCAATAAACATCTTACTGTAGCGGTTTAGGGGGGAGGTTTACTTTCCTGGAAAATCGTCTCGTGGTAGAACCTAGAGTGGAAAACACTGTAAGCCAGAGGGTACCTTCCTCAGCTCACAAACCACTTACTCGTTAAAGGTTTTTATTGCAACACAACGAAGACACGAAAAGGGGGGAAAAGGAACTGAAGCAGATGATTCGGCAAGTACCGTGATTCACACGGCAAAGGTGGTTTGTACGCCCTGCCATGCTCGTGTCTAATCAGTGACGGGGCAACTGTAACGACCCCCTCCTCAACCAGAACATTTGCTGCGTAGTATATATATTTGTGGTGTGTTTTTTGGCTTGACTTTTTGGGGGAAAAAGAGCCTCTTGTCCTTGACCTTTTGTCCAGCTTGCTGCGTACCTTTTTTAACGACTTGTGTGGACACACCGTAGCACAAGTGGGATGGAAAAGGTTAGCACATTTAAAAGTGAAAATGTTCCTAGCATAAGGTGAAACCGCGTGGACCGAACGAAGGTGCTAGTTTCGTGCCTCCTGATGCTTTACCATAAATCATTGCCTGTTGTTGCCTTTGGCGCAATATTTCTCATGCTGAAATTTAGATGCCAATTTCAAGTCACCACCACCAGCAGCAGCAGCACCACCACACGTGTTCCATCCATTCCATCCACGCCTGGGCCGTGCCCGTGCTGGCGGAGATTTGCATAATTCTAATTTCATTTCCTTCCTGTATCAAACTCACCCACAAACACACGGCCATTGGCATAGGGCGGAAGGACCTGTGGTGGACCCGTGGACGACGTGCAACAGTGTTTAGCGTTGTGTTTCCCCCATCGTACAAAAACAGGGTAACGAACGGCGTTGGCATAAAACACCGCCAACACGCGGGGGCGAGCGTAGTTGATTGGTTCCCCTACGGTCCGTCGGTGGTCAAACACACGGTCCAGAAAGGTTTGGCTGCGCTTTAAAAAGGAGAAACTAATCCTATTTTTGTTTTTGCACCCACTCTCCAGGTGGGTGACCTTCTGGGAAACTTGAGCTGTTGAGGCGGCAAGCAAAAGGAGGAAGCACGTAGGAAGATTAGATCCGTACCCATTCGAAGCAAATGGGCCCGAAGCAGTCAAACAGGGGTGGCCATTTCTCAATCCGGGGGGTGTTTTTTTTGCTGCTGTGTGTCATCTGGTAATGGAATCGTCATGAGATTTAGTAGACGGGTTTCGTGTTCCTCAACTATTATCACCACCAACCGGGCTGCGAAGCTCTTATCTACGTTCAAGGGTTGCCAAGAAGCAGACTTTTAGTTTGAAAGCTCCAACTTCAGGACCTCCGCCTCGACACATTAGCATAAGGAAATGTGATTATTTAGATAAGTGTGAACGACTTCAAGGTCGTCCTGGTGTCCCAACGCGCTCCTGGTGGAAACGCAAGCCCATAAAGTACTACGTTCCTTGTTCCTGGAGGTGATGTTGCTGTTCGCTCGCGGTGGAAGCTTCTGGAAGAACTTTCTGCTGGAGTATCAATCCACCCAAAACAAGATTCTTAACACACACACACACACACACACACACACACACACACACACACACACACACAAAACAAACGGAATGTAACGGTTGAGTGGTTTTGTCAATCCAGCTCCCCAATTCCCCAAACCGTGGGCATAAGATGTCAGCGGAAGCTTCCAGCACTTTTGGCATTTACTTTCACCGTGTCGTCTACCGGTACACCGGTGAAAGCTTCCGGAAAATTCCTCAATCTTTGGTTGTTTTTTTTTTTGCTGTGTGAAAGCAATTGCACACAATTGGATTAGTATTTGCCGTTTGGGGTTTTTGCTTCTCCTTGTATGGATTTACGACATTTTGGCAAGAACTGTGTTGATTTGACTGTGATTCTGAGTAGTGATGGGAAAAATGAAGATTTAGTCGGAATCGATTCCGGCTAGCTCCGAAATTTTCTGGAATCGATTCCGGATAGTAGGTCCGGAATCAATTTCCGGAATCGGCTCCGGAATTGGCTCCGGAATTGGTTCCTGAATCATCTCAGAATTGGCTATAGAATCGGAATCGGCTCAGGAATCGGAATCGGCTCCGGAATCAGAATCAGCTCCGAAATCGGAATCGGTTCCGGAATTGGCTCTGGAATCAAAATCGGTTGCGGCATCGAAATCAGAATTGGCTTCGAAACGGAGTCGGTTTCGGCATCTTCTTAGGAATAGGCGTTTGGGTCCAATGATGCTATGTGTTGATAGCAGCAAATAATAAAAATTTATTTGTCAATGATCTATTCACATCGAGATTCCCGGACTTATTCCGCTTCCCACACTTCTTATTTCAATTCAAACCATTCCATTTCTGCAGTCAAGCCTAATTCCGTTACCGGAATCCGGATTCCGGATTTCGATTCCGGAAACGATTCTGATTCCGGAGCCGATTCCGACCCTGGAATCTCCGGAATCGGCTCCGGATTAAACTCCGAAATCGGCTCCGGAACCAACTCCGAAATCGGTTCCGGATTCAACTCCGGAATCGGCTCCGGAACCAATTCCGGAATTAGCTTCGGAATCGACTCCGGAATCGGAATCGATTCCAGCATAGGAATCAGTTCTGGAATTGATTCTGAACACGGAATCGGGTAGGTCCGATTCCGAGCTCCCACCACTAATTCTGAGATCGATTGCGCGGTATACAACGTGCCGTTTACTACGCGCTTCACTGTTTGGCTTTGATCTCTTTTCCAATTTGCCTTCCAAATTATCGATTTACGATATGGTGGTGGCATTGGTACAAGATCAAAAGGCATCGGTTTTCGACTACTTGTGTCTCGTAGATGTGATGAAGCCTTCAAAGCCTTCAATCGTGCAACTGTAATGAGTATTTAAATTTAGAACTAATTTCCAACGCTCGCTTCTGGAGTCGATTAACGATTGCAATTAAAGAATAGTTTATTTGTTTTTTTACATCCATTTCTCTCTGAAAATACTGCCACAAGGTTGACGGGTTTAGCACGCTTCGTTTGGGTAACGAGTATTTTCTTTGCGTGATTGTGTTTTAAATTTAAACAGCTCGCCCCCGTGTATTGACAGTGTGACAAACATTCCACCCTTTCGTGGTATCACTCATATCGAATGAGCTGTCCAAGTGCTACTAGTGCTCGTGTGCGAACGTAAAAGTGTCCTCCAGCGTCTAGTAGGATGATGACCGGCCTGGTGTCACCGCGTCGACGATAGCGCCCCCGAAGCGGTTGGTCCCCGTCCGCACCGGTTGGCTGTACGAGTCGTTCAGTCGCGTGCAAGCGGACGCCGCCACGGATCTACGGGTGCACGCCGGCTGGCCGAAGGCGTTGTCGTCCCACTACGGCTACGGTCTGGCCAAGGGTGACGACTACATCGACCGCCACCACCACCATCACGCCGACGACGACGACGACGAGGAAGAAGCAGAGGAAGAAGAAGAGGAAGAAGAGGAAGACGCCGACACCGGTAGCTGCGAACGGTTGCACCGGGTTGGCGGTGAGCTCGACGGTGGCGACAGTACCACCGCCACCGACGGTCGCAACTACGGTGAGCTTACCGAGCTACGCCCCACCGGCATCATCCGGGGGCCTTCGCGGCGTGGCCAGCATCCACCACTGCCACCACCACCGGCCTACCAACATCATCTGCACCATCCGCCACCGTCGTACGGTCGGCAGCAGCAGCAGCAGCAGCTGCAGCAACAAGCGCAACACCACCAACAAGCGGCCCCTCCTCACCACTACAGGGTGACATTCGACGAACGACCTATCCAGACGCCACACCCGCTCGAGATGGAATCGGTCGGGCACCACGTGGCGGTACCGTTGCGCGTCGGCGGCAAGAAGATGCGCAAGCGGCGCGAACTGGACGCGCTTGTTGCCCACTCGCTGGCGAAGGGTGCGAAGGGCGGTGGCCGTCACGCGGCCAGCAATGGTGTAGCCTCGCACGATCAGTTGCTATCGAACTCGACGGATGAGCAGGAAGATTACTCATGGGTTGGTAGACGTCCTCGCGTTGGTAGACGTCGTTTGCTTGGATTCATTCTCCCAATGTCTTTTTTTCTACTTCCCCATAGCAACCGAAAGTGCGCACACAGTCCCGGTGCCGGACGAAACGGTTCTCCTGCGTGCGTACCTGCGGTCCGCTGCTGTTCGTGTCCTGCATCTTCATCTCGCTCGGCTTCATGTACTGGCTGTACTTTGACATCCGGCAGCAGATATCGCAGTATCGCATCCGCATCGAGCAAGGTACCAGGCGTCTCCATGTGGATATTGCGCTGTCGCCTGCTACGAGAGCGCGCACACACACACTCCAGGGCTTATGATTTACACACACACACACACGCGCACAAACCAAAGCTCGGTGCATCATTATTGAGCCACTCCATTGAACCGCAAAGCCCCGGTGATGTCGCCTGAGATTGTGTTTCGTTGAGTTTCCTCTTTTGAAATATATATAAAGCGCGGTCAATAGCATTCAGTGAAGCGTAAAAGGTTCTTTGGCAATTTGGCAAGAGCAAGAGAGACAGAGGGAAGAAAAACAATCTCTTTGGAAAATGGTGCTCACAACCGCAAACGTGTTCCAGCTGACTGAAACCACAACGAAGGATGCTCTCCAAAAAAGGGTTCAAAGTGCTGTGCCGAACGATCGTTAGGATTTTATTAGTTTTTTCCGGTTATGTGCCGAATGTACTTCGGCATTCAAGCTGCAGTTATACCATGTTATACAACCATTGACTACTTTGTGCACAACATTCAAAAGCGATCAATAGTAGATAAGAATACTATTTATCTTGTTTGCAGTCAGCATTCAAGATTGTAAAAAAAAAGCGGGACGAAAACGAACGAAACCCTTTTGGTACGATTTGAAGTAGTGATGGGCTGTATGGAACGCACCCACGACTCCGTTCCGACTTCGACTATTGTTAGTTCGATTCCGACTCCGGGAAAATGGAATCACTAGATCCACCCGGAGTCGGAGTCGCTTGGAGTTGTTCGGAGTCGTTCGTAGTCGTCCGGAGTCGTCTGGAGTCGTTCGGAGTCGTTCGGAGTCTTCGTTGTCCGGACGACTCCGACACTGGCGACTCCGACACTGGCGACTCCGAACGACTCCGGACGACTCCATACGACTCTGGACGACTCCGGACGACTCCGGACGACTCCGGACGACTCCGGACGACTCCGAACGACTCCGAACGACTCCGAACGACTCTAAACGACTCCGGACGACTCCGACTCCGGGCGACTCCAGACGACTCCTGACGACTCCGAACGACTCCGAATGACTCCGGATGACTCCGAACGACTCCGAACGACTCCGGACGACTCCGACCCCGACGACTTCGAACGACTTTAAACGACTCCGGGCGACTTCGAACGACTTCAAACGACTCCGGACGACTCCGACTCCGGACGACTCCGGACGACTCCGACTCCGGACGACTCCGGACGACTCCGAACGACTCCGAACGACTCCGGACGACTCCGGGCGACTCCGGGCGACTCCGAACGACTCCGGACGACTCCGAACGACTCCGACTCCGGGCGACTCCAGACGACTCCTGACGACTCCGAACGACTCCGAATGACTCCGGATGACTCCGAATGACTCCGAACGACTCCGACTCCGACGACTTTGAACGACTTCAAACGACTCCGACTCCGACGACTTCGAACGACTTCAAACGACTCCGGACGACTCCGACTCCGGACGACTCTGGACGACTCCGAACGACTCCGGACGACTCCGACTCCGGGCGACTCCAGACGACTCCTGACGACTCCGAACGACTCCGAATGACTCCGGATGACTCCGAACGACTCCGAACGACTCCGACTCCGACGACTTCGAACGACTTCAAACGACTCCGGACGACTTCGAACGACTTCAAACGACTCCGGACGACTCCGACTCCGGACGACTCTGGACGACTCCGAACGACTCCGGACGACTCCGACTCCGGGCGACTCCAGACGACTCCTGACGACTCCGAACGACTCCGAATGACTCCGGATGACTCCGAACGACTCCGAACGACTCCGACTCCGACGACTTCGAACGACTTCAAACGACTCCGGACGACTCCGACTCCGGACGACTCTGGACGACTCCGAACGACTCCGGGCGACTCCGGGCGACTCCGGGCGACTCCGGGCGAATCCGGACGACTCCGGACGACCCCGGGTCTTTTCGGACGATTCCGAACGACTCCGGATATAGCAGCGCGGACCTACCTTCAGGAGTCGATTCCGAATTTATCGGAGTCGAATCGGAGTCGACGCCTGATTCTTGCCAACTTTACCCATCACTAATTTGGAGCGTATCCAATTTGCTACTCACCCCGTTCCGTTGGGCAATTTGAAGAAAGGGAAGCAACATAGATCCGGAGATCGGAGGTCCTACCTATGTGTCTGAGGAAGGCACCGAAAGTTGGCACTGTGAACCACCAGTCTCAGATAATACTTACTTACTTATCCGGCGCTACAACCGCTTTGCGGTCTTGGCCTGCCTCAGGAGTGTCCGAAACCGCTCACGGTCTCGCGCCTTCGTCTGCCAGTCCGTTATCCCGGCCTTAATGGCGGACGCCTCCACGCCATCTTGCCACCTCAATTTGGGCCTACCACGCCTCCTCTGTCCTTGTGGACGGCCTAAAAAGACTTTACGGGCTGGGTCGTCCGTTTCCATGCGTACAACATGGCCAGCCCACCGGAGCCTGGCGAGCTTAATACGCTGTACGACAGTGAGGTCGCCGTACATCTCGTATAGCTCGTCATTATAGCGGCTCCTCCATTGTCCTTCCACACATACGGGGCCAAGTATCCTTCTGAGCATCTTCCTCTCGAACGCGGCTAAGAGGGCTTCGTCAGATTTGGACAGTGTCCATGTCTCAGAGGCGTATGTGAGTACTGGTACTATATAGGTACTATATAGTCCCAGCTTCGTCCGTCGCGACAGGTTCTTTGAGGTGAACTGCTTTTTCAGGCTGTAGAATGACCGGTTGGCAGCCAGCATCCTTGCGCGCAACTCAACTTCCACACTGTTGTCGTTGCTGACCTTTGACCCAAGATAGGTGAATTCTGGGACGACTTCAAAAGTGCGTTCACCTATCTGTACATCACGCCTACGTAGATTCGGATTATTTATTGGTAGGTCCGCTGATGTTGCCACCATCAGTTTGGTCTTTGCCTCGTTTATCTGCAATCCGAGGTTCTCTGCCGCCTGCTCAATCCCTTGGTAGGCTTCTGCTACATAGGAGAGCCGCAGACCAATGATGTCTATATCATCAGCGTATGCCAGGATCTGGGTTGACTTATAGAAGATGGTTCCCGTAGTCTCCACCCTCGAGTCGCGGATGGCCCTCTCTAGCGCCAAGTTGAATAGGAGACAGGCAAGCCCGTCCCCCTGGCGCAGACCCTTGGTGGTAGCAAAAGGTCCTGAGAGTTTTCCATCCACCCTCACCTGGCATGTGACGTTGGTCATAGTCATTCTAACTAGCCTTATCAGTTTGGCCGGGATTCCAAATGAGCTCATAGCGTCGTACAGTTTTACCCTGGCTATGCTATCGTATGCGGCTTTGAAGTCTATGAAGAGATGGTATGTGTCGTTTTTGTATTCAGCCATCTTCTCCAAGATCTGCCGCATGGTGAAGATCTGATCAGTGGTTGATTTTCCGTTTCGGAATCCTCTTTGATAGTTTCCTACTATCTCTTCGACGTGCGGGACAAGGCGATCCTGAAGGATCAGGGAGAATATTTTATAGGCGGTATTCAACACCGTAATACCCCTGTAGTTGTTGCAGTCCAACCTATCTCCCTTCTTGTATATGGGGTAGATGATGCCGAGATTCCAATCACAAGGCATCGATTCGCTATCCCACACCTCAGTAACAATTTGATGAATCTCGTTTTCTAGTCGTGCACCTCCATTCTTGACCAGTTCGGCTGCAATTCCGTCGGTTCCGGGTGCCTTGTTATTTTTCAGCCGACGGATAGCCTTTCGTGTTTCATCTATGCTAGGTGGCAGTAGCATGACATTATCTGCTAGTGGCGCTTCTAGCTGTTCGCTAAACTGGTCAACAGTCTCAGATAATATCTGCTTTAATTTCTCATCTAAAGAAGGCTTGAACTTGAACTCGAAATGTGATTGCCTCCCAGCTGGAAGCCTGCCGAGGGACAGTGGGGCGGGTGTGTTGTTTGTTCACCGCTTTGCTTATCCTCACGGCGCCCTACGTCAACACCATTTTGTCTTCTTTCGAGCAAAACAAAAAAGCCTAAATCTAATAACGATGATGCTAGCCTACCGTCGCCATATCGGCTTCCCTTGCTCTCTCTCTCTCTCTCTCTCTCTCTCTCTCTCTCTCTCTCTCTCTCTCTCTCTCTCTCTCTCTCTCAAACACACGCTCGAATACATCGAAAATAGATCGATGTCGCCCGATGACCCGACATTCGTCTTCCACCTCCTGAGGCGACGTGTCTGTAAAAAAAAACGAAAAACATTTCTTAAAACATTGGCGTCATTGTTTCGGTGTTTTTCTTTGCCATTTCTTGCTGGAAAGCTTCTTCTGATTGTTCTCCGTCTGGAGAAAGTTAATTTATTAATGTCCAAGACACAGCTGCGGTGGTGGAAAAATTAACCAACATCCATCACTCTGGCGCTGTGCACGTCATTCCATTGGTTGGTCTTTCCTTGGCGATGGATCCATGACATTCCCGAGAAGGTTCATTTAGGCTGTCCTGTACGCTTCTATTTGGTAATTTATAGCCTTTGCTTTGGAGGTTGTGCTTCGAGAGCGTAGGGAAAGGAACAGTCCCGGAGCTATTTTATTGGGATTAAGCCAAGCCTCATCCCCGTGGAATGAATGCGCCTGTCGGTTTTATTACCATTTACTAGTTCCTAGCTCATTAGAATGTACGCAGCAGTCGGCTGGAATGCGGTGGAATGGCATTAGAGTGCCAATTAGGAGCATAATTTGATACAGTGCGGGCCCGTTCCAGAAGGTCAAACCATCTTCTCGTCGGTGAAGATAATGTGTAAACTAATAGGCAATCGCTTCGCGCTCCTAAGCTGCTGCTTATGTGTCCTAACGAATCCGTTGCACGTACGTGAGTTTGTTTATTTGTTTGTTTTTTGTTTATTTGGTTTTTTTTTGAGAACCAAGAATCCACGAATCGTGTCTGTGCTACCCCTGTTAGGGCATTATCTCCTGCGTCCGAACAGTAATGCAGTTAGGGATATGATTATCCTTTCAATTACCGGGCACCGGGGTACACACGTACAAAGCCCTCGAAGCGTTTAGCGATGCACGGAGAATAATGGGCAATTAGCGGCGGAAAATAAAACGGGAAAAAGCTTCTGCTCGTGTGCGGCGGGATTATGCTTGCGAATGGGGCCAAAGGAATGCCTCCACTGCGTGGTTTTGTTTGGAGGATAGTAGGTGCAAAAGAGTAAATTTACGACCACAAAACGTCGGTCCTTTGAGAGGTAGCAAACGAAACGACTAGTAAAGTATCATTTAATTACTTTTGTACTACAGTACTACGGGAGAAGCTCTCTTGCTTTACTTTTTACGTTTGTATTGATTTTTGCATTCCTTTTTTGTTCGCACCATCGTTTCAGTTTCAGCAACTAGTCAAAATGTTCCCGAAGCGCTACAGAAATGGCACGAAACGTCGAAAAACTTGGAACAAAACCAGACCGCCCTGAACGGGAAGCTGCGGGATATGGAGCAAGTACTCACCAACTTCTTTACCGAGGTAAGTGTCTGCTGTCTAGTGTTGTGTAGTGAACGTTTATTTAATTCCATTTCCATTCCTCCACACTTTTCCGCGCAGCTCAAACAACTGCGGGAAACGATCGACAAGAAGAACGAAAACTCCCAGGAGGCACAGCTCAACCGGCTGCAGTCCAGCGTGGCCGATCTGGGGTCGAACATTGGCGATGCGAACTCCCGTATCGGGCTGCTCGAGACGCGCTTCGACACGATACAGGCGGAACAGAAGCAGCTAAACAAAACGCTGGACGATCTGCAGGTATGGTGAAAGTGTTTTGCCCTTTTTTTGTTTTTTTGGAATTTGAACTAACCTAAAATAAAACGAATTCCCTCTGCCGCAGAAACTATTCGGTCGCATCCAAAACAGCACCGCCGTGTCGGACATTATCGGTGGGGACGGTGTGGCGAAGGGGATGCAGAAAACGATAGCCGAACTGCGGGATCAGCTGACCGGGCAGCTGAACAATCTCGCCCAGAACGTGACCGGCGAGCTGCAGGTGCTGAAGCAGAAAAATCTCTGGCTCGAGTCGGACCTGAGCAATCAGACGAAGCGCATCGAGCAGCTGTTCGACAACACGGTCAACATCTCCTCGCACGTCCTCTCGGTCGAGGCGGTGTGGCTCGAGGTGCGCAACAACATTAGCGGGCTCGAGGCGGACCGGAAGATCATCAACGAGCAGCTAGGCGCGCTGGCGAACGTCACGACCGGGCTGCACGGTACGATCGAGAAGGTGCAGGAAGAGTGCCAGCAGTACCACAGCAAGCTGGACGAGGTGCGAGGGAAGCTCGGCGAGCTGCAGGACCAGATACAGCAGAACGCGGCACGGAAGGAGGTGTCGCTGCACCGGCCCGGTGAAGCGAACGGTACGCAACAGGTAAGACCAAACAGAGAGGGCAACCGGAACTAAAGAAGGGGAACATTTCAATGAAAACTGACAATGTCTTGTGTGTGTGTTTGTTTCCAGGCCAGTAAGGAGGACGGTATGCCCCCGGTGCTGTCGCAATTTTTCAACGAACAGCAAACGGCCGCCAGCAGCAGCAGCACGGTAAGTGCACGCATCGCACCGAAACCGACGGCCGCACCATCATCATTGTCCGCTAGCACAACCACCATTACCACCGCTTCCTCCCTGGCCAAGCTGCTGTATCCGGGTACGCTGGTGCAACAGTTGCCACAGTCCACGACTCCGCAACCCTCCGCCGCCGGTCAGCCAGCCAGCGTAGCCAAAGCACCCGCTGCTGGCGCTCCAGCAAGTGGAGCGGCCAACACGGCAAGCAGCAGCAGCAGCAGCAGCAGCAGCAAACAGGCGGGCGGGCTGTTCGATTCCGTAATGTAAGCGCGGAAAGGTTTTATTTTTCGGATGTACACGAAAAGAAATTTAAATGGCTTCGGTGTGACACGATGTTCTTTTTCGGACGCTTTTCGATGTTACAGTTCAATCTGAGCAACAGCAACAACAGCCAGGTGTGTCGAAAAGGGGTTGTTGTGCATCCCCTCCCCAACAAGAAGCAAACATGTTTCAGTTGCGGACAGGCCGGACAAGGTAAACCAAAGTTTTAATTAAAGGCGTGTTTTTGGAGCGAATGTAAGGAGAGAAAGAGACGAACGACAGAACGACAGGGAAAATGAAGACGAATGTGACGAAATGGCAGGATGGAAAGATGGAACGCGCGCGAAATAATGATAGAGTAGCAGTGCAAACGAACGTAAAGAGAAAGGGGAATTCGTTGTGTCTGTGTGTGTGTGTGTGATTGAAAGAGGGAAACCCGGACAGGCAGCTCGGAAGGAAACGAAAAGGATGAACAGAACAGAGCAGGATCGAGCAATTACTGAAGATAGTAAGGGCTGGCAATTGAACAGGATTTTGGGTTTCCATTTAAACATTTTGCACTAATTAGAAACACATGTGTAGAGAACAGAAACACACAGACACATTCACATTCACACGCCAGAGTGCAGTTTCTTTACCAAGCATGGTTAAGTTTTGATAAGCAAGTAGCAAATATCAAATCAAAAGATGAAAGAGAGAAGGATCAATTGGAGTGGATCAAAGAAGGCTAAACACACTCCATTGAGCAAATCAGCAAGCAAAACACATCGAACCACGAAGTCGTCACAGACATTTAGCAGAAGCGTAGCAGATGCACCTTACTTCTTCGTATCAAATCCGGATTCAGTTTCTAATGCAACAAAATCAACCAAACACGCATCTCTTACTCAGCAGTAGATTTCACACTTACTTAGAAATTACACTAGCAAGAAGAGAGAGAGAAAAAAGAAGAAATACCATTACAGCATAGTTTTTAGTTTGCTGTGTGCACATGCAGCATGCGATAGAAGCGATTGTTCCCTAGAAGCGCGTTGCCCCCTCTTGATGCCCCGTCGTGTAGGACAGAAAAGATGGTATGTTTAACGAAATCCCAAGCCAAATTAACACACACACGGTGAAACATCATACTTTCAGTACCTTACAAACAAACAAAATTATACATTTTAAAACCAAATGAAAAAAAAAAACAAAAGAAAGAATTATTCGTCGGGCAAGAAGTGAAACGTTGGCATCCCAGACAGAATTATATGTGAGGGGCTTCTATATTCCTGTTTCCTCGGGAAGAGTAACGATGAACGCAAACAATCGATAAACCGTTCGATTGGGAAACATGGTGAGAGAAAAGGAGTCAAAAGGGCAGGAAAATGATACTGATCGGTCAGTTTGTTTGTTTTTGAAGGTGGACGGTTTTTGTGCAGGAACGTGATAAGAATGATGATAGGCTCAAACTATCACACATTTGGAGGCGCAAAAATCGTGCCTTCCTCGCGGTTGTGTTTTATAATTTTAATGTTTAATAATGCTTTCGAACGTTTTGGTTTTGTGACGCTTTTGACGCGGTTTAGTTTTTTTTAGTATTAAGATGCATTTCGTTTTTTCGTTTGCTCTTCACAGAACCGTTATATACTTGCCTTATTCAAACCAAAACTTTGCTTTTCTCCTGCTGTGTACAGATATTGCTTGTTTATAATATTCGTTACACCGTCATCCTCCACGCACGCATTTAGACGCATTACGATACACACACACACCCGTTTAGCGAGGATTGATAAGAGGATGCTTGTATGTTGGATTGTTGGAACAGGGAAAGCAGGGTGCAAAGCAATGCATATTGTGAGGGGGGGATTGAGAAGGTAGAATGCGGGGGAAAATGTTGAATTAGATGTTTGCAGTTTTACCTATACTTTCTTCCTTCTATTACGTTACACTCGGGAACAGTGAGACAAGTAAGACAGGGACAAACGGGGCAAAGAAGAACTATTTTGTTTGATAAAGATGCGGTTTTGTTTGTGTGTTTGTGTACCTATACGTTAAGAAGAACTCCCGATAGTTGTACGAATGTACTTAATTTCGATTTAAACTGATATTAATTTGTTTAAGACTGTCTATTTTTTGTACCATACCTATGAAGAACGAGGGGACTTATGTGTAGAAATAGTGCATGCTTCAGAGGCAGCTTTTATTTTCTTTATATTTTTTTACACTCTTTAAAAAGCAAACACCCATGAAGTAGTGAAGGAGAGGTTAGACCGAGGTTCAATCAACAATAGTTTCAACAGGCAAGCATGATACGCGTGAATTAACGTACATGCACAGAATGGTTCGGTCGAACAGAAAACCAAAATGTTATGATAAGACGTAAGAAGGAGAGAGAAACAACACACAAAAGCAAAGTCTTTATGAAAAATCATCACACAAACAAAACAAAAAATGTCATGGTACAGCTAGGACAGATTCCAGCAGAGATTGAATTGCTCCCTAATAAATCCTTTCGAATTTAAAACGCATACCAAATGCATTCCTTTTATTCGTATTTGTCATTGTATGACAAACCTTTAATTTTTTATATCCAACAAACCGCACAGTAAGAGCATACCAATATATTATTTATGCTCCAAGCCCGATCATTTGTCGCGCATTATGCTTCCCTTTCGTTCGCGTACAAAACCGGTGCGTCGCGCATCGTTCCCCAACGACATCCATAACGACGCGCGTTTGGTTGCTATGCGATCCGGTCCATTCGCTCGCACTCGTTTTCGCTCTCTCACGTTTGTAATTATGGATCCTTTTTGGCGCATTTTTTCTCTCTCTCCCGGTACCGTTCTCTCATTCTGCCCGTTAGATATACAGCAAGTTGTTAGAAATTGAATTGGTATATAGCTTGTCTACCGCCGCCTACCAACCAAACGGGGGCACTCGGTTCGCTTGCGCACACTTGCGCACGGAGCAATATTAACAACCGGCCACTAGTGGTTGTTTGCGCTTCAACCAGTACGGACGGGGCGGACGGTTTTCGGTTAGCTTCTTCCATCCATCCCTCCATCGGCAGGCTGCACGCAATTGGTTTGGCACGGTTCCATCGTTCATCGTACACACTGTCTCAGTCTCCATCCCTCACGCTCCACAATTGATCCAATTTCGCCGGTCTAATCAAAACGAAATTGCGTTCCCTTTCGTTCGCCTGGGCTCTGGCTGAGCCGAGCGACGACTACGCGAGTGTCGAGTGTAGCGTATTACAACTGTGGTACATTGTTGCACATTGTTGCAAAGCGGCTTAGATCATACAGCAGACGGGAAAGACAATCCATCTCCCTCCTCGCAGCGCGTTCTATTCCTCGGGTTACAATAAAACGTGCTCGTACTACGAATAGAATCGTCATCATTCCAGCTTGCAGTATATAGACCTGCCCACCACACTGTACAAACATCTTTGGTACAAAAAAGTGCTTCATTGTAGTTTGCAAAGCAGCTAGCGCTCGACGGCATTTGAACAAATCGTCAAGCATGGCAACGATGCAGTTTACACGCAACTTGTTGCAGCAGTGCAGCAGCGGAGCAAGTGGTAAGTAGAAGGGAGGGGAGTACGAGGGAAGTAGAAAAGATGTATTTTATGCAGTTGCTTGCGTGGAACCGGTTTTTTGCGTGCTCGATTTCGGCACATGGTCAACATGCTATCGCGTGTGTGTGTGGATTGGTTAAAAGAGGATTTTAACCAGGTTTACGTAAGGTTCTTCACATCTATCTGGACAAATTGCGTTATTTTCAACTGTTAACCATTGTTTTCTTTTTACGAGAGAAAAATATGTATTTTCTTCTATTGCTCTTACCCTCTGCCTCTGTTGCCGACAATACGAGTCTATTTTTACTAGCCATCTTTCCATCAGATTTCCAATGGGAGGGTCTTCCACCCATGATTGACATGTGCGCCGCCGTTTGCACATCCTTTAGTACGTTCAAGGACACAAACGCATGACAAATGACCCTTTCGAGCGGGTGTAAGCAGAATAGAGAGGCAAATGAATGCGTGCGTCAGCACAGTTGTAGTTAAGAAGCGGAATATCTATAGAAAATTGGGAGTGGTTTAGAGACAGAGATAGAGAGCAGTTGCAAAATATCAGCTGATGCGGGTGGCCTTTCCATACACTGTTATAGATATTTGAAAGCTTCACTGAGCACGTGGTGCTTCACGAATGTTGGTTATTTAAATGTTTTGGTAAATTTCAGCACGCCTCGTCTTCTATAGTACTGCCACTGCCGGTAATCATAAGCTTCGGCAGATCATTCAACACCAGCTGGACGACATCCAGGAGGCCGGAACGTACAAGAGTGAGCGTATTATAACCACGCCGCAAGCGACAGCTATTGGTGTGGAAGGTAGCACCGGCAAGATTCTTAACTTTTGTGCTAACAACTACCTCGGACTATCGGTAAGAGGTCTTCAACCTTACGTTGTGAATTATTTCCTATCCTTTCTCAATATTTTCTATCACCCCTAAAAGGCCAATCATGACGTCATCAACTATGGCAAGAAGGCTCTCGATGAGTACGGTGCCGGGTTGAGCTCCGTTCGCTTCATCTGCGGCACGCAGGACATTCACAAGCAACTTGAGAACAAGCTGTCGCAGTTCCATCAGCGAGAAGATACGATCCTGTACGCGTCCTGTTTCGATGCGAATGCGGGCATCTTTGAGGCGGTCCTAACGCCCGAGGATGCCGTGTTTTCCGACGAGCTGAATCACGCCTCCATTATCGACGGCATTCGGCTGTGCAAGGCGAAGAAAGCGCGCTATCTGCACCGCAACATGGCCGATCTGGAGGAGAAGCTGCGTACGACGGACGCCCGCATCAAGATGATCGTAACGGACGGTGTGTTCTCGATGGATGGTAATGTGGCACCGTTGGCGGAAATTTTCGAGCTAGCCGATCGGTACGGTGCGGTTACGTTCGTGGACGATTGCCATGCGACTGGGTTCTTCGGCAAAACTGGGCGCGGTACGGAGGAGTTCTACGGCATGCTGGGACGGTGTGATATTATCAATTCCACGCTGGGCAAAGCGCTTGGTGGTGCGGCCGGTGGTTATACGACGGGACCGCGCGAGCTGATCGATCTGTTGCGCCAAAAGTCTCGGCCGTATCTGTTCTCCAACTCGCTGCCTCCGCCAGTGGTTGCGAGTGCGTTGAAGGTGATCGATATGCTGATGGAATCGAGCGAACTGACGGCGAAGGTGCAGAGTAATACGCGCCGCTTCCGGGAAGCGATGACACGGGCTGGTTTTACCATATCCGGCATGGATCATCCAATTAGCCCGGTAATGTTGGGCGATGCACGCCTGGCGTCGACGTTTGCGGATGAGATGCTGAAGCGTGGCATCTATGTGATCGGCTTCAGCTATCCGGTCGTTCCCAAGGGCAAGGCTCGCATTCGTGTGCAGCTGTCGGCGGCTCACTCGGAGGAGGAAATCGATCGTGCGGTGGCGGCATTCATTGAGGTCGGCAAGCAGCTGGGTGTGGTGTCGTAAGACCGGTGCACACTTACACATAACACGTTCGGTACATTGTTCAGATGTTTCGAGCGGAACATGGAATGGATTAATGTTGAAAAATTGTTTCTTTTTTTATTATAGTGGGCGTAAGCTCGGGAAAGAACAATAAAATAGAAAGAAAATCATTAAGAATACCTCGCGAAGATCGAAACCGGTAAGTAAAACCTAATCGATTACCTGTTTTTTTTTTACAAAACTATACCCGACTAAAATGAAACCAATCGAGTGTCTCCAGAAACCCCCGTAAAATAAACCCGCACGCAAATGATGACCCTCCCGCACATACACTTTCGCTCTTTCTACTCCGTCTGTCGCTCTTACCAGCAGTAATTGCCTGTCCGACGACTTACTCTGTCGCTGGGGGAGCATCAGGCGAGTACGGCACAAGCAAGTTGCGCGAAAACTTTTTGACCTTCTCCACCCCACGCACCTCCTCGTCCAGCAGCGGTAATCGAACCACGTGGAAATCTTCGTACAGATCCGCTATCTGATCAAGATACTTTTCCTGCACCTTGCACCGTGCCGAGCACATGCTGCACGGTTGTTGGCCCTTTTTCTGGAACATCAGCTGATTGACGATGATGTTGTGCGTATCGATACCACACTTGGTCAGCTCCTGCACGAGGCGTTCCGTTTCGTAGAGGGACAGGAATTCGGCTATACACACGCACACGAACGTCGTTTGTTGCTGTTGAAAGGAACAAGCGATCAGGATGGTAAGTACATACAATGTGGTATGGTGTTGCTCTGAACTTACTGGATTGTGAAACTGTTCATTGACCTGTTGGATGATACTGAGCATCTCTTCCAGTTTGTTTGCGATCGTGTCCCCGTTGAAATCTTGCACGCCGAACAGGGAACCCATCTGTGTAATGATCGGTGCTAGCTTCATCTTCAGTCGTAACAGCTTGCCCAGCCCTTTCTCGACGACCTGCGGGAACGACAGCAATCGTAGTGTGTGTCCGGTTGGTGCTGTGTCAAACACAACCACCGAAAAGTTCATCGCTTTCACCAACCTAAAACGGGAAAGTGAATAGTTAAGCCTTCCAAACGGATCCGCCCGATAGAGCCCTTCATACTTCATCACTTCCGCGTAGCTCATTGCCTCATCGATACCGGGCAGCGTTCCGATCACCTCCTGCAGCATCCCTTTGCCCACGTTCAGCGGCGACGCTTCGTCCTCGAAGTACTCGTCCGGCAGCTCGCTGATGCCAACGTTCGGGTCAATCTCCATCGCGAACAGATTGTCGAACCCGTTCACCTTCGTCGGCACCTTGGTAAACTTCTGATCGAACGCATCGGATATGTTGTGGGCCGGATCGGTCGAGATGATCAGCACGGATTCGCGCTTCTGGGCCAGCTGGATGGCCAGGCTGCAGCTGCAGGTCGTTTTGCCGACACCTCCCTTCCCACCGACAAACACCCACTTCAGCGACGCCTGGTCGATGATGTTTTGGAGTGTCGGTTCGCACGGCTCAAATTCATCCTCCATTGTGTTGATGCTGCTGCATTAAGGGCAAATGAGCTAGAGTAAGATTTCGGTAGAGAGAAAGGTGAATAACACACTCACGTTTGGGTATTTTTTCGCTGCTGTTTCGTGAGCTGAATTTCGCCTCTTTGTCGGTGCACGTCAGATGTCAACAAAGCAGCAATGACAGCGGTGGCAGTGTTGCCAAACGGTCTGTTCGTAGGGAGGTTACGTTTTGCTAATTTGCTTTTCATTTCTTATTTAATTATCAAATACTTATCATAAAATGCAAATAAATGCAAAAAAATTTGTTACATAAAAAGACTACAACCATGCAAAAGATATTTATGAAACTGCAATTGGCCATTTGTCATCCACCCCGAGGAGGTTCATCGACATGACAGATGACTGGAAGTTCCAATACAAACATTCGTATCGTCAACGGACGTGCACGATGCGAGGGTGCTGTGAGAAAATAGATAAATTTAGCTAGAAAAATGCGTTTAACGGCCAAAAATCGCTGCGGAAATTGATAGACAAACGTTATAGATACCCTTAAGTATGTTAATTATGTGATTTCCATCTACAGTGATAGCAGTGCCGAAGAAAACAACGGCGCACGACGGAGAAGAAAGCCAACGCGTTGTTATGATCATTCCGCTTACAAAGTGCTTTTTTGGTTAGCTTTTATGAAAAATGGTGCCCTTTTGTGCAATTAGATCAACAACGATTGCCCATTAAACAATAGAATTTCTTCATCAAAGCTTGCTTCAATCCATCGAATCGTCCCAAAACCACCTGTTTTTTGCTCCGACAACAGACAGCTCTCGCAAGCCCACCAATACACTCTCACACCCGTACGCTCTCACACTAACCGCGTGCAGGCCACGAACATTCACGGGAAGCGCTGCTCTGCCATTCAAACGTAACCGAACCGCAACCGAGAGAGGTTGTGTGCCGCTTGTGCTGCGAGTGTTTGTATAGAGCCGCGGCTGTTTGTCAGAAAGAAAACGCGCGCGCGCGCGCCGCTTGTGTTGGCTGGAGGCCATTCCGTCTCGGATCCTGCGTTTTGCGATTGTGTTGTGTTTTGTGTCTGCGCGGGAGCGGTGCACCCGGCGTGCATTGTTTTACAGTTTTTGCTTTGCGACTGATCAAACTGTAGATCCATTTAATACACCGTTAGTGCGCGATCAATACACTTTAAAGGTCTGGCATTCAGGGAAACTGGATGCAACACACACCGGTCAAAAAGGCCGTTTTTTCGTGTGTGGGTATTTCCGCTATCAAGCAGGATCGAAGCTAGCTGTGTGTGGTGATCATCAGCTCAGCAACTTCCTTCTGCTGCGTCGTGGTTGGTGTGATTCCGTAGTTAGCAACTGTGTGTATGTGTGTGTAGCTGTTCCGTGATTGTCCTGTTAGCAGCTCTATGTTTGTGTGTTTACCGTCCATCATAGAATCTTGAAAATTGTGGCAACTCATTCAAGGGTTTTACAACCCCCTCTGCTCGAACCTGCTGGAATACTGTAGAAAAGTGTCCCTTGTACTTGTACTTGTGCTTGTGTGTCCTTATACTCCGTTCCGTGTGAACTGTTTGCCCAACCAGCAACTCGTCTAGGAGTGCTAGTTCTTCATGGCTACATATCTACGACAGAAAGTGAAGAAATCCGTAAGTAATCTTGCAAAGTGTAGCAACACTTTAATCCTTTTTAGTCTGTTATAGTCAAAAGTCACATGATTGCGCTGTTTCGACATTGAAAGCAGGGGCAGTAGAAAGGGACGAAGGACAAGAGAAGGGGGCGAGAAACAAAAATGTCTTCGGTTTGAAGAGCAAAGTAAACATTGCGCTCCGTTTCGAGGTTACGATTCCGTGGCAAAGAAGAATTCTCCTGTGCACATCACAGCAGCCCTGGATGCACAGTACGCACATTGTGGAAGCTAGTTGTTTCCCCAGTGTGATCATCCTGTTTTATTTCGTACCTCGTTTTGTTTCGAAACGTTTTCTTCTTCTTAAGATTAATTATACGAAGGTTAAAGCCCTTTTTTAGCCTTCCCCCTCGATTCCGATTGCCGGCTTTGCTGAAAGCGCAACAGTTGTGTCCACGTATTGCGAATTTAAAATCCGGTTTTTATGTCTTACCCATACACACAGCCACGGTACCGCACGCACCCCCGCTCTCGCCGTGGCGTGTGCAGCGTGAACTTTATTTTCCTTATTTTATCATCCTTCCTTCCTTGTTGTGTCTCTTCTACATGTGGTGCCCTGGCCGGAGACAGACAAGCAGCAGCAGCAGCACTAGGTACGCAAGCGAATTGCAAGAACACGGCCGCAAACCCATTCCCGATACTGCTGCAGACGACGACTGCTCTGCCGCGGACCGTGCACGCTTCCTGCAGAATCCGGCCATACTAGATACGCTCGACTCCGTTCATCGGTCGCTGCTGTTCAACAATCTCAAGTTTGATACCGGTAAGTGCTGGTCCTGCTAGATGCTGGTGCGTTTTAAATGTTCTTATCATTTTAGACTGTTTTTTGCTGGTGTGTTCGTGGCGTGCTTTAAAGACCGCCTGCAGCTAGATTTGTGTGTGTCTTCTGGGTGTTCTGTCTGAGGACGCATCAGTTCGGAATTTCATTCCAGAGTCTCACAATCAGTTGGAAGGTTTTTTTTGTTTGTTTGCCTGCTTAATTCTCCGCTCCCTGTTGGGCGGACAGTATGGATGGGCACCCTTCGCACAGGAACAAAAAAGAAGGAAGAAAAGGTTTCCGTTTGTGCATCTCATTCCCGTCCGATGTGTTGGCTTCTGTGGTGCGCTTGTTTTCTGCATGCGTAACCAAAAACTGAAGCAATTGATTCCAATTTCAAGGTTGAATGCAATGCAGCGAGTTTTCTTTTAGTGTCGTTGTTGTTCGTATACAGCTTTGTTGACACATCAGCAATTTAAATGTTTGTGCTTCTTGTCGTTTGCTTCAAGTTCAGCACCGATTTTTTGTCACAATTTTGATCAATTGGTTGTTAATTGAAAGAGTCACAACACCACAACACAGCGTGGCAGATTTGTTTGCATTATTTTTAAAGTTGGTGGATTATTTTCACGATTTGATAGCACAATCTTGCGGTTACAGTTTTGCGTTCCGCAGGCGAGTAATCTGAGAAATGGAGCAATTACTCGGTTGATATTGTTTGCATTGCAAGGAGGTATAGAGAAAGAGTGTAAAAACCACAAACTCACTATTGATTTACGCCCAACCACACGCCACACGCCTAACATTGTGGCCAAACGGGAGAAGGCAAGGCGCACGTGTTGATATTGTGAATTGCCTTTTGAGACGTGTTTCGCGTATCCCATGGCCTCTCCTCCCGACGGTAGTGGAGACGTGGTCGTGGTTAACGTGGTCTTGTTTTCTTTACGTGTTTTCTCTCTCTCTCCTCTTCCGACCAGTCTTCCAGACGACTTGTTGGTTGAATTTTTAAATCCCGGTCAACAACGTCATCATCATCATCACCGTCGAGTCGCACATGCATATGTAATTCGCGCACATAATTTTCGAGAAAGCAGGCGCGGAACTTCAAGGCTGGCTTTGCGTGAACGATCGGTTGCGAAGGAGACCAACCAAACCGGGGGCAAAGCGTAAGCAGCAAAACCATCCGGCTGTTTGCATATGCTTCTACACCCGATTTTAAAGCTTCTCTTTCTCTCTGCTTTGCTATTTTGTGTCGGTTTTTTTTGTCGTCTGTCTGCTTAAGCAACGCTGCTAGCAGCATGAAGGACTCTGGCCAACCATTATAATTATACTCAGTCGCTCCATCGCTCGATCATAATGACACATAAAGAGCGACGATGTGGTGGTGGTGTGTGTGGAGAGCGATGGTGAGGCCAACCCGGGCCAGGTCAGGTGGCATGCCTGCCTGGCGGGTGGTTAATGGGGGTAGAGGGGCCACCACCCAATCTCTACCATCGAATAGTGCGCAAATAGGCTGCTCATTGTCTCCGCCAAACAGCTTCCGTGATGAATACGACCGGAGGGTAGCTGCTGGAAACTGCGCTGGTCGGCAAAATTGAGGTCGATGAAGCGCGGAATGTTGTGTGTTAGATTGTGTGTAGATGAAATATGATCCTTCCAGTAGGCACACACGTGTTTAGGGTGCAAGTGTTGACTCAAGTTGTGTCAAAGGAATCTCATCCGCTCTCTTTCACTGTGGTAAAATTGCACCAAGCTGTAAAAGGTTCGTTATTTATGTTTAAAAACACAATTACTTACATTGTTCTATATTGTAGGCAACAACTGTAACTTTTCTCCCGGGTGTGCGCAACGTGTACGAGCCTTGATACATTTTAATAGCACTTGGGTTGGCACACGCCAAACCGGTCGAAAGTCGGGTCGTTTGGGCTCCCCACCCTCCCCGCTCTAAGTTTGCGAGTTACCGTTGACCAGCGCGTGCTCGAAAACCCCTTGCGGCCGCGTTCGCTACATATATATGTGTGTGTGTACGGCTCGAGCATAGGCATTTACCATTCCGTTTTTGATGATAACAAGTGCATAACCCGCCCGGACTAGGTTTCGTAGACACTGTGTGTTGTACGGTGCCGGCCGTTCGTAACCGCTTGCCTGGCGCCGGACTAGGTAATGATTTAGCTCGACACTTCTGTGTGCCTAATCAATTCTAGCGGCTTACCGTGCCCGGGCTCCACGTGACCTTTGGTTGGGCAAATCTTGCGCTTGAATAGCACACAGAAGAATGGGGGAAAAAAACCTTCCACTCGGTAGGTTAATGAAGAGAACTCCATCCACATGGTGTTGATAATGACAAAAAAGCGCAAATGGTGTGCGCGATGTGGTCGCTCAAGATGGTGAGCCATGCTAAACAAACAGTAGATTACCGAACCATCGAGCGGTTAACGTTTCAACATTGAACGTTACGCCAGAAGATAAGTCCGCTGGTGTTGTGGTGCTCCAATTTCTTCCATCTGCTGCTTAGCCGCCCAATCGTTCCCTCGATTTCGTATCATACGAATCGACACGGATGCGGGATCTTCACGTGACCGGTGCTCACCTTAGCCTCCGATCTCCGTCTTGCTGTTGTTTGCTTAGATTATTAGTGTCAAAGCGCACCGTCGTATTGCCGGTATACCGATCCGGTACACGCCGATCAGCAGACGTTAAGGGTGCATTTGGGTTACGGATGTGTTTACGGCGTAAGATAATACCACGTGAAGCAAATACACGTTTTGCTCCCTGTGCGGTGTCGCTGCTACAGTTGCAGCGGATATTGGAGCGCATACGAGAGTGAAAAGGAAAAAGGAAAAAAGGGAAACACGCCGCGGTCACGGTGCATGTTTTATTTACTTAACATTAGGCTGCCGTCTCCCGATTCGGTCGATATTTGATAACTGACCAGCAAACATTGCTTGCTCTCTCACGTGCGGGGCAACAGAAGGGTAGGTAACACATGCGTGATGAATGCGCTGCAGTGCAGGTACGATATGTAGCAGTGCAGTGTATGTTATTTATGGTGCAATGCGTTAAGTCGGTTTAAAGCGCGTGGATCAACGTGGGTACAAGCATTTTGTTTACGAACGTAGAACAAATTTAAACAAAATAATGGATAAAGATGTTGTTTTTCTTGTACATTCTTGTGGAACGATAAAAAACCATGACGTAAAGTTGGTAGGTCAGGTTGTGGATGTTAGTGTGGATTACTTATCAATATATTTTTATATAAGAACATACTTTATACCAAAAAGCTACATCTAATTGCATCAAAATAACACGTGTTTCTTGTACTTCGTTTTCCTACGATTACACATTTTTTAACTCTCTTCACGAGTAGCCAAAGGAATCGCACCATGACCTATCCCAAGAAACGATTGCCAATAGGGAGCAAACGACAAAATCAATACAAACCCACAGTCGAGCCAAAACGGTCGAGCAAGGCAGACCCGTGGGATTCAAAATATTCTAACCGTTTATATTTTTCATTCCACTCCACTAGCCACTCCTCCAACCTTGCCAACCTTGTCCATAAATGGTTCCGTGTGAAGATAAGAAACACCTCACCGGCTCTTCGGCTCTCCCTGGGGTCGGCATACCGTGGCGTACGAAGGCAGAGCGAAGAAATCGAGCGCGTCGTACGGCGGCCGTCGTCTCGCCGTCTGCTGTACGGTGTTCATAACTCGCCGCACGCTCCGTGTGTGTGTGTCATGACCGGGCAGACACCTAATGTCGCCTTTGGGAGGCTTCCTTTGGTGCAAAGAAGCGTGGGATTTCACGAGGTATTTTCTTCTATGACCCATGGTGCGGTGTGACGTTTTGTGTGCGGATTCTCCTTTGGGGTGGCGTACGTCGATAGTGTAGCGGGCCGATGCTCGCTCAATAATCACGCGGGCGAGCCTCCGGAGTTTGTTGACTTCAAACTGGGACGATTATCCAGCCAATCATCGTTTGGTGGTTGTATTAGATTCGCGGATCTTCCCACACACTGGATAGTGGCCGTGAAAACATCAAAATATTGTGGATTTTTTCTTCTGCGAAAGAAGAGGGTGGAATCTCGTTTCTTTTGATGATGTTTCTGCTTTGGCAAATCGATTTAATATAAGAGTCGCAGACGAAACGCCGCCGTCTTGACTTGTTGGACCTGTTTGCTGGGGTCTTGTTGTGTCGTGTCCTTAAAAGGAATTCAAGCGCTGGTAATACCTTATTCGGTTACGTCTTAAGATGGCAGGTTGTATCAAGGGAGAAGACGATGCTTTGCTGCCGTACTATCCTGTCTTGTTTGCCGTCACTCTAAGGGAGAAATGATGGCAAGATGCGGGTTTTGTTTATTTTGCTTCTACATCACTTCGTACCGTTGCTGGAAGATGGATGAATTACTCCGTTCCTTCTGGTCGAGGATGTTTTTTTTTGTCTCCTTCTTGAATGTCCCGCACAAGGGGTTAGTGTCCCACAGTGCGAGTCCTTGTTTATGGCATGGCACGGTCGGGATCTTTACGTTTCTTATCGCTTTCTCGAGGTGTAAAGGCATAAAAACCAACGAACCCGAAGTCGGAGGAGGTGTCTTAGGGTCGCTACGGTTGCCCTACGCTCCTCTCCCAAGTATAGGAAACAAATGGCCATTAATTAATCGGATGTCAAGCGTGAGGATAGGTTTTGGGTTCCATTTTTTACCGTCCCTAAGCCGCTTTGTGAACGGCGGACACGTCTATCAATTCTCAATTTGATATGGTGAGCCGCGTGAAAAACGGTAGTGTTTACTCGGTTTGTTTGTCGGACATTTTTGAAAAATTGAGATATTAAAGAGCTACTAGAAGCGATATCTAATGGGCCGACTGTTCGTGCGCTACTGTCTCGCCTATAAAGCGACGAGTCTAGCCAAATAATATGGATGAATATTTGATTCCGCTTGAAACCGCACTACAATTCCTGTTTTGCTTAGAAACCTGTTTCGTAGAAACCTGACTCGTAGCGTCTACCTGCTGCTTCTTCAGGTTAATTTTATCCTTGCACTTGAAAATCGGTATGCAATCGAGAAACTCAAACCACAATTGTACAAACAGGCAAAACTAACCCTTCTGTTTGAGGTGATGTAAACTTCTCTTCCCTTTCATGCTCTTTTGGATTGCGTTGGGCCGCCGTACTGCTGCTGCTCTTTTTACAATGGATCGCGTTGTTGACGCCCCTGTCCGCGGGACGCCCAGCCCTAACCGAAACCTTATCATTTCAGTCTCGTCTTCACTTTCCCGCTCGTTTCACACTTCCGGTTTGTGTACCGTCTGGTCGGCGTGCGATGTTGAAAGAACCTCCAAAGTTCATCCGATACACGTTCTCTGCTGCTGCTGCTGCTGTTGTTGTTGCCCACTTGAGCTGCAAGCGTTCTATTCTTCACTTCCGTCTTGGCGCTTCCCGATACGTGCGTTACGGTATTGCTGTACATGAGTTGTTTCTACTGCTGCTTCTGCTGTTTTGGTGTATTTGCGCCATCGACGAAAAGCAGACATGCCGCCTTGCACAAATGGGTGAACCTCTGGCGTCTGAGGCGATCGGTTTTTTACTCTCTTTGCCTCTTTTTATCGCCCGATCGGATCTCTAATGCCACAACAGCGAAGCCGGAAGAGCAAGAAAGCTGGCGGGTGAAGAAGTGTAGGTATCATTGTATTTAATGGGTATTGTAAAACCCCTTCTGCGTGATCTCGCTAACCCTCGCTTACCCCCTGTACTCTTGTCTATCGACTCTTCTATCGGCCGCACGTTCAAGTGGTGTGTGTGTGTGTGGTTTATGTAAGTTTTGATGCTCATTTCTTAAGCATTTCCCCGGTCTGATGTACGACGAATCAGAATCAGAATCAGAATATATGTTTATTGATATTTTTCTATTAAGTTCATGAGTACATTTGTTTTGCGAGATTTAGCGTAACGCTCGCTTTTCACCGCTGTAGAGCATTTTGCCAAGAGGCAGTTTGTTTTGGTTTTAGAAAGCATGGTGTTAGGCTTAGGGCCTTTTGTTACGCTATCTTAACTTAAACTAACTTATCTACTTAACACTATTAGATTAGGAACAAGACAAAAGAAATTCAAAAATATGAAGGAAAGAAGGAAAAAAAAAAAAAGTGAAAAATTCAAAAGAGTGCCCTTAGAAGGGGTGAACCTGATGTTGCGCATTTTGCTTTAATGCGTTCTGTTATCACATATCCAATTTCATCTATTGGATATGTACTGGTTTTTTCATATAGCTCCTCTAACCTGGTCCAGTAGGGAGCATTTGCAATTAATCGCAAAAATCGGTTCAACCCTATTTGAACCCTGCGAATGTTGGTTGGGGCGCTATTTTTCCAAACCGAGATACTATAGGTAGCCATGGGAAGAACTATTTGTTTATAGATCGCGATCTTGTTCCTGTAGCAAAGGCGAGAGCCGCGATTAACTAAGGGATACAATTTTTTAAGCAGGACATTGATCCGTGTTGCCAGCTCTCGGGTATGGTGATGATAAAGCAGCTTGTTGTCCATGAGTAGTCCCAGATACTTTACCCTTGACAACCAAGGGATTGTTGTTCCTCCCACAGTCAGCTGGTGGCCAATCGGGTTTAGTAGCTGGTGCCTTAGCCGGTGTGGGACAATCATGGCTTGTGTTTTTGCGTTGTTGATGCGGATTCTCCATTCAGCAGCATAGCCTTGTAGTACGTCTAAGCAGCGCTGAGCGCCGCGTCTGAGTTCTGCTGGTGTTCTGCCCTTAGTAGCGATCGCCGTGTCGTCTGCAAACAGGAACAACTGGGCACCGCTAGGAAGAGCAGGAAGGTCCGCCGTGAACAGCAGATACAGAAGTGGGCCCAGAACGCTGCCCTGGGGTACGCCCGCCGGTACATGCTGCACATCCGAATTATATGGGCCGATGACAACACGGAAGGTGCGGTGCTGCAGGTAATTCTTGATCAGTTTGATCAAGAATAATGGGAGCTTGTACTGGTACAATTTATGGACAAGTCCATCATGCCACACGTTGTCGAATGCTTTTTCCACGTCAAGCATCACTACAGCAGTGGATCTTGCTACTCGTTTATTTTGCTGGATGGTGTTTTGCAGTCGAATCAGTTGGTGTGTTGTTGAGTGTCCGGACCTAAATCCAAACTGTTCTACCGGAATAATTTGTAGATCGTTAACCGAACTTCTTAGTCGACAATATATTATTTTTTCGAACAGTTTGCTGAAGGCGCTTAGCAAGCTTATTGGACGATAGCTGGATGGAAGGGTGGGATCCTTTCCGGGCTTCAGGATTGGGATCACCTTTGCGCTCTTCCAGGCTTGCGGGAAGATGTTGAGTGAGAGGCAGCTGATGTACGACGATGGTTGTATGTTTGGGAAATAATTTCACCCCTTTTTTCGGTGTACTTCTCCTCCCACTAGCAGCGCGTGTACCTGTTTCATCAGGTCAGGCCAAAAACTTATTATTTCTTCCGCTTCGGGTGGCGTAGGAAACAAAACACCACACTGAATTGAAAACCAGAAGCCGATGGTATATGGGTTTTTTTTTCTGGGGTGCTGACTGAACTAGCGGATGATGATATTCCACTGACGTTAAAGAGCCCTTGAATGTTTCCCTTGAAGGATTGTGGTTTAGGGCGTAAACTTTGCCCCGTTTTTCCCCGAAAGATTAAAAAGGGGCTTTAAGGGTGGAGAAGAGTGTGTGTTTAGTGGTCCGTACGAGAGACTATTTTGGGCTTCTCCGGGTCAATTGAATGGGCAAGCAGACGATGAGCACACGGATCATATAATGCGCGGCTTTAATTACACTTTGTATTGGGCAGTACTTTTGTGTGTGTGTGGTTTGCTGTACTTTTTTGGCTTTGGCTTTGCCTCTTTTCTGAGCGGAAGTAACCCGCTAAAGGTTTTGCGCCTGTAAACATGTAATGATGCGTAAAAGAAATCGTCGAAGAAAAAATACAGCGTTTTCCCTTGTGGCTGCTGCTGGGGGTGAAGATCGAGATCGTGTGATGAAATTGGTTGTGCCAATTTTTTTGCTCCAATTGTGCTAGGGGTTTAATATTGTTTTGCAGCTTTCGTTTGATGTGCCGCTGTTATGTTTGGCTATTGTTCCGTTTTCTTGTTGAGTTGTAAAAACAAACATATACGCCTTTAAAGCGATGGTGTTAGAGCATGACCTCATAGAGCAGTGGTTTAGTGATCGGTCTGATACACCACAGGTTGGGAGTTTGAATCTACTTGATGAAGACCTTTACAGTATGATCTTTTTCAGAACAAAATGACCATAGCTTAGATGTTCCTGATTTAATTCAATATGCGAAAGGTAGACCTTATTAATTATACATTTATAACGAAATTTAAACTCTCCAAACTTCAAAATCATCTTCAGGGAACGTCAAGCAATATATATAGGCTTTTCTCTCGATAACGCGTTTTTCCTTTACGATACGTTATCCGTAAAATTATTAAATATTGCCATTATCTACAGTTCTGTGTGCTATATGGTGATCCGATCATCTTAGGCCTCTCACAACAACAGCAGGTTATTTCTTTTACAGCTTGGCTTGGCATCGCTTCTTTCGTTGCTATTCATTTAATTACAAAATTGTCGGCACTCTCATAACCAATACCACCACCAAGCCCGGAAGCCTGGCAAGAGGCGCTATTGCCCTGCTGGTGCTAATTTGATAATAATAGCTTTAATTGTGCTTGGCGCGTTTGTTTTTGTACACTTTAATCGTAGCTCGCGTTTTTCGCGTTTCGATACACAGCAAACACTCTATGCTTTTGTGGAGTTTTGTGTCGACGGGGGTTTACTCATTCGCGTTTTTGGTGGTGAAGGAACTACACCTGATCAAATTCCGTTTCGCCGTAACCAACTGGCGCGAATAATCTGCTTCAATACCGCATTTCGCTGTATTCGTATGATGGAATGGTGCAAAGATAGCTGAAAATTATAAAACAAATCTCCTCCACCGATAAGAAACGTTTAAACGGCAAAGGTGAGCGATGCAAGATTGCTAATCCGCGTCCGCGATCATTCCCTGATAGATGATTTGCAACAACACCATGGCACGCACAATGGAGATTAAATTGATTTATCGATCGTGCTGATCGACCGAACAACACAGCTTTCGTGTTCGTGGTGGGCTGGTCTGCTGATCGCGCGAATGTTGATTTACGAAGACTTGGGAAGTGACCTTTTAATAAGCGACGAACCGCGTACGCACCTTTGCCAGCATTGAAGTCTCCCAATCAGCGATTTGGGGAAATTATTTTTTCTCTCCCTTTCTGCAGCCCTCCTTGCGCTAATTGGTACAGTTTTTATCACACACACCAAAATCAAAGAAACGATAAAATCGCATTTATGGGGACCAGATTTTGCGATGTTTCTCTCTGTTTTGCAGTTTTGCGAAAAATGTAAAAAAAAAAAACGCCAGCGGCTTCCCTCATCGGCTGTTTTGGATATAAAATTTAATGTTGCAATTAATTGCTGTGGTGGGTTCCATAAAAATATCTTACCTTATCAGGCGTAGCGACGCGAAGAGAGGAGGTAGAATAATGTGCAACAGAAACGTTGCCGATCTCCTGTCCAAGTAACAACGCCGCGCACCGGCTCAACCGGCTTTTACCACTGTCTGCGCTTCCTCGTGTTGGTGGTTTCGGACAGTCAGCAGCCCCTGGGCGGTGCAGTTGGTGACGTTCTTAGCCGAGAAAAGCCGGTTTTATGGGGTACAAGCTTGAAGCCTCTTCTATTTCGCAAGCTTTAACCGGTGCGGTGCGCAAAGCCAGAAAAGCCAGTGAACATATGAAGGACGCGGAACAGGGTTTACAACAATTTCTCCCGCTGCTGCTGCTGCTGCCCCAGCGAACATTATTTATCTTTTCTTCCTCGCGTTTGGCAACAACTTTCATTGTTGTTTATCTTTGCATTGCGTGGCGGTGATTATTGGCAAGGCAGGCCCCAAGACAGCTATTTCTGGTTTGTCCAGTTTTGGGTTGTCCAAGCGGGTGGGAATATGATGCTGCAAAAAGGGGACAAGCAGCTACGGAGAAGAAGGAGCGACAGAATTTAACATCCCCACATACCACATACACCGGGACGGTCCTTTGGATGGGATGGCGCGCGGGAGGGTTTGCCACGTCGTTATCCTCGCCTGTGTTGGTCCGGTCCGGTTGGGCCGGTTCTTCCCTTCCTCGATGTGGGGTTTGGAAAGTGTGATAATGGCTACAGAAGCAAGCTTGGATGGAATTGGCACTGTGGCACTGTGCACATAATGATGAAGGCTTTTTGCAGGGTTTTCCAAGGGTGCTCATAGTTGTGGGAGACTTCCTTGACTCTTTCGTATAGGAAGAGAATTTCCGATTGGACTATAAGGCACCCTTTATGGATAGGTTCCTTGGAAATTCCTATTGGATTTGTCCAACAAGGGTGCTATAGAGTCCAATTCCAATTACATTAAGTTCATTTCAATTAGGAAGGAGTCAATGAAGTGTCCCACAGCTATGAGAACTCCTGGAACACCCTGCAATCTCGTACATTATAAGATGATCATAATTTGCCCTTAAATTTAATTATTAATTAAAATTAATTGTGCAATTATTTCATTTGAGTGTTAACCTATATAGTCTTTTTATTGAGAAGTAAGACATTAAATGAATTGTATATGTATTGTATGTATCTTTGTTTGTTTGTCAACAACACATTTTGTCGATTTTTTAATTATGAAATTCCATATACGATATTCAAATTTAGATTATAATAATCAAAAAGAAAACAAAAGAGCACTAACCACTTCATTTCATGGTGCAAAATTATTCATTATTTAAATTCCGTTCCCCTCTACAACTGTTTCAAATTTGAAAAGAGAAAACTGGTTATTAATTTCGTTACATTCAAAAACATACCTTCAGCTTCTCTCCGTCCTCTGCCTTTCCACACCGTTCTCTGCCCGAATGGTACTTCAATCAAGAACAACCGGGTCAACAATCTCTGCCAGTGTCCACGCCGTTCTTCCACACACACACACACATTCCAGGCCACAGAGCGACATAAAAATCGCGCGTGCATCTTGGGCCTGTTATTTCGTGCGCATTCTCTTCCGCGTGATTTGTGGCGAAAACGAGCAGCGGAACGCAAGAAGCAACGAAATCCTTCGGCGTATGGGAGGAGAAAAAAAAGACGAGTGTCACTCGTGGAAAGGAAAGGAACATTCACCTGTTGGTTTGGTTGGTTTGGTTGGTGATAGCGTCCGACAAGCGTTCCGAAACAGGATTTTCCCTTAAATGAAAAGGGGGAAACCTGTTTCTCCATTAGTGAACTCCTCCGGTGCGTATCTTCGCGCCGATATCGCGAGCTTCTCGCGAGCTTTTGAATCCTTTTCGCTTGTGGAAGAGTGTAATACTTTTCTAGAGTTTTTGGATGTGCTGCTAGAAATTCCGATTCTAGAAAGTGTGTTTATGCACGTCACGTCATTTCGTATCGAGAGCATTTCTAAACAATCAATTCGTTAACACCCGGGTCAGGCGTTTGAAATAGGTTTGAAATATGTCAAACCGTCCCGTTAAAATGTTTCAAGGCGTGTTATTACGCTTGTTGAATACATAACGCCACCGATTGAAATTCGGAGGTCGGCTTTGCATATGATATTAATTCTGTTCGTTGCGAGAATTGCAAAGGTATGGGCAGTTCCTCCCGGTGCTTGAATTAAACGTGCGCCCGGTCATTGCCATTTGCTGCTTCGGTGTGCTGTCGGTCGGCCGTCCGATCGAGACAACCAAGTCAGCCGCCAGTTTGCCAATTTCGACGACTGACTTGGCTGTGATCTTCCTCTTTTTGCTCTCGTTGCCGGCAAATCGATCGCGCGCTCCTACTAGTCGTAAATCAGTTTCTGCATACCAAGAAGCACCTATAAAAGGCAAAAAGAGGGAGTAAAGGAATGATGGAAAGGAAGAAGTATATGCGTTAAACAAGGAAAATAAAAAGCTATTGTACCGGCGTGCCGTGGAGAGAGAAGGAGAGAGCGCACACATCGTCCTGGGCCTATGGCTTGATTGGGCTTTCAAAGGAGTGAGCAAAACTGTCTTGACCTCAAATTGGAAGACGTTACTTAGTGGAGAGACACGCGGTGGAGACGGTTTGCAAAAAAAGACATCCAACATGCAAGTTGTGTTCGAGAGAGTGGTGGTGGTAGTGAGAGAGGCATATTGTTTGCCAACGTGACGACACCGTGGTGGCCACGCCAGAGAAGCACACACACAGCGGAGTTGCCCAGAGATGGTAATAAAGATGGTAATGTGTCAAAGCGAGGAGATAAATCGGGCGGCGGACGGACCGATGAAGCGCGACGAAGGTACAGGCGCGACAAAAACAGTAAACAGTAAAGGGGCGGAAGGGAATGCAAAAACCGATGCGAACGCGGCAACTGGTTGCGCCGAGAGAGAAGAGACACCATCACCATGACCACCGGCTCTTCTTGATAAAAAGTGCACGCAAGCAAAGCAATAAGTTGAGCGTCTCTACGGCGGTCCACGGCCGAGACGATTGATGAGCCAGGGGTATATTAGGTGGAGTTGGAGGCGACATTATCATTAAGTGTGCCTTTCTTATGGCACTTACCTGGCCGCAAATTGTAGGACCGTTGGATGCTCGGGCACGTAATGTTGGCGGTTATGATTTAAAAAAATTAAAATCGATGCCTTCGACTCGCTCTTTAGCGTTGTGTTTTAATCGCATTTTTTCGGTGTAAATAAATTACTTTAGTTTCGTTTCTTTTTAGAGAAGGAGAATGTCAGTAATTTTGGAAAAAAACGTTCCGGTGCGTCTTAAACATTGAAAGGAATGCTTTTGCTCGTTATTTGAATTTAACGGTTAAATTTCATCACAGAAAATGCAACCAAATGGCATGGCGTTTTCCCTACACATACGCCCAACCAATGTGTTACACTCCAGAGAGAGAGAGAGAGAGCGAAAAAAAAAAGAAACCAAAAACCAGTTCCGCCCTCCAGATATATCATCCTACTCATTTTATCATGAAATGTGTTAATGCACACTTGGCCTCGCGGCGCACCAAGTAACGCTCGCTCCAAATACAAACAGTTCGAATGCAATTGATCGTGGAGATGGAGGGTAAGGGGCAGAGAAGAAAAAAAATCAGATCCGTGTGACACGCGAGACACGGGTAAAGCCATCATCCCACCCATGCCATGCTCCCTTTTCGAATGGCCTTTGGAGAGTGCGTGGTTAGCGCGCGGTTGGCTTGCTGTGTACGCCTAGTGTTTCCGTAAAAAGAAGGGCCTAGAGAGTCATAAAAAAAGTGTGCTCACTCTTATTTGTACATCTGGTATTGTTGTCGGGCGTTACAAACAAGATGTGGAGAGGAAGGTTGTACTATCGTCGCACCCGCGTGGTGCTCTGTCGCGTTAACAAAAGATGCACTTGCCTTCTTCAAGTGTTTTTACTGGTTGAGCGATTGATTCTGTCGCTGCCATCTACGGATCCGTCTTATCCGGGTGTACATTGGTACATCAATCTAGCGGTTGGTAGCAGCAGTAGCACCAAGCATCGCCGTTACCAGCCAGCATCGTCATCAATCGCTTGTTTGTCGCGTCTCTCTGCGCGCTAGTGCGAGATCGTGGCTGGTGAGGGGAAATGAACAACTTGTGCAACGATATGCCCAAACTGAATGGGTTTCAATTAAGGCAATGCCGGGTCCGGAGGGCCCCTACGCTTTGAGCAACGCAGCAATGGTACTACGAAAAAGGGGATTAAGCGTGTGTGTAGCAGCAGCGGCTAGACCTACGCTAGCTCTAGTCCCCGGTTTTTTTTCATGTTAGCTAATAGAGCAGTAATAGAAGTGATCTGATCAGCGAGAAGGGGTTGGCTTTTGGTAGTTTTGTTGAACACTTGATTTTTCATTGCACTCTGTTTACACAAGGGAGAGCCCTGCTTCGTAAATGATGTCGTTTAGCTCGCGGGATGTCACTTAACGGTTAAATATGAAACGCCTGAAATAGGGGTATATTTGTTAGTGTTTATTATCATTTTGGTTATGTCCGTTTGAATGCTTCAAGTACATTACATTTGAAATCATCTAATTCTTTATTTTTCGATCGTTTCCCATTGCAGATGAACACACCGACGGTCTAGACAGCACTTACACGATAAGCAAGGAAGGTGTGCGCAAACCATCGGCGTCCTACAGTCGAGTGCCGTTTGCTGCACCAACCACCCACGTCGACAAACACGACAACAAGGTAAATATTGCGGAAGCGTCGCCAGATGACAGATCGTCAGGCACGGAAGTGGTACTGCACGAGGAGGAGCCACAGTACGAGCGCGGCGGCGGCGGCGGCGGCGATTGCATAGCGGTTGCCAACAGCTATGAAAGTCTCTCGCTGGACGACGAACTAGCGGCACTGTTCGGCAGGGACTGGAACAATAACCTTAGCGGGAAAGCGGTCGCCAGCAAAGTGAAAATGATGGTGCAACAGTACGAGCGGGGTAAGGGCGACCCGGTAAGGACATCGGCGGAACACCAGACGGCTGTGGTGCTTCGGCATCCCGATGTGTCCTCGATTGGTGAGGCGGAGACGAGCGATTTCGAGAGTGCCAGCGTGACGAGCGGCGGCAGCAGCGTGAGCGAAGGCGACGGGGGTCGGCGAAGTGTGCGCACCAGCTCGGCGTTCAGTGAGGGAAGCCGCGATGTGGCCAGCATTGAACGGTTCGAGCTAGGGGCGGTAAATCAGCCGCAAAGGCAGCAGCAGCAGCAGGAAGAGCTAGCGGCTGGTCACAACACGATGATTACCATTAACATTAACTACCGATGTGATACGAACAATCCTCCGAAGACAAGCAAAGCTACGTGTGGGGAGGAAGTGGGGGTGGGGGCAAAAAATGTAGATATTGTTGTTTCGGCACCACCCGGCCAGGTAGCTAGGGAGAGCGGAAGCCGCAAGTCGTTGAGAAGTGATAATGCGATCGAGGGACGGACGGTAGAACGATACGCACCAGCAGCTGTGGGAGGAGATATGGAAGAGCAGGAACTGATGGATTTAGAAAAGGAGGACACTGAGGTGACCGACGGGTCGGTTACGAACGATTTCGACGCGAAGGGCGTTGAGCTGCTGCCAAAGGATGATGCTGGTACGGGAAGTAAGATGGATCATCTTGCGAAAGAACGCCACCGCAGTTCGTTGACGAACAACCATTGTCGGCCGTGCTACACGCCGGAAGATGAAGAATATCATGACTGTGATGATCTGCACGAGTCAACGCTTTCCTTCTACGAGCAAGCGTCCTCCCAGCCAGTCACTCCGCAAGGGCAGAAGCAACGATCTTCACCCGTTGAATGTGCCGACGCATTGGACGGCGAGCAACCGATGATCCGAATCGTGCAAGAACTGTCGGAAGATCACGCAGAAGTTACGTCCACCATAACGCTGAGCAAGGAACAAGTGAGGGAAATGCAAAAGGCAAACAGTGCACGACGCAGCGGCGAGTCGGTTGAAGAGCTGAAAAGACACTCGCCGCGTGAGGAGAAGAGTAGCGTGCATGAAAAGCGAAGGAAATCTTCCACCAGCAGTAGCAATGGTGCCGGCACAGCCACCACCACCACCAAGAAGCGTCACGATCGATCGAATCTCCAGCGACAGCAGCGCATAATGGATGACAACTTCTGTAACGAAATTCTCGACTCGACCATTCATTTCGACCGGCTGCTTGGGAACGCTCGTTCCCAGCGGCACCAGGCGTTCGAACAGGAGAAAACGGCGGCCAGTTCGTCCTCTGCTACCCCAGCAGCGGAAGAGTGCTTCAGTGATTCGGTCGTGGGCGAGCTGGTTTCCTCTCCGGCCGACGAATCGTTCGATTCGGTCATGTCCGTCGGCAAGCTGGAAGGCAAGCCACGCTACTCTGGCAAAACGGTTGGCCGGTTGATGATGAAGCGGTTGAAAAAACTGCATGGCGGTGGGAGGGACGTTCCACCGAAGACGATCAACACGTCCGACGCTTCCGCGAGCTCCTCGCTGCAAACGAGCGGACCGAAGAAGCCGCCCCGAACGTTTGCTGCCAACTCGCCGAAGCGGGCGAGCGGCGCACTTCCGACTCCTTCCTGCCCGACGGCGAAGGAAGTGGAAGGGAGCGATCCGTCCGACTACGAGATCGGCTGGAAGCTTGACTCGAAGCCCAGAACGCACCAGGTCGGCTGGAAGGTGCCGGCGGCGAGCGGGAAAAGCGAAGCAATTCCGGCACAGATTTACAGCATGCTCAACTACTCGGAGGACGAGAGCCGCAGAAGGCTAATCAAGACGGGCAATTCGAAGCCAGCACCGCAGCAGCAATCGACCTCCTCGAGGGGAGGGACCGGAACAGCCAAGTACTGGCCCGACGGGGAACCGGTGGGTCCGAAGCTCGCTATAGACACGGTCGATGGCGTGAAGACGCCTTCCCGGCGGCACTCGACGTCGACCGATTTCGAAAAGTTTGTGCGGGAATCGAACGTGAAAAGTACACCGCACCGGAAGAGCGACGCTGGCAGCCGAGCCGGCGACACTAGGCGACGCATTGAGCTGTTCCTAAGCGAAGAGCGTCAGCAGCAGCTGCAGCAGGGGCCGGAGCGGAAGCTTCCCGGGGCAGACCGTCGCCGGCGTACGACGGGTGGAATATTCGAGCGACGCCGGCAGCAGCAGGAAAATTTTTTAGACGATGCCAGGCGTACCAACCACGAACCGCGGCGGCGGAAGAAGGTCTCGAAGGTGCCGAGTTTGGTCGCGGGTGGCTCTAAACACGCTTGCTGCTCTGCTGCTGCGAACGCCGCGGCTACTGCGTCCTTGACGCGTGGCAACGGCAGTGCCTGCAGCGGTGGTGGAAAGATCGAAAAGCGGCGCACCTTCCGCAAGACGGCACTGTTGAAGCGGACGCGCACCCTGTTCGAAGCGTCGAAGAAAAAGATCTGGGCTATCAAGAAGTTTGAAACACCGAAGAAGCTTAACATCGTAAGTAGTGGTGGTAGCACAACGGCTTCGCCGTCCGACCGCGACCCAAACATCAATCGCAACAGCTCGGTGAAGAAGAAGAACAGCTTGCATCACAAGCATTTGGGCTACACGCCGGTGCACTTGCGGTGTAAAACGTGCGGTTCAGGGCAAACCGAAGCAAACAATCTTGAGCAGGGAGGGGAGGAGGACGTTGTTGTACCGGTAAAGTCGCGCGCTTCTGCACAGCAAGCAGCACCGGCACCGCGTGTTTTAAGTTCGAACTCTTCCGAGGATGAAAATAAGGAAAATCGGTTCGTTACAAAGGAAGGGCGCCGCAGAAGCGGCGAGGAAGTGAATCGAAAGTCAGCCCGCAGCCTAAACTTTGCCTCCGTACCGCAGGAGAAGCGATTAACTTCGTCGCCAGTGGATCGGGACGATCGTGAAGCATCTCCGCGCAAAACCGGTAAACAGCTGACGGAGCCAAAGTTCCTGAAAACGCTGCGCAATTTAAAAATATCGCCCAAAAGGATATTTCGCTTTGCTTCGCACTCGTCCGAAGCGGCACTGAACAAACCTTCGCTGGACGGCGAAAGCCATGGGCAGGGAGAGTTTCAATCGTTTGATGATTTAAATCTAGACAGTGTTGCGAATATGGGCGATTTTCTCAGCAACATTCGGAAGAAAATCGATGGCGAATCGTGTCAGCAGGCGAGCGCATACCGGGGACAGGTAGCTGCGGTTGATGTACATGATGGTGCGGCGGACCAGGAGGATGATGATCCGATCTATCAGGAGATCTCACCGAAGGGTAACAAAATGATTCTGAACGAGTTTATAAGCAGCGACACAAACAAGCGCTACCTGATGGTGAACAACAATCCAAACATCCTGTACGCGATGGTGGAGAAAGGCAAATCCGCCGGCAGGTTGGTGCGTGCGCGCTCGCTCACCAATGTGCAGGGCACTGCAAGTGCTGCCGATCCAACGGTTTCTACGACTCCTGTCAGCAAGCCGCTGAATAATACGATCAAAAGTCAGATGAAACCGAGCAATCGGCGTGTGACGATGTCGCCGCACATGGAACGGTTCGATGCGCTGGATATGGAGGAGAGTGATTGCCTGTACCAAACGGCACTAACGACCAACTCGACCAATGTACGGGAGGGCGACAGTGGCCTGTATCGGTCAGCGCTAGCAAACAGCACGAGTAGCGCGCGGGACAGCATCGGCCGGAGGGTGCCGGGCCGATCGTTGAACGCAACCGGAAGCACTAGCGCGAGCTCCACCCGTCGGTCGCTCTTTGCCCGGCACGTACCGGCGGATCGTGATCGTAGCGTTGTTGGGCAGCGGCAGCAACACCAGCAACAGTCAGCTACTGATGAGAGTGATATTTCGATTTTACAGGAAGAAGAAAGTGGGCACGACGACGAGGTGTCACTGGAATCGCGGCCGGACTCGGTGCCAATCGTGCGGGAACCGTTGATTGTGCGCGAGCGGGTCGAAGATCGGTTGTCGTCCGTCGTTCGTAGGGAAAGCGAACGCTTCCAACAGAAGCCAGTCGGTAGACGGGAGGAGGAGGACGTGCTCTTAGCGTTCGAAAAGGACATCATCGTTGAGGAGGAAATGGGTGGGAAGAATGGGAAAGATGGCAAGGGGGGGAATTTGATACTGCTCAAGGCGCACAAATCGGTGCAGGTTATGGTCGAGGGCAACAATGTCGCTGCTGCAGCTCCCCTCGGGTGTTTCGATACGGACGGAGAGGTGAGTGTGGTGGAAGGCCAAATGAATGTCAGGTTGTAAATGAAACCCATACTAATGTAACTACTACTTACAGATCGAATCGTTACGCAAGTACAATGACAGGGAGATCGAAGAGCTGGTTCACTCGCTGCACGACAACGTGACACTGTCGGACGTGGGGACGCTTGACACGGAGACGACCGCCTCTTCCTCGATGGGGGGCAACGAGAACGACCACATCGGGTACGATACGGTTGATCTAGCTCCTCGCCCGCTGCGAACGCTGCAGAAACCAGCGAGCAAAAATCAAACCATCGACACGGTCGACGTTTCCGAGCTGATCAGCCACGCGCCGGACGACAGCCTATCCAGCGCCTCCAACCTGTCGCCGATCACCGGCTCCCTAACGAGCACTAAAATGTCCACCACCTCCGGGACGGCCGTGATGCGCAACCTAAAGGACAAGCTGCGATCGTCCTTCCGCAAGAGCAAAACGTTCATCAAGAATGAGCGCCAGCGGTTGGCCAACTATTTGGAGGAGCGGACTGCGAGTAAATCGTCCTCAGCCTCCTCGTCGGCGGCCAACTCCCCCCGGAGGCGTCCCGTGGAGCAAACCCACCACTTCAACACCATCGGCCACACGCAGAGCGTGCAGCAGTCGGCTGCCCGGCGCCGGCTCGAGTGCAGCGAGCAGGAGGAGTCGGACGATATGTACCGCTCGTTCACGGAGGGTAGCGGCAGCATCGTAACGGCGGGCAGCTCGATGACCGAGCTCAGCAGCCAGCACATGAGCGAGCTGATGCAGCAGATCATCCGGCAGGGGGACGCCCGGAAGCAGCTGAAGCAGGCGCTCGGCATCTGCCGCAGCACGCGCGAGTTCGAGTGCTCGCCGGAACTGATCGAGGCGGAACGGTTGCTGCTGGTGGCCACGCAAAAGGAGACGGCGGTGCGCAACGAGCTGAACAAGATCGATTACCAGGCGCACGGGATGACGCTGGCTGAGGGGAAGCGCGTTGGTACGGTCACGCTGAGCAACTTTGAGTTCCCGCTGAAGGAGGCGGCCGTGCGGGATGCGCTGTTCAACTATTTCTACGTGGTGGTGTGCACGTACAAGCACGAGGTGAAGGCGACGGTGGCGAAGGAACGGCACGCCGATGGGCGGGTGTACCTGCGCGACTGTGCGATACAGTTTGCGAATCTGGACGCGAACTACGAGATCAAGGTGGAGGTGTTTGTGCTGCAGCTGCGCAAGAACGTGAAGAACTACAGCTTCGAAAGTCGCTACCATCTAGAGAAGGTGTGTGTTTACGTCCTTTTTTTTAATGTATTATGAATTATGTCGCTAATTGGTTTTATTATTCCTTTTTGCAGGACTCAAAACGTCCCCTCAGTTGTCCCTCGCCGTCGAAAAAGCTGCGCGAAGCCGGCCGGCTGCTATCGTTCCGCTCCAGCTCGCCGAAAACGTTCGATTTCGACAACGAGTTTTCGCGCTTCAAATCGCAAGGCTTCCTTACGCTCACGTCCTTCACGCTGCTGACGGCCAACGGTACCGCCGAGGGTGACGATGCACCGGAAGAGGAGAAGCATTTCGATGCGACGTACGCGACCGCCCGCACCAGTCACAACACGCACCTGTCGACGATGCTGGAGGGTGGCGATGAGGAGCTGCTGGCGGAAGGCCATTCCTACTACTCGACGACGGGCCACTTTCAGCCGGTCGTCTGCCGGCGGGGGGACGACCAGAGCGCCCTGTTCATCGCGGAGGAGTTCAAGTATCTGACGCTCGACTCGATGGCGTACACCTCCAACATGGTCGGCACGATCGGCATGAGCGTGCGGAGCGAGGTACGGTTCGACGGTTCCGACATGGCCGGATTTCTGGACGTTGGCGAAAAGGTGGAGGGCAGCGACGAGAGCATCACCTGGAGCCGGCGCTGGTGCAAGCTGAACGGGTTTATGCTCGAGTTTTGGAACTATCCGCAGGAGTGCCAGGAAAAGGTAAGTAAATAGTGGGCAATCCTTCTTCTTTCCTCCCAGTGTCGTTTGTTTTATCACTAATCGTTTCTACAATCCTTTCACGTCGCCCGTAGCAACCGGTGCTGTACATCGATCTGGTGAAATGTATAAACGAGCGGATACAGCTGGCCGATCGCACGATCTGCTCCCGTCCCCGTACGCTTAAGGTGGAAATATTTGCGTCCCGGGTGGCGGCCGGTGCCGGCGCTAGCTGCAACAGCAGCGGCATCGGCAGCTTCCGAAGCACCACCGGCCGTACGACGAGCCCGAGCTGCTCGGCCGGTGATCAAGACCGGGACGGACTGCTTCGACCACTGTCACCAGGGGAGCAGCAGCGTGGTGGTGGTGGTGGTACGACGCAAAGCCATAACAATGTCATCTGCTACCTGCTGGCGGCAGACACGCAAAGCGATCTGAAGAGCTGGCTGGGTGAGCTAAATCGGGTGGTAAAGTTTTTGAAGGAGTGGAAATTCTGAGTGTGCACCGGCGCCGCGCGGGGGCCAATGTGCAATAAACCGACCCTCCCCCCATGGGGCGAAGCGCGCACCGTGTATGTATGCGCGAAGCAAGCGCGTAAATGTCAATCAATCATCCGCCCACACAAGGGCTTGCCTTTAGCTTATTTTGTTAGTCACAATGCTGTTTTTAGGATATCCTTATTAAACCCCCTTCGAATGGGCATTTTGTAGTGAAATAGTCCGTAAGACAACGCAGCAGCTAGCGCACAATGTTGTTAAACAGAAGCTCTCTCAGTGAAGCAATTTAGTGGTTGTAGGAAAAAAGAAACAAAAAAAGACGAAAAGAAGTGCCTTTTATTACACTTGCTTAACAGCCTAGGAAAGATTTCATTAGCAGCTACGGTCGATGGGGTCGTATCCCAACAATAAGACTGCACGCTCGCGGGTCGTGGAAGAAGTCGTCAATGAGGGCTGTTCTAAAGCAATCGTTGTGCTTCTTCCGTTCTCCGTCTCAGCCCGGTAACGGTGATTAGTTTGATAAGCATTCTATTTGGTTTGTTTGTTTTCCGTTTTAAGTTTTGGACAGTGTTAGTGATCCTCTACAATGATTTGCTCTAGCGCACATTCCTACCAGTAAGCTGGTTTCGTTAAGAATTTTTTGTAAGTAAGAATGAGAACTTTACAATGTTATGTTATGTCCAATATCATCATCCTATCCAGTAGCGCACATTGTTTGCGGATCAGATCATACACGATATCAGCTCATTTTCTTCTCACTTGAATTATTGTTAAGCGATCTCATGTACATACTTGTAAAGCACAGATTGTTTTGAATTAGACTGGCCCGAAGCTAGTTTGCTTTCGCGGTGACTTATGTGAGCGAATAGTAGGGAATTCTTGTTATTTAATGTACGTAGAAGTCAGGGTGTGGTTCAAAATTGTTCAATTATTAAATTCAAATCGGTCTCTTTATGACGCGTAGCGGGACGGGGCACATACGGTGAGTGAAATAAACCGCTTTGTGAGAAACAATGCATTAAAAACAAACGGATCAGCGAACCATCAAAGTGCTTCACAATTTACATTCGAAAATGTAGAGAGTAGTTGTGTAAAGGTTGCTGGATGGAACAAGACTATGTTTGAAGAACTTTACATTAATAATCATAGCTTACTATTTTACTCAAGGCCACTCCTCCTCAAGCCTCAGAGATACCCATTAACTTGCGACTAATCTCGAACTTATTCCGTTGCAATGGTTTAGTAAGCCCTTCTGCAATCTGATCCTCCGTACTGACATATTCTAGATTGACAATCCCACGGCTGAGAGCATATTTGATGAAATGGTGACGTATATCAATGTGTTTTGTGGATGTGGACGATACCCACCATTCTTCGCGATCGCAATGCAGCTCTGGTTGTCACAACGAATTTCAATCACTCCATCCGCATTCGTCAGTTTCGCAGAAAGTCCGCACCACCATGAGGCTTCCTGTACCGCCGCCGATACAGACATGTATTCAGCCTCACACGTAGATAAGGCTACCGTCGATTGCTTCTTGCACATCCATGAAATAGCTCCTCCTTGCGCCATAAAGATGTTACCAGTGGTGGATTTTCGTTCATCTGGATCAGATCCCCAATCAGCATCACAGATGCTGATAACCGATAATTTCCGAATCTACATTCTTTCTGTAAACCAATATGAGATTAGAAGTCCCTCGAAGATAGCGCATAACATGCTTCACTGCGTCCCAGTGTTTTTGCCCTGGATTTGTCCTGGATTTTTCCTGATGTCCTGGTGGTTGCTCCATGTAAATCTCTTCATCAAGATCTCCTTGCAGAAATGCTGCTGCTGCATCCATTTGGTCTATCATCAGATCATGCTTGATAGCCAGGGCAAAAGGGTAGCGCAGCGAACTATACCGTAACACGGGAGTGTACGTTTCATCATAATCTTCCCCCTTTCGCTGTGAGAATCCTTTGACGACCAAACGAACCTTGAATCGAGTTAAATTTCCAGATGAATCGCATTTGGTCCGATACACCCATTTGCATTTTATCGCTTGTCTTCCTTTCGGGAGCGAAGCTAGCGTCCAGGTTTTGTTCTCCATCAGAGCGTTATACTCCTCCTGCATGTCAGTCCGCCATTCATTACTATCGTCCCTAGCGTGTGCTTCTTGGTGAGAAACAGGATCAGCACCTGCTCCACTGTTCATATCAGATGCAACTGCAACAAAGCCATCGACATCGCTTCGGGGAAAACCCAAGAAAATCACTCGAATCGCCTTCAGATTGTACCATCGTTTCTGTACTAGTGTTGTTTTTCGTCGTCTGTCATACTTTCATCGAGTTCACCATCCGTCTCTGCATCATTGTCTTCCAACGTGCTGTCTGATTCAGCATCAGGTGCAAAATTGGGAACCGAGATTTGCACAGGTTGGGTTGCAGCTTTTTCTTCGATGTCCAGTCTAACGAATGTGCTTCTTGGCTCTTGCATCGCTGTAACTTTCACGTCCGGTGAACAACCTCCAACTAGAAAAATTACTTCGAGGCTGATGACAGCGTTTGTTGTCATGTTTACTTGGAACATTAAACATGTTCCGCCAGTCCATTTTGCTGTGGTGGTGTGTATCCGTTCGAAGTTTCATGGCGGATGCCCTCTTTCTGCAAGAATGTTGTTAGGGATTTGTTCATGTATTTCTTACCGTTATCTGTACGTAGTGTTTTAAGCCTGTAGAGAGTAGCTGTGTAAAGGTTGCTGGTTGGAACAAGACTATATTTGAAGAACCTTACATTAATAATCATAGCTTACTATTTTACTCAAGGCTTGCTCTTCAACAGAAAAGGAGCCATTTCTTTGATTTAGTAAACGAGTAGTAAAGCACTCAACACGTGGGAAAAGGCTGGAAAATAAATGATAATTTTTTTATTCAACATATGTGTTGCTTCTCTGTAAATGGAGTGTGTGTGGATAGTGTGTGTTTGGGTCTGTGAGCAGGGGATTGTTCTCTACTGGTTTTCTTTTTTTTATTGTTTTGTTCACACAAATGTCCTCCCCACAACTCTGTGGCCAGTAGATAAGTGTGAAAGTAACATATATGTATGTGTGTATGTGTGGTGTATATTTTTTTTTCATACTCAAACCGACCGTTACTCCAAACCCGTCGCGGTGTAGTGTATAGTAGGAATAATAGTTGCACTTGCTCTCTATCTCGTAACTTCAGCTCTAAGCTGTGTGTTTGGGGCTTTGTTAGTCAGTGAGTTTTTGCTATAAAATTGCCTAACAGTAGCTTTATAGTTGTGGTTTGTGTGGATGTGTCTCAGCTTTATATATATATACTTAGATCTGGTGTGGCTGTGTGTATATATATATATAGGTTTTATAATATAATTTTGTATGTCATTATTGTACGAATAGTATTGTGTAGTTATAATTTATCTCTTTCTTTGTTTTTTGCGTATGTATATATACGGTATTATATTATAATGTCTCTTAACATGCAATTATTGTGGTAGTGGCGTACAGTTTCATTTCCATCTCCCTTCACTCCTTCCGGCTCTATAGATATTTGTGTATAAATTCAAATCGAATTACGCTTAAATGGTGTGTGTGTGTGTTTGTGTGAATGTTGGTAAATTCTTTCGTAAATCATCTTCAACCCGTTTGAAACACTTGACACGCACGCACGCATCGTGCTGCGTGGAGGAGGGTCCCGCCGAAGTACAGAAACCATATAACGTTTGTCCTTCTGTTTTTTTTTGTATTTGTGTAATTGTTCCAGTATGGATTTTGTAACTGTATTTTTGCTACTACATTTCACAACTGATTTCTCTACATTTCTAATGAATTGTTTTCCTCAATTTTAACAGGCATTGAACTAGAAAGTTGTATACTATTGTAGTGTGAACAGAAACGGAAACAAACTAATGGTGTGTCTGTTGCTTTCAGCAAAAATGGAGCAATCTCATCGGAAATCACACAGCAAAGTGTGTGATCCACAGCGACCACGCCGTAAGGAAGCATACTGTGAAAAACGCGGATCTTCTTCTGCCGCCGCTTTAACGCGCGCAATCCTCCCCGGAGAACAATTAATAATGAAACGCGCGACGACCTGTGTAACGCCCTGCTGCTCCCGTTCGCGCGATAAATATTGGGTAATTATATTATACTTTTTTGTTGTTGTTGCTGCTTGTTTTGCTATATATTGTTGATGTTTTTTTTGTTGTTAAATATTCTTCTTCCTCGTCAAAAACTCCTGCGCGCCCTGTTGATGTTCGGACGCGCCGGCGGACTTCTGCAAGTCTGTGTCTGAGTGTGTGTGTATTTGATACATTTTGCCTGCTGCCTGCTTGCAGCGGGTTTTGCTTATTGCAGTTTGCTTATGGAATTCATAAACTACTTTATCAATTCATGTTAATAATTCATTATTTATCCACTATATTCATCGTATAAAAATATGCTTGCTTGTGTGTTGCTGTGTGTGTTGTGTATTTTGCGCCTTATTCGCTTAGCGGGCGGGGGTTAGTAAAACGTGGTGCTTTACGGCGTCGTTGGATTATTGTGTGGGGTGTTTGTTTGCACTTTTAATGAACCTTGTTTCTCTCTCTCTCTTTTTGTTCTAGATTGCATTATTTTCACTACAAAGCACTGCTCGTCCACTGCTAGCGAGCGAGGGCATCGCTATTTTTAATTGCGCCCCTTTTTTTGCGGATTTTTCTACCAGTTTTGAGAAGAACTACTTGCATTTCCTCATCTTCTGCAGCGCTCAACATGTAATGTGTAATTGGTGTACTTTAAATTGTAGTAGTTTTTTGTTGCTGTTGGTTCCAAGGTTGGTTTTAATCTACTTATCAAACGTAAAGCGTTGCTTTTGGGGTTTTTGTTGTGCATACTTTGCTGCTTCTACTTCGTTCTCCTAGAAAAAGGATATATCTGTATTTTTGGTATATTTCTTTTTCTACACAATTAAAAAATGCATGTTTTTGTTTGTTTCTTTCATCCTGTATATTAAGAGAGAGAGAGAGAGAGAGAACAATTTAGTTGAATTTGTAATATTGTTGTTCAACTGTTTTTAAACCATTTTTACCCTTCTGCTTGTGTACAAATCATCACGCACGGGCTGGTGGAATGCTTTGAGCAATTCCCGCGACTCTGCTTGTGGTACACTGTTTTGAAATTACTTTCCATATAAATATATATGTATGTATTTATGTATATATATATAATTGCATTATACTTGTGGCTGCAGCAGTGTGTTTGTTTGTGTTGTGAGGCTATGTATATAAATCACTACTCTCGGTTAAGTACCTTTTGCTCTAATGCCTGCGCGGCGGCTACCCAATCCTGGCCTTTTTGATCAAAATGACGTGTGCCCCGAGCGAGAGAGGCTGGTGAGCTGGTGCGCTTCTATGTATATGAATATGTATATGTATAGTTATGTGTATATATGCATGGTGTAGAGGTTTGCATCGTTCTGCTTGCTACAGTTAGCAGAGCAAGGATCAACTTGCAATGAATCTCGACCTCGACCCCGTGTTTGCACAGTTTAATGTATCCTCACCATCTATCCATGTCCTTTGTCTGGTTTGGATGTTTTGTTTTTACCTTACGGCTCTTTTCGGTTTCATCTTTCCGTGCTGCTGCTGCTTGAAATGCACTTTTCATAAACGTGTTGCTGCTGGGTTCGCTTCCCGTAGCGAAAGTTGTGCTCATTCCACCACCGTAACGCAACGCTTCCCGGCTGGAATAGGCAAGCGTTGCGGTGCGGCATTGGAGCTTTTGGGGGCAAGCACTCCTTTCCTTGCCTTTCCGTTGCTGCACCACCACCACCACCACATGCTCTTCCCGTACCGAACCGCGCGTGTGCGTAGTCCGTGTCTCTGTCCGTGTCGTCCGTCACCGCCCGTTCCGAGGGTTGTTGTTATTTTCTTCATGTTTTCCAATGGTGTTCGAGGGCTAAATCGTGGTCACCGTGGAGCAGGCGGATGTTATTTGCTGTTGTTGTTGCTGTTGTTGTTTGCTGCACCATGTTGAGCGGGTCGCGGGAACACAACGAGAACGGAACGCAACCCGTGTGCAGTGTGGCACGAGAAGAAGCATGAAGCTGCGGCTGCTGCTGCTGCTGCTTACATCGTCAGCGTGAACTTCCACACTCGGTTCGGCCCGATTTCGGTCACGTACATGGCCGACCCGTTCGGGCAGAAGGTGATGGAGTGCGGATTCTCAAACTTGCCCCAGTGGTCGATGATCGTTTCCGAGCGTGGATCGATTGTGAAGCCACGCACCGGGATCATTGGCGAGGTCGGACCGTTCACTGCGTACACGAGATCGCCGTAGGCGGCCACGTCAAAAACGCGACCGAGATCAGGCTCCTGAATCGTTGCCGCCTGCGTACCCTCGCCGTACGATGTCTGCAGACCGGCACGGGGGCAAACGACGCGCATGTTTTCCCGATCCGCCACACACACCATGTCGAGATGTTCGAGCAGTGCCAGTCCGTGCGGTGTCTGCAGCGACAGGAACTCGGGCGGCTGCGGGATGGTGCGGATCAGGCGGCCCGCCGCATTGTACTTGAGCAGCCGGCTGTTGCAGTACCCGTCCGCGACGAAGATCTCACCCGTGCTGGCAATCGCGACGGCCGTCGGTTTGCACAGATGGCTCTTGGACGAGCCAGGCTCGAATCGATGGCCCAGCGTAATCGCGGGATAGTCCCGACCGGGCATAAACTTGAACACCTGGTGCAGTGCCACGTCCGTCAGCCACATGTTACCGTTGTGGTCGATCGTGAGCCCGTGCGGCATGTAGAAAATGCCGGCACCACGCTCCTCCAGCACGGCCCCGTCCGAGGCGGCCAGCGTTGCGATCGTGTTTTCCGGGATCGGACCTTCCGCGATGTGCTGGTAGTGGTTGGTGGCGTTGAAGCTTCTGTGGAGGGGTAGGAGGATTGGAAAATTGATCAAAATGTTCCAGAACGCCGGTGCAAAACCTACTCCATGGTCCATGTGCGACTGCCACGGTGGAAGATGACCGGGTTGCCTTGGAGATCGATCGTGACCGCTGTTACTTGGCCGAAGGTGTGCTTCACCTTGGGCCAGTCCTCCACCAGCTTCGGCTTCGGCGGACTGTCCAGATGCGAGGTATCGACCGGCGCTTGCGGTGGCTGTGGAGAGGAGAGAGATGCGTAAAATGGCGTATTAAATGAGGCTCGGTTTTGAGGAATTCGTGTCTGATTTCAGACACTGATTAGTCGAGCTAAATGTCTGGGTCTTCTTTGGAAATTCAAACAATGCTGTTGTATGAAATTGTATCACAACTTTCTCAGAAATGTCACAGATTTTGGCATTGGCTGTCTGAGATCAAAACATTCAATTTAGTGGTGGGACCTCGGAATCGAACCTACCCGATTTCGATTCCGAGTTCGGAATCAATTCCGGAGCCGATTCCGATGCTGGAATCGATTCCAATTCCGGAGTCGATTCCGGAGCCGATTCCGGAGCCGATTCCGGAGTTGACTCCGGAGCCGATTCCGGAGTTGACTCCGGAGCCGATTCCAGAGTTGACTTCGAGTCCGAGAATCTCCATGAAAATTGATGTTTTACAAGTAAATTTTGATTTTTTGCGGTTATCAAAATTGTAGTATGATTGGACCCAAACGCCTATTTTTGTGGCGATGCCGAAACTAACTCCGTTTGGAAGCCGATTCTAATTTAGGAGCTAGGAATTCTGATACTAGAGCCGAACCGATTCCGGTGTCGATTCTTGAGTCGATACCGGAGTCGAATCCGGAACCGATTCCAATTCCGGAATCAATTCTGAAGCCGATTCCGGAACCGATTCCGATTCCGAAATCAATTCTGGAGCCGATTCCGGAACCAATTCCGTAGTCGATTCTGATTCCGGAGCCGATTCCGAAATCGATTCCGGAAACTGATTCCAGACCTACTATCCAGAATCGATTCCAGAAAACTGCGGAGCTAGCCGGGATCGATTCCGACAAAAAAATCATTTTTCCCATCACTAATTCAATTTCCCAAGAACTCATGTATAATTCGAAACATTCCCAAAAGGGGAGTTTTCTTCCCAAGAAACTGTCACTTGATTTTCCCTTAAATATTAAAACAATTCTTTTCGAATGCTTCACGGTTTCCCAGAAACAATTTTCGAAACAAATGGTGCCCGGTTGGGCTTCGTGAGTGCTGCGTCGATCGATCATGCCATATCATCATTACGCGTCACGGTGACAAGCGTAAACTCAGCTTTCCCCAGAAAAAAAAGGGTAATTCAATAAGGCACACAACACCTGCCCTGGGTGTTTGAAATTAGACTTCCAATCTTTCACCATTTCCAGTGGGGACTGACTAATCAACATTGAGAGGAACCGGTCTTGCTCTCCCCGGTGGCTCATATGTCAGCACCTCAAACACAAAGCCACCCATAAATGGGTTCCCATTTGTGTGGGTGAGGGGATTATTGATTTATCCGAGCTGCGAGCTTGCTCCGGGAGTCACACGTTGCTGATAACGCGATCCTATCGATCGGAGGTAGACTGCCGCGCGAATTGCTACGACCAGCCCCACAGCTCACAGCGTTGATGGGCGGCTTAGAATGTGCTAATGCTTTCCGCTCTTTGGTGCTTTCTTTGAAACAAAAGCACACCACCAGGTGACACCGTGTGATGGCAGGAGACGCCGTGCACAATCCTGCGTGTGCGTAACGAGGCAGCAGCATTCCGGGAAAACCGCTCATCGGCACGGTACGGTGTTGGCAATAATAATAAAGATATATGCTTACTTGTATGTCGCGGCGAACTACCTACGTTGTGCGTCGGGTGTCTCAAACACGGCCTCAGTGCACTTCTCTTCCTGGGAGGTTTTCTCTGATGCGTATCAACTAACAAAAGCTCATAAACGGAACGGCACGGCATGGCATGAGACATACACAAAGCTGTGGGGGAACGCCGGCTTATTTGTTTGAGGCTCGTTTTGAGAACTCATCGGGAGAGAGAGGCTGCTTTGATAATACTGTTTTGGCCCCTTACTCCCCCTACCGGGGTCCCGAAAGTCCCGAAAGTCATGATTAATTCAAACACTTTCAACCTTTCAGCTCACACTGCTCAAACCTGTGTGTTGTCAGTTCCCAATCCCCAGCAAAGGTCGGCACAATTTACATGATGAATGTCCCTTCATGTGTTTCTGTGTGTGTGTGTGATTCTTTCGAGGGGAGCTCTTCTTCATTCTCTTTGCCCTCTCGAAAGCTCTCTAAACAAACCTCGCTTGTAGTGATGGGTAAATTCAACAAAAATCGGAAGCGGTTCCGGAAGGTAGGTGCAAAAATCCGAACTCGGAGCTGTCCGGAGCCATTTGGAGCCGGTCGGAGCCGTCCAGAGCCGTCCAGAGCCGGTCGGAGGTGTTGGAGCCTTCGGAGCCAGCGTAGCCGTCGGAGCCGGTTGGAGACGTCGGAGCCGGTTGCAGCCGTCGGAGTCTCGACAACGGCTCCTACGGCTCCAACGGTTCCGACTGCTCCGACCGGTTCTGGACGACTCCGACGGCTCCGGACGCCTCCAATGCAGAGTGGGCAACGGCCATACAAACGCCGGGATGAAAATCAATTCCTCGTGCTATTGCAGTTTTTCTTCATTCGATACAATTGCTCTTACTATACAGGGCAGTCCTATACTAAAATCGTCAAGACAGCGAATAAAACTTAATAATTATCGCTCACAACATTGCATTATTGCGTAGTAGTTAACAGCATCAACAATTATTGTTAACAATTCAAACGAAGGCGGAGTAAGTTCCTTACTAAAAACGATTTTTAAGTATTACGCGCTAAAAAGCCGATTCTTTTTTTTCATGGTTAATTTTGAAAAGAGCTTATTCCTATCATACGACCTTTTTTAAACTTTTTTTCTCTGTTCAGCTTTGTTTCCTATGCCTGTTCGTTTCACTCGTTTATGACAGGTAGTTGCATACTGGTGGTGTATGTCCCGTACAACAACACACTCTCCAAAATGAAAATATCCAAAAATTCGGCAGAGATGTTTGGTTTTCAATCGTTTATATACTTTAAAAACAATTCTTTGCAAAATATTCAGACATTCCATCAAAGTAGAACAAAAAACCTTTCCAACGACACATTGGTTATCAAAATCTAACCATTATATACTAAAATATGATGGTTTATGTTTGGTCGAAAAATAGCTCAAATTTGGGACAAAAAACACAAAGTTTACACTTTGATGGCCTATATCTCAGTAAGTTTAAGATAAAAACGTGAAATATTTTGGTTTCAATTAAGTTTGATATCTATTTTGAGAAAATGATTATGGTGTTAACCTGCGGTGAAGTTGATTTTTCGATTTTTATACAGGCGTTTGCCCAATGTGCAATGGTTCCAACTGCTCCGACCGGTTTTGGACGACTCCGACCGGCTCCAGACGGCTCCGGACGACTCCGAACGGCTCTGGGCGGAATTGACGGTTTGAATTTGTCGGAATCGGAGCCGGAGTAGCAATACTCGGAAGCGATTCCGAGCCGTGGGTGCAATTCTGATGACCCATCACTACTCGCTTGTGTCGCCCGTCTGGCTTACATATGCTGTTTCTTGGTACATCGCATCCTTCGTGCCTATGTTTCCTCCATTGGAGCGCGATGGAGAAGCACCGTTTTCCAATCCGTTCTCGAGTCGCCGGCACACACGCACACACATTACATTGAGGCAAGATGGTACACGGTGGTGGTACCCATTAAGCTCCAATGGTACTTCACTCTTGTGGTTCTGGGTTTTGGAAATCATAATCCCATACCCAGAAAGACACGCACCGCATGTTTTTTTGTTTGGCCTCGTGGAACGTAACGTCCTCCACCAGGGCCCCCATATCTCGGAATTTGTGTGATCACAAACGAAAAGGAAACAGATCATCCGAATGATGCCCGTGGGGAGGAGGGTAACGGCCGTTTCTAGAGGAAGGATGCTGTTTTTATGTGTGTCTGTGTGCACGCCTGAAAGCATTCTTTATAACGCTTTCCCGAATGTCAAAACTGTGGGGCCAGTATTTTAGGTCCAGGCGCACCAGTTCCATCGCATCGGAGAGTACGCATCGCTCGTAGGATCGCTCGTTTGTCATACACCTGGTCCTGGGGCTGGGAGTCCTGGCCGGTTTTGGAAAATCCATTACACATATGAATTATTCGAGCAGAGTGGTGAGGGAAGGGGAGCTTTTTTTGTGAGCCTTCCAGCACTCTAAAAGCGCACTAAAATGAATCATGGAAACTTAATCTCTTCTTTGCCGGCTTTGGCTGCTGGTAGCTACAGCAAATACAGCAAATGGAAGCAGTGCGATAGACAATTTATTTGCGTTATTCTCCTGGGGGGAGAGGGAGAAGGACACACACACACAGTGCACTCTCGGACGACTGGCCGAGGCCCGGTGAATCGTTTGTGTTTATTATCATCAGAGGGGGGTCAGAGCATTATGATGCTATTAATCATAACGCAAGGTGAGCCGTAAAGTTTGTTGCCCCAACGGTTGGGCGGTGATAACAAAAAGTGTCCTTTTCCATTTGCTTTAGTTGGTTCCCGCCGCTGTTTGTTGGGTTTTGGGTTTTGGGAACTAACTTTTTGGTAACCAATACTAAGCGCAAGTTTAAATGTCATCTTTCATTGTTGGGAGTTAAGGTTCAATGACCTGTTGTGTTGTGTTTGTATCTGTTTGCTGGAATGAGTAATAAGAATTGGTTTGTTTGAGTCCTGAGAGCGGGCAAGAAATGGCTTGTTTGTTTCCTATTCAAGTTTTGGAGCCATTCCTTGAGACGTGAAGGTGAAGGTGACTCTGGAAAGAGCATTTTGCTATATCTTAACCCACGATCTGGCTTATGTTGTGATGTGTAGAATTCATTGGTCTACTGATCTTCTTCAGCTGAAACCTGTTTATGTTCATTAGTCTATCGATGGACAGTAGTAATGCCCCCTTCGAACCATTTTAGCAATGTTTTACAATGGATGAACTAACATAGAACGCAAAAATGTGCACTATGCGACAGAAGTTAGCACAGAAACACGATCATTAAACTCAGTCGGGATTAAATCCCTGGGCTCAAAAGCGTCGCTGACGACGTTGAAAACACGGCACATGAGTAGGAACGGATCAGAGGAGCTAAATGGCGTCCTACGGTCGTCGAGGGTCAACATTGCCCGAGTCAAGGAGCGGTGCCCGTGGCAGGAACGTACCAGTCAGTAGTGACGGAGAGTCCGGTAATCGAGCCTTTGGTTCCATGAGCGATGTTGCAAATCGTGTAATTTCGCGCTGCATTGATTCCAAACGTGCTAAAGGGCTCGCTGCATTTGGCCACCATACAATATTTGCATACTCCATATCAACAACCGGACTAAGTGCCTGCGCCTAAACGTATGGTCCAAAACAGCCGAAGTCATACAAAATCATGAAAATGTCTGCGCCCTCCCAACGAGCAAAACCGAAGCTATTGGAAAACTTTCCTGTGTGCCAAAGCGAGAGAGCATGTCTTATTTCTCTAGATTTTGGACGGCACAACAGCTGTTCGCACACAGTGAGCAACCGTAGCGAGCAAGCGCGCCTTGGTGCAGGGTATATCGTTAAGCTCGCGAGTCATATCGATAACTAATCCTAGCACTCTATTGCTGCTGGCTACTACGTTATCCAGATGATCCTTATATTATAGTTTCGTATCTATACGACTGAAAGTGATAACTTCACATTTATCCTTGCAAAGAGATAAAGCATTACGGTTGCACAAAACGCTGGAACTCAAGCTCTGTAGCTGAAGATAAATGAGACAAAGACCCTAACCTAATGGTGGCACTACCAGCGGCTCAACTACAATCAAATTCAAACTGCGTCGTGGTTACATTGACCCGAATATCTCGGGTCAAAGGTCAACTCCGACAACAGATTGAAAGTAACCGCTCATACTGTACTCTGAGGAATCAGTTTACTTCAAAGGCGGTAAAAGCAGTAACTAAATCGTAATTTTATAGTTCTAGTATTCTCGTAGGCCTCTGTTCATTGTCCTAATCTGACGAAGCCCTCTTCCAAAGTCCAAAGTGTTCGAGAGGAAGACACGCAGACGAAGGGGTTTTTTGACCTCATATGTGTGGAAGGACAATGGAGAAGCCGATACAACGACGAACCAAACGAGAGATGTACAGCGATCTCGCTGTCGTGCAGCGTATCAAGCTCATCAGGTTCAGGTTCTCCTGTTATAGGCATAGAACTGGACGACTTCGTACAGTCTTTTTAGAAGACGGGAAAGATGGTTTTGTTGGAAACTTCCACAACAGACCAAGACTGCAGGGTGGTAGTTTCGGAGCATCTGGAAGTTACCCTCTACTACGCTGGGTACCCTCTACTACGCTGAATGGGCTCCAAAAAAACCCCCTTAACCGACCACCCCCTTCACAGTTCGGGTTCGTTATGGTCCCCGCAAACTTTCCGGCAACTCTAAACTAAAATGTGACTGCTGCTGATGCGTAAAAGCGTGTTGCGCTATTTGGCACGGCTGTTGCAATTAGTTTTTATTGCTCCCTGTGTGTCCTTGTGACCCCCGAAAGGCTCTTGCTATGGTGGTCCCCTCCGGCAGATAATGGTCTTTAATCATAACCACACCAAAACACTGGCACACGGGGCCAACGGCAACGGGGAAGCTAGTGCGCCTAGGTGTCGCACATCAAAATGTGCAACGTATCGCACAGACACACACAAATAAGCACGTGTGTGCTACCACTGCCACGGGGCGAAACTGTGTGTGAAAAACGGGGCCACCGTGCCAGATGGCCCTGCCCCACACCCCCCTCCCCCCTCCTCCGGGGGGTGAAGATAACGCAATAACCACTTAGACACGTTCCGGGTTTGCGTTTGCCGTCCGTTGGGAGCTGCTGATCTTCGAATCGTGCCAATGTTTCTATCCAGCACCTCTTTTTTTGTAGCCTCGGCTGCACACGGACGCACGGGATTAAGTGTGAGGCTTTTCTTTTGGCAACAGGCAGCACACGAGTGCGAGTTTCGGAGGTAGAGAACAGGGAGATGGTTTCATATAATAAGTTGTCGTATTTATTGCTGTGCTGTTTGTTGGAGTCGTTTTGGGGGGAATGTCCGGAAGAATCTGAATTTCAAAAACTTTTGGTTGATCGTGCAAATATTGCATTATTCCCATGGAATTCACATCCTCCCTTTTGGGTGTACGCCTCATATCTGATAAACAATTTTTCACTCTCTTTATCTGTGCCCAAACAGTGTGAGAGAGAGAGAGAGAGAGGGGAGAGTTAGGTTCAGAGCCTGTGCCATATATCAATATCAAAAGGTAATATATGACGCACCGTCCCTGCCAGTTGACATTGAATCCATTCATCATCATGCGAAAAAGGGGTTCTCTTCATCCATTCCCCCTCTCCAGCTCTCCCATTTGGTGCTGTTTTTGGTGGCAAACTTTTATGGCAGTCTCAAATCAAACCAACCAAAAGCTTCATCAATCTCTTCTCCCCTCGGTGGTGTGATGTGTCAACAGTTAGCAGCAAAAAGGTGCACAAATCCTCACAGCATGTCGCCGACCTGACCCGTCATCTTGAGCATCTCTGATCATCATCACGCATCATCACAACACACACACACACAAATCTCAACTCATCTTTAGTGACCGGCTGGCAGGCGTTTGTCATCAGTCACCGCTGCCGCCAGCGGTGCCTAACTAGTAATGAGGAAAGTTTTGGTCGCGGTCACGAAACTCCAAAAGGAAGACTTTTCGGTTCCCGTTTTTCCAATCTTTTCCGCCCCACTTTAATTCCGTGTCATCCTTTCTGTACTCCTGAAGGTTCCAAGATGGGATAAACTTTTCGGCCACTGCAAACACGATGGCACGGACACCGGGACACCTAAGGTCATTGGGGTGTGCTGAAGAAACTGTTCCAAATGTGTCAGTTTTCACGTTCACGTTTGTGCTTCACGGGCGCCTCTCTGTGCGATGCAGATATCCAGCGCTGGAACTCTTGGCTCGAAATCTGTAGCACCTTTTTTTTTACCTTTCTTTTGAGTTTAAACTCCCCAAGCTCCCCAATGTTCTCTGTGAGTTGTGGTGAGGTCAGGACTTTGTGTCACCTCCGGAATCACCTCCGCAATCTCTCTCTGGGGGGCTGGAGATTGTGTACCGTTGAGAAAGGTGTCCCGTACTTGCCCTCTAGGAGAAGGCTAGGTTTATGGTTTAGAAGTTTCCCATTCACGGTCGGATGGATGAGTCTGTATGTGTGTGTGTGTGTGTGTGTGTGTGTATGGTTTCTTTGGGGGGAAAGTTGCACCATCTCAAACCCGCTCGCTCGGGAAGCTCGTACCAACGAAGGTGACGCGTACAGTGGGAAATAAAAAGCAAACTTTACTTTAGTCTTTTAAAGGCGCAGTACACGCAGACGGTGGTGGCACGCCCTCCGTCGGCGGGTTTGGCCCTCTGCTCTTTCGCACCATCAAACGAACACTCGGCTCTGTTTTGTGTTTCTCTGGCATAGAAAACTAGCTAAAGTAAGCAAAAGAGGAGGAACAAAAACAAATCTTCATAATGAATCCGGCAAACTAACCACAAGAAGCCGCTTGCTTTCTTTTTGCCATGTACAACCATGGAGCGCTGGACATGGAGCTTGCCGTGGACCGCCGTGGTGTGGCTGGGACAACACAAAACCCTATTAAGTTGCACAGAGAAAATAGAGCCCCGAGAAAGGAAGTAGTAAAAAGGGAATCATTTTCAAAGTATGAGGCAAAAAAAAAAAAACGGGCTGGGGCCACCACCACCATCAGCAACATAAAACAACTACTAAATCTTGTGTTGTACCACGCGCAGCCCGCTCGCCGGCTTCCATCGACGACTACGACTACGGCGGGACCACACCTGCAGGGTGAAGAAGGAAACCATTTCTCCGTAACTCTTGCAGGCGCTTTTCTATCTTCAGCAACCGGAAGTAGCTGTAGCAACCCTGCACCGCAGTTCCTGCCGAGACTCTAGTTAGTCTTCGGGCGGTCTCTCCTTCCATTCAACCGATTGACGTTTTGGATAAAGGCTTTGTGCAGTAGAAAGAAAAACTTTTATACCTACTACTACAACAACAACAAAGCTTTCCCCCAACGGCTGAAATTGAAAACAAACGTCTGGGTTTGGTGAGCGGTTTCCACACTTTTCTGTCTCCTTGTTTTGTGATGCAGGGTTAAAGTGGAGAAGGCTTTTCGATTCAAACACGCTCCTTTTTTTTGGAGTAAAGTATGGGAAATAAAGCACATAAAACGTGTGGGGTTCGTTTCGATCAGAAGAATCAACTCTACGTACGGAATCGTTCGGGCTGAACACTTTGGGTTGGATTTTGCAAGCTTCAAACAGTCAAACATTCCACCTCGCGCAGGGCCATGTGCCATTTTCCTGTGTGCTCTCTGCTCTATGGGATGTGGAATGTGAATGAATATTTGTGCTAAATCTTCTAGCTTTCATGCGGCGAATCGGCGCACAAAAGACGTTTGATCGTCAACGATAACGGAAGCAAGCGTACAGAGAAAAATGCTTCTCCTGCTTTTTTGGGAAAAGAGTTAAGAGTTTGTGATTAAATTTCATGATTGATCTCTTTCCCACTCTCTCTCTCTCTCTCTCTCTCGTTTATCGTGTGGTAGGGGTGTTGGGTGGGAATCTGTTTGGAACCGACGTTTGAAGATTAATTTGCTAATGATGATTAGTCGCATGAGTGACTTTTCCCATGCGGACGAAGGGACCGCATGTGTGCCCCCGTCAATGCTGTCACAATGACGCATGCGATTAAACATTTTTCCATTATCCAAAGTGATGATGAATTTTGTTTGCTGCTGATGAATTGCAAATCATTCGCTTTTGCAAATAGAAGCAAGTGCAGACACTTTGCATACTTTGGGTGCGCCTAGCAATTGGTTGGCAAATGCTAATTAATATTGGTTTTAGGCAGCCAGACTGTCGTGAAGCATTGTGTATTCATGCATAATGTATGGAACAAAACATAGTTATTCATTTTTAGATGCTGATCGTGATAATGTTTGACTTTAAGATAGGCTAAATAATGCCGTTCAGAGTGAAAAACAACCAAAAGTATGCTTTAATCTGTTAAAAAATAAAATAGCTATTCTGTTTTGCAAATTGCATACTTTTAGGCATTTTACGCCTACTTTGACCTGCATGCTAATATTAAACGCCTAATAGTATGCAATCTGTATGGCTAAGCCTATCAGCTTTTCAAATTGGTCTTTTCCTTTCTGATAAGGAATTAAAACGTGAAGTAAACAAAAGCAACAGCTCACTAATTAATTAACAACGGCCCTTTTTTCTATCGATAATGCAGCTTAACTTCAACTTGACAACATTCTGGAACATTTTAACGAGCAACTGTGCATACGGATAATAGACAACTAACCCAGTGGATTAGCTACCATCCGACAACTGTGTGATAACAACCGCATACCCCGTTACGTACCCGCTTATTAAAAAGAGGTTATAATGAGACACCAGTTCCGTATCGTGTTACGCAAAAACCGTGCCCGACGGGAGCCCGTGGTCCACTCAGCCATATGCGGTGGCGTAAGCACCCTCAACTACACCTTTTCACATAACTTAGCGCCTAACGCGATTAGTGGAACCTCCAAAAATAGCGTCCTAAAAAATTCACTCACTATCCGCAATCCCGTTGCGGTTGCTCGTGGGCTGTGCGATGGTCGAAGTTTAGCACAAACATAAACAACTTTCCACGTGCGCTCGCCCATCCTCGATAACGAATCTCCTTCCTCGGACAATCTAATTTGTAGTACTCCTGAGGTGGTAGGCTCGCGCCAGATGGAATTTTGCCGAGAGCATATTGAGTACGAAACGATCGCTGTGCCCGGGACCACGAAGATGCGCCCGGGACACTGATATGTGTGAAGTGTGAAGCGGCTACTCCACCAACATCTGCACACGATGCAACATTAATTATGCCGCATATACGCACGGGAGGTGATACGGCAAACGCCACCACCACCGCCACCAAAGCGTTCTCGTGCGCCTTATCTCGATGTACCTTATCCTATCGGGTGGTGCTGCCTATGCTTCTAGGTAGAATGAAATTGACCTGAATTATGCAGGTCTAAGATGGATGCCGGCAGGAATGGCACTCGTGAAGCATTCGCCGGGCGCTTGCGGCAAAGAGCGGCACTGGCCGGCAGCGAAACTGACTGGAATTCTAATGGTGCATAAGTTTTGTGCGATGCTTGTGAAATTTGCTTCTTCGTCTGTGTTTTTTAGGTTGTCGCGGAAGGATTAAGATGAAAATCAAACACCCAGGCAGCAGCGTTTGGAATTTGCAATTTGCGAAAGTTGCGAAACTGCGAAAGAAGGATAACATTCCACAGCGGGGAATCGCTACAAGCAGGAAGTGAGGAACTGAATCCGGAAGAACTGTCGGCTCACTTTAATGTCTTGTGAGAAGAGCGGGGTGAACCGGGAAGGAGGCTGGTTAAATATATAATCAATTTACGATTTTGTCCAAAGCAGCTCGCTAAAGGATCGCTCTATCTAATAATGGGAGTAACAAGAACCTTGCTGCTTTGTACAGGTAAGAGCTTTCAACGGCTTAAAGGATTAAGTAAAACGGTTTGTAGATATTACCGACGGTCGCTCTGTTTATGGAACATCCCACAAAAAAAAAGAGGGAAACACTCACTCTGGGCAAATGGATTTTCCGAATCATTTCCAATTCCACCATCCACACCACCAAGAGGATGTGTGTGTGTGTGTGTGTGTGTGTGTGTATGTTTTGCTCCAGTTACAACCAAACCATTAAGCCTCTTCAACCTACAGTAAAACCATCATTTAAAGCCATTGGTCATGCAGAGCCCGTGGTCCCATGGTCCCGTGGTCGATGTTGTTGCATATGAAACGAACGAGCAACATCATCATCATCATGGTCTTTGTCGTCGTTCGGGGATGTGGTACCTCCCAGCCATCATCATCGCCCATTTCATCAGGAAGTCAATATCGATAATGGTGTGTGAGTGTGTGGATGGATGGATAGTGTGGAGAGAAGCTCCGTCGGACGACCCGCGTTTTGGTTGCTCCGTTGACCTGCACGAAGCGATCGAAGGCGAAAAGCGACCCACCGAAAATGAGTCATTTAGGAGGCGGAGAGAAGCGCTCGATGATGAAATGATAAAACCGTTTCTTCCATTCTCCCCTCCCCCAGTCACCCTACTGAAAAGAAGCTCCCAACACTGTGAAGTAGTAGTACACTCGTTCTCGTCGCTCGTTAACAAACCGTAGCAAAGCCGTTGTTTAATGCGCTCTTCAAGCTCCCATTCCCCCTTAGCTTCCTTTTGTTTCTTCGGGGTATGAGGACTTTGCTTTGTTTCGAACGGCAAAGTGTTCCAAAAGGCCAAAAGGTGGGCCAGAGAATTGCTACATTTCCTTTTCCCGCTCCCTCGCACCAAATGAGGAAAAGCCCTCCTCTCGACGAAAAAGCTCGATTTCCGTTTAATAATAACGACATCGAATGCTTCGGAAGGGGATCGGTGGGAGAATCTTGCCTCAAGTACGTAGTGGTTAGGTCGGGCAGGATCTTCTGCCCCCCCGCCTCCCCGTTACTTACCGGTTCGTCCGCCATCTCTACCGGACCCGCAGCAGCACCACCACCACCGAGCGCGTCTTCGTACGCGCGCTCGGCAAACAGGTCCCGCATACGCTTGAAGAACCCATCCGCTAGCAGGATGTCGGTATCGCGCGGTACCGTATAGGAGTGGGCACCACCCACAGCCACCAGCAGGGCGACCAGCGCCAGCACCGGCAGCATTTGGTTCATCCTCATCGTTGTGGCCGTTCGGCGCTGTCCGGTCGTTGCTGTTGCCATCCTGCTGTTGAACGGCGGACGACTTACGCCGCGTAGAATGATGATGATGATGGCGATCGGTGCTGAACGATGTGACGACGGCGTACGCTTGTACGCTGCGATTCTGCGAACGGGTGCCGTGTCCCGTATCGAAGCCGTAAAGAAGAAAAGCGGACAAGAAAAACAATCGAACAAAAATTAGAACTACGGAGAATGGTGAAGGTTTTTAGCTGGCCTTAAAGCTCTATCGACGGCGCTGTTCCCTAACACCAAGGGAAAGGGATACCATATGTTTAACAACATGGAACTGTCAGACGAAACACTGCACTGCTCGTTTGGGAGCTTTAACTTTCCCAAACACCATGCCATACTTGCCAAACACTGTATAAGCCACTCGATAAGTTTCATTCTTGCCAGCACAAACCGACGGAAAATACTTACGCCTTAGACCGCAATCGATCCAGCCAAAAACGGAAATGGACGGGGAACGGACCGAAATCACGGCGAAATCAGTCCATTTCCGGCACCACACATGGTTGCTCCATGTTGGTGTGCTGCACCAGTACACTGTACACCTCCCTCCCTCTCAAAACACACAACTGTTGGTACACTGGAAACGGCGTTTGTCGGCGCAATCACACCCTTCCTTTCCCGCTGTCCCTTTGGCACACTAACGCCACCGTGTCCTGCCTGCCTGCGACCGACCCAGACGACCCAGGCGACCCGACGACGACGACGACGACGACGACTGGTTCGTTCGAGACACGCTTGATGTCTGACCCGTGTGTGGCTCGCGGTCCACCGAAATTGGTTGTACGCTGGGCTTTTCACCACCCCCTCCCACACCCGTCCTCACACAAGTTGGCACTAGTTTTGCGCGAAACACAGCAGCAGCAAACACGAACGGGTGGACAGTTTGACTGATAGCAAGAACGGTGACACTGTTCCCCCTGTACGGTTGTACGATGCCTTATGTGTTTGTGTGTTTTTCTATCGTGAAGATTGTACCCTCACTCACACACATACACGCATAAAGGAGGAAAGGGGGAATAAACGCTAGAATGAAAACAAGCCCATTTTCCCTGGTGTGCCAAAGAGAAAGAGAGAGATCGAAGCGTTGTGTTCAAGTTCAACATTCCTCCGCTGGATGGCTGTATTGGTGAGTGCAGCCGTAAACGTGCTCGTAGTAACGGTGTTTGGCGATGGTGGAAAATTCTCCGGAAAATTCTCTCACGCTTTTCCAGAGAGTGAGAGAAAGCTTAAGCAACGAAAAGCCAAATCGTTTGTGTGGTGAGCTTTCGGGGAGCTTTCGGTCTGTGTTTGACAGTTGGTTTGGATTTGGGGTGGGTTTTTTTCATTGCTGTTTTCAAAATAATGAATGGAAAATACTGCTTCAAACGATGACGCTTTGTAAATAATGTGTATTAATTATTGTTAATAAATTATAGCATTAGGATAGATTTTTTTTGTTTTTTTTTTTAAGTTTGCGCGAAAATGCCAATAAATTGTTGAAAGAATCCAAAAAGTTTCGCAAAACTAAAACATCCATGCGAAAGGCTGCAACAAATTAATGCTAGAATCAAAACAACTTCATCCAGTATGACAGAAATAAATAATAGACAACGATAATGTGATGCTTAATACTATTTTAAACTATAATTGTTATAAAATATTCAGAATATTCAAAACATGAACCACCATTTTACTCAAACGCAGTGCTGCAAAATGTCATGAGCATCACGTGACGATCACCACCGTAAACAATGTTTATTGTTCCGTGGTAGCTTGATGCTCATCGCTGATACTCAATGAAAGTGCGTCATGACATGCCGAACGCGACGCGCGAGTGCTTGAGTTTAACGCGATACTCTGACTGACAAGCTTAGCTTAATTTCGTTGCAAGCATAATCATGACTTTTTTTTCTGGCTGTGAACAGTGCTGCCAAATTTCACTTTTTAAGTCACCAACACTCATGACTGAAACGAAGCGCAAATCAGCTCACGTACACAACTGAAATGATCTGAGATGAGATCCAAACAGTTGGAGGATCAATCACATGCTTGGTGACATTTTGTTTTTGCACCCAACACTTGGTCACTCACTTGGTCACGACATTTTCTGTCGGTGATAGTCACGACATTCTTGGAATGTACTTGGCGTGTGGTCCTAAGCAACAAAAAAGGGCTTTCTTTCTCGCTCTGTCAGCTTTGATTGTCTGTCGGGTCGAACAGAGCGAGAAAACATGCTCATTTTGTTTCTTGGAACCACTCGCACTCACCGCGTATCTCCCATGACCATCGCGATGATCACCGACAGAAAATGTCACGACCAAGTGACTGACCAAGAGCTGGTTGCACAAAATGTCACCAAGCATGTGAGGGTCGCACCAACTGTTTGTGGCTCGCCTCTGATCATCACAGTAGAGCTCGTGACGCTAACATGAATTTGTTTCAGTCGGAATTTATCATGACTCTGTCAGTGACATGTTGCAGAATTGATCACAGTAAAAAAATCATGACATAGTGACTGACCAAGTGACATTTTGCAGCACTGCTCTAGCATAATCATGATTTTTTTCTGGATGTGAACAGTGCTGCCAAATGCCACTGTTTAAGTCATCAACACTCATGATTGTCATGAAATTCAAGTTAGCTCACGTACACAACTGTGATGATCAGGGGTGAAACTCATCCAGTTGGTCGACCAATCACATGTTTAATGACCTTTTTAGTAGCACCCAACTCCTGGTCACTCATCTGGTCATGACATGTTTTTGCTATGATAATCTCAAAATTCTTGTGACATACTGGGCGAGTGGTCCCAAGCAAAAAAAGTGAGCATGTTTTCTCGCTCTGTCCCCTTTGATGGTCTGTTGTAGGCATGGGCAAAACGATTCTTTTCACCGAACGCGAACGAACTAGTTCGCTCACCAAAAAGAACCGAACGCGAACGACGATTCTTTCGTTCTTTGTTTCATGAGGTTTTTATTCACAAAGAACGCTCGTTATCTTTTTCATTTACCCACCATAGACTCATACTGTAGCCAAAGAAGTACTCATTCTGCGGTTGAAACCAATCATTTAAAAACATTAAACACTCGGCTGTCTGGTCAACACAATCCATCGCAAAACCGACCAAAAACTAGCATGTAAAAAACTAATACGAGCAAAAATGTCTCCTGCATATATTGTACCCCGTGCCTTATACACACTTAAGGATTCTATTAAAAAAAAAAACTACTTAAATATGGATCAACATGATGAGCGCAATCAATTCAGTTCAGTTCATTCGCGAACAATGAGTAATCCGTTTGAACGGGCTCGATCTATTGAATTGTATAGGTATAATTTCCATACCAACAGAACACAGATTGAACACCAGTTCGAACGCGTTCGATGAATTCAGTTGTGTAGGTACGCTTTACACACCAACAGAACACAGATCGAACACCAGTTCGAACGCGTTCGATGAATTCAGTTGTGTAGGTACGATTTATACACCAACAGAACACAGATCGAACACCAGTTCGAACGCGTTCGATGAATTCAGTTGTGTAGGTACGATTTATACACCAACAGAACACAGATCGAACACCAGTTCGAACGCGTTCGATGAATTCAGTTGTGTAGGTACGATTTATACACCAACAGAACACAGATCGAACACCAGTTCGAACGCGTTCGATGATTTCAGTCGTATAGATACGATTTCCACACCAACAGCACACGTATCGAACACTGCTGGACAAATTCGACGGCGTTCGAGGAATTGAGTTGTATGGGTACGATTTCAACACCAACATTTTGATCTCTGACGACCCGTTCGCACGGTGCGAGAAAGAGCGAGAAAGCAATATGATTTTGCACGTTTCATTACCACATTTATGTGTGCCGTCGAACACTGACGGAACGTTCGAACGCGTTCGGTGTAGTCAGTTTCTTCCAAAAGTCCTGGTCGTTCTTTTTGTTAAGAATCTCGTTCGTTCGTTCACTTTACCGAACTGTTCGAACGGTGCAATTCTCGTTGTTGCGTTCTGGAACATGGTTTGTTGGTTCCTTTCCCCCTTGACGCCTCTACGCCCTACGTTGTGTTTTGTTGTGTCGTCTTCGATCGCCAAAGGAAGAAAGTAAAGAACACGTCCGGCTCGTATCGAGTTTCATGCGCTAGTGCCGCTTTATTCGCACACATACTTAATCACAAATTGTCGATCGGCAGTGCTGCCAGAAAATACATTTAACTTTTAATTCCCAACTGACAAAACAACCGCAAACAATTCAAAATGACCGTTTCATAACCCTTACATTCCAACATAGCGGCCACCTAAATTTACTAAATTTACCTCTTTCCATTACTTCACAAAATGCCTGACTTTATGATATCTAATTCACTCTCTCAAACGGAAGAAGACTAATCCTATTCGCTGGCCTCTTATACAAGCCGTTCCTAGTCCTGATACTAACGACTCTCACTACGCCATCTGGGCCAGGAAATACCTCAGCAATCCGTCCCATTGGCCAATGGTGAGGAGTCTTCCCATCCTCTTTCAACAGGACCATTTGTCATACCTTTAACTCTACTACTGCCTTGCCGCGTTGATGTTCGTTATGTAGTTCGCTAAAATATTCCCTACGCCAACGCGCCCAATGATTCTGTACCACTCTACGCAATTCCTCATACCGCTTCAATCTATTGATTGGTACATCACCCACGTCAGGCTCCGGTAGAGCGTTCATCGGAGCCCCGATTAGAAAATGCCCCGGCGTCAATACATCAAGTTCTTCCGGATCCTCCGACAACGGTGTAAGCGGTCTGCTGTTGAGTTGAGCTTCCACTTGTGCCAGTACCGTCGACATCTCCCCAAACGCCAGCTGCCGATCACCAACAACCTTCAGTAGGACGCGTTTTGCCGCTTTTACCGCTGCCTCCCAAAGGCCGCCAAAGTTCGGTGCATGGGGTGGGATGAAGTGCCACTTAACGCCAGCGCCAACAGCATATCTCGATATATCCTCCACCGCCGAATCGCTGTTCATCAACGTGTAGAAGTCATCGATCACCTTACTCGCTCCTTGGAAGTTGAGACCGTTATCGGAATAGACCTCGCTGGGCAAACCCCGTCTTGCCACAAACCGACGAAACGCCGCTAGAAATGCATGAGTTGATAGAGACTCCACAAGCTCGATGTGAACAGCTTTTACTGAAAAACACACAAAGATTGAAATATATGCTTTTTCAGCTGCCGCTCGGCGATGCACCGGCTTCAAGTAAATGGGTCCACAGAAATCAACCCCTACGATCGAAAATGGTCGAGCTGGCATAGCACGCGACACGGGTAGCTGTCCTGGTGGTTGTTGAACTAACGCGGGATTCATCCTGAAGCATACCAGACAGCCTCTGCAAACACTATTGACCAAAGATCGTCCTTGAATTGGCCAAAATTCTCTCCTGAGTGCGCTCAATGTTGCAGTTGGCCCACCATGAAGTGCCAATCGATGATAATATTCTGCCATTAGCCTAGTAAATCGTGACTTCTTGGGTAGCGCCAACGGAAATCTGCTACAAACTTGCATGGCTTTAGCGCGATGCAAGCGGCCACCAACTCGGAGCAAACCATCACCGTCCAAAAAAGCTCCTAATGTCTTCAGTGATGATTTGGGACGTACCGTTTGTCCAGCAGACAACTCCTTGATCTCAGCCGCAAAGTATATCCGTTGTTCTCTTTTCACCAGTCGAATTTTCGCCTCTGCTAGCTCGCTCACCAACAAAACACCTTTGTGTTTAGGATCCAGCTTTCGTTGGCAACAACGAATAAATCTCATACAATACGCAGTGATCCGCAGTAATTTGTCATAGTTGGAAAACCTATCACACCAATCATCGCTCTCGCTACTTACTGCGGCCACCAATGAGCTCTTCCTTCGTTCCAATAACTCCTCTTCGGGAATTGCCAACACACCGCTGGCATTCTTCTTCCATTCTTCCTCTGATAGTTGTAACCACCCGGGACCATGGAACCACAGCTTCGATGCTAACAGCTCGTTCGGCATAGCTCCACGCGATACAATATCGGCAGGATTGTCAACGCCCTTCACATGCATCCATTTGTAGCCATGCGTCAATTCCTGAATTTCGGATACCCTATTCGCTACGTACGTAGCCCAAGAATGGGATGGTGCTCGAATCCAATGCAACACGATTGTCGCATCAGTCCACATAAAGGTTTCCACGTCTGGAATTCTCAACGCTTGGCGTACCACTTTCTGCAACCTTGCTGCCAGTAATGCTCCACAAAGTTCTAACCGGGCCAAACTGACTCTTTTCAGCGGCGCAGGACGAGACTTTGCAGCAAGCAACTCAACTACCACTTCCCCGCTGCTACCAATCGTTCTAACATACACGCATGCCCCATAAGCCGCTTCAGATGCATCCGAAAAGCAATGTAGTTGAACAGCAACAGGATTATGCACAACAGCATGGCGCGAAAACTTAACCTCCTTCAGCAACCCGAGTTGTGATTGAAAAGCATACCATCGTTCTTGCATGACAGCCGGTATTTCTTCATCCCAGTCATCAGTTGCCAACCACAACGATTGCATATTTATCTTGGCCCAAGATGTCACAGGAGCCACCAGCCCCAAAGGGTCGTATATACGTGCTACCAAAGAGTAAACCTTTCTACGGGACCAGCTCTCGTTGTTCATCTGAATGTTCGAGTCTATGTACAGTTGGTCCGATTCTGGTAGCCACGCGATACCTAGAGTTTTTATTGGCTCCTCTGGAACTTCAAACATTTTAACGTAGGATGTTGCTCTGTCTTCCGCTGAAACGCTAGATAAAACATCTGGTTTGTTAGAATTCCATTTAGTTAGATGAAATCCGCCCTTTCTCAACAATAGCGTCAGCTCAGCTTGCAACCTAACTGCTTCTTCTTCGCTAGAGGCACCACCAATGTAGTCATCGACATAGAAGTCCTCTAACAACGCCTGTCTCGCCAAGGGAAAGTTTTCCCCTTCATCAATTGCCAATTGCTGCAGTACTCGAATGGCCAGAAAGGAAGACGGGGCAAGTCCAAATGTGACCCGCTGCAACTCGTAGACTTCGATGGACTCAACAGATGAGCCTCGCCATAATACACGTTGAAAACGAGTGTCGTCGGGATGCACCTTGACTTGCAGATACATCTGTTTTATATCTGCCACTAATGCCACGCTCCTCATCCGAAATTTCAGCAACAACGCCAACAAGTTCTCCTGAATCACAGGACCAGTCATTAACAAATCATTAAGAGACTTACCACCGTCGGTAGAGGCCGATCCATCAAACACAGGTCGTACCTTTGTACTGGTACTGGACGCCTTGATTACCGGATGATGCGGTAAGAAATAATGACCATGAGCTTCCTCAGAATCAGGGTTCGCAGCCACCTTGACTAAAATCCCTTTGTCGATGTAGTCGTTGATAACCGCCGTATACTTTTGTTTCAACCATGGGTCCCGATTGAAACGTCGTTCTAACTGCAAGAACCGTTTTCTCGCTATCGCACTGGACGGTCCCAATTGGTTCTGTAAGTCACACTTAAATGGCAGCTTCACTATATATCTCCCTTCACTATCCCGCTGATGAGTTTGCACAAAATGTGCTTCGCAATCCCTTTCCTCCTGACTATGTTGAAGCGGCTCACGTATTTCTTCAATAATCCAAAAACGCTCAATTAAATCGTCCAACCTAGTACACGTGCCACAAGTAACATAATTGCTACCTTCAGAAGCCAGCGGAACTTTCCCAGTTGCAACCCATCCAAAAACAGTGCTAATAAATGTTGGGAGCGCTGGTAGCTCGAGCCTAATTTTACCACGGTTGTCCGGTTTCAAAAAAGTCGCGTAAAATTCGGAGCCCAACAATAAATCCACTTCAGCATCACTATCGAAATTAGGATCCGCGAGCACAAAATTCATCGGGAGATTCTGCCTGCTAATTTGATTTCCAGTTACCGGCCTGTAGCTAGAAATTCTCGGCAACACTAGAAACTGCATACGTTCTTGATAGTTACAACTTTTGGAACGTATGACAGTCGTTACCGACGTCGTTATGTCCACTTTCGAATGTCCAACTCCCGATAATGCCGTTTTACTTTCATACTGCGGTAACTTAAGCCGCGCAGCCAAGCCCTTTGTCATCAGGTTCACCTGAGACCCACTATCAATCAATGCTCTTGCTGACAACCATTTGTTACCACACGCACGCACACTCACTATCGCCGTTGATAATAACACAGAAGTGCACTCTCTGTTCGATGACGCGTTCACCACCACATTTTGCGTGCCACTGGTAGATGGAAGTTCTTCACGAACCGACGGACCGATCGTTTCACTTACATTTTCACCGTGTAGAAGGGAATGATGTTTACGATTGCAAATATTGCATCGTGCACGTGACCAACACTTGGCTTGAAAATGCCCTTGCCTCAAACAATTAAGGCAAAGCTTCTTAGCTTCAACCACTTCACGACGACGCGGCAACGTTAAACTCCGAAACGAGTCACAATTTTCCACCATGTGCGATCCATCACATTTTGCGCACTTTGCTTCTGCAGCCACATTAGACGCAACACGACGTTCACTTGTAGATTTGCCCGCCGCCATTGGCCTATCCACTGCAAACGCGTCCATTATGCGCGTCTGTGTGCGCAAAAAGTTTAACAAATCCGTCACCGTTTTTTGATCACTTTCTTCAACGTGCCTTTCCCACTTTTGTTGGGTGCTTTCGTCCAACTTTGAAATGATTATCTGAATAATCAAACATCCCCACTGTTCGGTCACTTCACCTAACTGCTTTAGAATTTTTAAGTTCCTTTCGAAACAATCGATAAGCCCATGAATACCCACCGTGTTCATGACTTTCATCCGTGGCCATTGTAGCATCGCGTTAACATGACGCTTTTTCAAAATATATTCGTTAGAATATCGCTTCTTCAAAGCATCCCAAGCCACATCATAATTCGAATTGCAGGCTTGCAAAGTATCCACCACCTTCAGCGCTTCACCTTTCAGAGAACCCTTCAAATAAAGCATCTTTTCAACCTGCGACAATTTCTCGTTCTCATGAACAGTAACAACAAACATGTCGTGATACGGGAGCCATTCGTCATATTTTCCGGAAAATTGAGGAAGCGTCAACTGAGGCAAACGAACACTATTATAATCATCGCACACGCGTTCCTGTTTCACACTCGGTATCTCCGCTCCAGCCCGCAGCTTTCCCAAAAATTTTCCTTTCAACAGCATGACTTTGTCTTCGATCTCACCATAAAGCACATCGTTATCTTCACTGTAATCTTTTGCGCCAATATTTCGAGCCAAAGCCTTAAACTCCCTCCAACGCTCGTTCAATAGATCGAGACGAGGCGTCAATTCTGGGAAATCACTCTCTTTGTACTGCGCCAAAAACGTGTCGATTCTTGTCAACGATTGCACGACTCGGTCGCGCTCGCGCTTTAGGATAATCATATCCAGATCTTCTGCTTGTGTGTATTGCATTGTATTGTTCGAACCCGACGCGTCAGAGAAACCGGCAAAATCTTCACTAACCGACATTTCTAATACGCGACACAAAATGCATACACACGCAAAGAACACCCACTAGCACAATGATTTCTCACGCTTTCGCGATTTTTTCTTATTCAGAAATCCACCAACGCTCGATACGGAACTTTCAGATTTCACACGCGTTACGCGATTTTTGCCAAAAGAAATCACAAGTTCTTCACTTTAACCATTCAAACCAAACCGCAAGTATTAGACCATCCTGGTCACGGCACCAATGTTGCGTTCTGGAACATGGTTTGTTGGTTCCTTTCCCCCTTGACGCCTCTACGCCCTACGTTGTGTTTTGTTGTGTCGTCTTCGATCGCCAAAGGAAGAAAGTAAAGAACACGTCCGGCTCGTATCGAGTTTCATGCGCTAGTGCCGCTTTATTCGCACACATACTTAATCACAAATTGTCGATCGGCAGTGCTGCCAGAAAATACATTTAACTTTTAATTCCCAACTGACAAAACAACCGCAAACAATTCAAAATGACCGTTTCATAACCCTTACATTCCAACACTCGTTCATTTTACACATGCCTAGTCTGTTGGGTAGAATGATAAAGTAATTGCGCGAGAAAACATGCTCATTTTGCAACCAACCAAGTGACTGATCAAGAGCTGGTTGCACAAAATGTCACCGAGCATGTGAGGGTCGCACCAATTGTTTGAGTCACACCTCTGATCATCACAGTAGAGCTCCTCACGCTGACGATGAATTTGTTTCAGTCACAATTTTTGATGACGTTGACAGTGCCATTTTGTAACACTGCTCAAACGTTACGAGCTAGTTACGTGGTGTTTGTCTCTGATTACGCTGCAACAAAAAAAAACAGAAGGAGCTTTCTTCGTTAAAGCTTTGCTTCCAAAAAGCTTCCGGGTCAAAAGCGGAAGTGAAGTGGAATGGCAAAAAGGGTTAAATTCATAAAAATTGTGAGTTGTAGTTGCAAAGTATGTGGAATTTAAAAGAACTAATCTGTTAAATTGAGTCATTAAATTTCTTCCTAAAACAAAAACATAGAGAAATAGTAATAATACAAAACACACGAAAAACTTGCACAAACTGTAATTAAAATTAACACAACGGGAAACTGAAGGAAACTGTAGGGGTGAAAATAGAAGGAAAAAATCCCTCAAATTTAACGCAATCAATCATCATAAAGAGCCAACTCAAATTGAATTGAGATGCATAAATGGAAGAGAATAACAACAGAAAAAACAACCCTCCCCACAGACACGCGCAAAATAAACATCATGCCACGTAAAGGATACGATTATCATTACCTCGTGCGTGCGTACGTTACGTGGCATCATTCGCTCATGCAGGAAAAAGTAGCAGAAATGAGAGATCAAATAACGAAATTTACATAATATCACTCGTCACTCGTGGGCACATGGGCAAGCGCACACACACACACACACACACGTGGCAGCAAGCACAATCAGCCACGGGCTTGCCACCAATAATCATGCCCGAAACCGAACGCTTATCGCACGGTACCACACATCAACGAGACGAGTTGCAGCAGTGGCACAAGTGGCAATCGATCCAAAACCTCCCTCCATATGAACAGAACAGTTGTTGTTGTTGTTGTTTGGAGTGGTTGTCGCGTGGAATCAATGGGACAGGATACATACATACATAATGTGGAAAGGGATAAAGGGAGGGGAAATGGAGACTGAAACTGTTTTTGGATTGAATGTGATGTTTCCCATCCCCACCGGTAGATAGGTTTACCCCCCCCCCCCTCCCCCCCAGGTGGTTGATGTTCCATCCACGGGCTACAAGGGGATTCCGGTTGCAGCTACTGCTGCACCTCACTGACCGTTCATTGAGCTCTGGTGGTAATGTAGTGCATCGGTCAATTGAATCAACGTGGATCAATGCACTGAACGTGTTGAGCCGTTTACACCGGTGTTAAACGTTTCAATTTCCAATTGATTTAACACATTCGTTCCACTCAATTGATGTTCCCGTGTTCTGTTCACTTGTTTATCAATTCATTATTACACGTGGACATTCCATCTTAAAGTACACTAAAGCACACTCTTTTCAACACACGCAAAAGATCAAATAATTCTACACTTCCACCCTTCAAAACTAACCTGTTGCTGCTGCTGCTGCTGCTGGGGAACTCGCTGTGACTACTTCCGTCCCAGAACCGGAAACGTGCGCTCGTCGTCGTCGTCGTCGTCGTTGAACCGACAATTTCGTTTACCGTGTGGCAAATGATTTGAATTTTCTTGCCCTCGTGTATCGCCACGACCCTCGGTTCGGGTGGCCCTGGTGTTGGGGGCGGGGACGCTATTTTTCTTTCGATTTTCCTTCGCCGCCATACACACATACACGCAAGCACACGCACAGTGGCTGTTTTCAGTATGTGGCACACACTGTGCGTCACTGTTGCGGACAGGGAAACAAGCACAAGGGGAGTCGGGGGACAATTTTTCTGTTTCCCTTCACCCCCCCCCCCCCCACCCTCCTCCACCCACCGTCCAGGGGGAGGCATGTCTTTGACATGTAACGATTTTGTTCCAGTTACTGTTGTTGCTTGCTTGCTTGCTTGTTTGGTATTGTAAGTTAGCATATGCTGTCGGTATGTGCTCGATTTCACCATTCGCTACCATTTAGCCATGGTTTGGGTTTACCTATTTTTGTCGCTACTCCTGGGGAGGGGGAGCAGGGAGGGAGCTAACTACTAACCCCCCCCCCCTCCCCCCTCCCATCCGCACTGTAACGCATTAATGAAATGCTGTTTTTCTAAAGCTTAGCGTTGTTGCTAGCTCACAGGCTGGGACTTTGGCTTTCTTTCTAGGATTTGTGTAAGTGTAAATATAGCAGGAGAAGCAGGAGCGAAAAGCTTTTTTTCTTTCAATGACTGGAGGAAAAGGAAAACTCTCCTCTCTCGTGTTTGTGTCGCATGGGGGTGGGGTAGAAAACAGCATTAAATGTAAATTAAAAATCTGTGTATCATGAAGTGAATCGCTCCGGGATGAAGCAAAGTGGGAGATAATTACTTTTTGCTGCTTACTTTCGCCTCTGCCTTTGATTATTTGATGTTGTGTGTGTTTTTTAAATATTTAAATTGATTTTATTTAAAATGTGTTCTATTCATGCAGCCAGTGCTTATTGATACCACTCATTTTGATCACTTGTTTGCAAGCTTTTATTTGTATGAATCAATAGGTATATAATAAATAATACGTTTTTAACAGTGTAACCATAAACGTGGAAGCTTTTCTTTCTTTTGTACCATATGTAATGAATCTTTCATTTTTTATTTAAAAACACTTGTGTCTTTCAATGCATAGGGTAAACGTAGGGGAAGGTAGGTAAAGACGGACACGTTAAGGGAAATGGTAAAAATCTAAGGATATATAGGTGCAACGACCATGAAAATGTGCATACATTATCTTACACTCATGTTTTATCAGAAAATGTATTGAAAGTTTAAAACTTCTATCGATTTTTGCGTTTTTTTCATGAATGAAAAACATGATTTTTTTCGTGCAGTTTGGAAATGTTCGGGTGAGACGGACACCTGATATGGGAAAGATGGACACCATGAAGTCTAAGATGGAAACCTTTAGAAAATGTTGGAAATTGAAGAGTTTTACAGTAATTTAACAAATTCTATCGCTTTCCACGTCCTGGTACGTTTATAAACCAATTCTTGGCCAATTGCAACGACGATTCATTCAGCCGTGAATTTAGGAATTGTAAGCACCGCTTCTAATAGAACGTAGAATGCAGAATTTCAGGCATCTTCTTTAATATTGGGCACTAACAGTGGACGTTGCATCAGCTTACAGAACAGCAATTTAAAACTTCGCTTTAGGATATTATTCCGCAGAAAGTCCGCGACCACAGCATATTTGAGGGACTTGTTAATAGGTCCAGCCATTTCTTACATTGAAGATTGAACTTTTTGAACCCCATTCTGTAAAGCCATATAATCTCTTATCTATTCCTGAACGATTTGATATCAGTACTTCATCTTTTTTATTATGAAAGTTGTCCAAGTCGTGACAAAATATTGGATTTCGTGAAGAACCTCATCAGCGTCGAGCGAGAAATATCATAACGCATGACTGCTATTTTGACCAGTGTTTCATTCCTCGCATATTTCAATACTTTCTTAAGTTGCTGATTGGTTAATAGCTTCAAAATACCCTTATTTAAGGTGTTTGAAGAAATGTATTCATCACCAATTGATATAAAAAGTAAAATAACTCAACAAATTCGGTGGCCATCTTTCCCTATCACAAAGTGTCCGTAGTTCCTGCTTTGGTGTCAGGATGTTTAAACCAGCAGAAAACAAGATTTGTTAATTCTTTCATTCTCGTTCTTTCGCCAGATTTTTTGGCTTAACATTCATGACAAATCGTTGATGTAATGAAACTTCCTAAAATATAAACAATGCAAGTTACAGAGCTTACGACCTGCAGTAATCAAATTAGATCCAAAAAGCTGCGCACAATTGAAAATTTGTTTTGTTCGTAAATTTAACCAATTTCGCATATATTACACGAAAAATGTTCTCAAATGTGTTGTTTTACCTTCAGTTTGGATTCTACATTGTTGAATTACTCGAAAATTACCTTTTTCATGCATTTATGAGAAGTGTCCATCTTACCCGCAGTGTCCGTCTTTACCTACCTTCCCCTACCTATAGTGATGGTAGTACCATTAGTGGTGGTATTGCACTAAAATGCGTTCCATACTATAAATTAAAAGAAATTAAGTTATTTATGTTTGTGTGAAATGTTCTCTACCTGTCGCGACGGACGAAGCTGGGACTATATAGTACCTATATAGTTCCAGTACTCACATACGCCTCTGAGACATGGACACTGTCCAAATCTGACGAAACCCTCCTAGCCGCGTTCGAGAGGAAGATGCTCAGAAGGATACTTGGCCCCGTATGTGTGGAAGGACAATGGAGGAGCCGCTATAATGACGAGCTATACGAGATGTACGGCGACCTCACTGTCGTACAGCGTATTAAGCTCGCCTGGCTCCGGTGGGCTGGCCATGTTGTACGCATGGAAACGGACGACCCAGCCCGTAAAGTCTTTTTAGGCCGTCCACAAGGACAGAGGAGGCGTCGTAGGCTCAAACTGAGGTGGCAAGATGGCGTGGAGGCGTCCCTCCATTAAGGCCGGGATAACGGACTGGCAGACGAAGGCGCGAGACCGTGAGCGGTTTCGGTCACTCCTGAGGCAGGCCAAGACCGCAAAGCGGTTGTAGCGCCGGATAAGTAAGTAAGTAAGTGAAATGTTCTCTAACCTTTTACAAAGGGTTTAAAAGATAAATGGGGCCATTCCGTTACTTAATGACCGAAAAATCCATTATATTGTGAAATGTGTCAACATTTTTTCCAAAATCCTTAGTATTTCATAGCGAAACTCATATTTTGGTTAACGTTCTTAAAGACTACATAACAACGCAATTATTATTTTTCTTAACGTAACTGTTATGAAATGATATTGTTTTACTAAAATGTATTGCCTTTTGACCATATTTATTTATTTTTAGGTGTTTTTTACCATAGTGCCATTATAGGTACACAAAACAGGCATGTTCCTATAGTCGTTATAGTTACAAAATCAATATAAAACAGCTGGAACTGGGTGCAGTGCAAGGTGAGAGTGTCGAATCGTTCGAATCTCACAGGGATCTGAGGCAAGGTGACAGACTCTGCTGTCTGCTCTTTAACATCGCTCTGGAAGGTGTCATTCGAGGAGCGGGGCTAGACAACGACATCCGTGGCACGATCCTCTACAAGTCTCTCCAATTTCTTGGCTTCGCAGATGACATCGGCAGGACAGCAGCGAAGGTGTAAAAGGCCCGACTCAAACGCGAAGCAGCAAGAATTGGACTGATAATCAATGCGACGAAGACGAAGTACCTGCTTGCCGGAGACTCAGACCATCTGGGAAGCAGTGTATTAGTTGACGGCGACAATCTCGAGGTAGTAAAGGAGTTTTGCTTTCTCGGGACGGTCGTTACTTCGGAAAACGACATCAGCAGCAAAATCCGGAGACGCATTGTACAGGGGAATCGGGCATACTATGGGCTTCATCGACTGCAGAGATCCAGAAGACTTCAAGCCCGCACGAAATGTCAGAAGTATCGCACATTGATTCGCCCAGTGGTCCTCTACGGACACGAGTCCTGGACCATCCGAGCGGAGGATGCAAATGCTCTAGGTGTGTTTTAGCGACGCATCCTCCGGACCATCTTTGGCGGTGTGTTCGAGCATGGAACGTGGAGGAGAAGGATGAACCACGAGCTTGCTGAGCTGTGCGGCGAACCGAGCATTCTAACGGTGGCGAAGGCTGGTAGAATACGATGGCTGGGGCATGTCATGAGGATGCCGGGCTCATGCCCCCCACCAAGAAGGTGATCGACAGCGATGCCCAGTTCGGCATAAGGCGCAGAGGAGCACAGCGATCTCGATGGCTGGATCAGGTGAAGCGAGACCTGACGGATATCGGGTGTCTGCATGGATGGGAGGCTGCAGTCAGGACCGAGCATCCTGGAGAATAATTGTTGACCGGTCCATATCTCATCGACGTGCTCTATCGTGAGCAGGCCAACAAGAGAGAGAGAGAGAAACAACAGAAATAAGTTTCCGGTAAGTAATTTTCCCAAAAAAGGCCAAAATTCGCTTTTCTTGCTGAGTGAAAAATTGACTTCAAATCATGCAATCTCTTTCAGGTTTCATCAATCAAATTTATACATTTTTTCCGATCAAATTAAGCAAGAAATCAATACAGTCAGGTAGTAATTCTTGCTATTAATACGAACAAAACTTGAAAACTAAGATCCATTGATATTATGAACAGTTTTTGAGGTAGCTTTGTTTACCACCACTATAGGAACACAATACGACGACTATAGGAACCATTACCACCATTATAGGTACAAAGAAGCAGTCACAAAAATATGTATTTTTTCGTAAATTTTATGTGTAAAAAATGGTAAAAAATGGTTGTGATTGCAAAGATAAAAGATATTTCAATTGCTATGTGTTAAAATATTCATAAATTTACCTTCCTGACACTTTAAATTCATTAAACCACATCTGTACCACTACAAATTGCACCACCATTGGTACATTTACCCTACTATGTATTGTTTCTCATTATTTTATTCGCTCTGCCTAAACAGGTAATTCAAAATCCAAAAAAAAGAAAGAATCTATTTCGTTGCACTTTTATTCAACGGCATAACATTAAAACACACTTGCTGTTGGTTTCTGTTTTCAACTAAATCAATAAAACATTGAGCTTCCATTGTGCGTGTATTATTTATACCATAACACATATTCTCCTCCGCTGAGCTGCAAAACGCTCTGCAGTGCACTCCGTGTTTGTCTCCCCCGAAAACCCCCAAAAACCCCTACAGCCAAAAAGGAAACAATTGCGTTGCGCCCCCGGGCTGCTTCTACAACCATTTCGTGTACGTGTGTCACGGACTGGCTTTAAAATAAAGCACACCAAGCTCCACTATAAGGGCCCTTTTTGGTTTGGTCACTATTCTCTAATCGCTATCCGCTACAAAACATGCGTTTCTACCAAATTAGTTGTTCCCTAAACGCTAAAATACACACACGCACACACATTTCAGGTTCGCTGATATGCGGATGAGTGTAAATTTGATTTCCGTTTTTGGTTTTTCGGTTCGATTATGTCGCTTTTGTGGCTGTTGTTTATGTTTCTTTTTTTGGTTTGGTGTAAAAATGTAAGTCTATAAAACGTTTGGTCTTCTAGTGCGTTCTAGTTTTTGATGATGTTGGTTTTGTTTCCTTGCGATTTTGCACACTTGTGCTGTCTGCATGATGTATTACAGAGTAAAGCTTTACATGGTGTTGAAAATGAAATGTGTTTTTTCTTCTAGCATAACATAAAATTAAATAAACACTGCTCTTGCTACTGCACGGATTGAGAATAATGTAGAAAGTTTCGCAAACCGCAAAACGGCCACCTGCTACGGTGCGCCAACCTAAGCTAAACTGATGCAATTTTAATTAACACTTTAATTACTGGTAATCCTTACAAAATCCAGATTCAACAAACGATAGGCGCTGCTCTCCAAAAGCGGCTCCTCACACTGCTCGTTATGACAGCGTGTGTCTCGAGGCGTCTTGTCAGCGGATAGACATCACACCATCGCCACCTTGCCATCGCGAAAGCCGGTGAGGTTAAGCCGTCTCCCAGTCCCACGTCGGTTGCGTCCAGATGTAGCCCGTGTTCGTCATGGAGCAGTACGCGTTATAGTACCGACCGGGTGATCTAGTCGGGGAGCCGGGAATGTCAAGCGGAGCAAAAAAAAACGAATAGAGTCAAACAAAAGGTAAAGCGAAAATAGTTAGTGGAGGAACACATTTTAACAAGCAAAAAAGCTCCTACTGCTAAAGCAACGATCACAGAGGACACACACATAGACACACACACACGCCGGTGGCTTGTGCTGCATTGCGATAAAAGTTGGCATGGTTCGCATTGTGTCCCGGGCATGCGAGTACACCACCCGGGCAGAAGCACACTCACCTGCAGTACGACCACTGTGGACAGCGGCATCGGAACAGCTGCTGGAATTCTTCCTTGCACACCTCATTCCACCAGCAGGTACGCTGAAACGAGTAAGGAGGGACGAGGGAGCTTAGAAAAAAAATGCACGGAACGTTAAAGGAACAGTATCCGGAGCAGGTATGCAAACAGCAGTCGCCGTCCTCTTTGAATGTTCACTTTTAAAGGACGTTTGAAGTGGATGTGTGTTTGTTTTTACGCTTTTTTTTTTGAGGGAGAAACCCTGCTCTCACATACTTCTAGGTAAGACCATCATTTGCTTTGCTGGTGTCTCTTGCAGCACAAAAAAAAGGGGAGGAAGAGATGGTAATAAATTTTCCGGATAGTTAACCTAACCGGATTGAAAGTTTTTTTTCCGCTCAGTGAGCAGAAGGGACCCCCAAACTCTGGAGAGCTTTATTGACACGTCGTAACGGAAAGTTTTCCACTTCGTAATGTTTCGCCAACTCGCCCGGTAGCGCTCTTCCTCTCTCTCTCTCTCTCTCTCTCTCTCTCTCTCTCTCTCTCTCTCTCTCTCTCCCCTCCATCAGTCTCCCTTTTCCTGTGAATTGCGTCGGGTTAATTAAGTCCAATAAATGATTCATTCTCAGTTTCTGTGCCACACTTTGGGGCGCTTTGGAGTGGGCGACTTTCGCGGCTTTTGCCCATTTAGCCGGCTAGCGTAGGGGAAACTTTGTAGCATAAGGGGAGGGGGGGGGGGGGGGAAGGGAGATTCTTCGGAAGTGTCGAGCTTTGCAGGATAGGTAACCTTTTTGGGTGGGATGGGGAGGGAAGGGACAAAAGTTCGGCCGATACGACGGATGCTGCTGTCGACGAGAAGTTGTGCCAGACGACGGCTTTCACTGAACCGTTGTCATAACTTTGTGATGAACAACGTTCACCTTCGTATTGTTTAGGGAAGAGGGGATATGGGGAAGAGAGCAACAATTTTAGGTATGGGAGAAATAAGGGCTTTGTAATGAGATAAAATTGTGTGACAGTTTTGGAAAATGGCAGTGCAGGATGTTGAACAAATTGAATTTACCAAACGCAGGGAGCGGCAGTTCGAGGAAATGTCAAAGTAATTCGTTGCATTACTGAAAGTTACTCGTTGCGTTGTGTGGCCGATGTAAAACTGTTAACTGGATTATAAAAACTTTAGGTTGAGCAACACTGAAGCATCATATCGTCTATCAAAACGTAAATAATCAATGTTGCTGATGTTGCTGAACATATATTTAAGTTACGAATATGTGCTACAGTAGTTCTCAAAGAAAAAGTTCCGAGAGGGAAAGATTGTTCAGAACATAGCCAGCAATTTGCTTTGATTTGTATGCAGATGAGGTAGATGTTTGATGTATGCTAGATATTACTTATATGTGATCATTTTTTGCCTATTTGGTTGCTAATTTTCTGCAAAGTGTCCCAATATTTGCTCCAACACACACCTTAAGCCTCCGAAAGTCGTCACTTTTTATCCTGAGGGCATATTTTAAATTCCTAAATAAATAATATTTGTGTCCAGATGTAAAATTATGGTTATGATTGTTATTTAAAATATTGAATGCTCCAATGGAGCATATCTAGCAAGGTTAGCAAACTAACTTGAAATTAAACTCAATCAATCAATTAATCTGTAGTTTAGATACGTATGAACCTTGTCCCGCACGTCGAAGAGATAGTCGGAAACTATCAAAGAGGATTCTGAAACGGAAAATCAACCACTGATCAGATCATACCATGCGGCAGATCTTGGAGAAGATGGCTGAATACAGACACGACACATCCCATCTTTTCATTGACTTCACAGCTGCATATGATAGTATAGCCAGGGTAAAACTGTATGACGCTATGAGCTCTTTTGGAATTCCGGCCAAACTGATAAGGCTAGTTAGAATGACTATGACCAACGTCACTTGCCAGGTGAGGGTAGATGGAAAACTCTAAGGACCACCAAGGGTCACATCATTGGTCTGCGGCTCTCCTATGTAGCAGAAGCCTACCAAGGGATCGAGCAGGCGACAGAGAGCCTCGGATTGCAGATAAACGAGGCAAATACCAAACTGATGGTGGCAACATCAGCGGGCCCACCAACAAATAATCAGAATCTACGTAGGCGTGTCGTGCAGATAGGTGAACGCACTTTTGAAGTCGTCCCACAATTCACCTATCTTGGGTCAAAGGTCAGCAACGACAAAAGCATGAAAGCAGAGTTGCGCGCAAGGATGCTGGCTGCCAACCTGTCATTCTACAGCCTGAAAAATCAGTTCACCTCAAAGAATCTGTCGCGACGGACGAAGCTGGGACTTTATAGTACATATATAGTACCAGTACTCACATACGCCTCTGAGACATGGACACTGTCCAAATCTGACGAAATCCTCTTAGCCGCGTTCGAGAGGAAGATGCTCAGAAGGATACTTGGCCCCGTATGTGTGGAAGGACAATGAAGGAGTCGCTATAATGACGAGCTATAGGAGATATACGGCGACCTCTCTGTCGTACAGCGTATCAAGCTCGCCAGGCTCCGGTGTGTTGGCTAAGTTGTACGTATGGAAACGGACGACCCACCTCGTAAAGTCTTTTTAGGTCGACAACAAGGACAGAGGAGGCGTCGTAGGCCCAAACTGAGGTGGCAAGATGGCGTGGAGACGTCTGTCTATAAGGCCGAGATAACGGGCTGGCAGACGAAGGCGCGAGACCGTGAGCGGCTTCGGTCACTCCTGAGGCAGGTCAAGACCGCAAAGCGGTTGTAGCCCCGGATTAGTATGTAAGTAAGTAAGAACCTTTGAAATTTCAAGATTACTTGAAGCTTTAGTATATGTTGTGATATGATAATTGTAATATAAGCCGGATAGAAAGAACATTTTCCCAAGCCATCCCATCCATTAATCTAGCGAGCAAGTTCAATTGACGCGGTAATTAGGGTTTTTTTGTGTCAGTAACTGTAATCTTCAATAATGACCAACTCTCCTAATCGAAGAAGTTCTATACCGAGGCCAAACACAACCCAGATACTGGTGCGTGTTATTCAAACTGTAGCGACCAGAACGCCATCTGGTGCGCACACCTAGAACTACCGACAGAAAATGTTTAACGGGCTAGTTAGGCAGGGACTGCACACAAAGCTAGAGCAGGACAAACAGTGGTAGCATGCTGCACCGCAGCTATAAAAACGGTGGCTTGTTCCATACACGCTCTCTCTCGTCCTAAACGTTTCCACACCGACACGCGCATATCCGTCCGGCTTACCCGACACTTCTTCTCCGGCAACTCTCGAACGAACAACACTAATTTTCGCGTCTCTCCCAAACTCACCGTTCCGCGGCTTAAAAGAAAAAAATAAATCGAATTCTACCTAAACGTAGTTCGCCAAGCGTGTTGCGTATCTTTTAAAAAATTAGGGACCACTTTTGTGGCGCCCCTAAAACTGGTGACCCCGACGTGATTCGCAACCCGCCGCGGATGCCGTCGGGATCCCCTAAAACTGGTGACCCCGACGTGATCCGCAACCGACGCCGCGAATTCGTACGTGAGTGTGTGTGTGTGTACTACGCATCGCAAACTTGTACCGCGTTGAACGTGTTAAAACGTGCCACCGGCAGCGGAGATCGACGCAGAGAAGACAACGTGTGTGTGTGAGGCCTACGACCGGGAGTGCTACCAGCGTTAGAGGTACCGGCAACGCAGCTGGCCTCCTCCCCCCTTTCCCTGTAAAGTGTGCAACGAGCGCCCTTTCATCATTCACAGGACGTTGAGTGCGGGCCGACGAAAAAACGCAGCAACGCCGTGTTAGTGCGCCCGTAGCTACACGGAGCGTTCCTGCATTCAGCGAACAAAAGAACCCCCCGCACACACGCGCGCCGCCTCGAAGCGAGACAAGCGCACACACACCATCATCGGCGCAGCAGAAATTTTCCATCGAGCTTTCGACGGCTGACGCAATCGACGCAATTCTTGGAAGCGGATCGACGACAATCTCCGCTGGTGGTCTCCTCGACGCCGATCACCGCCTCGCAAGCTGTTCCTACACCTCGTGCTACTGGGAATTTTCCGTTTGTGTGCGCTTCCATCTACGGGTGCGAACAAGAAGGAAGACACCTACGTCGAGTTGCGCACGCAAATTATCCAGCCGTAGCAGTAGTGACACATCGCCGCCATCACGATTTTTTCGCTCAAAGGCGAACCCGCTTGGATCCAGCCGACAAGAAAAACGACGCCGCCATTTTGTCTACACAATTCCGCCGTAAGGGAGAAGACACCATTTGCTGCTCGCGAAAAAGGACGACGCACACCATCATGCGAACCGACGCACTTCATCGTTCTTACCTCTACCTGTGCATGAACGTGGAGACAACCAGGAGTATTTGCGTCATCATCACCGCTTAACACCATGGACGAGAGAGCCGCTGCCGCCATCATCGTGTTCGCGTGGATCTACCCGACCGGGAGGGCCGCTGACAGCAGGCCCCGCGAAGACGCCACTACGCACGCCGTCACCACGACAACGATCATGCGTCATCATCATCGTGATATTAAGGTAAGATCCACCCTTTTACGACTAACTGCGAACATTCTGCAGCGATAAAAAATGATGTGCTACCCCAACGTCAATGGGAAACCGCCGCCGACCATGCGGTACCTCGCAACCGACCGATAACCGACCTTGCATCCGGACCGCCGAAGACGACTACCTTCCAGTCCGCGCCAGGCACCCAAGCTTTCTATTAGCTTTCGAACAACCTACCGACCACTACCTATTCGGTCAGGAGGCGTTAACTGCCGGTCTCTTTGCTCGTGCCACCATGGACCGCAATGAGGCAGTACGCAACCGACTTCCTCACCACGAACCATCGAAAACTCTCGACGATTAGTATCAACGGAAAATGATCGCCTTGCCACGTTTCTTCGTCGCTACCGATGCCGACACCTAAGCGATTAATCGAATCGATACCGAATCTGCCGCACAGCGGCCCGACCGAAAACGCTATACGCTACGTATGCCGACCTCGAAGCAGAATCCCCACATCGACCGCTACTCGAACCCTAAAGCGAGATCCTTCGCCTAACCGATGACACTACGATTCGTTTGGCAGGACCGTAAGGGGGAACAGGATTCGTCTGCTTTCCTGCTCATCCACTTGCCCAGACATCATCGGGTACTTTTTCGCTCAGCCAGGGTAACCGCTACCGACCAGCACCAATCTGCTTACCTGCTGACCCGAACGATATCAAACCGAAACGTATCGACACTTGTTTCAACGTTCCTACAGGACACCGTCTGGCACTTTGACCGATTGGAATAGTTGCTCGCCCATAGCAACATATCATTCGACCGTCGCCGCAACAAACGTATCACGCTTCATACCAAGCACTTACACAAATTTTCGAAGTCGTTTCAGATCTTTGTAACGGACAGCTACGCTAATCTCCGTCAACCGCCTGAAACCAACCCAAGCAACGAACGACCACGACCATATCGGCCTCGTGACACCGTCACTCGATTGCCCGCCGATGACCGGACGCGCGCATAACTCCGATGTCCCAACTGCCATCGCCCGAACAACCGTTGACGAGCCGGCAAAACACGACTTCGATGCCTCCGCCGTCGACACCGACCTGAACGCCGAAAGCCCGAAAGTGCACTTAATCGATTTCACATGCACCGTCGCTACCTGCAGCTACGTCGACCGCCAGCAGCATCGACCGCCAGCTGCACCAACCGCCAGCTGCACCCCACCACCACCTATCCTACGACATATGGAATCGATCGTATCGACCGGTGTTACCAGGGCTCAACGGAAACTCGCCTTCCTCTACGATACCAGTAACACCGCTCTAGGAGGGGAATCCTGTAGCGACCAGAACGCCATCTGGTGCGCACACCTAGAACTACCGACAGAAAATGTTTAACGGGCTAGTTAGGCAGGGACTGCACACAAAGCTAGAGCAGGACAAACAGTGGTAGCATGCTGCACCGCAGCTATAAAAACGGTGGCTTGTTCCATACACGCTCTCTCTCGTCCTAAACGTTTCCACACCGACACGCGCATATCCGTCCGGCTTACCCGACACTTCTTCTCCGGCAACTCTCGAACGAACAACACTAATTTTCGCGTCTCTCCCAAACTCACCGTTCCGCGGCTTAAAAGAAAAAAATAAATCGAATTCTACCTAAACGTAGTTCGCCAAGCGTGTTGCGTATCTTTTAAAAAATTAGGGACCACTTTTGTGGCGCCCCTAAAAAACTATCATAAAGTCTAACGAGATTCGTTCCCGGAGGCGTTATCTTCCCGTAGTCTACATTCACACCTCATGCACACCCACTGTCTTTGCAGCAGAAAGTTTCAACTTTCACGCCACCAGAATAAACGAGTGGTTTGAAGGGCTAAGTGGAAAACTTTTGTTTCCCCTCAACCAAGTGTGCAGAATATTATGCTTTCCAACTTTTTATGGGGAATACCGTCGCGGGTCCTTTTGATGACGTACTCTCTCTCTCTCTCTCCTTATCTATCTTTCCATGTAATCAGATTCCCAACTGCTCTCATCAGCACTCTACAGCGACCGATTGCAGCCAAATCAGCCTAATTTATCATCGTAATTAATGGTTTATCTGTGCATTCCTTTTTTGTATCTCAGCTCAAGTGCTGGGAGCAGTAGAGGCAGAAGCTTAAGTAGCGTCGGCATAAAATTACTGTTCCACCTGCTGCTGCTGCTGCTGCTGCTGTTAGACCCTGGTCTTTGGACGACATTACTGCTCCCAATCACCCGTATCGCTGCCCGTGTAATCTGTGTGTAAATATTTTGATGGATTGAGACAAAATTTTCATCTTAACAGCCATTAATCTCTCGTTTCCATTCCCTACGGAGGCTTCGGGGTAATGGAAGGTGGAAAAAAAAGCGTCAACATCATGGTATGAAATTTATTTACTTTATCTTCGTGCTAACAAAACAACGGTGTTGGTGTGTATGTGTATGTTTATCGACATTAGTGCCTGCGACTCCTGGAGGTGGTGAAATCCGCCAAGGATTGGCGTCGGGTGCGATTTCAAGCGAATCGTTACAATTGCCTTACTAGAATCGATCCTATCTCAAGGCGCGGACGAGGACGACCGTAACTTTCCTTCCTATACTACTTCACGCCAAAGGCAAGCGAAGGCAAGCGAATAATTGGATATTTTATTGAGGTTTTGCAGCCGAGCAAAAGATCTTTATCGTCTTCGCGCTACGCATCAGACCAGACGGAGGGAGTGTGTGAGAGAGAGAGAGAGAGCTGCCCTGTCTAGCGAGCCAACAGCCACAAGTGTTTTTGTTGGTGGTGAAAGTCCTCCCCCGAACGCACCCCGTACCGTGTAAGAGAGAGAGAGGAAAGTAAAACAGCTTCAGGCCAAAACCGAATCCCCAGCAGTACAGGGTTTTCCATTCCAATTAACAATTGTCCACAGTCTACTAGCAATCCTCGATTTGAAAAACACAATTGTCTACCACTTACAAACAAGTCAAGCCGTTTTTGGTACACTGTCCATTTCAATTTCACAATTGTCGTCTTCGAAAACATACGACACGATGCGGCACGGTTTTGGCTGGAACGTGTATCACTTGTCTGTAAGAATTGAACCATGTTGTAAACAGGTCTTGATTGAATATGAGAATATGGGAAAGTTGAGCAATATGGACATGCTAAGGAGTTTTATCATATGGTTTTAGTTATTCTTTGAGCGTTACAGTTTTTAAGCTATTTTGGGACGTTCTAATATTTTTTTTACATTTGATACCAGTAAAAGCACCGATTGATGTACAAATTTCTGCATTGTATTGAAAAATTAAAGTATAGATAAAACTGTCTAGCATGTCCATGTTGCTCAGCTTTCCCAACTTCAAGTGATACACGTTCCAGCCAAAACCAAAACAACCCGTGCCGCATCTGACGTGTGTTTTCGAAGACGACAATTGTGAAATTGAAATGGACAGTGTACCAAAAACGGCTTGACTTGTTTGTAAGTGGTAGACAATCGTGTTGTTCAAATTGAGGATTGCTAGTTGACTGTGGACAGTTGTTAATTGGAATGGAAAACCCTGTAAGGCCTCCTGTGCGCGTGTGTGTTGAAATTCGCTTTAAATCCGTTCGCGATTCTACAGTTGGTTTACTGCCCTGCTGTGAAGCATGCATGATTTCACATTGAAAGTAAGGCTCTAGACACACACACACACACACACCATCGCACGCACATTGTCTTCACTCTACATTAAGGTGGCGGAATTGTTGGTTGCTGTCGCTGAAAAGCTTTTCACGCTGAAAGAGTGACGAATAAAAATGATTCCCCACGTCATGTGCCACCGAGCTCAACACCAACTGAAAGATTCTTTTGGGAGTTTATATACGTGTGCGTGTGTGTGTGTCTTTATGTGGAAGTGTAGCATTTTCGACGGAAAAATTTCCATTTTTAATCAAACGCCGAAAGCCCTAAAATTCCTCTTGCTTCATTGTGGTACGGTGGCGGTGTTACGGGTTTTCGTTTATTATTTTTGCCACTCTCTGAGGTGGTTTGTTCACCACGGCAGCACACCGAAAGGAAACCCATTAGAGACTCAATTAATGGAAAGGAAATTGATTTTCTTTGCCGTGTGCCATAGGCTTGGATTGGAGGAAAAACCAGCCCCGGCGGGGTTTTGACAATCTTTCTCCGTAAAGTTTTTCGTGGAAGTTGGAAATCAAAGAAAAATTCCAACCAGCCTAAAAAAATGGAATGTGAAATTTTCTACTGTAGAAATAAGAAAGGGAAAAAAGGTGACAGAGATGGGAGCGTAAGCAGGATAAGGGATATGAAAATATTTTCCTGGTATTTTTCGAATTGTGCCGGTATTTTCCACAGTAAGGTACCACCCTCCCAACAGCAATAGGAAGGAAATCAAGGCAATGTGAAAGGGGTGTCTGGTGGGCTGGTTGAGCTAATTTAATAAGGTTTAAAAAAGCTCCTCTTTGTGCCCCGAAAAGCGTCGGCATGCTTCCATCACGGTTGGATAATATTGTTTCAAGGGCTGTGGGGTGCTTGAAAAAGGGAGTGCGAAGGTTCATTAAAGTGCAATTAAATTAGGCATCAATTTGGAAATACCGTTGAGTTGCTTTACAGGAAGAAAAACACGCCACAGTTTGATGTGAAGCAGTAGTCACTTAATTAAATTAAAATTAGTGAACTGCTTTAATTGAGGTTGGTTAAAGTATTAAAAAAAAAACAAAATTAAAGCCAGAGCTGAGTACAGTATTATAAAAATAATCATCTCGCTCACAGCTTTAACACGAAAAGCGTGTAAAAATGCATCAATGGTACGAACGAAGAAAAAGAAAAAAAAAGTCAATTTTCTTTGCACTCCATCACACGCGCCCAGTAATAACAGGCAACAACAGACACAATGTATATTGCTTTTCCCTGGAAAAACGTATTATCACAACGTGCCAAAAGGGAAGCAATCATAGCACGGCTCAGTGTAAGTCATGTATCGTTCTCTCCCATCCCAACAAACCCAAGAAAAAAAAGGGACCTCCACCAAAGCTGTGGTGTATGAATGGGCCCTATGAAAGACGCTACACACACAGATTGCTTTCATTGAATTGAGTTCAATTTTATCGGCTTGCATAGCGGTAAAACCTTCTCAGCAGCGAAACCGTGTGTGTGTTGCCTTCGTCGTTCACACGAAGGAGATGTAGGGGAAAATGGAAGAAAAGCCTAACCGCGCCTATAAAGGGCAAGCCAAGAAAAGCCCTTTTCCTCTGCTGCACACACTGTTGCATGCGCACACAAACAAACACACACACGCAGAGGGAGCGAAGCGGCAACACACATCGCACGCCGTAAGTGCGATAACGAAGCAACCGGAGCGGAATGAAAGCACATTAACCTTCCGCACTACTACCGGTAACGATGGTGTTTCAGCCTCAGGTGCACACGTTGCTTACTTACCTCCGTCAGATAGCCGCGCACACTTTGATCCGAGTAGCTGCGCTTAACGATGCGACCGGACGCGGGCGGCAGGATGGATATTGCACCGAACACGGCGAAGGCAACCCACACCTATATGGAGGAAAAAAAGAGAGAAAAATGCTTATGAGAAACGCTTCGTGTGCAGTTGCAAAGGGCTTTGGTGTTTGGGTGAGCGGCCAGAAGAGGAAACATCAATCCCGGAGTAAAAAAAAAAGTGACACAGGTAAGAAAAATCGCGAGTTAAAAGAAAACACACACAAACAGTGCAGCAAGAAATTGCCCGGCTCACCATAATTCCGGTGGTGATTCCGGGAGCCGAACCGCTTTTCCTGTAGCGCGGTAAATGATGGAGCATTGATTAAGGGAAGAGGGGGGGGGGGGGGGAGTGGTTAGGCGGGATTGCAAAAATGAAAATGAAACCAGTAGTGTAAGTGCGCGCTTTTTTTTTTATTTCTCCCCATTGTGAACGTGCCGAAACGAATGACGAAAACGTGAGCGCACGATATAAAGCTTTCCCCAGTAGGCGTGTAGAGGGATTGGAGGGAAACGACAGGGCAAGGGAATAGTGAAAGGAAATAATAAAGGGAAAATAACAATGTCAGGAATCTTCATGAGCACACCGCGCTAGTGGCGGCGCTATTCACCATTTTGTTGCCGCCGTTTACTTTCGGTGTGGCCATGTTCCTTACAAACCAACAACAAAAGCAACCACAGGAAGGGGAATAAAGGGATAAAGAGGACTCAGGAAGGTGGTTGGGTTTACTGGGCGATGGGTATGAAAAGGGTTGAAGAGGTTCCCGTTTTTTTGCGTTGTCGTTCGCGCGTTGGCTTTCCGAACCAAAAAGCAAAAAACTTCGTCTTGTGGGCGAGAATAACGGGCGAATGGTCGCAATGTACTTGAGCAGGAATACAGTAAAGCGTGTAAAACAGTGCAGCAGGAGTGAGACTATTCAAACTACGGCTTAGATAGTTATTCTTCTTTTGCGAAAATTTTCTCAGATGTAATAATTTGCACCTCTATTAAACATATCTAAAAAAAATACTGCATTTTTCATTTTCAAGTCAGGGTTTCTCAAGGCGTTTTGGTTGTTCTCTGAATGAGGGCCCCTTTTTTAGATCGTTTAGATCGAAATTTCAGCCTGTCAACTGTTTGCATTGTATAGCAGTTTTCAAGCAGCTATCAAAGTGGGTTAAGTATGCAGGTGGACTTATCCCTAGGTGTATGTATTTAGAAGTTCGATTTTTATCGCTTCTGCTTTTGAATGAAGATTTAAAGAATGTTTTGTGTATTCGTCAAGCTACCAGAAATCATGTTTGAGCAAAATAAAATAAATAAAATGGTAAATTGGTAATACATAATAAAAAAAATGCTATGCGACCACCTGGTCTACATAAACTTTGATTCTAGATTCCACCACCTGATATCTTTAATGCGCCTTAGGATAAATGAAAACAACACCTAGCCCAGTCAGTCAGCCTTCTGTTAATTTACCCATTCGAGCAGTTTTGTGTCTGCCATAACAGTAATTTAAGAGCAATTGAGCGATACGAAGAGTTGTCGTTTGTTGTCAGTGAAAAGATGTAAATAAGAACAAAAACAATTTACTGGTAATTGTCTTTTAGTGGAAGAAGACGGCGGCGGTGTGTTCAAAATTGTAAAATGTAAAAATCAGCCGAGAAATTGCGTTGATTAGCCGAGTTTGTTAAAAAAAACATTGTAAGTTAAAGCAAATTATTAAATATAACCATTAAACTATAATGTAATACATTTCGTGTTATTTATTGACAATTTGGCCGAAAAAAATTAAAATAAAATAGAGGAAGGAATAGGATCCATCAGAAGTGCTCGAACGGGTAAATTAACGACTGCTAATTTACCATTGAATTACTCTTAAATTACCGGTAATTAAGCGGTAAGATAGCGGTAAATTAAGCCCGATTTGCCTGACTGGGAGGTTTGTTTTGCTTGTTTTGCCATTTTTTCGAGCAGGTACTCGAATCCCATTCTAACTTTGAGGCTAGAATAATCTAGACTGAAAATTTCAGGCTACTTTTGTGTGTGGTTTTGTATGGAGTGTTTACATCATTGCAACCTCTAACTGTCAAACTCCATACAAAAAAACTGACTAGAATCATGAAGGACCCCTGATTTAGAACTTGTCTCACTATTCATTGACTGTATTCGTCTATCAATTTTTGTATTCGTCCTACTAAATATTTACTGTTAACCTATATTTTGTTAATAATAGTTTGATCAAAATGATCAAATAATGCCAACAAATTAGTAAAAATCGATTAGAGGAAATAAGTAGCAAACATATCGACTTAACCATGGGAAAAATTCAGAAAAAAAACTCAAGAAGCATTCAAAAATCGTTGGAAAACATACAAATAAATTATGATAAATACTGTGCAAACGGGGCTGAATCGCTTTCAAACTTTTAACTAGCTCCAACTTTCAAATGCTTATGCGGTCTACTATCAATAAACGAGTTTATTAGGATAGGTTTAAAAGAGTAATCTTCAAATGATTCAGGACGAAAAAGACTTCCTTAAATAACTAAATAATAAGGATAAGGATGATAACTAAATAATGCTGAAATAAAAAAATAAAAAAGGAAATAGTTCCCTGTTGCCAAACATTCGTACCGCACTGTTCGAGCCGCACAACCGCACGGCATCAATAATACGAACACCGGTAGCCCTTCAGCCCGTCATCTCGTGCCTGATCGATAGCGGCATAGTTGAGTACCCTTCAAACCCGCCGCCGCCGCCGCTGATGCTGCTGCTTCTGCCCGTTGGCCGCACATAATCGGGCATCTCGGTGTCTTACTCTTTTCCTGGACTTTCCTCGGCCATCCTTATCGATCTTTCGACGGGCTCGACAGGGATATCCACAAGCACACCGAGGAAAGGGGCGGGATGGACACAGGGGAAAACGTTTTATTTTTTCGGTCCGAGCGCGTCCTTATTATGGCCTTCAAGTAGAGCCCGGCGGTCGTGCAGTTGTAAACGATGGTGGGATGACTCCTGGTGCGTCATAATACCCGTGGGCCGTGGGACAGCATTAAAATAAAGGGAAGGATTTGCAGGGGAAATAGCGGGCGCCTTCAATCGAATCGAAGGCCTGTCGGTACGAAGGTTGGGTTGGGTCATTAAAATTGTCCTTTTTTTGGGGGTGTTTTATTTTGATTTTCTAAACACCATTATAAACACTCAGTTGAATTAAGTTTTATAAATTAATTTCTAGCCTACAGTTTTATCGAATTTATCGAATCAAATTCTAACTCACCTTACTCATTTTGCTTCTTCGAATCACTTTCTCTCCCTTCGCGGCCATGCTCTCTGTTTATCGACGCAAAAGCAACGCTTGCTATGATGCTGCTGCTGCTTCACCGCAAACTGTCTTCCAAAGTGGTGCCGCCAAAACAACAACAGTCGTTTAGCCGGCGGCTGTGGCGCGGGTCTCTGGCGCGGTGAATTGCAATTGTTGTCCAATTGCCACCACTTTGCGGTTGACGCGCCCGGCGTACGGCGATGGCGGGGCCAATAACGGCTGTGTTGTTGTGTGGACTGGGGTGAACAAAACAACAAAAAAACTCACTGTTAAAACAGCAAACACTTGTGTGCCGCAATCAATCGGGCGATGTTATCCAATCTTGCTGGAATCACTTACAAAAAGCGTAACAAAATCAATTCCTCCTACCGAGCGTGTGTTGTGCCCGTTCTCACGCGTAAAAAGACACGTTTTTTAGCCTTCCTTTTCCTGCCTGAATGCCCCCAAAGAGTGGGATTTGATCTGTTATCGTTCAAACTAATAGATACATCACACGCCGCATCGAGGGAGAAAACCGCACGACACAACAAGATTAAAGCAAACGAGCGTGTGAAAAGATTGGCGTATAATACGAGGAACTGATGAACTGGCACAAAAAAACCAAACTTTTCAACTTGTTGATAACGATGGTGTACGGATAGAACGCACTGAACGAACCGCCTCCCTTTGGGCTGGCTTTGATAAATTGATGTTGCTCAGTTTCTGCGTCACCGCCTGCTTTGGTTCGTGCTGACTGGGTGTCCGAGGATTAAAGGTTATGCTGGAAGGAACGTTTTTTGTTGTTTCTTCTTTCCGGCTGCTTCTCTGGCGATGTCCCGACGGCTCTTTACGCTACGATTTATTCATGAGCGCTTCACTTTCACTAGTTTCGTTGCGGAATGGTGCCTGAGGTTGCTGTGTTTTTTCCTTCCTCTGTTTTATCACTTTCTTTGCGATTTTTTGGTTTTATTTGTAACACTCTAGCCTTTTTTTTACGCAATCAGCATTTACACACCGTAAAACACACGGCGCCAAAAGCAACGGCGCAAAATGCTTATGCCGTGTGGCGTACCGAAGCAAATGAAGCGCACATTACACCACTCTATTCATATTCCGCATCCCTGATGACGTCGTGCAGGGAAACACGCCAAACAAGCATCAAACACGTTGGAAGCACAACAACTCCAGTTGGCAGTGGCGAACCGCCGCGGCACACGCGATGATTGCTTGGACAGCACACCTTTGGGCAAGCGTGGCGCGCGTGTGTGTGTAAGTGTGCGGTGCGCTAATACGTGCTGGTAAATAGAGAGTTGTCAAAACACGCTGCTGCTGTCACGCTCGTACGGGTCGGAAGGAAGATCATCATCAACTGCTGCCGTCGACTGTCGCCGGTATGCGCGTTACCCTCGCGAGAGTGCAGAATGTTCTATACCGCTGCGTGGTTTCAATGTGTTCGGTGCCGTGTACCGTGCACAGTGGTAGATGGTGGTGAGAGTGAGACGACTAGTTGGATTTTACGGTGGAAAAGCTTGCAGGAAGGATGCTTTTATTTTGCTGGAGTGGAAAGCTTTTTGCGGAAAGCTGTGCGTAAAAGGAGACGCCTGGTGGCGCGTAGAAAAGCTCGAAAAGAAAAGTTTGGGGAAGGAATTTCTTAGGATGATTTGAATAAATGCATTTATTTGTAGAGTCACCCTTTACCTATAGCAAGCGCTGATAATAGCATAAAATGGGGTTTAATGCATTATTTTTTAAGTGTTCACTCATTATCGTTATTAAATGACGTTTTGATCGTAGTTTGCATACAAGAAGATATTATTTGAATGTATTATGCAGTTTTTATATGTTTTTACAAATACAAAAGAGTGATTTGGTTGGTTGCCTTCTTCTCCGATAATTATTCTCTGTTAATTGAAAGCATTTATTGTCCTACAGCGTCTACCACAACTATATGGATAGTCGTTTTTTGCAATTTGCGGAAAATCCATAAGAGATAGATTAAATTAGTGAATGTATGAGCTGTGCAGAATATTATTTCACATCTTCGTATATTTTTTCCATTTTTTTTAACACGTTTTTACACGACTTATAACGAAAAAATAAATTTATTGTCGTACCATAACTATAAAGACACTTCGAAAACCAGGTTTTATGTGCTAACTAACGCATTAAAAAATCGTTAAAAAATATAAATAACGTATTCTAGAAAGATTTTAAAGAAATACATTTTTGAACGATTTTAAAAAAGTGTTTTTTAAACTTATTTTAAGGTTTTATAAGTTTTGTAAGAGTAATTATCAAAATATATATTTTTTAAACATCAAAAAATTTCACACAATTTTTTTTTCGCTTGCAATGATTGTTTTGAAATTGCAAACCAAAGTATGTAAAAAGATTTCCAAAAATTATTTTGAAATTGCCATGAGAACCTTATCAATGTTGTGAACAACGGTTAAAAACTCATCCGATCAAACAAAAGCGACACAAAAAGCTCAACAACAATTTTTCTAGAATAAAAATGTCTAGAATATGTTATTTATATTTTTGAACGATTTTTAAATGGATTTGTTAGCACATAAAACCTGTTTTTCGAAGTGTCTTTATAGTTATGGTACGACCATAAATTTGTTTTTTCGTCATAAGTCGTGTAAAAACGTGTTAAAAAATTTGAAAAAAATATACGAAGATGTGAAATAGTATTCTGCACAACTCATACATTCACTGTTTTTATCTATAACTTATGGATTTTCCGCAAATCGCGAAAAACGATTGTCCATATAGTTGTGATAGGCGCTGTATTGTCTTTAAGGCAATCGGAACAGATTTTGCAAAATGTTATGAAAGTGAAGAACGTTTTCAACTATGGGATACATTAAAAGGAATTAATTTAAGATCTCTTGCAATTGGAACAATTGGCAATTGAACTAAAAAAAAGAATGTATCAATATTCGTCTATTGACGCGTCTATTGCCATTACGCTTGTTTCAAAACAACCTCACAGAAGTTACGATGCAACACATTAACTGTATCACACACACGCACACACACACACGCACACACGATAACATCATCGCCAAAAGTAACCAAGGTCATGGCCGAACCCGAAAAACGTGAACAAAAGTGGCCCACTGTGGGGGGGGGGGGGGTGGATTGTTTACTGCTTTTTCCTGTTCAAATAATACCCATCACGTCCTGCTGTTGCGTATCGTCCAGCACATACACACACACATGAGTAACGCTGTGTCCCACCATGTGCGGTACACGCGACGACCCGCCGACACGATTTGATGATCTATGTCACGCCCGGACATAGATGCTGCCGTTTGCGTTGTGTTTTATTTATTTTTTGGGGACGAAAACCGATGAATTTGGAACAAATTTAAAGACCAGTGAAGGAAGGGTGCACATTGGTCAAACAGCGCTCAAACGACAATGTGTGTTTTCGGTGCTAATTCGCCTTGCTCCGGTTCGGGTTGACGCCGCTGGAATACTAATGTGCGTGCCGTGGTCCGTGTTCGGTATGCAGTTTGGTCTAGCCGCAACACGGTGGCTGATTATGCGTGCACTGCTGCTCATGCATATGGAGGGAACATGCGAGAGCTTACGGTTTCCTATTGGTAGGTGTTTTGAATAGCTGCGGTGTTGCATTATGGTCGATTATAAAGCCATAAAGTGGTGTGATTTGTATGGATATAATATGAACGAAATGCCATTCCAAAAAGCGTTGCTTGATTTTTTCTTTTGGTGTTCGGTGTGTTTTCTGATACCATATTTCGCATTGGCTGCAGTCTCGCGGGAATCGTGAGCTATACGATGCATGCCGTGTCGCTCTCCCGAGCGTACATAGCGTACGGGGTGCGGGCTAAGCGGCCCTAGATCTCGTGTGCCCTAGATTTCGACGTATTGCGTCATACTTCGGACTCGGTTCGGGCTCCTCTTACAGCCGGGGGGTATGGGCAGACGGTGGGACGCAGGGCAAGACGAATGTTGACGCATTTCCATCCCATCTCATTGCACATTCCTGCACTTTGGTTGCACTGCTTAGTGGGTCAGGTCAATGCACTCGATGGGAACAAACATGCATCCCCGGATGCTTCTATGGATGCAGAAGAGTGTGTGATGTGCTTTTATGTTTTGCCACATAAACCACTTGAAAAGTGCCAACGTTTTAATAAAAAGCGATTGAATTAATGCTCCTCCTTTTTTGCGATCTTTTTTTAGGATCCAAATCTTTCACATTCACTTCCCAAGCTTTCAGCGGCACAGATGGCGGATAAATTCTTGGAATCAAAACATCTCTTGTGACATGCTTCAACAAATTCAAACGAAGAAGCTATGTCTGTCTACTTGCCAGCGCAAACGAATGGGGGTTTTATTTATAGACACAACCAATTCTACGCGAAATGTGAGTAAAATGTTCGTTTAATCAGCATCCTCAGCGCCGTATCTACCCGTAGGTGGAAACTTAAACCTGGCATAAACGAAGCAAGGTACAAACGCCCAAAGAAAGGAAAAATAAAAGCAAACCGACAAATTTCCCTCGGTGCCGTTGCGTTCCGGTGAAGTTACGAACGCGAGCGAAAGCTTGCCTCCCGACACTGGCGTTCTGGGTAAGTTGCGGAAAATTGATAAAATGGCTTAAGCTGAGCTGAGCGTGGAGGCTCTTCCGAAAGTATGCGTTGGTTGGCTGGGTGTTGTTTGTCGTTTCGTTTTTTGGAGTGCTATTTTTAGCCACACGTTACTTCCTTGCTGCATGGGCAAAGCTCTCGCAGGATGGCGTGGTGCTCGGCGTGCGCTAATTAAGGTGTGCTGAGTGTGAAGGAAGTTCTTAGAAACTGTTGTGGCAAAAAAAAGACTTAGAACGTGCTGTTCGGTATGTGTAGAAACAGTGCCATTTGGATGTATGCTTTCTTGACAAATTTTAAAGACTTAATGAGGACAGTATGATGTTTTTCTAAATTTGGATTTACATCTTGATCCTTGAGTGGCGATGAAACTAGGGATGGGTTAAGTCGTCAAAAATCTGCAGTCAAATAATTTTGGAATCGATTTCGGAAGGTAGATCCGCTCAGTATTATCCGAATTCGTTCGTCTGAAGCCGTCTGGAATTGCCTGGAGACGCCCGGAGTCGGAGTCGTCCGAAGTCATCCGGAGTTGCCCGAAGTCGTTTCGGAGTGGGAGTCGTTCGTAGTCGGAGTCGTTCGTAGTCGGAGTCGTTCAGAGTCGGAGTCGTTCAGAGTCGACTGTGGAGTCGCTCAGAGTCGTTCGGAGTCTTGCGGAGACGTTTGGAGTCTTCCAGCATTGGCTGGAGTCGGAGTCGTCCGGAGTTGTCCGGAATAGGCCGGAGTTGGAGTCGTCCGGAGGCGGTTGGAGTCGGATCCCAAGTAACATTTTAAATCTTATCATAGTTTTAACGTTGTTGTTACGGTTATTCCATTAAGCCTCCCTTTTTCATTTGAATGTCTTGTATGACCTAATAAGACTATAATAAAACTCTCTGAAGACTGATAGGGCCCATCTACAGAATTCTGTTAGGACTACTTGTTAAAACCATTTCTAGACCTTTAAGATGTGAGGCGCTATGGATATGTTCTTGAGACGGCAATGAAGTAATGATTATGAAGTAATAATAATGGTTGAGAATTATTTGAGAATTATTATGTTGCCTTCATATTTTTATCTAATTCTGAAATCGCTCGCGTATGAGCAGAAATCCATGCCAAGAAAATTTCACTGTTGAAATACATTATAATAATTTAAAAAATATCAAAACGCCTCAATAATAAACAACTTTTTAGTTTAAAAAATGAATTATTTTAAAAATATAGCTTTTTCAAGGCTGTGGCATAATAAACATGACGGGAAATCGTTTAAAAAATGCCATTTTTCTATTTGTCTTGTAAATTATGAATTGGTTTATCTACACATCACCATGGCTGACACGTTTTGGATACACAAATCAACAATCTTATGCATTTGAATAATAACGCCTCACTGCAAGCAAAAGGAAAATAAACTTAAATATATAATGGCTGAAGACCGCTTCTTCACAATTTGCGTTAATAGCGTATCTCAGATACAGTCTGTATAGTTTGTTCCAAGTTCCTTTCATTCAAGACTTAATAACCATTTAATAAGATCAGTTGATTTTGATGTCCCAGTCTCAAATAACGAGTCTTAAAACATGCTTAAGAATACGTTTACTGGATTGTTAAAGCCAGGCATCTTATAAGTCTTATAAGACAGTCTTATAATAGCTTTCAGAACGTTTTAAATGTTTAACAACTTTAAAGTCTGTTAAGCATCTTCAAAATACATGTTAAAACTATAAGGCTTAGTACACTCATAGTAAAGCATTCTTTAGACATGTGTAAGTGTAACAGCTATAGGAAATGTTACTTGGGATGGCTCCAATTAACTCCGACCGACTCCGTTTCCGGTCGATTCCGAATGACTCCGGCTCCGCACGACTCCGATTGACTCCGGATGACTCCGGACTACTCCGAATGACTCCGGACGACTCTGGACGACTCCGAATGACTCTGGACGACTAAGACTCCGAACGACTGCGGGCAACTCCGGATGACTCTGTACGACTACGAATCCGGGCAGAACTACTGGTTCATATATTGCCAGAGTTGGAATCGGACTAACAATAGTCAGAGTCGGACCGATGTGGTGGATGCGCCCCAGAGAGCACATCACTAGACGAAACTATATAGATATACATTGGAAATGACTAGAATTTTGTCAAAAGGATAAATAAAAGGTAGCTTGGTTTTAAAAGAATCTACTCAATTTTTTGAAATGAAAAACTCTTTTCGTTTCAAGATGAAAGAACTTTTTGCTCTGCAGGATAGCCTAATTAAAGGCGTCAATCGTTAATAGCGCCATCTAGATGCAAAACATGGAAATGAAGCAGAGCCACTTGACGTAATGTTTGAAGCTAAATGTGTGGAATTTATTCTATAACAATCTCAAGTAATTCAGGTATCCATTTTGCTACTAAGCCGACCCCACATCCATCTGGTTTTTACGGGTTAATAGGTGCACCAGCTGCTACCGGCAGCCCATACTCGTTAAAAGGTGTCGGCTGCTGCTGCTGCGGTTGCTGTACGCCAAAGTTTTCCGGTCCATTCGGTGACGCGACCCGTCCAGTTGGCACCGTGCCGGGAGACGACGATCTACCCTGCTGAGCGCCACCCTCCTGTCCACCGGGGGCAGCACGTGCAATCTCAACGTTCGTGGGCGCACCTTCGAACGCTTGACCCCCGGCGACACCGAGCAGCCGAATGCCTTCCGTCGATCCGAACGCAGTTACGAAAGCTCGCTGAAAGTTGTCAGCCGCGGCACGGGACGCTGGGGCAGCGGCGCGTGCATCGAAAACTCCCGGCAAGGAGTTGGCCGGAACAGGTGCACCAACAGCTGACGCGAGCTCGGGAGCAACACCAACCGCTGGAACTGCCGGCGCTAGACGGGTGGAGAGGACCGATGGAGCAAAGACAGGAGCAGGAACGGCAGCACGTACGGCCGGGGCAGCAAAGGCTGGAGCGGCGTAAGCTACGGGTGTTTCAACGGCATAGGGACGCACCGTTTTTAGCACCGGACCGGCGACAAGCTGCGGAGCGGCAGCATAAACCGTCGGGACGGCAGCTTTGACGATGGGAGCAGCTACCGGGGCAGCGGCGTAAGCCGTCGGGACGGCAGCTTTGACGATGGGAGCAGCTACCGGGGCAGCGGCGTATACTGTGGGAACTGCTTTGACCACTGGGGCAGCCACCGGTGCGGCAGCATAAACCGTGGGGACGGCTTTCACCACTGGAGCAGCCACCGGAGCGGCAGCATAAGCGAGTGAGGTCGAAACCGGCACAAAGGAGGGCGCATAGCTGCGTCCAACAACCTGACTGTAAGCCGTCCTCAGGACACCCTGAGCAGGAACAATCGGTGCCGCTACGGAGTAGGCGAGTGGAGCTGCTACTGGGGCCGCCAGATAGGACGCCGCATGTCCTGCTTCCGTGCTGGAGCACAGCATAGCTGCCAGCAGCAGCAGCACCACGGAGAGCTATTGGAAGGAAGATATGATACTTTATGAGGTGCTCTTTGTTGCAGCTCGAACAAGTCATTACTTACCGAGCGAATGACTGCCATGATGGTTGGAGGATTAGATGAAGACGTACGCCACACAACTGATGCCTTACTCGGTGGCTAGGTGTGACTTTTATAATAGGATCACGACCAACTATCCCTACCAAAAGTGGGCAACGACCAAATCGAAAATGAGCGGGAATGAGCAACCGGTGACTTCGGGATCATTCACAATGCACAGTGCACAGTGTTGCGCTTTGCCACGGCCCCGAATGGCTGCAAACATTGGAGCTAAATTTGAATTTAAATCGTTTCATTTTCCTTCCAACGTTGCACCACGGTGATGTAAAGCGAAGCTTTTAGAGGGCCAGCAAACAACAAAAAAAAAAAGCCACTCCACTCCGTTCACCTTTTCGTTCACGGCGCTGACATGAATTATGCAGAATGCTTCTGGCGGGTGCGTTCGTTCGTTCGTTAGCAGCGGCATACACCCCGGCAACAATAGCAACAGCAGATACAAAAAGGAAACCTCTCCGAATTAAAAGCAATCAAAAAGTGCGCGCTTCGGGAAAAAAATCCTCCTTCCTTCTTTCTTTCCTTTTTTTTGCAGGTGTTCTTTTCGCTTTCTTTCACTGCGCGCGCTCTCCGGATACTGTGGATACGGATCGAGTTCTCGTACGGAAATTTGCCCAAAGCTCGCCGCGGCAACCGCTCTGCATACTGAAACGGAATTTGATCGGGTTTGTTGTGTGTTGTGAAAAATTAATTTCTTTTGCAGGAAACTTTTGTGTGTGTGTGTGCGGGGCGTTTTTTTCTCGTGGTCTTTTGTTTACCTTTCCTAACGGTATCAGTGTAGTGAGGAGAGTTTTGAGTAACGCCTGCATATTACATGTTGTTCGGTAGCTGATTCATAATGGGAAAATGTGCTGTTTTTGATTTTTGTTTTCGAGCGCAAAGTTAACCCCATGCCGGAACTAATCGCACATGATCGCATGAGGATGTGATGAGGATGTTGTGATGAGGGTGAGAGAGAAACCCGGCAAGGAAATCCCACCGGTAGTGATTACGTACGGGGGTTTAGATTTTCCTGTGTGTTTTTGTGAATTTTTTATATGCTGCTTTCTACTACAGCCGAAAGTGGACGATTTGGTGCTACTAATATAAATTAATTTAAGGTGTATAATACTTAAAACAGTTGTTTAGGATTGAAATGCGCCAAAATATAGGTAATTTGATTTACACCTTAGTTACGCCACAATACAACAGCAGCGCCATCTTGAGGCGATAAAGCAACTACTCCACACTTAAGAGTAGCGCCATGTACGTGGTTAGTCATGCGAATCATGTGGTCAAAGGGTGTTGTATTAGCTAATAATTGGGAAACATGTGTATATTAACGGAAAGAGGGGAAGTGAATTTAGCCATCGGACGAACCCAAAATGTAAGCATCGCTAGTGGAGTGTGCTGATTTTTGCGCGAGTTATAATTTTCTAGTGTAGGGCGCAATCCTACGCAACAGTGTATAAGTTTTGTCAAAGTTCCGTCTCTCAAAACATGCGGCAAGGCCGGTTGGGGTGATGGAGGTACAGCACATTTTTGATTGAAAAAAATATTGATAGGATTTTTAAAATTCTAATTTTATTATGATATATTATAAAACATTACTATGATCCTATAAGACAGTTTTCATTCAAATCTAACAAGTAATTCAAAAGATATACGCTTGTAACCACGAAAAACAGCATTTTTTCATACAAAATGTATGGCCTACCCGGGTAGGCGGTTGTACTTGTGAAGGGTATGTAATCTTAAATAATTAAAAAAAAAATTTAAGGATTTTTGATTTTTTTTTAATTCTTTGCACATGATTTGAAAACATCTTTTCTGAGGCATGTTAAAAATTTGGAGTTGATATGACTTCTTAATCCAAAGTTATTTTGGAATAAAGATGCGAAACTAACCCGGGTAGGCGGTCGTACACATGACGGTTAAAACATCTTAATGCATACATTTTGGCGATATCGAGGAATGTTTTTTCTACTTTCATCATAACGATTTCTGTGATATTTTGCATTATTTTTTCATGTTATGTAAAACAAGAAATATTATGTTTAGCAAAAGTCTGAACCACAATTTATGATATTTTAGTTATTATTGAATGTTGATAAATAATTTAACTCCTATATGTTGCATACCTTTAGGCGTTCTAACAACGCTGACGAGGAATGCTTTTTTTGCTATTTTCATCAAATTAATCTCCTTCGTTTCCTATTCCTGTGGTCTTAATTAAGCTACTTTTGAAACAAGATAAATCTAAACTGAGCCATTAACGACGCTCCCAATAATTGAGCCTTTATTTTTATATTCAACCTGCTCTGATGAGGTTCTCCAATCAAAATCAATTCTAGCTCGCTCACTCAAAAAAGCTATTTTAACCTCATACGAGCTTAATTACTCTCCCACCAAACGGTCGGCTTTAGTTAGCAACGTCATCAGCCATGATTCCCGGACACTATTAAAAGATTAATTCCGTGCGATAAACAGACTGTGTGTGACAGAGAGAGCGAGGTGCCAGCCCTAAACTGTGCCCAGATGCGCACACGTATGTGAGCTATTCTGTTTGGCCAGTAGGCGCTAGGATGAAGGATAAATATAGCGCACCTATTCTCAATTAATCGCATCGGGGTGCAGGGTAGGAAAGCGGAAAGGATAAAACACACAAAAATCCAAAACACCGATCGAAGTCTTCGTCGTGAAATTAGCCTATTTATAGGGCAATGAACAAACACCACACACAGATCCCATGCCGGTGTTTGGTTCCGATATGCGAACGCACGCTGCCACTCTCCCCCAAAGCTACATGCAAAAATATCGATCTCCAAAGCTTGCAGTCACACTATTTTAATGCGCGGCAACATAATGAGGAAACTTTTGCTAATCTTTCTGACGCCATTCCTGATGCCGTCATTAGCAGTGGGGTGTTGGCGGAGGGCGAATCGAGCGCGCGCTGACGGAGGGAAATAGTTTCATCGGCTTTCTTGATCTTTCCTTTTTGCTGCGATGTGTTTTTGTTGACAGCTATGTATCGTCATGTTTTTAAGTTGTTTTTGTTTGGACTTCTGTTTTTAGATCTTTTCTTTTGATTTGTAGCTCTTGCTGACTTGCTTGATATCCCTAAATAGATACCGTTGACATATAAGTGTTCTAGAAACGTTGAATCATCTTTCTTTTTGACATTTTGCGTACAGTTTTAACACACCTGGCTAACTCCTACCTTGAATCGTACATCCTCACAAACGAACTCACAATGCCCTTCTTCAGGCTATTTACCTACATTGCTCCATCCATTGTTTGGAGTTTGTAGAAAGCTTAATGCCTTACCATTTGTTGTGAGATTGTGTTCCGTTCAATTGATCAAAACCTTGCAACAATAACACACACACACAACACTCACATACACTGGGAGTCCATTCCGGTTTTCCCACTTTTCATAGAAGCGCGATTGAACTTTATTTTCCCATCCCGTGAACTTATCCGATCCATTTGTTCATACCACCCTCCCGCAACCGCAGTGTGTATGTCGTGCCAGTGCTAAGATAAAGTTCAAAGGTGAACATCGAGCTCTAGTACGAACGTACGCATTCAATGCTTCTTCTGCCCGGGGTCTGCCGGAACTGCATCGAGGCAAGAGACAAGGACTGCGCACTGCTCTTATCCTACTCTCGTCCCTCTGTCCTTTCCGCATTGTGCTCAATCGAACGTGTGACCTTTTCAAGTGGCCGTTCACGTGCAGCCACGGTTGGATGTGTCCATTTTCGGTGTAAATCTGTGTTCGGTTGCACTTTGCCCAACAACAACAACAACAACACACGGCTCGAACGTCACGGGATAAGCTGGATCGAACACAGCAGTGGACACAGAAACGAGACCCCTTGTGAAGGCCATCGATGATACGAGCAGTGACACACCTTAGGCTGTGGTGTATCGTCTGCATGTCCACCGTTATATAGATAGTTCACGTGAGCAGACCGCTTAGGGGAGTGTAGCTTGTACGGTGGTTGCAACTGTTGGTGATAATGGCAACTTTGTTTATCATCGTTTTGCGTATGGAAAGGTCGCTATAAAGCTTCACCTAGACATGTCTTCTCAATCACGGAACATTTGCGGAAACAGCTTCAAAGAAGCATATGTGGTGCACATGAGTCGTGGGTAAAGTACATTGACGTGAGATTGGAACGTGTGTTAGCCTACTACGGATTATGGTTCGAGCACGTAGCCCCTAGAGGTATGCAATACAATGTTCGTGGTGTTCAGTACTGTACTGTATCGTTCGAGATTAAAGACGCTCTTCACTAGAAAGGTTTAAAGCTATTCGCCTTACATCTGTTTCTATATTTAGCATTTCTTTTTGTATAAATTCATAATAACATATCATAGCAGAACCGCATATTCACACTTATTTTTATTCTGAGAAAAAAATTCTGCACATTACATTAGAATGCGCCATAAGTTATGCAATCTACGTAACAAAATGTTCATTTTATTGATTTCACTCAAATGCTCTTCACATTTAATGTTTTTATACAATTGAATGTTAAATACAATGATTTTAGGTCTCTTTAGGCCTTCACAAAAAACGATTACTCTGAACAAACCTCGGCAGTAAGCTCCAGACTACCGATTAAAAAAGAGTCAAAGTTATTAAACCTAAATATGCTCAAACGCATCAAAACTGTTGCTTACAGAGCCTCGTTTTGTAGAATGTACACACTAAATATAGCCACTCGTAAATAATTCTTTAACACACGTGCGTCCCCATCCATCACAATCCGATCACAATAAACTTCAGTGAGCAAAGCCCCTCCCAAGTGCTGCATAAGCACTAATACCATCGTTATCCCTAATAAGGAGACTCAATCTGAATCACATTCCTTTTGCTGGATTTCTTCCGGAGCTTAATAAACAGTATCAGTTCCACTACTGCGTCCAATGACCAGCCCCAAGTAGCAAGCAAATGGGAAAGTGTGTACAAAATGTGCCAACGAGCCAGGGATAGTAGCAGCAGCAGCAGCAGCGGCATCAGTGTCTGCCCCGCACATAAATATAGATTCAGGTTATGGGAGGATTTATTTTAAAATTTATGAACAGCTGCGTTCGATGGGCTGCCGTGCTATCCTGGGAAATAATGGGATACACGAGATGTGCGAGCTTCATTGCTCGCTTAATCGATTTCTACAACCGTCTTCTCTACACCACCCTATCGACTATACACTCAATGTATTGGAATCCTTCCAAACGGACGGCAGTGTTAAACGTTTCCCAGAATAGGTCAGATTGTTTCATTCGCTGCACGCTGTTTATGTTTCTACGGATATGCATCCTCACAACTGCGGAAAACACGCGCACACACGAGTTAAAATTGCTTTATTGTTTTTAGTTTTATTACAAGCCCATCGTTCCATCCTTCCGAGTAATCAGGACGACGAAAACTTCCCGAGTAAGGGACGCTTGCCTTAGGGCGCGCTGTTGTGTACCGTCCTTTCCGGGTGGTGGAAGTGGTTTCTTTTAGCGGTCCATATCTCTCTCGCTGATGGAAAATCTATTTTTAGCCAGCACGGAGTGTGAGCGCTAAATAAAGTTCGTCTTTCTGCTGCACGTACGTGAAAGTTTGCGAGCAGAGTGCTTCCTAGATCGCATAAAAAATGCACGGTGAAGCCCACCTTGTTTGTACGTTCTTTTGCCATGTCTCGGTGTAAGCTCTTCGTTTCCCTTCCTCCATTGGGTTGGCGTGTTGCTTGTCACTCTCGCTGCCACGTGTTAATGTTATCCCTTCAACCCACTTGTCCACATTTGCCCGTCATGCAAACCACCTTACACACGTTTGCTCATTGGCCATCTTTGCCGCGTTTTACCAGCCAAAACCGCGCTGCAACAACGTCCTTGTGCGGCTCACCCGCACTGGGGTGGGTCCACTGCAACAGGTGACAATTGCAGGCAAAAGTAGTAGGTCATCGCTCGTGAGTGTGTGTCAAAAGACACAACCCTTCCTTGGCCGGGGGCCATTGAACCCCGAGACTCGCGCAACGAGGACACTTGCCCTGCGCGCGAGCGCTGGCGCCAAAACACGGCGGCCTCCGCGTGGCAACCCTTAACACTTCCGCTTCATCCTCTCTCGCAAACGTGTAACGTACCGATGGCAAGGCAAGGCTTCACGTCCACTCCTCTCCACGTCCTCGCCGACCTTCCCGTACTCGGTTCGTGCGACGTCATCCTTCGCTTCTGCGGCCCTGTTACCGGTGGAACTCGTGCGCATTCCGAAACGATGCCGGCAAACTCGTGCACGCTGACGGCGCGGCCCTGTGTATATTTCGACGACGGCGCATTCGGTACGCCGGCCGGGTTGAACCCTACGCCACAGAAGAAATATAAAAAAACAGACACGGATGCAACACACTGCTCGCGCGGGGCGCACCACGACGACGCGCGCCACCTTTGCGCCAAAACGCTGCCGCCGGGCGTGTGTACGTGTGTGTGTGTGTGTGTGCACACAGGCGCACACGCCAGCAGCGTCGCCGGGCATGCCCGGACATCAGGGAGAGAGTATCCACATTCGCCTTCCCTTCCCGTCTTCCACGGTGCCGCATTTTTTCATCGCCTGCTTCGTGCATGCTTTTGCGCGTCTTTTTCGTGTGTTTGCCAACGATGACGTAATTGGGTGTAGCGATTCATCGCCGTCCAGCCATTATTATGCTGGTCGGCGGCGAGCGTACACACATGCAAGGCGAAAACATATCGGTGCGGTGGAAGTGGCGGCCTTGTTCGACTTGCCTTGCGTCCTGGTCGCCTGGTAGTTGCGCGTTCCCACCATTTTCGTAGATTCGCGGTTGCCAAGGTGTCCGCTGTTTTGGAGCATGGCTGCTTCGTTCGGTTTCGCTTGGGTAGGGGAAGATGCGCACTGGCCACGTTGCCGGTATGGAAATGGAATACAGCGAATGGAGTAATAACAATAGCAGTGAGGCGTGTTACGTACAAAACGAAAAGCAGCCAATTTCTCCGAATATTTTCCACGTGCTTTTGAGCAACACAATGGCAACAATGTAAAAACGATATGGTTGATAAATTATTTTGTTTTTATTTTGCCATAATGGGGATATTCGCTGACTGTAAGGGTGTAATGGCTTTCTAGGCTGTTCAGCACGGCCGAAAGGAAGACATAATTGTGAATCTATTCTCATTGGTGCTTAACGAGCGTTTGAGAGACGAAATTAGTGTTTAATTATAAACAAATTGTTCTGTTTTTGTTTATATTAATTACGGAGATCTAAAAACATATAATTCGGCAATCGGTCATATTGAAGTCTTTTAAAAATATATTGGAGCTGGAGCTGCACTAGAATCTAACACCAAACGAACCCGATAAAAATCCTTGAATGTTGCTTTTAATTAATTTTAATTTGAGTACCCTTTTTTTCTTCACCATGCGGCAGATCTTGGAGAAGATGGCTGAATACAGAAACGACACATACCATCTCTTCATAGACTTCAAAGCCGCATACGATAGCATAGCCAGGGTAAAACTGTACGACGCCATGAGCTCATTTGGAATCCCGGCCAAACTTATAAGGCTAGTTAGAATGACTATGACCAACGTCACATGCCAGGTGAGGGTGGATGGAAAACTCTCAGGACCTTTTGCTACCACCAAGGGTCTGCGCCAGGGGGACGGGCTTGCCTGTCTCCTATTCAACCTGGCGCTAGAGAGGGCCATCCGCGACTCGAGGGTGGAGACTACGGGAACCATCTTCTATAAGTCAACCCAGATCCTGGCATACGCTGATGATATAGACATCATTGGTCTGCGGCTCTCCTATGTAGCAGAAGCCTACCAAGGGATTGAGCAGGCGGCAGAGAACCTCGGATTGCAGATAATCGAGGCAAAGACCAAACTGATGGTGGCAACATCAGCGGACCTACCAATAAATAATCCGAATCTACGTAGGCGTGATGTACAGATAGGTGAACGCACTTTTGAAGTCGTCCCAGAATTCACCTATCTTGGGTCAAAGGTCAGCAACGACAACAGTATGGAAGTTGAGTTGCACGCAAGGATGCTGGCTGCCAACCGGTCATTCTACAGCCTGAAAAATCAGTTCACCTCAAAGAATCTGTCGCGACGGACGAAGCTGGGACTATATAGTACCTATATAGTACCAGTACTCACATACGCCTCTGAGACATGGACACTGTCCAAATCTGACGAAGCCCTCTTAGCCGCGTTCGAGAGGAAGATGCTCAGAAGGATACTTGGCCCCGTATGTGTGGAAGGACAAAGGAGGAGCCGCTATAATGACGAGCTATACGAGATGTACGGCGACCTCACTGTCGTACAGCGTATTAAGCTCGCCAGGCTCCGGTGGGCTGGCCATGTTGTACGCATGGAAACGGACGACCCAGCCCGTAAAGTCTTTTTAGGCCGTCCACAAGGACAGAGGAGGCGTGGTAGGCCCAAATTGAGGTGGCAAGATGGCGTGGAGGCGTCCGCCATTAAGGCCGGGATAACGGACTGGCAGACGAAGGCGCGAGACCGTGAGCGGTTTCGGTCACTCCTGAGGCAGGCCAAGACCGCAAAGCGGTTGTAGCGCCGGATAAGTAAGTAAGTACCCTTTTTTTATGCATTTGGTTCATTAAATAAGGACTGAGACGTTATTCTTTTCATAACGTTTAAAAAAACTCTCAATGACTATGGTACTAACCAAGATGGATTTAAAAATATCAGGTGATGGAATCTTGATTCACATTTTGCCAATTCGTCACTTGACATAAAGTCCCCAGGATTCAAACTTTGTTTACATTTATTTAATTTGTTCATAAAATTTATGTATTCCATTTTTTCGATTAAATATGCTTAAAAAATATATTTTGGGCTTCGAGACTTCCTATTTAACATTAAAACATAAATTTAAGTGTGTTATTTCGTGTTATTCCGTGTATTTATTCTATAATTTATTGTGTTTTCGATATTTTTGAGGATAAAAATTAAGAAATCATTAGTTTTTTCAATTTTCACAATAATCCTCATTATCTACCATTGTGTGCGGCAACCATTAGTTAACGGTTTTAAAATGACGTAAAGTTCCTCAACTATGGCGACCCCCCAAAGTCCCTTATCTACCACCTGATAATTTTAATTCACCTTAGTACTAACATAATTTACCTAGTTAACATTTTGCATACCTTCAGGCGTTTTATTCGCTAAAAAAGAGCTATTTACCGTGAGGCCAGACGAGGTGATATATACAGCGAAATGAACTATTTGTCAGGCGAAATTTTTGACAGGATGGAGGAGATACAACATCCGGTTTCGAAAATCTCTTAAAAAGAGTGTCTTCTTAAGCGGAACATTTACAAATGGGAAGAAATGATGAACTATTGACTGAAAATTAATGAAATACCTAATATTGAAGTTTTTTTTGCGATTTTGTACAAGTTATTTGTTTACATGGCACATCAGCTGGTTGCTGTGATAAGTTATCTGAAAGACATTTCACCTGTCAAATAGTTCATTTAGCTGTATATTTCACCTCGCCTGGCCTTGCGGTCATAAAAAAAATATAATTAATTATAAAGCAAATGGTATAAGGCAAGAAAAATGCAATTAAAATTAAATTTACTCTTCAGCTTCCACTATTACCGCACTTATTTGTACTGCAGTAAATGCATTACCTCAGAGTACTATATTAATAAAAGCTCACAGAATGACGGTATTTTCATTTCGGAGGACTGCTTCGATCTTTTCTTGCGCACAGAAATTGACGCAATGGAATGGCACACAGAGCACATATCCATACATTTCGATTCACGGGAAACGACGCGAACATTCTCGTGCATGCAACGACGTCACCGTAATAATCAACGGTACTGACCGATAGGTACGTTATGGAACGCATCTAATCCTGCTGCTCGGTGACGGCAGAGCTGACCTCGAACGGGGCAGGATGTGCCCGAACCGTACCGTACACCTCGCACGAATCGATTGAATGATAACATGTTGATAACATGTTGACCGTACGGATACATACCGGCACATCTGTTGTTGCAATTACTGAATAGTACTTTGTTACAGCACAGCCTCCCTCCCTCAACCAGTACAATCGAGTGCGGAACTGAATGCAATATGCTATTTTTGGACCTTGTTTTGATCTAATTTATCGGCGAGAGATTGTCTGGTGAAGTAGCTCTTCTCTATTATGCGTTGCCAGAAGAACGCTTGCTGGTATTGCAAAAATTGTCATGATTTTCATCTGTGAGGATAAAATAATTCCCTTCGCCGTATGCGTATCTTGCGGGAGTTGCAATTTTCGCAGCACTCGTTCGCCATTTTGATAGCCACCCATTCCCATCCGGCCGTGCAGAGAGGATGGCTGGCTTAATCATCAACACCGCATGATGCAACATATTACGTGATGCAGCACTGTTCCATTTCATCGAATCATTTGCTGAAAATAGATACTGCTTTGGCAAAACTACCTCAGAATGTCTCCACCTCCTCCATCACAACCCAGGGCCAGTTGTTTGGATTTTAATCGTTTCCCGTTTGAACAACCGCAAACCACACAGAAAAGGCTTTAATCTCTAGATTAGAATGTTGACAGTGCGAACCACGTCATGCGTCATGCTGGTCGGCCCAATCAGTTGTTGTGGGATGTGGGTTCTAGCGTTATCTAAACTGCCCACTGCCGTAACTGCGGCATGACATAATATCCGGCCCCGCTCGAGCAAGGAAAACCAACCGTCGTTTTATCAATTTTCCATCAAAATCCGGAGAATTTCAGGGCGGAAAGCATCCATACAAACGCACCACTAAATGGGACCCATTCTCGATGATAAAAAAAAGTCCATTCGCCGGTCCGCAGCCTTACAATAGGAGCTAGTGGTTCACAACAACCCTCCCTCAAACACACACACACTTTCTCTCTCCTTAGTTTTCCATGTTTTGCTTTTGTGCTAGAATGTGCTTTCAACCCCTGACCCTTTGTGGAGCGCGAAAAACGTGTTCGAGCATTTCTGCCGCGCGTTTGCCGCAATTGATACGCACGGTCCTTTCCACGATGCCTTAAAAATAGTGCCCCAGCAGCTGGAACGAGCCAGAGCGGGCGGCTGGCGGCGGGCGGTGAAATGTGATTTTTCACGCTGCACGTGGCACGTGACTCACGGCAGCCCGCGAGACGAACGACCGCGGTAAAACCAGCGCGCGACAACTGGAGCTTTTACCGGCGTGGAAAAGCGTGACGTTCGCCAGCCGCTTTCCGCTCCATTTGTGCCGCTTGTGATGCTATTAAATAGTATGCTTCAAAAGGTTTGTTTGAAGTCTGAAAGTGAATGCCCACACGCAATCGTCACAATTGGTTGTTTTTGCTGGTACCGCTGTGCCGCTCGGTACTGGTTGATTTGTTTGCCTTTCTTGTGCTTTATTAAGCTGAAAAGTGTGGCACGTGGACTAGGGAAATGGCCCCTTGTGGTAATGACACTAAACGGGCAATGCTTTGCATTTATTTGTGTGTGGCTGCTTTCGCATGAACGAAATCCCTTTTTTATGTATAGTGTTGTGTTTTATTGATATTTTATGCATTTAATTGTAATTTTAACGTTCTATAGTTTAGCTGATAGTGCTACAACAATACAATAACAAACTGGTGACATAGTGTATCTTTTGAAAGCGCCTAAACGTATACCTTTTATTTTCACATGTTCAATTAGCATACTTTTGGGCGCTTTAATAGTAGCTTGGCTTTAGCTTGTTGGTTTGAGTACTATAACAATTAGGGATAGGATGGTATAATAACATATTATCTAAACAGCAAATGAACTCAAGCTAAAAATGTGACAAAATCAAATGAAAACATCTACCCAAAGAAGCATTATTGGACAGGGATCGTCAAAAGATGACGGTAAAAAGGAGAAATACACAACTCAAGGACCTTTCATCAGCCTCCGACTCCTCGTAATAGATCCTTATCTCAATGTTAAGCGGATCAAACGATCATCCACTATCTTTAAATCCGTCTACCCAGATGGAAACTGCCACCGACCTGAAACCGTACATCACCTACGCCCATCAGCTCGGCAGCTTGACCCACTAACCTGTGAAAAGCTCGATGAAATCTGTCCTGTGTCTCGTATCTATTTGTGGGTAGCTTTATTTGTGTGTCCTTTATTTTCTCGCCCGTTTCTTGTGCAAGTAAACAGTAATCTGCCCACCACTGCGCTCGAGGCTAATATTCGCCATCATACCGCACCAGCAAAAAGACCGGTAATGCCGGTCCTGGTGACCCGTGCTATGCTCCAGCAAACGACACCATTGACCTAGCCTGCTGGCTAAAAGTCACCACCGACAAACGACCATTGCTGTCTGCCAGTCGCGACCGGTAACAAGTACAGATTGGCCTTCGGGCGATGGTGTAAATTTAATAAATTACACCTTGAAACTCACCCACCATATGAGGTGGCACATTGTTTTTACGAAGCTGCGTAGGTGACAGGCAAGAGATTGTAGTAAAAGAAATAGGAAAAACTTCCACCTGCAAAGCGGCTCTTTAGTAAATGCGTTATCATATCTAAACCTGACCTGCGATAAGCGAATTGACCGTGAAAACACTGCTCAAGCAAATGAGCGTCTTATCTATTCCTACCTTCCCCACCCACGCTCCTAGGCTGTGTCTTCAATGACGGTGTATGTGTTTGTGTGAGCGATGAATATTTCCGGAAATGACGCGTTCATTTATCTACCGTTTCAGCATCCAGCTAGCGGCACAAACGGCCACGCAAGAACGGTCCATTCGCACGTGACCTTCGACCTCTTGCGGTGCCGTAGCACGGAAATGAGCATAATGAAGCGAAGATGGTCTTGTGGCACTTATCGTGCCCGGGTGCACCCTGCACCCTGCACAACTGGTTGCGACGGACTGTGTTGCGACAATTGCGATTGTTTTGTCCGTTGGGCCGCGCAGCGCAGCAGACCCAACGTGACCTTGATCCACTTCGACCGTCCTACCGACCGACCTTTTGCCGAGCAGACGGCACCGCACCGTGTCCTTTCACTCCTTTCACTCTTGCCGTGCGGGTGTGGAAATGCATTCGCCGTTACATGCGGTACGTTGCCCATCTGGGTGATGGGGCTCAGATGCGGCTGCTATTAGGGTTAAATTGCACGGCGGAAAAGGAGGGAGGGGTAAAGTATGATTTGCTCACAACTTGGTGTCCAATCGGAAGGACATTTACGAGTGATTTGTTGTTATTTATTTGGTATTTAGTTGGATGAGTTCTCGATTTTCCATTTACTTGCGTTGTTGGTAATTCTAATCTCTATTATTCAATTATTTTCTATAAGAATTCACATTGCTTTCCTTTTTCAATATTTTTCTTTGTTTTATCTATTTTATTTTTTTACTAGAATTATAATTTATCGGCAGGGCTGCAAACAGAGGCCTAGTAGAGAAAAATAAACAGCTCTTCCGAAGATTGGATGCAAATCAGAATACAATTACTACTTCGCTTCCTGTGCCTTCTTCAAGGCGCCTACATGTATGCAACAAAATACTAACAAAACGCCTGAATGCATGCAAAACAATGACGTCATATTTGAAGACACTTTACTCATTAAAACTTCATGGTGCTAACAGGCGCTGCTGTATGACTACAACCATTATCAGTTTTTGTTTTAGACAATCATAAAACTTTTTGTTTAAATTCTTTGGAAAACTAAACAATTAATTTAAAGTTTGCATTGTTTCTATGGAGTTTTTTTTAAATACATTTATCTGCGCTTACTTGCCTCGAAATTTCTTGGAAATGTTACACACAAAAGCTTCCATTACCGGTGGTCCCAAAACAGCAAACACCTTCTCGGAACCACCTTGGAGGATTAATTCCGGGAAGTGTTAATTCGCCATACCGCGGGTACAATGATGTAGTGGTGTTGCAGGGCCGGAATAGTCTTGAGATCTTATTCAATTAAATATTCAACACATCCCCTTCCATCAACTTTCGTCGAATCGATCCACGTGATTATGCTACGTAATGCGAACTAATTATAGGGTGTTAATGTGTGTGTCTACAAACACACACACACACACGCACACACACACACACACACACACACACACACACACACACACATACACACACACACACAAACGAGCCAGTTAAACTAGAAGGCCAAAGGGAAAGAGTGACAGCGATTTGGCGTTTTTAGCAACCGAAAAAGGATAAAGGAAAGCCTTGTATCCGCTCGCTAATTTCGAAGAATCGTTTGTTGAAGGTAAAGTCGAACGGAAGCGGAGTCTGGCCAGAATTTATGTATCCTATTGTCCTTGAGAATCTAGGTTAAGCTACACAGAAGGGCCCATTGGAAAGTCGTGCTGAAGGATTAGCACACAGACACACTCGCACACAGCTCATCCTTGAGAGTTTTGGTAATGTATAGGCCCAGACGGCCTAGAACAGATCGAACGCAGTAACAGTGTGCCAGATTTGGGATGCAGACCTTCACAACTCGTCGCGGTCGGTTGGTCTACGTGCGGATTGGAACGTAGCTTGACACAGCACGCGCACAATGCTGCCATGTGGCGAAGCCAAACAAACAATCAGTCATCCGATGGGTTTGGAAAATCCGGCAGTCGCAACACACAGCAAACACGGAACGGCATCTGGGCCCGATGTATGTAGTCACCCATTAAGCCACTCTGACCGGAACTGTTGGGTTATGTTTTTTTTTTTGTGAATGTGTGTGTGTCAAATGAGCTTTCCAACTAAACACAAACTACCCTTCCGAAACAGCACTTTCAGCAAGATGGATCACCCCCCTTTTACAAGAGGGTCCTTCATCGAGAGCGACCGAGACAGAGGAAGCGATGCTGAAATGATACGGTACGGATGCAGCCAGCGTGTTGACCTAGATTTTTGTCCCGATTCCACGGGACCACATCCTGCCCGTCGGTGTCCGTGCCGAGCCTACGAACAGCGTGGGAAAGTTCCGCACCGCAGAACCGAAGTCCTGCCACACCCAATGCACAGGATCCGGGAGGCTTGCTTCCCGGGGAAAGTCCCGTGAATACCTACCTACGTCAACACTGTGACGTCATTCGGTTGACCTACTTTTTCGCGTCCGAGCGGGCGTCCTTGAACGGGAAGGTGGGAGAGGGTGCGAGCCAGACGGTGTGGATGGGAATTTCGGGACGCTGCTTTTAGACTGTGCAAGGTGGTGAAACAACAAACTCCTACAGATTGTTCTATGGTCGTGCTTTTTTTTTGAAGAACGTGACACAATTTCAGCCTATTTTGAACGTGTCACCTTGCGAAACATTCAATTTTGGCGCTCAGTTTTATGGATTCGTTACAAGACGAGGGAGGTGCTGTGATGGTGTGTCGATTTATGGTTCCCGGATGATAAGCGCCTTCTCCTAACAACACAATGCACGTTAAGGGCCCGTGTTACAGTCGCCTGGCGGGAGGCTTCTTGGTGCGATGCAAATTCCAAGCCACCCAAGCTGGCATGTACCGAGTACGCGCCCACGTGAACGCGTGCAGCAGTGTGGGATATGATGGAGAACGTCGGCAGTGTGCCCGCATGCTGCTGTTCGCTATCACCATGGATGATGCTCATGTTTATCGGCAAAAGGAAGCTGCTGCGTGCGTTTTTCCTCGAGCTGCTGCTACTGCTGCTGCTACTGTACCGCACGGCAATTAGCGAAACACGTTACTGGAACTTTACAGCGTTCACGTTTCGAGACGCCCATAAGTCAACCCGACCTTGGAACTTGTTTGAGCGGTGCAGGCCCCGACGATTGAACTGAGTGACCTTTGCTTGGTTCGTCGATTCATCGCCACAAACTAATGGTGCGGCTGAATTGATTTGTATGATGATTTTTGCACAGATACAGTGGCGACCATCGTGGTCGGGTAACTAACGAGGTAGATATATTTATGGTTCAAGGCAGACAAATAAAAATACGATCTTTAATATGTTTGGAAGCGCTAAATAAGCTGAAAATGCGCCTAAAAGTATGCAATTTGCATGACGCCGTGTTCCAGATGTGGAACGGTGGAGTAGTACCAAGGTGTTATAAATGACAAGGTGAAGTTGTTCAGAGCAAAATGACATTTCTCGACTTGACATTTCTCTTCCGGGGGCTCCAGTATAAAAATCGGGGAGGGGTGGTGCGGGGTAATGAAATTTGTATGCAGAGAGTGACAGATGTCCCCCACAATGTCGCCCAGCAAAAGCGATAAAAATCAACCTTCTAAATACATTATCCTTGAGTAGTACAGATAATGGCAAGTAGCTTGCATACCTTTAGGCGATTGAATACACTTTCTTACTAAAGTTCCCTGAAAGTATGCAATATATTCCAGTCTTTACTATTATTCTCACTACAAACTTTGCTATAATCGTCGTGTCGTGCAAAATAGTCACACGAAGCACCGCGTTTTGCAAGATACAATGTTCTCTTTACTTTATTTGTTCAGTTTACAACTTTGTTATATTTGATAATAATGTTCAGAAAAATAAAACTAAAGTAAACAGAGGCCATAGACAGCCCTGCAAAACGTATCGAGCGGATGTTAATCCCATTGAAGTACTTTTCGTACTTGTTTAGCCGCATACAAAATGAAAGCTGACTAACACGCCGTAAAGTGAAACGCTCGCCTGGGGAATGTAAACTTTAATTATGCAAACACTGACACAAAACGTTCCCCACCATTCGGATTTAGTACTGTTGCCTAGCAAAACAGAAACCCAGTTCGTCGTGCATGCTCTTCTGGCTTTGCAAACACGCAACAAACGGACAAACTTTTACGACCTACTATCACACACGTCCCAAACATCAAAGAGTAGTAGACGATTGTGATTCCTTTTTTCTTTCTTCCTCCAAAATCTTGTGTCACCTTCACCGAGGCGGATGTTCTTAGTGCGATTACTATGCTCTGCTCGGCCCGTTCCTCTACCTGTCACAACACAAAAGCCTGCCAGATTTACTTCACGAAAGTTGTTGTGAAAACGCTGACGAGCATCGTCGTGAGGGACGTAACAACAGAATCTTCTGACGTCATTGCTAGTGCGGTACCTTAGGGGAAAATAACTTTCATCCACGCCAAAGGTAGTCCCTTCGAGTGTGTGATGTTTGAAGGATTGATCTGAAAATTTTACTGCCACTTTTTCAGGACAGTAAATAAAACACATGTAACACAGTACGAGATGGTTTGTCTAGTGAAGTAATTCAACATTTACGCACCCGGTTCATCGAATCTACTGGGCCATAAAATGAAAGCCAAACAAAAACCAATTCCAATTCAAACTTCCACGAACGCGCGGCGGGTCTGGATGATAGATCGGGTCTTGATTAAGCCACAGCAACGACACGTACACAAATGTAACACAATCTGCTCGTTATTTGTTCTTTTTTACTCTCTCTCTCTCAACTGCAAAATAAGCAACTCTGCTAAAAGATTGCACTTCAAAGAATTGTTATGTCTGCTGGACGGGTTGAGGCTCTTGCTGTCCCCAGAGGGACTAATCCCACCGGGGGGACTTCCGACAGCGCTCGGAGGACACTTTATTTCTCCGTAGTTCGTTAAGCGTTTCTTCCACTGAAAACGAACCCATTAACACCACCTTTTTTAACACCAGCGGCGAGCAAGATGATAAGCCACCATTCATTGCCCTTTTTTTCCTCGTACGGGACGTGTCTTGGCGATGCTTGCCCCGATGTACGGCAACAAAACAATACCGAAGGAGAGATGTATGTGTATGTTTGCTGATCTGTGGCAGTGTGACCTTTTCGCGAAACTCATCTGCTGAGTGGAGCCTAACCAATCAGGCCGTCCGCCAACCGGGCGTGCTAATTTATTGTCCCCTGATTAAGGACACCGGGGCTTCGGGTTCGGCGAAGTGGTGCAGCGATTCGTAAAGCAGAAAGGCGCGCACAGCCACGAACAGTCTCGATAGTGCACATGGAGGGTACAGTCATCTTACCGGAAATGTATTAATAAGCGGCACACTCGGTTCACGCAAACGGCTTGATTGGTCGTAGTCCGTGTGCACCCCCGTTATGGGTGTTATTTTGAAGGAAAACTTACGCAGAAATGGGTAGCATTTCTTTCGTGAAAACAGAGGTGCCGAAATTATAATCAGCGTGTTCATTTGATGAGACGCTTTTCCTGTACAGAATTATGTCAAGCATTTCATGTAAAATGTTGTTGTCCAATATGTCCACATTGACATAATTATGGGCAGCTTTAGGTATTTATCGGCATGTGCGCATTAAGTGGAATGCAAACAATGTACTCATTTAACGCCTTTATTGTTTCGTTTTAGGTATTCTATTTGTACCAATAACAACTTTTATACAAGCGATTGCTATTTGTTTGCTTATAATGATAAAAATAGTAGTAAACGCAATCCACTCGTACAGATGGCCAGTTCAAGCAGCAAAGACTTCCAATTCAAATATATCTTTTTGAACGGATTTTTTTGCTTTGAAGTATATTTCTTTTCGACTTGAATCGAATCATAAACATAGGATAGGATAAGCCAGTACGTCATTGTTTACAGTAAATCTTTTAAACCAAACGTTATAAACACATTTAGTGAGGCCTTCCTGATCGCCTTAAGCTATGCAATTTGATGCCACATTTTTAAAACATACCATCAGGCGCACAGTATAGCTGAGAGTTTCTACAAAGGTATGCAGACTAGTCGACAACTTACCCGGTCTATTTCTGAAAAGCTTTTCACACAATGTTGTTCCTTTTTGGTATTTATAGTCTGTATCAATATTAAGGGTTTTTAATACGGAATTCCATTCAGCTTAAAATGTTGCATTTAGTTCAAACTGAGCCCCTTCATGATGAATCATGATTCTAGATTGTATATCAGTCGGATAGTCAGCGTTGCTATGCGGTAACAGTCTGGCTGGGAATCGATTCCATCCGGTCTTATTGGAGCCGACGCAGCTATCGAATAAACTACCCGTATGCCCCTTGTCATCAATGTATAATACGGAAAAAGAAACCTTGGCTAAGCAGTGTAACTCACGGTAACTTCATTTCAGAAAAATAACAGCACTCTTTTTTTTACAAACAAAAGCTTTGGTCGGGTGTTTGCAGCGAAAACTCGTGGCTTTCAGCTTTTACTTGCGCAGCAGTACGGGGGCAGCGACGGGTACGGACACGGCAGAAAGGTACGGATCGTAGGCAGAGTAGGCAACGTATGCGGCCGGCGCCAGGTTACCGTGGAACGTTTGCTCGTAAACGGTCGCATAGCTAGCGACGGCGGGAGCAGCAGCGGCAACGACCGGCACACCGGCCACATTGTACGCGAGGATGTCCGGTTTCGGTTCGGGCTTGGCCCAGGCACATCCAGCGACGGCAAGCACAACAAACAGGCAGATCTGAGAAAATAGATTGCGGAGGAAGAAAGTATGCACGGTTAGAAGAATTTTCGCTTTTCGTTTCGTATTTTCCAACAAAATTAACTTACAATCTTGTTCATTTTGATGCGGTTGCTGTTGGTTGTTTTGCAGTTGAGCTGGCTGAGAGCAGTTTGTTAGTGTAGCGAACGGCACTGACTGATGCTTGCTGGTTGGTTGCATTAATTATTTATACTGTCTTAAAATGAAGACTCGCACCGTTCGATAGGTTTGATTAATTCGGTCTGTTCATAATTGAACAGTCAAAACAGTGCTCTCCCACTCTGCCCAACCAATGTGTCTGCAGCGGCTGACGATTACGATGACTCGACCGCATGCAGCTCACGTACACGCACGAGCACTGCGCCCAGTGAACCTGAACCACGCACCCCAAAACCGGGAAGCCGAGCATAGCACGTACTAACTGCCCCGTTTTATCGCTTACTATTCGAGGGTGTTCCCTTTCGTGGCCGGGATTTGAGTTCGGTGCGGGTTTTGTTTGTCCCACCGCACTGACCTTAGGTTCGGTTAATCGAAAGCTCCACCTCAAGGGCAGCACTCCGGTTTTGGGGTGACGGTGAGCTTCGGTGACCATGAAATGTGCAGCCACATTGGGTCACACAAACCGCCCTATCGGTCAGTTTGTCAGCTGGATGGGATACGTTCAATCGATTGAAGCCATTTCGGCTGTCCACCTACGGGTACGTTTGTGATTGAACGGGGGATGGTTGCAGCTACGGCTGTCGGGATTGACCGGCTGGCTGGAATGTGAAGGAACGTCCCTGAAGCAGCAGGTAAGCAGTCCTGCGGTGAGGTTATTAACATGCCCCGTTTGATTGGGCCTGTCTGAAAGTGAAGGTTGTGTAAGGACAGTGTTACCTAGGGCTTTGTACTGGACCCGGAGGACACGTGGCCGGAATGTGAGAACGCACAGGACGGTTTAATGAACTGGGCTAAACAGATTAGACTTATGTCAGCGCTCGTTTGCTAGTTACATGTCTATGATGATCTCATGTCTATGAGATGATCAATGAACTTCTGGAAGAATGCTTGTGATGTCGAAAGGTTATGGTAGGATCTATTTTGTGTGGGAGAAGAAGTTCTTTTGTTGTTGTGGGATGTTTAGCAATAGGTCAAGATGTATTATTTTGGAGACAACTGATTCTATAGCAACCTAAGAATACATCTTCTGAGAGTATCATAAATAGCAAGTCTGTTGAAGAACTTCAGAAGCGCAGTTAAGCTAATATTCTATCAATTGAACGAGAGGCTTATATACTTAGACTTTTGTGGAGGACATGGTAGTTGCTTCAATTTTACTTAAGCTCCTTTTGCCGCCGACTCTTCGTATGTTCGTATGTATCTTCGCAGCGATGAGCGATAATTTCGAAGTACAAACATCAAACAGTAGGACACTCCCGTCACTATAAGCATCATCTATTGGAACTAAAAAATTACCTTATTATCGTATCTCTGTGACTACAATCCCCGACCTAGACCAACCAGTTTAGGTGGGCATTAGCAAGAATCATATTCAACCACCAAATAAGCATTACCATCTCTCTTTCTTGTACTCTCGCTACAAGAAAAACAGATAAATCGCCCCGAAATGTACTGTGTGTGTTTGAGTGTTTGTCATGGCGACCGCCAAAACAGTTTCCGATTACAGTTTCCGAAAAAATGGGGTTCGAAAATGGGCGCGCCATCACGCCCGCTTTAGTGTATCGCGTATCACCTGCAGTCATCGACCCTGGCGGGCACTGCGTGAATATCATCTGCTCTACGGCAAACCACAACTTGGCTACACTTTGTCTAATGGTTGCCATGGGTAAATAGGTAATAGGTAACTCAGTCCCACAGCAACGCATCCTGGGAGTCTGTTGATTTGGAACCGCAAGAAAATGGGCCTTCATTTGTGTGCTGTGGCGTTTAAGCAAAGGGAGTGGCCAAAAAATTGAGGAAGTTTATTTTATTTTTAGCTTGTGTAATTCACGTTTTGAGAAAAAGCAATTTGAAGTCTCATTAGTGGCGAGGTTAGTTTCCGGCTGCAAAAATTGGGAAGTCTATTTCCAGACGATTCTACCACGAATTGAATAACACAGGAAGGTGGGCCTAACCACCACCTTCAACGTTGTCTGTAAGATGCCAAATTAAAGTCTGAAAATAATGTCTGCAAAACGAAACAAAGTCTTAGAATTGGTCGGTAGCAATTATGTGCCACTCCAGCATCCGGTGAATTGCAAAAGAAGCTACACAAACAACCAACTTCCATCCCCTCCGATTCTTCCAGCCGGGTAATGAAGAATGGTCACGTTGTGAAGACGGCACAACCATCAGCGCACAACCCTTTCAGCAAACGCATATACGCAGCAGCGGTAAAAAATGTGAATAAAACACGGCCCAGGATATGCAGGACCACCCGGAATGGAAACGTTTTCCGGCACGGTGCCTACAAACAGGCGCAGGCCGTGCTGGCCACATTGTAGTGAAGATGCTTAAAATTAGCTGCCTGTCTTTCCTTCCCGTCCCGGGAGACGACGAAACAGCGCTTCTTTGAGTTTTCAATTTGCTTCAATCCGCGCCACACACACACCCACACACATTTTCTTCCCATACTTTTCCCACTGAACCTGTTCCCGTGCACATGTTTACGCAGATGCTTTCAGCGTGAGCCTATACGCGCATATACGCCCCGTTACCAACGGCAACAGTCCCGGCAACATCGGCGTAACACAGCATGTTCGTCCTGCCGTACAGCACGTTGTATCCCTTTTTTTGAGCCAGGCAGGGCGGCAGCATGAGACTCCGGGTGGACTGTGTGTGTGTGTGTGTGTGTCCGGTGCACGGGTTTTACCACACAGTGAACCGGATTGTGCAACGGGTGGGTTACGCGAACATGAGCATGTGTTAGTATCTTCAGTATTAAGTTTCTTCGTGCTTGCTAGACCACCGATCGTAGAGACGATCACGCAACTTGGAGTGTAATTGATGGTCCTAATAATATCCTACCTCAAACGGGAGCGGGGGAGATACGATTTCCGTGCCGATGTGTCTCAATAGAGAAATCGGTTACCTGCCAGCCTTCGGTCCAGCTCTTTGGCTGGCTGGTGAGCGTAATCCGAAATTAAACGATCCACCAAACGAAACACAGTCCCTTCCGGGCACGAGGCAAAACCGCGTTAAACCGCGTGTTGTGCCACGAACCGTCACCGCCGCCAATATGGCAAAAACGTGGTCAATGGCAAAAGCGTTCAGTGGTTTTGTGTGTGGGCGCTGCCATTGAAAAACAACAGCCACTAGACACACTCTATTGCAGCGAGTCCGTTGGCTTCCTTTCCCTGGTTGCACCCTCGAAGTGCTCGATCGAACGGAGCAGATTGTTTTCGCTTCGTATGCGAATTTCTCTATTTTGTTTTGATAAAACCCGGGATGGTCGTGCCCGGGAAGCGGTAGCATGGGACTGGCCCATCATCTTCGTCATCCTTCCATCCCCCCCTACAAAGTTGTTGTTTTAAGACTGTTTATCCTGCGTGCGGGATTGAGCAGGATGAAAGGAAGCAGCCACACGACAGAGCGAGAGAAAGAGAGAGAGAGAGAGAGTGGAAAAATGATACTAGCCCGAAAATATAAACATATCAGTCAATTTGATGCGCTACGGAGAAGACGGAGACTAAAAATAGCACCCAATCAGTTGTCTTTTTCATGGATCTCAAGGTTTTCGCATCAGCATCGGATACGCAGCAGCAACAGCAGCAGCAGCAGCCGCAACAGGAAGCGCTCCGGGAAAATAATAACACCATTACGCGTTTGGCGTTTGCCTCCTTGGCGGCACTATGCTATCCCCCGGGGGGAAGCTTCCAAGAAAACACACAACAAACTAATACGAAAAAAGAAGGAAAAACTTAGTGAGGGATGCAGAGCGAACTGAGCCTCAAAAGTGACCTTTTGGGGAGGAATTTGCGCTTTTGCAGAATCTTTGTCAACTCGGTTGCGAAAGCTTTTAACCGGTGAGTTGCTTCGTCAAAACACTGAAGTTAGCCTTTTGGGATGATGTTTTCATGTGTTTGTTTTTCTCTGTCCCTTCCGACCACATATCTTGTCTTGATGTCATGCATCTCTGCGTGTGTCCATGACAGCATGGTAATTGAATTATAATATTTTAGCATGAAAAAGGTTCTGGTTTGCGTAAATGAGGCCCTCTTTTTACCACCCCAGAGGCAGAGGGTTTGGTGTCTCTTTTTTCGTTGTTGCTGTATCTTGCTGTACCTTTGTCGCTCATTTCACCCACAAACAACACCGAATAGGGACGAATTGGTGAATAAAAAATGGAACGGCATTCATACATTATGTACCCCGAGAGTGCTTGGTTGTGTTTCCCTTTTTGTTCTCCTTCGTTTACTTACGTGTCGAGAAGATTCTTTTCTCCCGGCGTACCTCGAATCGAATCGGGTTATTCATCAGGCTAAATGAAAAGAACTCTCACCGCCGACGACACCAGCGACGATACAGCACATGAGGTCATCAGTTGGTGCCGAACTGATTTGATTCGGTTTGTGCAGCAAACTTTACGCCCCGAACTCCGAACGCCCCCCGAAACCGGCGTAATAGCATTTGGGTTTCGTCAAAGTTTTGTGTGCCGTCACATTCGCTTTGTGCGCGTCAGCCAAAAGGTCAGGACGGCTCGGAAAGCATCTGCTGCCTCGCTAATGGAAATTATACTCATCCACCACCACCATCACTCCATGTAAAATTAGTGCCAAATCGGTGGCCTGAGCCAAGCTGGGAGCCACATTAAGTGCTGTTCCTTCATCGAACAGACTGATCGGTCGTAGGGTCCGCTCTTCAACGGCTTATCCAACGCCTGTCCGGAAGTATTAGAGGCGGGTGCTCTTGGGGGACGTTGGACGTGAAAGAGGGATGTTTCTCCATCAATATGATTTATTGATGAAGAGCAGCTTAATCTCGGCAATGTTGCTGTCGCTAAAGTGCTTGCTAAAAATAAAAGCTACGCTTATTAGATTTCACTTTACATTCTGAGGTTGATGGGAGAGTTGGTGCCCTTTTTGGAGCGCTTTTGTGGGGTTGTCAAATGGGCATCAAATGATCATGTATAAAAGTTTAATGAAAATGGTGTAGTATTAGCTGTAGAAACATCTAGATGTGTCTAGACTAGTGTTGGGTAAAGTGCTACTGTGCGCACTGTGCGCACAGCACATCATACTGTGCGCACAGCACAGCACAGTGCTTGAAGTGCGCATTGTGCTAGCACAGTGCGGAAGTGCTAGCACAGTGCTAGCACAGTGCGGAAGTGCTAGCACTTTTCGCACAATGCGCACACTTTGCACAGTGCGCTCTCTGAGCACACTTTTCGCACAGTGCGCTCTCTTCACACAGTACGCTCTCTGAACACACTGCACTGCAACACACACTGCATGCAAACTTACTGAGAGAACGCACCGTGCTGAGAGAACGCACTGTGCTGAGAGAGCACACTGTGCTGAGAGAGCGCACTGTGCGAAGAGTGCGCATTGTGCGAAGTGTGCGCATTGTGCGAAAAGTGCTAGCACTGTGCTAGCACTTCCGCACTGTGCTCAGAGAGCGCACTGTGCGAAAGTGCTAGTACTGTGCTAGCACAACCGCACTGTGCTCAGAGAGCGCACTGTGCGAAAGTGCTAGCACTGTGCTAGCACTGTGCTAGCACTGTGCGAAAGTGCGCACTGTGCGCACAGTGCGCACAGCACACTTAGGGCAATGTGCGTGTGCGCACAGCACACTGAATTGTGCTACTTTACCCAACACTAGTCTAGACATCTTGAATTCCAAGCAATAGAAGGATATTATTGCTTTCAGTACAACTTGTGATGTACATTACCCGTATCTTTCAAGCACTGGATTGTCGTGTACACGTAATGGAGATTTTTTTATATGGCGTAAACGTTCTACGCGGGCATGCTGGCCTATTCAGGCTTTTGAGACGTAATCCATTACCACGCAGCCGGATAGTCCAATCCTTGCTATGGAATGACGGTCCAGTGTAGGCTTGTACCCGTGACGGGGATGTTATTGAGTCGTTCGAGTTGACGACTGTATCACGGGATCGCCCCACGGGACGTAACGGAGATATTGAATGCCGATTGTTCAACAAATATTGGAGAAGATTCGAAAGATTCGTCAACGATTTAGTATAATTCAGACATTTTTTAGAAGAAGTCCAATCAGTCATGTTCTTTCTCATGTCGTATTAGAGCTTATTCGGTGTTCTGCCTTCTTAGCAGTGGGAGATTAACAAGAGTGAAGACCCTAAGCGATCACCCGATTCTAGGCCTTTCTGTTGAGTGAGAAGTTGATTGAAGAATGCTAACCCATAGAAAGATTGAGAAGTCAATTCAATTGTGAGCGAAGAATGGGTTCCTTTTCTCGATGCTCCTTAAGACCTTGAGGCCTCACGTGGCAGCTGATGAAAAAGAGGACAGAACAGTGACCTATACATGGAGACAGAACATTTAATACGAAGATATCAAACAATAATCCAACGTTCACAGTTGTAACTATGTCTAATGTAATTCTCAAAGTGGGGTCTAATGCTTAAAGAGCTGCTACATTTATCACATAGGGAAAGCAACTTCACCTGCTACCAAGAGGTCCAAAACAACATCAACATATTACAATGGTGCAAAGAAGAATTCAATCTGATAAGCATTAGATTTCCCTGTGATCAGACACGAACTCTTCCAAACTCTACAGCTACCCTTGCTACAACCTAAAATACATCCCTGCCCATGGTTCAATGAAGCGATTCCCATAAAATGTATCTCTCTCGCTAGTGTGTTTCCCCACCCTCGTTTTTACACACGTCACAACAGGTGCGCGACACATCCCAGGTGGTCGGTTACACTACAAAGCCACTCACCGAGCCCGTAGTACATCCGTCTGGGATGCTAATTTAATTAGACGTCACTGCACCCATCCAGCTGTCTCTGGCCAGCAACCAGCGCAACACAAAAAGGGTTCTTCTTGCGAAGGCCTTCTGCTTCCCTACCATCGGCAAAGGAATCTGTGACCGACTGATCTACGCTCGGTGGGGTGCTATTTTAAACGCTTGCAATATCCTTTTACTCTCACACCTCGACCACCCCCCCCCCGCACCTTGGCTGGCCACAACAAACGACGGCGCCGCGCGAGCGTTTAGAGTGGGTTTTTTTTTTTATTTTTGACTTGCTTGCTTCCTTGTTTTTCCGTCCACACGCCATTGACAAGGGTTCTTGTTTGTGGCGTGTGATGGCACAATCTCTTAACCAGCTTTCCCCAATTGCCAAGCTCAGGGCCGTAGTTTCTAACCCTTCTGTTTTTGGGCCTTCTTCAATGGCACCCAGCACAGTGCCTTTGCCGCACACATTCCGATGATGGAAAATGTTTACCTTTCTGCTGTTGAGCGAGGGCGTGCGCCTCTCGGGAAAGGATAGCGGGTATGGGATGAAGGGCAGAAAGGACGGAATGGGTCATATTTTTGGATCAAAATATTGAACATTTTGGCATCGTTTATTTTTAGCAATCGGTTCAACATTCCAACATGAACGTCGTACCCAACAGACCCCGCACGAGAGCCCACGGATGACGGATGAATGAAACGTGCCAGAATGACAGGGAGACTTTATTCTTTGCCGGAATTTGCTTTCTTTCCCTTTTCGTTGTGTATGTGTGTGTTTTTATGCTACTTTCTTCTTCACTTTTTTTTCTGATAAGCTATCGACCGGATATTGAAAAGCTCAGTCCTCAATATCGATCCCGTCTGCGGGCGAACACAGTTTCGGTTATCAATTTCATTTCAAACGCTCTCAATTAGGACTTTGATTCTAGTGGCTGGGTGTCTGTCTGTTTCCACCTTCTCGGAGGAAGCTCATAATGCTTCCCACTCTCTCTCTCTCTCTCTTTCGTTCAATTTCGTTGCTGAATTTGAAGAAAATTCGCGGAAATTGCCCTTCTGCTGGTGGGTGGTAGGAGTTTTTTGTGTTGATTCGTTACTGCGTTACTTTCACTTGTTTTTTGTCCCCCCTAATGCGATTCGTCAACGTTCATTTACATCGTCATTTGCATGTTTTCTCTCGCTCGCTACTCTTCCTATCATGTTTCTGTACCTTACCTTCAGCAACTACGCTTTTCCTCTTGCTCGACGGGATGCGCGTCGTCATCAACGTCGTCCTTCGTCCGTTCGGGATGAGGTTGTGTTGTATTGTTGTTTTTTTTATGTTTTTTGTCGTTCTCTCCCTTGTCTGAGGAAACTTTACGGCCGGACAACACGCAGAAAAGATGACGACAAAACCACTTCCTCCTACGGCTGCTGGCAACTTAAGTACCTTGGAACTGCTTGGACAGCGTAGTATTAGATAAGCAAATTTTTGTTTTGTTAGTGTAATTGTTTTCTTCTAGCTATGGGTTTCGTGGCTTCGTTTTCGCCATCCTCCTCGCGTACTCTTATCTTAGACGTCTGTTTTCTACTCCTGCGTATTTAGTTTTTCCACCGCATTTCCCCCCACAAATTCTTTGGGAGGTAAAAGTTAACCGTTCGTTTTAACGCTAAGCCACCTCCCCGCATCGGTCGGGCTTGGCTTTTGCGTCGTCATATTTGAAGTTGACTTCCGACTTGCGTCACGACACCGTGACACTCTTGTTGTCCGAGGTGAGGTGGCTAAAGTGTTCGTAGATAAACGGTTTTATCTGACCCGCTTGATCTTTTGCCGATCTTCAGCGGTGCTACAGGTAAGATGGTATCATCTCACCTATTGCGTCGCCGTTACGCTCGTCAGGGTCACTCCAGCAATTATGCTCGTTAGACCAAACAACCAAGGTCTATTTTTATTCCCCTCCCCATGCTTCTGTGGGGCGTTGGGATGCACAGTTATCAAAATTTATTCAATAACTCATCTGCTGTTGCTCGGCGCGAGAGCGTCTTTATTAAATTATACTCCAATTTGGTTAAGAGAAGAATGATTGATTAAACGCGTAACAAAGTCAAATGGATTATTTGTTGTGGTGCTTAAGGTAACTTGGTTAAATGAACTTTAAGGGCGAGTACCTGCTTATGCAAAGTTTGTAACCGCTGGTGAGTTACTTAGCGTTCTTTTTGGTATTTAACAGTAATTAAATTTGGATCTCGAAGTTATTAAGACCCATAGTGATTTAAGGCAAACATCGATGAAATCTACTCATGGTCCGTAACGCTGTATTTCCAATCTAAGCTCATATTTTCACTTGTTTTGTACTTTTTATTCTATTTGGCTACTAAACTGCGTTTCACAATGATAGCCTCACCTAGTTCTTGTTGATTTAAGGCAATTAAAAATAAACGGATAATTTTGAAAAAAATCTCTTGTTTTCCAATGCGTTTGAACAAACTTGTACCTGAAAGAATTTCCAAACAATGTAAGAAACATTTCTTGATCAATAAAAAAATACTTGAAAAAGGGGGCGTTTCAAAATGATAGCTTCACTTCGATATTTCATTGAAAACTAACGGAAAACATCACATATTGATAAGTTTATTTAAATCTAGTGATCAGTTGAACCTCCATTACGGTTGATCACCTGAAAATCCGTTTTGGCATACTTTCGGTAAGATTTAGCAAAAACTGAACAGACAAGGTTCGCCAGGCATACCTAATCGCTTCTTCCAGATGCTGTACGGTCTCATAATGTTTCCCATCTTCATATACTTTTCGAACTATCATGCTCCAGACGTGTTCGGCAGTATTTAGAGCAGAGGAAATGACTGGCCAGGCATTCTCTCCAGGATATCCTTTGTTTTCTTGCTGACATGTACGGAAGCGTTATCTTGTTGAAATATCAACTGGTTATTGTTTTATATGTTCAAGTGAGGTTTCAAATGATTGCCTATGATATGGATGCATATATCACTGTCCATTCGTGTTGGAACAATAGCCAAATCATACTTTCCATAGCTGCTAAATCCACCCCATATCATTACAGAACCGCATTCAAAATTAATTGTTTATTTTTAATTATCGTAAATCAACAAACACTAGGTGAGGCTATCATTATGAAACGCAGTGTATATTGAAGTAGTTACTAGTTACCTGCGTAGTTTGAGTATTTAAATAATGAGTAATTATTTCACTTATACCCAATTAGTCTACCCTTCAAGATGCCTTCATATTAAGTAGGGATTATTTTATTCTTCTTCTATTTGGCGCAACGTCCTACGCGGCCAACACAAGATTTGGGGGACTTGTTCAGTACCACGCAACCGAAGAGTCAGTCCTTGCTACGGAGGGACGGTTCATTCTGTACTTGAACCCAAGACAGAAATGCTGTTAAGTCTAAATGGATAACTAAACTTAAGTTCATTTGTAAGATGTTTCTTTGGTTCGATATGGCGAAGTTCTAGGCTGTTCGGAGAACTCTGATATGTATAGGGGTAGTGATACAAATGCCGCTTTATATACCATACATGCCATAACCATAGGACTTTTTTTCTGGGAAAATCAATAATTTTAAAGACTTTGAAACTAACTTCTTAATCTTAAAATGTTTTTTGGAACCAGCAGTTGTTTGAAGGTCGACTACATCAGTGAACAACATTGAATGGAAAGGAGTTTGACGCGTTCCAGAATCTGGAATTCCAATTCTTCAATCTTTTGGTTCATTACTTCTTCAGCATTTTAGTTCTGTTATATGATTTTAGAGGCGAATTTGCAATCAGCTTGAACAACTGAAAAAAGGAGATATTTGGGATATAGAATAGGACCGAACGATGTTTTTCCACAAGGTAGCAGACACAAGAAAAGTTTACAAAAAATCATGAAAGACATCAATGTATAACAGCAGAAAGGTTGAATTTCGGATATTTGTTTGTCTACTTACAAAGCACACAATATTTGTTTTGTTTTAGTTTGAATTATTATTTTTAAATATTTATTTACAAAAAACCCCACTCGGACAATTGTTTCTATTGCCGCAGTGGCATTTACACCTTTCTTTGCCTCGCCATATAAGTTTTGGCCCGATAGCTCTACTCTAACTCTTACTTTAACGATAGTTTGATTTTCTCTCTCTCTCTCTCTCTCTCTCTCTCTCTCTCTCTCTCTCTCTCTCTCTTTCTCTAATGCACAAGTCAACGAATCTTACATCTCGCTCGCCCTACCCACTCTCTGCACCCTCCGTTTGCCTAATCGAATCGCGAAAAAGAAGCTACGATCGTATCATAAGAGAATCGTTCAACACTACAGTTGCCTAGAGCTTCAACTCAACTCAAGCTTCGACTCAACCCGTCGCCCGTCGCGTGTCTCCGATCGAGTAAGAATAATTGCACTTTTTATCGCAAATAGTTTTGTCTTAGTAAGGTCGGAGGAAGGGTAGTGTGCCCGTACTATTTTACAATTTATCTGCATTTCGGTGTGCTCAAATGGGGGAGGAATGTGCAAGCAGTAGGCAGTAGTTGCGAAGATCTAAAGAGACCGAAAGCGCTTGTGATTCTGTGTTTTTTTTCTTTTTGTTTTACTTATTATTACTAAGGTACATGGCGTCTCCGGCCGCGCCATCCCACTAAACCTCCATCCACGCTCGCTCTACTAATTTAGAAAACTTATGTATCAGTGATCCCAATTGTTGCCTTAGTTTTGGTGCAAGAACTCACGTGCTTCGTTTAGTTCACTTTCGTTTCAGTTCTGTGTTTTTTACATTTCCGTGGCTTAGTAGACGAAAACAGTAATGATATGGTGTTTCTACCGGCGCTCATTTCACGCACACTCTGGCTAGCCCTTCAGCGGCCATAGTAGCCGCAGCAGACCGACGATCGTGGCACTCGCTGCGTCGGCAAACCGGAGATGCCGCGCAGATACGTGTAGGAGACGGGCCGGCGCAGGATCTTCTTGGGCGGCGGTTTGTTCGACTCTTTGCTCAATCGTTCACCGCCACCGTTGGCTCCATTGTTGGCACTGCTGGTGCTGAACAGTGAACACTTGGACTCAGCCCTCGATTCACGGCCCTTCAGGTGGAGCAGATTGTTGACCGAGCTGTTGCTGCAGGACAGTGATCGCGACCGGATCGGTGCATTGATCGCTAAGCTTTCCAGAAGCCGCAGCACGGACGAACGTCTCGATTTGCGTCGGTTTTCCTTCGCCCCTTCCGCACCGCTCTGCTCACCCTCTTCCCGGCCATCGTCGCTTCGCTTGTTGGTGTTGGAGCCCGTTTCGCCACTGACGCCCGAATCGCTGGACGCACTCGAGAGGGCCTGGTTGGAGAGCTGCAGCTGGAGCTTACGGCCACTGGGGCGCTTGCTGCCCGTTGGCTGGTGGTCCCGCTGCTGCTGCTGCTGGTGGTCACTGATCGAGGAGCAAGAATCGACGGACGAGCTGCGCGAGTCTTCATCCTCCCCGTGCACACCGAGCTGATCGAGCTCGTCGGCGTCCTGCGACTTGAGGCTTATCTTGCGGTACACACTCTTGAAGAAGCTGAACGACTTCTCCTTGCCGGGCGAAACGGACGCCGACATGGGCGAGACGCTGCGCGTGGACGGGGTCGGTGTGTCGATGTAGTACCCGTCCATTGGTTCGGGCGTGCTGCTCTCGGCGTGGCGTCTGTGGCGCCCGTTGCTGCCGGTGTCCAGTTTGTCCAGCGTCATCATCATGTTCTCGAAGCTCCGTTCAATAGCAACACCACACACACAGCTCACACACACTCTTCAAACTGCTCACAAAAGTGTCTCTATTCTATTCGGGACTCACTGTTGCGCGTGAGACAAGTCCACGCAAAAATGTCTCTTTTTCCTCACGCTCACTTTTATGTTTCGTATCACACAAACACACACACACACAATTTGGTTTGTATCCGTTTCCACGATGGTGATTTGTATAAGAAGAGTTCGTTCTGTTCGGTTTGGCTCGCCAATTCAAACACACTCAGTCTCCTTAGCTCTGCTTTGCTGTAATTTCCCAGGTATGAAAGCTTTCCCAGTTCAACTGCTGCCCAGACTAACAACTGAATGTAAAGCTTCCCTCAGCATGGTCGTCTTATATAGAGTTTTCCAAACCGCCGAAACCAACGAACGCGTACATAGAGCACGAACGCACCCGAACGCTCCCGAACGGCGCTCAGGAAGGATGCTTCGGATGCTGCGACGTCCCGACTACCTGCTGCACAGTGATGCCGAAGTGAGAGTGAAAGCATATGGCTTCGCGGCAACAACAACAACAACAAAAAACTAACTTCCTTTGGATGGGGTTGGTCGTCATGGGAGAGGGTCTGATCACGCGGCTGATGCCATCGCGGTGGTATTGGGCACGGTCTCCAGGAACAGGGCAGAAAGGCACAATGCACAATGCCTCCAAAGTAGTACGGCTTCCTAAAGAGGAAAGAAGTGGCCAAAGTTAACACCGAACACTGTAAATCAGTTCGATGTGTGGGGGAAGACTTCTCTCTTGTCTCTCGGGGGTGGGAGGAAGTGCAATGGTGACTGATCTGCTGCAACTGCGCGACGGTGGAGTTCCGCAGTTCCTCGCAGTGGTGGAGTAGAGAGAGAGAAAATAAGGGCCGCATTTAAATCCTTTAGGCTCTATTTCACCATCTTCGCCGTGGTTTAAATTGTACCAGTTAACCTATTTACACAAATATATGCTGCATCCCGCCGTGACTAACAATCGTAGCGCTAGTTTTATGTGGAAAACAAGCACCTACCGAACGCATTAGATAATCACGATCTGGCGGCATGGTGGCTGTGAGCTCCGTGGGGCGCGCGAATTCCCAGAACGGCTATGCGGGTCGCGCCAAGTAGAGAAATCATACCGTAACCAACATTTTCGTCCGTTCCTCCATAGGCACATAATAATTCGAAATTGAGAACGCGAGAACACCAGTAGCAGTAGCTGCGAAGCAATCAGATTGGAGTCAGCAGTGTGGCTCATTTCGTAATTTGTGCGAGTGCGTTTTGACCTAATTTTAAGCGCGGAGAAAACAAAATTCATACTGCCTCTTATCAATGATACGTTGGTGGAGCTGGTGCCGAGATTAAGAAGGAGGGGGTTTTATGATGCCGCTAGGGTAACACAATTATTTTGCAAGTGCCTATCTACTTACTGTGCGATTATTTCCACCAAAAATAGCAGCGCACGGAAGTATGTCAGCGGTATTGCCCTAAAAACTTGAATTTTGTGCTATTAAATGTGTTTGAATTTTGCGTATGATGATACATTACATGGAAATGGTGGGCATATTTACCTTTTTAGGTTGTCAATTTTCATTTGAAAAGCATTTTTTTTTTAATTTTAAAACTTGCTCGTTTGGTGGTTAACTATGAACAAATTTATTACAAAAGAAGGCATAGGCTACTATGTCTAGGATGCGAAATTCTGCTGTGGCAAAACCACTGTTTGGTAGTCATAGCCTACATTTTACTACATTTCATTTCAGCTTTTGGGATACGGCTTTTTCAATTGCATTGTTTTCTAACGGAAGGAAAAATGCCATTCTTTGATTAGATTTAACGTTTAATTTCACCGTTGGTGCACATGCAATCATTTGCAATTATGTGTCGACAAAATGCCGAGTCCTATCACTTAGTAAAGCTCGCGAGCCTTCTCGGTACAGCTACATCATTGATGAAATTCGTATTGAAACCGTTAAACTTATTAGGGATCTAGGAATCATCCTTGACACGAAACTGAACTTTAACATGCAGAGGAAATTGTAAACAGTGGCAACCAGCTTCTAGGATTGGTTCAACGAGTGGTTAGAGATTTTAGGGACACAATGTGTGTAAAGGCTGAGTATGGCAGTTTAGTCCGTTCAGTGATTGAATATGCGCAGGTTGTTTGGAAGCGATCCTCTCAGCGCTTATCTGACCGCCAATACAACGCAGACTCACCCGTTATGCTTTGCGTCTTCTCCCAGGGAAACCAGGCAGTCAATATCCATCCTATGAAGCACGCCTAAAGCTTCTTGGGTTGAAAAAACTCAGTGACAGGCGTCGTATAGCGCAGCAAATGTTTGTTGGAGGTCTCTAAACGGGGAACATCGACTGTCCATCCCTACTCCAACGACTGGACATCTATGCTCCAACGGCCCCTCTACGCCCTCGACATCTGCTTAATGAACCTCGTCGTCAAACAAACTATGGCTCGGGAGGCCCTATAATCACTATGTGCAGGGTTTTTAACAAAGTCTACCAATTTTTCGATTTTGATGCGTTTCTAAAGTCGTTTACAGACAATATTTTCGCCAGGATATAGTCCAGTTATGTTTGTAACCTAAGTTAAGTTTACACCTAAGAAAATTCTTCAGGACTATAACTGTCCTTCAATAAAGATTTAATAATAATAATAGCAAAAATAATAATAATAATAATAATAATAATAATAATAATAATAATAATAATAATAATAATAATAATGATAATAATAATAATGATGATGATGATGATAATAATAATAATAATAATAATAATAATAAAAATAATAATAATAATAATAATAATAATAATAATAATAATAATAATAATACTAATAATAAAACCGTCAATACCCTTCACATAGCAAGCATGCCATGATTTCAAATGAATAACGTTCCGTCAAATTAGAAGCTGTTTTCTGCAGTACATATCAATTCTACTATGTGATAACGCGCATTAGTTTTGTTCCTATACTCCTATACGTTTAAGTATTGTATCGGTTCCTCGACCTTCAAAGGTTTGCGAGACAGATGAAGGCATATTTTTTGAATCGCAATATTAATATAAACAGAGCAGTTTCAGACCCAACAAGGGTTCAGGAGCATTTCTAGGATCTTTATAGGTACAGGATATGTTCGAAGCCCGTTATGGGTACATGATTTAGTATCAGTTCTCAGAATCATAAAGGTTCATAATTAATTCCATGGCTGCTATGAGTTTGAGATTCAGGGAGATTCCAGGACTGATTAGTATTGAGTATCGGCTCCAGCACCGGTATGTGTTCATGATTAGTTCCAAAAGCCGGTATAGATTGGGGTCAATTCCAAAATTGCTGTAAGTTCCGTGTTTGTCTGAGAGCCAATATGCGTTCTGTTCAAGTACCACCAGGTCCGGATGGTTTGAGGATCCGTTTCAAAATCGCTATGATTTCGTAATCCAGTTCCAGGATCAGTATGGAATCAGCTCCATTGTCGAGATCACCACGTTCATGATTAGTACCAATACTGTTATAGATTTGTGATCAGTTCCAGGACCGGCCTGAGTTCGTAATGCGTGGAATGCGTGGTACTGAATAAAATCTCGAAAGCCTGCATAGGCCGACATATCTCCGTAGGACGATTACGCCAAATAGAAGAAGAAGAAGAAGTAAATCAGAACCTTAGTTTCCTCGGGATCTGTCCCAAGAGTGGGGTTATGTTAAAGATCAATTCCAGCCCCAAATATGGTATGGATTCGAGACAAGTAGCTGGTCCGCACGGTTTGCGGACAATACCTGGTTGCACGGTTTGATATGGTTTTCTGATCCGTTCCAGTACCTGTATAGCTTCAGGATCAGTTCGAAGAGCGGGAGTTAAGTTCGGGATCTGTTCTAGAACACGCATGCACCCATGCATGCAACGTGATTTATGACGTTTATGGTGGAAGCCTACCGAAAACAAAACACCAATTACAGTCCTCGCAACAATATCCCAGCAGGCGTTGAATGCGCTTCTACGCGTACAAATCCTTCGAAACTTTTCCCTACTGTGTATGTGTATGTGTATATGTATGCATGTGTGTGTGTGTGTCTTACCAGTTGAAAAATAGTTGAACACGTCAACAGCGAGGAATTGTTCTCATTCATACACCTGATCGGGCACAGAAACACAATCCAATCGGTATGTATTGGATACTAAATAAATTCCACATACATTCCCAGGAAAAACGTTTGCCCTTTGACCGTGCCATGTGATTTCATTATATAATTTAAAAAACGGTCCCTCCAAGTACGTCAGAGGAATCGCTAACTTTTCACACCCTTTTCAGGTTTGTGACCCCCTACCGTCGCCGTGACAGAGGGGAAAACTAACGACAGTGCGCGGTGCATTCCCACCCAACGGCATCGACACGGTTTCGGTACGTTTACCGCGAACGCTGCTTTACAAGCCGGCCGGCCGGCCGCACAAAGATCAGGAACTTCTCACGTGCAAAGTAAACTCACGTGGACACTCCTGAATGGAGGGTGGGGTAGCAAGCAGGAAACGGAGAACTTACTAGCAGCCGGTTTGGAAAACGTTGCCTATTGTAAGCTTGAAAGTAGATGGAAGGTGGGGTCGGTGAAAAATTAGCACCATCAATGAATGGCAAATATGGTCGTTCGTGGTGCACCTGTTCCGGTGGTGGAACCGTGACGTGATTCCACATGGCATCGGCACCGGATAACCCCAGCATGTAGAGGGCGTAAAGTTGTGAACTACGCGTGTAAAAATGCCCAGTTTTAAATTGCCCCTTTTATTTCCTTTTCCAGTTCTTTATTACATCTCTGCGCAATGTCACCGTTAGTACAGGAAATCCGCTACGACCGCGCCAGGACTCGGAGGAATCAAGGGGATGGCCTGATACTCGGAGACGGTACTAATGCCGGGTGATTGGGGTACTACCTCCTGTACCGTCACTACCGGTCCGGGCAGCACAGCAGCAACACCGAACGGGACGGCATACGGTACGGTGGATGGCACTAAAATCGCTCCCGGCTTACAGTTGACCACGGTAAGCAAACACAGCAACAGGAACTAAAACAGAATTAAACGGGTTGTGGATTAGTTTTTTTTAGCTCGAGGGAAGGATCTGCTGGTACCTACGCTTCGCATTGTATATCCTGAGGAATCGACGTCAACGTCTGACTGAACCGATCCGCGGTCGCAATGACACGATGCTTAGACGGCAGCAACGGGTATGTCGATGGCCGGACCGAGCGAATGCACTTTTTATAGTGCGTGACGCGTAACGCTATCGGTAAACACGGACCCAACAACGGCCAAACAGGTTACTGTCGCCGCGATTGTTCGGCATCGTCCAGAACGCTTCCCTGCCTGCTGTGATTGATCTTGGAGCTATTTTGAGCGCTTGCCGTGCAACATCCAACCAGCCCAGCTGGCAGGTAATTGCCGATTATCATATTCCGATGCTACTGGTTGCTCCACCATCATCGCCATCTTCATCATCATCATTATCATTATCCAGAAAGGGAGAACGGGAGAACATATACACACACAAAAGGGACTTGGTGGGTGTACCGTTGTGTTTACGCAACGATAATCGTCACAACCTGATGCAACAATAACTCTCGGATGGACGGCGACATTGAGCTCGAAACAGGGGAACATTCTCCCTGCCCCGGTCTGGCTCGATGACATTGAACGAGCGCCGTGCATCAGATCAGATCAGATGATTGCAGTTTCCGTTTTCTCCACTCTCCAATTATGCAGTGTGACGCGGGAACGGCTGATGGAGGTGGATGTGCAGGGCAACAATGTTGATGTGATGTGACGGAAGGGGTGGTACCGGGGACGGTGTACGTTGACCCGAAATCAATGAACTTGTGGTGGCGTTCGTTGTTATTGTTTTTATGCTTCGGTCTACTCGTACGTTCCAGAATGCGTACGTGGGACGGTTTCTGGCACGTATCTGGTCGACGGACGAGCCCACTGTGAGCTCACGCGTGTGCTTGAGTTCTTTTTTTTTGCCCAATAAGTGTGTTATGTTTTAGGGCGCTGTAACAAGGGAATTAATTACACACATAGGGATAGGTGCGAGGTTATGATGGTATCGTTAAGAAGCGTGTATCACATTCGTATGCTGTAATGGGAATCGTTCGAAAGAATTGCTCTCGTTTGCTAATGAGTGGAAAGAGTGAAAGATAGCACAATGACGTATGCATTGTAGAAGCAATCATTCCAGTAGAGTCAAATTCAGTATTACGTATTTCAGTTTGTAAAGGGAAGCTGTTAAACACCCCGCTTGTATGGGTTTGTAGGACCTATGCGACTATTCCTATTCCTATTCCTAATCCCGAACAGGTGAATCACCCTGGTGATAATGCGGATAGCTTCCCATGTTTTGCTATTGACGTAACATGTGCTCCATTGGGGCAAGTGCATCTTCATTAATACAGTTCCTGATGATTGGGTATAGATTTCTTCGTCATAGCATAACTTTCAACGTTTGGCATAACTTAAGCATAACTTAAGTCTGGATGGGATTAATTCCATTCTTTCTCTCGCTGTCGCTGTAGTTTCTTGGCGAGGTATACGACCGGTATCTTCAAAAGATGCCCCGACCATCGTTTCCTGCCGGTATTCATCTCCGTTCATATGCCCGATTTGTTTAGCAAGCATATATTTCATCGTTTGCCTCTACATTCCATACAAGAACTCACACACAGTCCAGAGATGATCCGAAGGATGTGTCGCTCAAACACGTCTATTGTGGTCCAGGACCTGTGTCCATAGAGGAGGATATCATGCGGTCTCAGTGTCTTATGGATCTCAGCCAGCAAGTGAAGGCAGATTCCCCAGTACAATGCGTCTTATAAGATCATTGCTGATGTCGATGTCATTAGATACCAGAGAGGTACTATACCACTTAAATATCTCTCTTTTATTTGGAGCAAGCAATGTTACAGTGATTTTTTTTTAAAGATTTTTGGTTGTTTCCCGAAAATTCTTTGGTTGCTTCCCATATTTTTTTGATGGGTTCTCACGATTTTTTGAGCCAATTTCCCAGAATTGTTTGGTTCAATTGCATTGATGTCCCATCGCACGAGCCCGAAAAATGATGGAAACCAACCAATAAACCGTGGACAATTATCATGTATCGGCCAACTCCTGGCTTTATCATTACCCTTTAGCAAGTCAGTCGTACATATGGGGCGGGCGTTTGTTACCTTGTGCAGGTTGACGACTTATAAGGTTGAGCTTTAGAATCCGCCATAAAGGACTTTGATAACCCGGTACATATTTGCTTGAAGTAAGCTAGTCCAACTAGATAGCGATGCCCAATTTGTAGGTTTTTTCGGTCGGAACGGTTAGATATATTGTATCGGTCAAAACGATCATAATTGTCGGAGTATTGTCCCAACACTACAGCATGATCGAGCATGTGCTCATTGTGTCTAGAACAAGCTCTGTTATTCAAGATGACGAGTGTCGAGGGCAATTCATGGTTGCAGTTGCCAGTTGTCATTTTATTTACAAAAGAGTTCATCTCTCACAATTTAGCACGTTCACGTGTCTGTTTTTCGAGTTATAATAGACTGTTTATTTTTCAATTTAGATTGATCTTGGTTTATAATTGGATAAATAAGAGCTTTGATACAAAATACCAACAATTGTATTTCAATGAATGTTTCAACAAGGGTTGCTTATATTAAAAGGTTGCAGTAGTAAAGGCGTCAGCCAGCTTTAATTTAGCGGCCACTTTTTCTCTTATTCTTACATCAATTTGAGCTTGTCAGTTATTAGCAATCTGTCGCCACAACGTGATGCTGTTTCGCGTACTCCCACATGAAGATGGCCCCAGTAACGTGCACGTTTAGCGAACGAACAACACCAAACTGTGGTATCTCTCCGATCAAGTCCAGATGTCGAATGATTTCTGCCGGCAAGCCGTTCTTCTCATGACTGAAAGGAGCGAAAAAATAGACTTTTAGCATTCCAACAAACAAAAGGGAAAAACTACAACACCATTATCTTACTTACCCCAGCACAAGCACGGACTTTTTGGGAAACTGTAGCTGGTGGATCGGTTTGCTGCCCGTGGTCTGTTCTGCCCCCACCACCGAGTAGCCTTTTTCCTTCATCTCGCGCAGATATTCAACCACTCTGTGTGTTTTCAGCTCGCCAATCTTGAGCCACTTTTCGGCCGTCATGCTGAGCGCCTGGAACTCCTTGTTGCCAATGTCTTGCAGTGAGTTGATCACCAGCTGCTTGATCGCAAATATTTCTCCCGTTCGTGCAAGCCCGCCGAGGTTGGGTGCACGATTAACGAGACTGGCCACCACGATCAGTCCATCGGTGCAATCCTTTAGAAAGAAAAACGGGAGCAATGTTATCGAATATTGACCATCAATAAACTCACATGGAATTTTCCCCCCGACGTACCATCTTTTTAGCGCACAAATGTTGCGGCAAGCCGAGCAGCAGTTCCGGGTTCGGTTCCAAGCTCTTTAGCGGCACTATCTTGCGCTGCACGAAATCCGACCCACCGAACGATTGGGCAAGGAACAGGGTTTCCCGCTTTTCCGCCGGCAGTGTATGAAACTCGAGCACTTGGCCCAGATTTTTCTCTCCACAGCCACCGTCGTGCGCTTGGATGCATTCGAGCAGCACGTCCATCCCGACCACATCCTCCGCCGGTGCGTCCGAAACCTTCGGTATGTTGTGGAACACGTTCGCGAGCGTTAGCAAATTGTGCCCGTCGAGCACGCCGCCAAAGCGAAAGTCCTTCATGCACCGCTCAATGTTGCGCTCCACATTGCCCTGCCGCAGGTAGCTGTTGACTGCGTCGTAGATCTGCCGGAGCGGCCCACGGTTGTGCTGGGCGAACCGCTCCAGCAGCTTCTTGATCGTGATCTGCGCGTACAGCCGGGTGGAGAAGTTCTGTGCCATCGTCCAGGGCAGCAGCAGATTGATGTACCGCTCGTCGAGCGCCTGCTCCCGGCAGCAGCGCAGCCACAGTATGACGAACACGGACTGTATGCCCGACACCTTCACCTGCTCGTTCCGCAGCGTGCTCCAGATGGTGAGCGTGTCGATCGTGCTGTCCGCCACGATCAGCTCGAACAGGTAGTTAATGTTGGGCTGGTTCGTTTCGTACAGCATTGCGTTCAGCACCGGGTACGGCTGGGTGCCGGTCAGCTTCAGCACCACGCACAGCGCTTGCACGATGCGGAGCTTCTGCCGGTGCGTGATGGAGTCGGCGTAGTAGCGTTCCTTGGTTTTTGTCAGTTGCGCGAAGCGTTCGATCAGCATGCGCTCCACCTTGAGCAGGAACAGGACCGCTACCGGGTGATTGGTGCTCGCGATCCGATACAGCACCAGCACGCACAGCACGCGAACCCGCGCATCGGCTTGGGCCAGATGGTGCCGGGAGTGTTGTTTGAAGCTGTGTGCAAGCGTGGAAAATGATTTTAATGTATACGGAACGTATTGCGAAAGGGCACAACTTACGGTAAAGGTACACCGCAGGCATCGATCACGTCCGATTCCAGCCTGTAAATAGAAAGCAAAGAGAAAAGGGCGTTATTTAACAATTAGGACGGGGTAGAACGAGCTACGGCATACTTTTGTTCGCGCTTCGGCACCTCTCCAAAGATGATGCCCTGCAGCAGCAGCTTATCGAAGCCGAGCCAATCGAGCAACAGCTCCACCGGCAAACGGTACATGCTTTCGTACACGACATTCGCCAGCCCGCCGATCGTGCTGGCCTGCTCGAGCAGCTTGCCCACGTAGCCGGTAACGAAGCAGGCAATGGTGATCTCCTCGCTTTCGATCGTTTCCGGCCGGCAGGCAACGTACGGTTGAAACAGCATGCGCACAAACTTTTCCATCAGCCGCATAAAGTGGTCGGATTTGCGGTAGTTTAAGATTTCACTGTAACAGCGATCCACCACCGGTAGGAGTGCTTGATCGTCGTACCAATCCGATCCTATCTTTTCACCATCAGTTTGCAATATATCAATCACGACCGTCAGCACGTGAATGTTACCAACATCGAGCAGGTTGATTAGTTTCGACCAACAGGCTTCCGATGTGAACATTTTCGAGCATTTGGGGCTGCGCTGGCGGCAGTGAAGATAAATTTCCGCAATCATCACGTACAGCTGATCGATCGATGGTGGTTGCTCTGACTGATAGCGTCCGAAGCTCGTTTCGAGCTCTTTCAGCGAGACGGAAGCAAAGAACGGATACACCGTACGGTCGAGATCGCCTTGCGCTGCTATAAGATGCGTTAGTTGTATCGTTTCTTTTGCACTCGGTTGCGCATAGTCGAAGCATTGCAACCGTTCGGAAACGATTTCCTCCAGATGCAGCCGCAGCAGGTTCAGCTCACTTTCCAGCTCGGTCGATAGAGCCTGGGCGTTATTCAAATGGAACATTTCCGCAAGCAGAGTGAACGTTTTGTGTGGAATTGGGTCGTTCGTTTTCTTGCCCTCCTTTAGGCTGCTTATCGTCGAGTGAACGATACCCGAAATCGTCTGACGTAGCAAGTGATCTAGCTTGGGGAAAAGTTGAAACACTTTCAAGCAAACGGGAAAGTTTGCATCGATCAGTACGTCAAGCAGTTGCTCGTTTTTTATACACCCGTGCTCTACAATCCGGCTCGCCAACACTTGCTCGACGAAGAACGTGTCCGCAACGGTAACCTGCTCGAGCAGCGGCATTAGGGCTGTGTCAGCAATATGGTCACAGAACGTCCAGCCAGCCTCAGATTGGAACTGCTGCAGCGAGATTGAGAAAATGGGCGTAAGTTTTTCCATTTCCGCCACCACGGCAAGCAGCAGCCCGGGGTCGGTCGTTGGTTCACTGAAGTGGTTCACACTTTTCACCAGCAACACGAATGTAACGTATCGCAGGGGTACGTTTTTAATGCTGTGGCATAGTTTAGCACAGCTCGTGAGGGATCGTAGCATTGTAGCCGCTTGGTCCAAGCGTTTGCATTCGCCGGCTAGTTCACCCGCCCCGTTGTGGATGACACGGACGAGACAGTAGTACTGTACCGATTTCCATTCGATTTCCGGTAGCGTTTGCACGAGATAAGCGAACGCTTCCCGCTTCCCGTAGTACGCGCTTAGCTTCGTGATCATTTCCTGCACATTTTCTAGCAGTGCCGCTCGGTTGAACGCTTCAAGAAATTGCTTTTCCAGCTCCGTTTCCGTAGGATCGAACGAGCGGTGCTGGAGAAAGTAGTTCAATCCGTGGTTCACGACTCGCCCATTCTCGTGGAGCAGTATCAAGCGCAGCAGAACGTTGCTCCATGCGACATGTAGCGGTTGTACCTTCTCTATCATCTCCAGTGCTGGTAGTATGAGATGGGTTTGCGATTCGTTCAGCGCTTCCACTATCGTCACGAACGATTGCCAAGCGTTAGTGAGCTGTGCGGATTTGTCCTGCGACCAGTTGAAATACTGACCGGCTAAATCCAGCTCACACTGTTGCGCGTACCCGATGGCATGCTGGACGGTGGCTAGCGTTTCTTTACGGCACACAGCATCCTTGGTGGTGATGCCTTCGATCACTAGTCTCCAAACGTGGTCCTGCTGCAGGGTATGCTGTATATCCGCTTCCCTGCCGCCCGTACGTAGCAATGTTTCCAGCAGCTGGAACAGCAGGAACACTTTGCTTTCAATCATGAGGTTCGGACTTTGCAGCACACACAGCCACTGTCCGTACAGGTTGGAATTGAATTCTAGCAGCGTTTGCAGACAGGCCAGTGCTTTCATCCGGATGGTTTTCGATTCCGACGTTAGCCTACGAACCATCTGCTCACCGCTGAGCTGACAGCAGTGCGGCATAAGCTCGGTATCTTCTTTCGCTAAAATGAGGAACGTTTGAAGCACATCATAGTACAGTGGTATTTCGTGCAGCTCGTGATCGAACCGTTTCACAAACGTGTCCAGCTCCGAATGTACCGCTCCGGTATCGTTTGCAGTCAGCACCGTGAGTGCTAGGGCACTTAAGATCCATCGGGAAGTTTCACTGTCTCCCTGCAGTCGCAAATGGTTCTGTTGGATGAGGGACATGATTGTTTTGAGACTGAATTTTTCCTCACTCAGCATCGCGTCGGGCAACTTTCCACGTTGCTTCATCAGCAACACGTACACCAGGGCTTCGAGCGATGGTTTCCGTAGGTTTTTCACATTCTGCAGGAAGATGTGCTCGTTGAGTGCGAACTGTAGCAGCTGCTCGTAAATTTCCGTATCGGTTGTGCACAGATCTTGCACAAATTTTGTTCGGAAGCCCATTTTTGCGCGGGATGGTACGGTTTTCCTACGAACCCGGCAATAGTTTGTTGTTTTCCTTTGACAGATGAAAACATGCGCGCACGCGAGTGGGAAGTCGTTTGGGAAGGTGTGTGAGTGAGAAGGCAATGGGGGAACATAAACTGTGTTGGTGTGCGTGAAATCACGATTGACAGCTGGATTGTAAACATCTGGGCATGTCCACACGTTTGATCGCGGTTCAGCAAAGAAAGAATATTATTTTAAAGGTTTGTGTGAAGGTTCAGCACAAAATTGATATAGTGATAAAAGTAAATGAATTTAAATAAATCAATATAATACATTTTCAGACTTAAAAGACGAGAAACATTCGATGAAAATAATGATACACTGTACATCATGTACATTGGACGTCACACTGTGCGGCCATTTGTTTGGGCGATTTTGACACATCTTGGCAACACGTCTTTCGTGCAGAGTGTTCGGAAGATTGCTGCTTTTTGCTTCTCTTCAGTAAAATTTGTGTAATTTGCTGTGGAAATTCACTAAAACTTGGTTTCGTAAGTACAGCGCTTACATGAATGCTCAGTTGACTCTTTCGAACAGAAACAAATAATCATCGTTCAACGTGTTTCCTTTTAGGTTGAGGAATAGGATGTAAACAATCACCAAATTTCAACTGCAGAGGATAGAACATCGGTAGGAAAAAAGGAGCTAAACACGAGCTGGAAATTTCGGTAGCATCAACAATGGAAATATACCACCGTTCGAGGAAGAGTACAGGCGAGCATTATCCGAGAAAACTACACTGCGCGCTCGTATGCTACAGCGCAATCCTCGGCAAAATTGGGAAAGGTGCAGATGAGGGCTGAGACAACAGATACTTTCGTTATGGATATGAAACGCTGTGAGCAAAGAACTGTGGAAGAACGTTGCGGTTTTACTCGTACAACTGCGATGAGAAATCTTCCAACCATACGGTCGGAAGATGATTGAATGGTAAAAGCGCTACTTCAAAGGAAAAATGAACGATGTAGCGACAAAAGCTGATGCCGCAAGTGGAAGGTCAGCGCAGAGGTAGCAGTAACGCAGAATGCCATTGCAGAATGCGAATACTGGCACGCAATACAATGTCTCTATATTACTTAGCAAAAGAGGATACTCCTGATACTCTTCTCCTCCTGGTACTCCTGAACTTACGATTGGAAGCTCGGGACATGGAACTGCAAAACCCTCTCATTGGATGTGAAGACTAGAATTGCGTTCGATTAGGTCTGGGCACGCGATTTCGAAATAGTAACACTTAAGGAGGTATGCTGGAAAGGCGTGACGGTGCGCCAGTACCGTAGCAACTGCACGATCTACCAGAGCGGTGGAGAGACGCGCGAGCTCCGTATTGCGTTCATGGTGCTGGATGCGATGCAACAGCGAGTGATCGGGTGGTGCCGTTTCAACGAACGGATGTGCACCGATGACGAGAATGAGGCCTTCTATACGCAGCTGGAGAAGGGAATACGACCGCTGCCCAAAACATGACGTGAAGTCGTCGTCATGGGAGACTTTAATGCTCAGGTCGGACTGGAGGAGACATATAAACCAACGATTGGAAGCTTCAGCGTCCATCAGCTGACAAACGACAACCTCAGGCTGATAAACTTGGCCGCCTCCAAGCACATGAGCATCTGCATCACCTTCTTCTAGCATGCACACCGCCTTAGTTACACCTGGAGACACCCGAGGGATGATTCAAAATCCCAAATCGACCACGTTTGCAGATCACTGGCGTATGGTGGAACGAGCCATCAGCACTGCAGCCGAACACAAGGTATCGGATTCTCCTGCAGGACATGTCTGCTCTTTAACAGACCCTGGAAGGTGTCATTCGAGTCGCGGGGCTAGTCAACGACATCCCTGGCACGATCCTCTAACGACCTCTCCAATTTCTTGTCTTCGCGGATGACATCGACATCATCGGCAGGACAACAGCGAAGGTGTGTGAGGCGTACTCTCAAGCGCGAAGCAGCAATAATAGGATTAGCAATACCCATCAAACCATAGATCGGAATGAGCTATGGAACACCATGCAGTACGGATTCTCTTGGAAGGACTATCTTTGGCGGTGTGTGCCAGCAGGGTTGTGTGGAGAAGGAGGAGGAACCACGAGCTAGCTGAGCTGTTTGGCGGTGCAGATATCCTGACGATCATCAAAGCCGGAAGGATACGATGGCTGGGGCACGTGATGAGGATGCCGGATTCATGCCCCACCAGGAGGGTGCTCGTCAGCGACCCGTTCGGCACGAGGCGTAGAGGAGCACAGCGAGCTCATTGGCTGGATTAGGTGGAGTCGAACCTGTCGGAGATCGGATGCAGGCGTGGTTGGAGGACTGCAGCCCAGGACCGAGTTTCCTGAAAATGGATTGGCGACCTGGCCATGTCTACTAGACGTGCTCGTACATGAGCAGGCCAAGAAGAAGAAGAAGACATACTTACAGGCTTGAACTGCAAAGTTAACTTTTCGTGGAGATGTCTCAATTGCAAGAATAGAATATGCCTGTCATTGTATTTAGATTTCGATTCGAGTCAAGAAACTGAACACCAAAGTGATGTTCACTTCACTTCCGTACGAATCAACTTTTAAACTCTACGTCTACGTCGAAATGGCGCGATTGCAAGAATAGAATATGGCTGAATGTATAAAATATTGTGTTTCTTCTTGAATGTAAACACGACAATTAGATAACTAATCAACATTCTTTTAGTAGTTATTTACGATTCGCCAATCGCTCTTCTTCTTTGCAAGTCATTTTTTCAAATATGTTTGTTTTTGTTTTAGTAGAAACAAAAAATTGCGAAGAAATATAAACTAACGAAAAGATTTTTTTTTTACAAGAATAATCAAGCATGGTGTTATGATGACGTAGCTGAATTCATTCACATGAAACCCGGCTTTTCACTAACGAGCACTTCCTCCCAACCATACCTTATCGCACGGCCGCTCAGTTATTATCCGACCAGATTTCTGAAGCATGTGTATCCTAATGTAATATTTGTAAGACCTGCTCGGTCGAGATGTGCGCGTACAAAAGCAAACGTCGTTAATGCGCCCTGGTCCAAGTCCAGAGTCGCCGCCTGCACCTCGGTGTGATGCACGGTAAAGGGTTGGCACAGCCCTCATTGAAACTGTTTGCGGTTTTACGAAAGTATTCATCACCTTTACCTAACGCTGCTTTACTTTTTGCGTGTCCAATCCTTTCCATCCCTTTCCCTTCCCATCGACCCGTCTTCCGTCTTCCACAGACCACCGGCCCCGGCATGCTAACGACAATGACGGTCGACGTGTCGTAATTGAAATTCAAAATGCAATTCATAATTAAAATATGCGCCCCGGCTCTCGCCGGCACGGTTGCGTGGAAATCTTGCCCCACTGCTCCTAGAAGGGTGGGGTTCAGATTTCACCATCATCAATGGAGGAGCACGGTGGTACAGCACGCTGTGCACACTGGAGCCGTGCACAAATTGTCGCCGGAAAAGAAGCTAGCCAACATCAGCAGCAGAGGAAGCGCCAACGGATGGAGTGAGCTTTTCTTTTTGGTTTTATCCCTTCACACACAAAAGAGAGAAGAGGAAAATCGAGCCACGGAAATCAAGCGGATTGAAAGGAACAAACCGCCAGGAGCGGGAGAGAGAGAGAGAGCGAAAAGCAGAAATCCTTGGCACAAAGATAAACAACGAAACAAGATCATGCCGTCCGTCCATGCCGGTGTTTCGGTCGTTGGTTTAGTTCTCCCTATTCCCTTCCCCCCTTTCCCTACAACCCAAGGAGTTAATTCATCTTCGTTGCTCGTTCATTTTGCGAGCTTTTCACCAGTTCGCTTCCTGTCACCTTCTCCCCTTCCTCCTTTCATATATCCCGTTTCCCTGAGGGATTCGCCAAAGGCTCGTTTGGTGTGTTTGTACTCTCCAAAGCAAAGCGTGCGTCTCGGCCGGCACAGCTTATCTTTTATTCATCTCCGTTGCACCTTTTCTCGGTCGAGTGACGCTGTTGGGATCAGACGCTCATGAACCCCTCTCTCCCCTACAAATACAGGCAAGCATACACACACACACACACACACACACACACACACACACACACACACACACACACACACACACACACACACACACACACACACACACACACACACACACACACACACACACACACACACACACACACACACACACACACACACACACACACACACACACACACACACACACACACACACACACACACACACACACACACACACACACACACACACACACACACACACACACACACACACACACACGCAAGCACATGTGATGTTCTTTTCCAGATGCGCATCCTTTACTTTGCAATATACAAAGAAGCGTTTGGCTTTCAATATTTGCCCTATACACGTATACTATGCCGAGCCAGGAAGCCACTTCACTTGATTTGCTTACCAACAGGTTCTGTGTGTGTGTGTTTCTGTATTCTTTTACCTTGCATCTCTCCATTTTGCCAGCAGACATAATTTTCTTTCTTTAAGCACCTTGCTTCATTCGCTAAGCTTTTCCAACAGTATAATCTCGTTCACTCGACCATCCCTTTCTCCCAGTTTTTCTCACTTTCTTTTCAGGTATCCTTGAAGGATGGCAACATAAAATATATCTCTGATATATACCAACATTATTCACGCTCAAGTGCCGCATGTCGCAAAAGCAAAAATTCGTTTAAAGACGCTTGCTCTCCAGCATAAGTCACACCTTGCAAGCGTTGATGTAGTTGCTCTACTGCTGGACAATTATTCAAAGGGATCGTTGTATTTTTTCTTCTTCTTGTCGTGTCGTCCTCTTTTCTCTTTAATGTCGTCGACCTCTTTGGGGGGAGCTGCTCTTTAGGGAGATGACTGTGTCTGGGCTGCCCAAATTGAGACGGGGAAGAAAAATGGATTTCGCGTCCAAACGACCCTCGGGAAGCAACCATCGTTATCCTGTGTGGAAAGCGAGTGGATCGATCTTTCACTGCAGGCTGCAGGCTTATTGTTGATACGGCATTATATATAGGAGTTTGCTTGACTTATTCATGCCACGTAACCGAACAGTCAGTCGTTGCTATGAAGTGCTATGATGGACCGGATGGGAATTGAACCCGATCTTGTACGAGCGGATGCCTTCAGAAGGGTAGATCCCCATAGAGCTGGTATAAATATACTGTTTTTTTTCATTTTAAATTTAAATGCTTTAATAAACAGCGAGTCTTTTGTGCACTTTTTTCCATACTTGGCAGATTTTGTAACACATTGTTCTAATTTAATTAATGTATTATGTCAAATTTAGCAAATTTAGTATTAATGTTCAAAATGATTAAATACAAAGCGATTTAGATCTGATATCTTCAGAATTGATAAACAATTTTTGAATGCATAACTTTAGTAATGATCGAAACGTCAACTATCGATCGGTATATCGATCGTTCATTTTGCAGAAATAATTGGAATAAAAGCGGTCAAATTCCATCCGTAATTTGGACTGTGACATGGTTCATCATCTACGACCATCATTGTGACCATAAGAGACTTTCCCTGCTCGACAGGCACACAAAGGTTGCGAAGGATATACACTCATCAGGAGTTGTTTGTCCGAGCACATCGACTCGTGGGAGCTGCTTTTTTCGTATTGTAGATATGACATCCACATCCTTATGGTCGTGATGGTAGCCAAAATTGACGGGCGTTTTTTTCCAGGAACCGGAACATCCTCGAGCATTGTGGTTTGGGAATGTTGCACTCAGTCATCTGGAGCCGTAGACGCAAGCAGCTGTGTCAGCCAAGCCGTTGACCGCGTCGGAGCTTTTGCGAATGAGGCTGCAAATTCCCAACGGCATGTTTACCTAATCCTGTTCGAGGTGACGAAGTGAGACGTGCTGGAATTGTGACATACACTTTTCTAGTTTGTGTTTTAGTTGTATCTTGGACGTGGCAAAGCCAATGGTGAGACTGCAAGGTTTTCTGTGTGATGTTTTCTGGGAAGAAAAAATAAGACGTTTGAGACGTTTAATGTGAGTAATATTTGATTATTTTTGTAATGATTTATCCATACCTAACGCAAGGGAAAATTAATCCTTTTCTAACATCAAACAATATAAGGGAACATTAACATTGCTCACGAATGCGAGGAGTATGGCAGATGAGAGCAATAATGACAGCACCTTTCATCGGGCACAGAGCTACACTCAGCAGTAAATCACCCAGCACTAGCAAAAAGGGGTGCAAAAATTCAATAACACACCTAATCTGAGCGCTGATGAGAGGCGGCGTTAATGTGACGTGTGCACATTTCCGGAAGGATGCTTGACAAAAGCGTTCCGGTGCCGTGAATGTGTCCTTCGGCCGAAAGGATTTCCACCGGCAAACCGGTGTGTGTGCTTCGGTGTGACATTCATTACCGGAGATGTTTGGGGATTTGGCCAGGAAATTAGCGTCCTGAAGTGCACTTGAACAACCCCTTCCAGCTGGCGAGAACAGGCCCGCGTGTGCACATTTCTTGGACCGACCGCACATCCTGCATGACCAGACCCGGTGCTAGGAAGCGAGCCGCTCGCTCGAACCATCCATTTGCGGTGTGCCCTGATGTTTGATGATGATATCATTAGATAAAGGGGGCCGAGACCGGTTGTGCGCCACTTGGTCGAGATGGTTGGCCGGATGTCCTTTTGCGGGGCGATGCCTCGGTTTCTCGGTCAACTTGTTTGCGCGTACGCTTCCATGCTGCCGCGAGCGCTCTGCTCGGCTTAGCGTCGCAATTGCACACGCACACACATCCTTCATGCATCGTTTTCGGGGCGGGTGCGTTACTTGTTTGGTTAGCAAAATTTGCCCCTAATTAAGGTGCCCATTTGCTAAGAAGTTTCAGCACACAAGCACACAATCAACGGGTACTACGGCGTGGATGTTGATGCGATCTCGTTGCGCATCAACAGCACACGCTTGGGTCGTTTAGCATGCTTGGATAAGAAAGTGCAACCGGGTTCCTTTCCTACCGCGACCGCAGCGCAGCCAAAATCGTAGTTGGCTCACTGCAGTGGGCCTACGCAGGCATCGACAAACACCGCAGCATTCAGATCCAGATGCCGTGCGGAGCAAATTCGCTTCGCTTTCCGCTCTAACTCTAACAAGCAGGACAGGGAGGGAGAAAAAAAGACACAAAAACCTAGAAGCAATAGAACACGCCAAACGGGAGTGGAATTTTCATTAAATTTCTGTTGCTTGTACGGTGTCATGTTGTGCCCTCTCTCCCCCCGTGCCCGACCGTCACCCGACTGCTGCTAACTGCTTTTTGTCGTCACAACAGGCCCCTGGCGCGAACCTAATAATGCGTGCGCTCAACCAAAAGGAACGTACACGAAAGGTGCATTCGCTGCGAAGAATGTCGCCACAGTTTGAATGTTCTGGCAAAGATCACACTGACTGAGAGAGAGAAAGAGAGAGAGAGAGAGCGAGAGAGAGAGAGAGAGAGAGAGAGAAGGGAAAGAGAAGATAGTAAGATAAACAAATCGTTAGCTCTTTGCGTTCCTGGTGGATCCTTTGATAAGGATGCAGATTGTAGGTAAAATCGTGGGTACGCGATGTTGTACACTGTTTTGCGTATCGCGTGGTTGATTGGAGGCAAATAGGGATGATAAGAGTGATAAGAAATTGAGCAGGTAGTTTGTGCTGTACTTGTGGCTTTACATGCAGCATCTCGGAGCAACCGATTGGACGATGGCGAACTATCCCTTGATTTTGTATAATTTCTTTCCACTTCAGTTGGTCGCTTCATTTTTGAAGCGTTGCTCTGTATATTCTTGAGGTTTATTGAAGTTGTATGTAATTTTTTCATTGAACGGTTCATCAAATAATGCATAATTCTCGTAGAGTTTGCTTTCAATGCCGAAGTTTAATTCTACAAAAACCCAAGGAATAGGAGATAAAATAAATAGTTGCACTACATGATGTTATTCTTATGATTTATTTCGTATGGTCAGGCGCTTAGGGTTTTACAAAAATAAATCTAACAAACTAGGCAAGAAGGAACTATTGAGGATGGGAGACCGATGATAGAGACAAGGAGTCGGAAAAGGCGAAAGCAAAAACTGAACAAGAAAACGTGGTAGTCAAACATATCGTGAACTTCATTAGACCAGGCGCAGGCTCTCTCAAAGGCAGAGCGGTGGGAGGGGATAAAAATGGGAGGTCTGTCGCGGAGACTACGAGCAGGAACGTAATAGAGCTGAGGAGCGATCTCGGAGTAAAGGAGATTGACGATGAAGTATGACTGCGCGTGTGAAGGTCGGGATTTGATTTCCATCAAACCCAGCATACGACGGAGAGAAGCGAATATGAGGGAACATATGTGCATGATATTCCTGGAGAAATCTACGTATAGTGTATCCACGTATGCGTGTAAACTTCCTCTGCACTCTCTCTAGTCTCTGCATAGCGGCACCTCCAGCCGGGGTCCACACAACCCTAGCATAATGCAACGTAGATCGAATACAGTGCCCCAGCTCAGAGGCCATACGAGTAATGCGACCCAGTACTTGGTTCGCTTTATCAACGACATGGTTGATCTGGTTGTTAAATGTGAGAGTATCATCAAGCTCTAAACACCAAGGTCATTTATTGAAGACTCTCTTATTATGTGGATTTGACCTAAAAAGTAGTATCTAGTATTTTTTTTTTGTTAGGACGACCAAAAAAGACAACACAACGTTTAGGCGGACAAAACACTAACTCATTAGACGAACCTGAAAAAGACTGAAGCCATTCACAATCGGCAGAAGAGGGGACACAGGAAGATATTATTTAAGTCGACACCAAATAGAATGTGTCCATCAGCACGTAAAACATTAATGCAGTTATTTATATATAAAATAATAATGCCAAGCGAACTGCCCTGTGGCACACCCGACAGGCCTATGAATGGTGAAGAGAGGAAATTCTCTATTTTGACCTAGTAGCGACGGTTTGCAATAAACGAACTTAACCGGGCTGCTGAATTTGTATGTTGAATTTCTTGATCAAGTTATGTACACATAAGCTTACTTGGCTAATTAAATTGACCAGATGTGCTTATAAGCGAAGCGATGACTTAATTGCATCTAGTATTTGAGAGAGAGAGAGAGAGAGAGAGAGATCGAGTGTTTGGAAATCTAAAATATATTTAAAGCATTTCTGCAAGCTCTTTGCCACTACAGATATTATCAAAGAACGGCGACACACTTGTACAGTTAATTATGAGCTCAACAAGCGCTTTGTGACTAGTGCTTTTGATTTAACAAATCTTAAGAAAATATACCTCTCTGCGGAACAAACTACTTACTCACCACAATCCAATCTAATAGATTCCGCTCTGTCTCCTCCCAGAAAGCCAATTGGATTACAAAGCATAAAAGCAAATCAGTGCTAAATCGCATTAGCAACCCGCCCAAGATCCCCTCTCTCTCTCTCTCTCTGTAAAACAGTTCCAAAGACAAACCTGTTGCTGGTACCGACCTTCACCATAAGTTCTAAACTACTACCACTACCACTGCTGCTGCTGCTAAAACAAGCGAGAAGCTTACGCACCACAATCCATTTACAACTTCAAGATGCTGCTTTTGCTGCTGGTGGTTATGTGTTTGAGGAAGTCGGTCGTAATAATCGTGTTTTTCCACGCTGTTTGCTTCTCTCTCTCTAAACATCCACAACACAGCAAATAGTGTGCGATTTTTCCACCAGCGAGCCCGGCAGAAGTTGAGATTGCCGTCTTCCGAGCGGTTGTGCTGTTGGGCAGCGAGATGGAAAATGAATGGCATGACGTAGGGGCCATGAACTTTGCCCAGCCGCGGAACAAACAAAACACGACTAGAGACAGTGATAGTGCTTATTTGCATATTACATCAAGATCGTGATGGATTCGCCGGCAGAGCGAAAAGCGCCAATGGAGTGTGCTGTACCGTGTGGACGGTGTGCTTCGTGCCTTATTTTCCTGCACCATCGAGTGCGCACTACCAAGGGAAAGCGTGTTGCTTGTCGGAAGCACTAGAGAGAGAGATGGAAGAAAAAAAGTCAAATCATTCCTGCTGCCGCTGCCCAGTTTTCCCGGCTCTGCCGGAGACATTGGTTTGGTGCAGTCTACAAATCCGTCTCACTCTATCTCTCTATCGTTCTCTCTCTCTCCTGCTTGGTGTGGCATGTTGCTGCGTTCCGTGTCACTTCGTATCGTTGACTTTTATTGCCCCAATAAGGCAATAATAAGGCAGGGGGGGCGGACATGGTAGCCTGCGCTGCATGAATTGTTTCTGTCTGTGTTTGGCTGTTAACGGAAAGGGCGCAAAAATCGAATCGATCATCGTACAAACCGATCAGTGAACCGAGATACGCGGAGCGTATGAATGTTATCGGCAAAAAAACAGCAGTCGGTCAGGTCAGGCGGAAAGTTACGGTGTCGTTTCTAATTGATTGGCTAGCGGTGGTGGTGGTGGAAAGTATTCGGCGAAGGGTAGAAAGAAAAGCAATTGGTTTAGTGAGTTTAAGCATTAAAAGTGCATAAATTCATGGGGAAGTGTACAAGCGCAATAATCAAATAATGATAAACTTTAAATTCATAATATGTATTCAAATGTATCAATACTGAGCTGTACAACTTGCTGAAAACTTACAGGGCAACCTAACTTTATTCCACCATTTTTTCATACATCATTCTGTCTGCCATCGTCTTTCTCGTACGATGCGCTGCATATTATTGATTTATGTATAAATAAAATTACGATTTCCCTACCATATGGTATGCGAATGCTGCTTAATATCGTTCACATGAGCTAAGACGTTAACCGCTCCGCGTTTTTTTGTTTGTTTCCGCGGGGAAAAAAAACTCCACCAAATTCCAGCATCACCGTCAATGCACTGGAGAAGGCAATGGCCCTGCTGCAACGATCCATACATTTTCCATTTCACTGCGACAGTGCAGTGGGAACAGCTGCAATCTACCACCACCACCACCAAGGGAAAGTCCCAGCCGGGACAGGATATTAGTTCGGCAAAAGGGACAAGTTTTTCAATATTTGTTTGCGCATTGCCAAACGAGGCATCGTTTCGTCTCCACTGCTGCTGCTTCACGCTCGCATGCATATCATTTTTCGTTCATCGCTCCGCCGCTGTGCTTGCTGGTGCATTGCATCCGTGCAACGCGTGGTGAGCCTTCTCTGCCCTCGGACACACAAATCGTTGTTTCGTAGTGACTGGGAGGCAGCGGAGAAGAACACAGAGCAAATGGGAAAAGTTTCGGGCGTGCAAGTTTATTCGCTAATTTTAGGTGGCAGTTTTGGCTTGGTTTTGACGATTTAGCACCGTGTGTAGTTGTATAGGAAGGTTGTTAGAAAGGGTATACATTTCTGCAGTTGCACGAAGGCATAAGATACGTTTCTGGAAAGGTCTGTATTGCTAAAATGTGAATCAAATTTATGTCATGAGTATTTCATTCATTGGTTATTTATTTTTTCTACATTTTGCTTCATTTTTAAACATACTAGGCGTCTCCATTTCGCTGAACTAAGGACAATCAAGACTTGAGATAAAAAATATGGAACAATATTGCAATGTTTTATACTATGCTAAGTTCTTCTTTAGTTCAGTTCAGAAAGGTTGAATTATTGCAGCGGTGTTAGAATCGAGGACCACTGTCCAGATGCTCTTTTTATTTATTTATTCATTTTATTTATATATTTATTTATTTATTTATTTATTTATTTATTTATTTATTTATTTATTTATTTATTTATTTATTTATTTATTTATTTATTTTTTTATTTATTTATTTATTTATTTATTTATTTATTTATTTATTTATTTATTTATTTATTTATTTATTTATTTATTTATTTATTTATTTATTTATTTCTTTATTTCTTTATTTGATTAATATGTATATCTATTTGTTTATTTATTAATTAATTAATTTATTTATTATTATTTTTTATTTATTTATCTATTATTTAATTTGTTATTTATTAATTAATTTATTTATTTATTTATTTATTTATTGTATGTTAAATTTTCTCCCCAAAAACGCTCAGTAGAACGAAAAGTTGCCGCAAAAATCACTGCAAACATAAAGTAGAATAACTAAATTGTATTGTTTGTAAGGAAATCAGTAGAAAATTGCAATCTAAGGACATATTGCATATCTTCAGGCGCTTTGTACTTTGCAATGCTGGTTATGGGTGATATTTATTTATTTATTTATTTATTTATTTATTTATTTATTTATTTATTTATTTATTTATTTATTTATTTATTTATTGATGTCGTCTAGTCATCTAGTCTGGCCTACTTAACTATTCTCAATTTTTCAATACACTGGCTAACAATGGACCTAACTGAAATTAACATCATACAAAACATGGTGATAACGAATTACAAACAGGTAGCTATGGCGAACTTCACGTACGCTAAATAAATATATAAATAAATAACTTAATGATTCTGATCGTCAATATGCGCCTCCAAGAATAATTTTAAGATTATTTTACGTTAATATCGACAGTATTGTCTAAAGAGCTATATGCATTTACCATTAGAAGTAAAAGGTATTTGGAGCCAAATTCCGTCGTCCTGAATTCAGTGCTTAATAGAGCTTGTTAGAAACTAACAAAGAAACCGAATTTTTTAGGCTTAGGCGTGGTGCCAAAAAATTAGTTTTTATTTTATGCGTTTTGTGGCTTGTTGTCTCGGCGAGTTCGTTTTACTGAAAAGGGCCGAAACTGCCGTTCGTTCCCTATTTAAACTATTTTTGTCCTATCCGCGATGCGCTTGGCTGACAGTTCGGCGGAACCCTACAACGGTTACAACAGAGCTCGTGGCCTTAAACTCCTGCTAGGGGCCTGAAAATGATTTTTTTCGAGAATGGACGGGTCGTCAATGAATCCGCTAATGAGCTTATGTAAGAAAGTGCACTGAACTGTCATTCGCCTATGTTCGAGGGAGTCCAATCCAAAAAGTAGGCACCTGTTACGGTAGCAGGGATTAGCAGCGTCACGAGACCAATTCAGACGGTACCAAAGGACGCGTGTGAATTTTCTTTGGATTGATTCTAGCCGTTCAATTTTGTAGTTTTAGTTGGTATCCATATTATTGAAGCAAACTCTACAACAGGCCTAACTATAGCACACTATAAGGATTTTAAGGTATATGGATCGTTAAAGTCCTTTCCAACACGTAAGACAAATCCGAACAAACGAAGAGCTTTTGAAATACATAACTCATAGTGATCTTGAAGAGTCAAACTTCAAATTAATCTAGTTGTACACCTAAGTCACGAGCTACATATGTGCGCGGAGCTGAGCTGTCATCTAGTGTATAGTCAAATAAAATAGGATATTTACAGATATTCTACAGATATTGTTTTTTTTTTTGCAAACAAAACTGTTTCCACACATAAACGTTAGTGTTTAACAACTCCAGACCTGTACAGCAAAGTGGATGGAGGCGCCAAGTGGATCATTAAAGTGTGTCATTACTTGCATCGCTTCTAGAAAGCTCCTTTATGAGTTTATAAGAATAATGAAAAATTTTCACGAACAGCTCAGTTTGTGCTGCTTTTATTTCAACCAACCAAAAGGCAGAACAACACAAACAGTTGTAAATGTTACCATCACGGATTATACTTTGCCCCGTTGGTAGCAGTCCTTCTTTCTCACTAAGCTCATTAATGTAAAGTGCAGCACGCGAACAGTATGGCAGCAATTAATAGAGCAGCAATTGTTCAACTTTCCGCCGGCATTAACAGCGACTGGGCGCCTCCATTACCGAGTGCCGCGCCGTTTCTCCTTTGCTACCTTTCTCCGCTCCATCGGATTAGCTTGTCGACTTTTTAATGGGTTTGAAATGATTTTTTATGATTGCAAGGGACCAATTGATGGTATGACTGGGATATGACAACACATTTAAAAATTTGACAAAATAAATACACAAAAAACCCCGTTTTGGCAATCCCGTGTCATTGAAAATCCAGCCAGCTCTGCTGCGAAAAAGCTAATTTTGTAGCGCACGATAGCGCAAGCGGGAGCAGAATGTGACTACAATTTGGGGCAGGCAGGGCCATCGTTCAATTCCTGTGCTTCTCCTCACACACCAAAACCCCTTACCGTTCCACCGTGGTGTGGCGTTTTTCCATTAAAAAGGAACGGAATATCCATCAGAAAATTACGCTCATAACTGCTTTTGACTGCAGTCTAATGGCTTTTCAGCGGTTGTGCTAAAGTCAGAAGATTGGCCCCGGAGAGTAAATGCATTTGATGGTGCAGCTCCCTCGAACGAAAACCAAAAAAACAAGCATGGGAACGGTGAATCATTGCGTCGGAAGGGGGGGTGGTGACGCAAAACTGACAAAACACATTTTGCCCATTCATAACGTTTTAATTTCTTTTGCTACTTTTACACCTTTCCCTTCCCGGGTGGGTTCGTCCGGGTGGCGGTCCGGGTTCGTTTCGGTCCCTTTCGTTGGCACAGTGCCCTAAACAGACACACACACACAGACACAGACACCAACACTCGTCTTCGTATTGAGCGGAATGGTGCATCCAGCAGTCGAAAAGAGGGAAGAGTTCCCGCTTCTGCTGCTGTGTTGCTGCTGTGAGGTTATTTTTTCTTCTGTTCGTTGCGCGTTTTGCGGAAAGGTAGGGAGGCAGCAAAAGGAATGAAAAGAAACAAAGCACTGCAGATGCACCTTTTCCATCGACGGTACATTCGGACGGTGCACCGGGAGCGGAGGGTTGCGAGTTCGCGTGAGTTCGCAGAAAAGCAGATGGCCGGACCGGTGCGCACCAGGCGCCATTTCACTTTTCAAGCCCTGAGCGCACCACCAACGGCTAGGCTGGCTAGGGCGAGGAGGCATTCATTCGCTCTGGCGCCTTTCACGGACCGGACGGAAAATGTTTCATTAAAATTAACGTTTTTTTCTTTCGATCTTTCGTGAAAGAGGCGCACGAATCAGAACAGAGAGAGTGTGTGAGAAAGAGAGAGAAGACAGGAGGTTATCCTCCGTGAGCCGTCGCTTTTATTTTCTGTGCCGATGTTTTCTACACAGACGCGTGTACTTTTTTCTGCTTTTGCTGCGCGGAGGGATGAGTTTTTGACCGACCGAAGTACGTCGAACGGGAAACGGACGGCTGTCGGACACCAGTACAAGAAGGGGAAATAATTGTAGAAATGTCATAATTTTCAACGAGCATAAACGGTTTGACCGTTTCTTTTCCCACCCTATCGCCTGCTAAGCGGCGCAAATACCGGAATTTCTTCCGGCAAGGCGTTCGGGGATAGGGGATAGAAACCTAGCTCTCGCAATCCGTGAAAAGCTTGGTTTTATTTTTGTGTGACGGGAAAAATGGGGAATTTCCACAAAAAAAACCCGAGCTTAAAACAGGATAAAACGCAAATGCAAAGGCATAATGAAAAGAACATTATAAGGTTAAGAAAGGGTTTCGAAATGTGCTAAAAGTAAAAAGAGCGACAGAGAGGAAGAGAGAAAAAAAGGACATAAAAAACATTCCTCTTACCGCTATCGCGTGATCGAATGGTGACGGCAAGCGAAAGGATTTAGCGGAATGCAGCAGGTGATGTAGTACTGTGTACCCTCAGTGCTGGGTTCGGAGGAAATCGGAGCTTCCAGCAGGCGGATAAGGCGAATGAATAATTTTAATAGCCTCTGGTGCGCTTTGCTGTCTCCAACAATTCTTGTTTTCCGTTTTCTGTTCTTAAGCTCCAAAAGACAAGTGGAGGAAAAAAAGCGTGCTCGTGCTTTGCGTTTTTGGTGCACATGCATGCGCACGGTGTGTACGGTTTCAACAAGCTGTCCGTTAAATAAATGACCATCGTTGCGCAAATCGGTTGCGCTATTTTCGTTGCTGCCAGTGCAGCGTCGTCGTTCGTGTGGTATGCGATACGCGTATGTCGATTGGATTGCTTTGACCGCCCGTGATTTGGTGGATTATGAACCGCTGCAATGGCAGTGCTGTTTAATGGTGAGGGGTTTAACCGAAATTGGGTACAGCCAGGGTGGACGGTGTCTGGTGCAATTTAATGTTATCTTGGAATGGTGTGCTGGAAGGAAGTTGTTCCAACGTTGGAAGGTAAAACAAATGAGTTGCCCTGTGGCTTTACAATGGTTGGCATGAGAATTTTTATCTATTTTATTTTTATGCTTCATTTTAACAAGTAATTTCCATGTTTATGGAAAGGCATTATTATGCTGTCTCTATCTCGGCTGATGTAAAATAATATTCAGGAAATTAAAAGGAGAAATGTGGTATATCATCAGCTATAAATTAAAAATACTCTAATTGCGGTTTTTAAATAGTTTTTTTTTTATATATTTCAAATGTTTTCGAGCCGTAAGTCGTAGAAGGAATAATCATTTATTTATTTATTTGTTTCTTATTAAGGCATCGAGCCTCCATGGCCTACATACACAATTACAACTAATTTGTTATAAATTATGGGTTCTTAAAATTAGACGTAATGCAGTCTCGTATGACACTAGAACATTTCGATACACTAAAGGACAGGTCTATAAAATTTGAAAATAAATTAAAATTCCTAGACATCAATAACAACGGATCCCTAGCACAGAAAAGACGATAACGAAAATCAGTTATTAAAAAGTGTCGAGTTCTTAAAGGTCTAGTAGGGACATAAAAATTTACATTACTTAGCCATAGAGGTGCATCGATTCTTCCAGTTAATAGTGATGCCGTGACCAGGATCATATGATCAGTCTAGGGTTGGACGTTGCGGTATTTTTTCTACATATAATTTTATTTGAACGAATAACTTAAAACCTAGGCGGATTGCGTGCGCGTCCGATTGCTGCCGTTGCCGTTCGTGGAAGAAGGTTCCCGCTGTTCGGGTGATCACCTTTCTGCTGTTGCCCTGTCACGCACGCCGACCAACGCGTTGATGGCCGCCAAATTATGGCACTCTAATTATAGCATTTCTCTTATTATGGCTCAATTCGCTAGTTATCATTATATTCGAAATAAATAGTTAATAAATAACTAATAGTTTAAACATAAACATTCCTTGGGCAACCATTCTTCTCTTTGCAAGAGTTTCAAGCCTTAACAACTGACACCTCGTATGATAAGCTGGCAGCACGTCGTTATGTCTCCACGAAAGCCGCCTAATAGCTAAACACGGGTAAATTTTCGCTGGATCCTCTCAAGCCTCTCAATTCTAGTAACTTGCTCCGAAAACCAAGCAACTGAAGCGTACTCAATCAAAGGACGAACAAGGCAACAGTAAAGTGATTTCAAGCAGAGAGGGTCATGAAACATTTTGTTACTTCTAATTATGTGTCCGAGAGTCCTGTTAGCGTCCTGTTAATTATGTGTCTAAATGTACAGCTCGGGTTGTTAGGCATGTAAACAATGCTCCCCATCTTTTTTCAGATCGTCGACCAATCGTAACAGTAAGTGGCCCAAAATAATCCACTCCTGTATGCGTGAATGGTTTAAAATATGCGGCTGTTCTACAAAGTGGCAACGCTGCCATTTGAGGCGCTTGTGGCTTGGCCTTATCATTTTTACATTTTTGGCAGATAGCTGATACCCTTTTCAATACGGCTCTAAGATCGACTACCCAGAATCTCTGGCGTATGGCGGCAATTACTGTTTCGGTTTTTTTATGTTGATATTTTTCATGGTAAAATCGTACGATGAGCATGGTTATATAGTGAGATTTAGGTAATAAAATTGGATATTTTGTATCTGAACTTAAAATTTCGACTTTATCTAGCCTTCCATTTGCTCTCATAATGTTGTTTTCATCTATGATAGGGCAGAGATTTTTTATGTTGCTATTTTTCGATATTGGCAATTTCATGCTAAGGGCTGTTACCTCCTCTTCAAATCCTTCCCATTGTGCTTTCCTAATTAATAGATTTTCAGCCATGTCTAAAATGGGCTTATCTATTATTTTTGGACTTTCTTTATTTTTTGATTTAAGTCGTTTTAAATATGTTAGCCCTATTGCCAATGCTTTCATCAATCTTTTCCAGCTGGAGCACCAATTGACATTTATGACTTCCCAGTCTATTTTTTCCGTTGTGCTAATTGCGTTAAGGTAAATCGATTGCATTTCTTCTATAGTTTCTGACTCGAGATCGAGTTTTGGAATTTCCTGATCTTGCAAAAACTTCGGTCCTGTTAGCCAAATGGATTGCCGCGATGATTGTTTGGTGGCTTCATCGGCCGGATTATCTTTTGAACAAACCCAGTTCCATTGTGCGGCTGAAGTTTTACTTAATATTTCTCCTACTCTTGCAGCTACGAATTGTGTGTACCTTTTTGGTTCTGCAGCAGCTATCCATGCCATTACTGTTTTAGAATCAGTCCAGTAGAACGTGTCGTTAATGTGTACTCTGAGCTCTTTTAAAATTGTATCGGCTAATCTTACTCCGAGAACTGCACCTTGCAGCTCCAAACAGGGAATTGATAAAGGCTTTATCGGCGCAACGCGAGATTTCGCTGCTATAGGAGAGACTTCAATGCCATTTGAACTAATTGTTCTCATATAAACGATGGCTGCAAAAGCTTTGTCGGACGCATCGACAAAAACGTGAATTTCCCGCCGAGTTATGCTGTGATTTGTTTGGGAATAACATCTTTTAATATTGATTTTTTCAACTATTTTCATGCTCTTAACCCAAGCGTTCCATTGATTAATTATAACAATTGGAAGCTTGTCATCCCAATTATGCCCTAATCTCCACATTTCCTGCATTATTAATTTGGCTTCTATAAGGTGGTTTGCTAATAATCCTAATGGATCGTATATTTTCATTATTACTGACAAAACTTCACGCTTTGTTGTAAATTCGTTGGCCATATTAAGAAATTTAAGTATATATTTGAAACAATCGCCTTCTGTATCCCACCATTGGCCTAATATTTTTGGGTAAGTTTGATCCTTTTCAGTGATTTTTAATAAACTGCTTTCACTTACACGCTCTGCTGCCAAGTTATTTAATAAGCCCTTTGAATTTGATATAAAATTTCTAATAAAAAAGTTTGCTTCGTCGTGAATGGTAATTACTTCGCTTACTCTTTCTAGAGCTGCTTCTTCTGTATCAAAACTGTCAAGGTAATCATCGACGTAGTGATTTTGAATAATTGCTGTGACAGCTTCGGGGTGAATATTTATAAATTGCTTAGCATTTTCATTTTTTACGTATTGAGCGCACGCTGGTGAGCAGGTAGCTCCAAATATCATTACATTCATTTTTAATGTTTTTGGAATACTAGTAGGACTTTCTCTATACAAGAAAAGCTGTGCGGATTGATCTTGCTGTCTTATTTTAACCTGGTGGAACATTTCTTTTATGTCCCCTGAAACCCCTACACTTCCTTCGCGAAAACGAACAAGAATTCCGAAAAGAGATGCAACTGCATCGGGACCTGTTAGTAACTGCGAATTTAATGAAATTCCTGCGTTTTTCGCGGCAGCATCGAAAACTAATCTTGGTTTTGGTTTGGGCTTATTATAATTTATCACTGCGAAATGGGGAATATAATTTATTTTGTTACCGAGCAATTGATGATGATTATCCTTCACAACTTCAGCATAACCCTTTTCACAATATGATGCAATTTCTGCATGATACCATTCCTTCAGCGCATTATCCTTTTCTAATTTTCGTTCAAGACCTTGTAAGCGTCTCAAGGCTTGTTCATAGCTTTCTGGTAAAACAACTTTATCATCCTTCCAAAGCAAACCTATTTCGTAACCAAGATTTACCTTTTTCATTGTACTTTTCATAAGCGTATTAGCTCTTTCTTCTGATTTTGAGATCAATTTATCCGATCCCGGTTTGACCCCAAATTCTTCTGTTGAGAAATAGTCTCTCATAAGTTTATGCAAGGACATTTTTTGCTCGTTGTTCTCTATGACGGTAAAGAGCTCATGTTTTTCAGCCATGTTTTTTTCTGTGTATTGTGTTTGAATTTCATTGTTTTCACCAAATAGCACCCACCCCAAATTTGTCTCATTAGCTATCGGTTCTCCTGGTTTGCCTGCGCGACTTTGTCGTGCATATATCAAATGTGCGTGAGGTAGCCCAAGTAATACTGTTGGCCTACCATTTTCAAAACTCGCTAACGTTATATCTTCGAGATGTTTGTATCGTGTTTTAATTTGTTCTGCGTTGACTGATTGAGCTGGCAGACGCATTTCTTACACTGTTCGTAACCCGTTTAGATCTAGGAATTTTCCTTCGACATTTTTAATTTTAACACTTATCACTTCACTTTCGGGCTCCTCTTGACGTACCCCGTTTGTCCACGACAATGATAAAGGTAGCTTAGGACCCGTGGCCTTTAACGCTTCCTTCGTTTGCTTGAGAATCAAGCTAGCCGATGAACCCGTATCGATGAATGCAAATGTATTCAATTGTTTCGCGTTATGTTTAAGTGTTATGGGCAATATTTGAAATAGACATTGTTTGTGATTATGGACATTTAATCTTTCAACGGTATGCGTATTTGGTCGAAAATTATGAAGAAGAGTATGATGTTTTTTGTGGCAATTATTTTCTCTGCACTGTGGTGGAAGGTAGCAAGTTCGCGATTCATGATTTGTTTGGTTACAGCAATTTGCACATATTCTACCTTGCTTTATGACATTCCAACGCTCATTAACATGCATGTATTGAAATCTACGACAATCAATTAATTTATGACCAAGGCCACAAATGAAACATTTTGCTCTTTGCCTTTGGACAGGCTCTTGAATTACGCGTTGTTGGGGCTGTGCATATGAGCAAGACGGTTGGTCTGCTTCCTTTGCTCCCTTCGCCTTTAATAAGATTGCCAATTGCTCCTGGAGTCTGAGCCATGCCGCAAGGTCGCCTAAAGTTCTAACCCTTTTTTCACTTAAAGTGTATTGATACCATTTTCGCATTAGTTCGACCGGTAGTTTTCCCACTAAGTTTTCTATGAGCATAGTGTCTTGCAAATAATCTGCTCGACCCAACGTGGTCATACTTCCTATCATATTGTCGATTGCATGCATAAAGGTAAGAAAAGTTTTAGGGTTATCCATGTTTGGATTATCTATGCTCATGAGGTCTTTAACGAGCGTTTGGTAAATTATATTTGGGTTGCCATATTCATTTTCAAGGCGCTCCATGATGGCTTCTATGTTAGCTTCATCGAAAAGCATTCCGCTGACACTTTCAGCTGCCTCCCCTTTCAAACTTTTCTGTAAGGCTCTTAGAATTTCTAAGGCTGAAAAATCTTCCTCGCGTTTAAATTTATCAAACACAGTTTTAAATCGCGTCCAGGTTCTGAAGTTGCCGTCAAATTCTGGCAAGTCCATTGTCTGGGGCCTAGGAGGACTTGCGGTTCGTTCCTTTAAAACTTGCACCATGCTCCTGATAAACTCCATTAAATCCGGGCTCGGTTCGGCTTTCGGTATATTTGCGATAGGATTTGTTGTGACATTTTCCTCCTCCTCTTCACCTAAGCTGAAATCTTCCATCTCTTGGGCTTGACGCAATAATTCCGCGTTTTCTTTTTTTAACCGTTCAACTTCTTCCCTTTCGTACGCCCGTTTTTTCTCTAGTTCTTCTTTCTCCCTTTTAACCCGCACTAATTCTTCGTTCTCCCTTTTAAGTTCCGCAATAACATTATATAATTCTGACGGGTCTACGTCGGACCCCTTAGTAGACTTAGATCTAGTTAAAACGTTTGTAGTACTCACAACCTTTTTCGCCGTTTTGCTGGTCTGCATCTCGTCGCTCTGCTGTTGCTGTTGTTGTGACTGCTGCAGCTGCATCCTTTGCTGCTGCTGCAGTTGTATATGTTGCTGTTGTTGCGCCTGCTGCTGTTGTTGCGGCTGTTGCTGCGGCTGCTGTTGTGGCAGCTGCGGGGGCAGCGGCGGCTGGGGCTGCGGCTGCGGCTGCGACTGCTGTTGAGGCATGCTGTCTCGCCTTGCTGTTCACTGCTTCACTTTTTTTTTTTTTTTTTTTTTTTTTTTTTTTTTTTTTTTAATCACTCTCCGTCACTGCTTCGCTGCTACACTGCTACACTGCTTACTGCTGCACTGCTTCACTGCTACAACGCGGCTTCAGTTTTTTTTTGTTTTTTTTTTTTTTTTTTTTTTTTTTTTTTTTAATCACTCTCCGTCACTGCTTCGCTGCTACACTGCTACACTGCTGCACTGCTTCACTGCTACACTGCGTTTTTTTTTTTTTTTTTTTTTTTTTTTTTTTTTTTTTTTATCACTCTCCGTCACTGCTTCGCTGCTACACTGCTACACTGCTCACTGCTGCACTGCTGCACTGCTTCACTGCTTCACTGCGTTTTTTTTTTTTTTTTTTTTTTTTTTTTTTTTTTTTTTTTTTTTAATCACTCTCCGTCACTGCTTCGCTGCTCACCGGTTCCTGGTTCTGTCCAAATCGATGGACACACACTGCTCCGTGAAACTTTTCACCAATTTTCCTCCTCTGCTCGCACGCCACTAGCACTTTCCGTATCTTCGATACAAAGCGTTTCTTTATTCACTGCACTTTTACACACTTCTGCTGCTGCTTCTTTTATCGTCCTAGCTCGGTCCGAGCTGCTGCACTGCTTCACTGCTACACTGCGGCTTCAGTTTTTGTTTTAATCACTCTCCGTCACTTCGCTGCTCACCGGTTCCTGGTTCTGTCCAAATCGATGGACACACACTGCTCCGTGAAACTTTTCACCAATTTCCTCCTCTGCTCGCACGCCACTAGCACTTTCCCTTTCACTGCTTCTCCTAGCGTCCTAGAGCTCGGTCCGAGCTTTTAAGCGAGAGATTTCGCCCCCTCCGTCCTGGCCTGCCCTGGCTTGGGCTTTCGTGGGGACAGTCCGTACGTCCTGGCCTGCCCTGGCTTGGGCTTTCGTGGGGACAGCCCGTCCGTCCTGGCCTGCCCTGGCTTGGGCTTTCGTGGGGACAGTCCGTCCGTCCTGGCCTGCCCTGGCTTGGGCTTTCGCGGGGACAGTCCGTCCGTCCTGGCCTGCCCTGGTTTGGGCTTTCGTGGGGACAGTCCGTCCGTCCTGGCCTGCCCTGGCTTGGGCTTTCGTGGGGACAGTCCGTCCGTCCTGGCCTGCCCTGGCTTGGGCTTTCGCGGGGACAGTCCGTCCGTCCTGGCCTGCCCTGGCTTGGGCTTTCGTGGGGACAGTCCGTCCGTCCTGGCCTGCCCTGGCTTGGGCTTTCGCGGGGACAGTCCGTCCGTCCTGGCCTGCCCTGGTTTGGGCTTTCGTGGGGACAGTCCGTCCGTCCTGGCCTGCCCTGGCTTGGGCTTTCGTGGGGACAGTCCGTCCGTCCTGGCCTGCCCTGGCTTGGGCTTTCGGGGGAATCGTCCTTCCTGGCTGTACCCCGTCCGGGTTTTCGAGGGAATCGTCCTTCCTGGCCTGCCCTGGCTTGGGCTTTCGAGGGAAATCGTCCTTCCTGGCTGTACCCCGACCGGGTTTTCGAGTGAATCGTCCTTCCTGGATCCTCTACTCTAAGTTCCTGTGTAGGTTTACTTCCTCTCTGGAGCCACCATATCCTTAACCGGGCAATAATCCCAATAGAAGGTCTGCAGTGACGGAATCGCAACCCCGTATGCAAGCGGAGTAAGTAACGCTACACTGTTCTTAGGGAAGAACGGAACTGACTTTATTCATTCATATCAGCGTAGCCGTTCTACGCCGCTATCTTACTCTAGCGATGCCTAATCCTAATTTTCCTAATCCTAGTTTCCTTATGCCCTATGTCCTTATCATGAATACCCCCACCCTTATTTTAATGTGGCTTCTATGCCCACGCACTTTACGCGCGCATCCTAATTACTAACACTACTTAAACTACTAATCGCACAAGCTGTCCTAATCTATAAAGTGGGCGTGGCCTTCCTATCTAATCCTATGCTATAGTTCATCCTACTTCCGAATTCATCCTAGTTCTAGTCTTAATCCTAATTAGTTCATTTCTATTTTTAGACCTTGTTCATTTCTGTCGGCGACACCTAGCAATAAGGTCGTCAAATTGTTTGTCTAAACAAAATTTCGTGTCTAATATAATGCCTAAGTCCTTAACAGTTTCAGATCGAGGCAATGAAGTGTCAGAAAGAACATAATTAAACCATAAAGGAGTTCTCGCACGAGTAAACGAAATAACCGAGCACTTACTGACGTTGAGTGACAAACAGTTTAAGGAACACCAAAGATTAAAAACAGAAAGAAAGCCAGAGACAGTCATTAGAACTACGCACAGGAAAGTACATCTTAAGGTCATCTGCGTATAGTAGAACCGGGCAGTCAGGCATAGCGTAAACAATGTCATTAATAAATAGATTAAATAATAGAGGCCCTAAAATGCTGCCTTGAGGAACACCAGAGACCTTGCTAAATTCACTAGAGATGCAATCCCCAATCTTAACACGTACTGAACGACGTGATAGGTAGGAATTCAGCCACCTAACTATGCTGATATTAAAACCAAGTTTTAAAAGTTTGCTAGTCAAAGTATGGATATTGACGCTATCGAAAGCAGAGTGAACATCAGCATAAACAGTATCTACTTGTGATTGAATTGATTGAAATGATTCATATTTGCCTATTTTAGACAAATTCTTAATGAAAATGTGACTCCTCTTCTCCACAGTATGTATCTATCAAATATGGCAAATAATGCTCCACGTGTCCGTGTGAATGCTTCAATATAGAATGGACTCCCTGCCCACCAGCACAGGTAGACTGGAGTGTGGTTTTAATCTCCATCTCGCAGATTCAACGCCTCACACACACACACACACACACATAGTGGACGCCGTCTGCGGGTCGTCCATCGGTATTATACGAGCGGGCATTCCACTCCGTTAACTACGAGAATTAATTAAACTATAAATTGGAAAATGGAATTATTTATAATGAACTAATGCTTGTTCCATTAGCCAATGCGTTTGCAGGCGGGGTCGGACCAGCGTCTAGTACACCGTACGCCGCCGAGCACACGGGTACAATCCTTCTTCATCCCCGGACCCGGGGGGGGGGCATTGGGGATAAAAGTACAATGTTTCCCCCCCGGGGTAAGCTGAGCCAAAGCTGAGGCACGCCAGTACAGGGGGATTATTGCGTTGAGTGGAATAGAGCGCAGGAAGCTACGGTTCTGCCGTCTAGCGTACGCGAACATGTCGATGGCGTTGGTTTATGGGTGTGTAAGTATTGAGTAGAGGGGATGTGTAGGGACATTTTCAAACCAACCCTGGAAGTCGTGCATTGTGGCTGCAGAACACATTACCGTGCCGTAAACAGCGTCCAGTTGGTTAGATAAACCTTATCCTGGCTGCGTCCTAGAACGATCGTGTGGACAACGTTAAGAGTGCGCCTCGCGGACTCAAACCCAACGCGCGGTGGGTTCTTTCGTTGGAAGACACGATTCGAGGCAAAATCGACCACGACAATGGCGGTCGTGAAGCAGCAGTACGGATCGGTTTAAAGGAACCAATGGTTTGTTAATCATTGGTAAAGCTCCGACGGTCGTTCGGGGGTCCGACGGGTCGATGCGATCGATGTACACATTCGATTAGACGACCATTCGAGGCTTTGCTAGTCGTTCGAGTACTGTTTTTGTCCGACCGATTCGAACATCGCCACGTGTAGCACGTGCACTGGTAACAGGGTTGGTAGGAAGAAAGATAAAATTAACCACAACGGCGGCATATTGAAAACGGATATTAGCTCAAATGTGGCAGCAATTACATACGCCAACATGCTGCTGGCAGCGCTAAATCTAGTTGCACACTGTTACTGCCACTGTCCGTAATGTTTATCCCCCAGTGGTACACTGTTGTGTTATCCTGGGCCTGGGTCCGTGCCGCGTTGTGTGCTCCATCGCACAGCGGATGGATTATTAGATTAGACGCCAAACGATTACGCGTGGAGCAATCGCCATCGGTGTGTGAAATGAGGCGTAGGCACACACACACACACATATGTATGTGGGCCGATGAATGTGTAAATTTCAATTCAATTACGGTCAGCGATTAGATGCATGCAACATTGGTTTTTATGGATTGCCTGCCCCCAGTGCGGGAAGTTTTAAACTTTACAAAGTATGTCCCACACATTGATTGAGGATGGATGGGTGGTGGACTGTTGCGTCCATGGCGGAATGAATAGTTGCCGAAATTGATCGACACCAGCAGATGGTTTTTCCAGGAAGTCAGATATTACCGAGTGATTGGTGTGCTGTTGATTGCTGGCGGTAAATCGGTACATTGTTTCTAAATTTGTTGCGTTTTAAATGGTGTGGAGAAGGCCTTAAACAAGCCTTAAAGTTAGTAAGCCTGGAAAAATAACCTTTTAGGCGATTCTTGTTTGCACTGTAAACTAAGGCTATATAGGCAAGGAAAAGCTATTATTTATGCTTTCCAAGCTGCCACGTTGTGTAGATCTGCAACAAGCGTAATTAAAGCATTATTTAATATTAAATTTTAATTCAACAGTAAATGAAATGATATGTTGTTATTTTAATTAGGTTTTTAAACTAATACTTTACAACATATTTATAAAAACAACACGTTTTTACACACAACACTTTATTCCTGCGCAATAAACCGCATTGAAATCTCACCTACCGTATAATAAATGTGAATTTGCATACTTTTAGGCGTATTTATTTTGCATAAAGTTAGGGGTGTGTACTTCCTCTAAAAGCTGCAGCTTACCGTGTTATGTCTTTAAATCAAAGAGTTGTAGAATTTAATTGCTAGAGTGCATTAATTTTCCTTCACTGCTCCTTACTAATTTACGTTGAACTGTTTCATCCCTCGAGCAGCACAATACCAACTTCAAACTTAACCTACTTAAGCAGTTACATTAACGCGTTACAATGTGAGTCAGAATTGCACTCGCAACAAGAGCGGGCTGACCTACATCGACCTACACCCTAAACGGAATAATGTGAAAACATCCTCACGGTGGCCGCCGACATCCTGTCTAACAAAGCGCAAGCCCTCGGTAAGCTCTTAACTGACGTTCTTTTTAATTGTTTCGACCACAAAACATCAACCCCGAGGCCCGCTGCTACATGCCGTGCTGCTGCTGCTGCTGCGGGCCAGCCAGAGGGCAAACATTTGCGAACGTACTGGAACGTACCCATCGGCGTCTCGGCGTCGTAAGTTCATAATCACTCCCGCTCGCAGAAACTCGGCGCCGGTTGATGCAATCGCTCTCCCAGTTTTCAGGGGTTGAGTGAAAATTCTTAACAAATTTTCCACCTCGCTTGCGATGGCGCTGATACTGTCATTTATGCTTCGGCTGCACGAGTTGCCAAAAGTTCGGTGCTTACACACCCGCAGACGGTGGACTTCCCTTGCTCTCTCTTGCGCAGCACTTCACTGCTTGTCACAGCTTACACAAACTTTTTCGGCCACCGTTCACGCGGTTCCGTCTTTGCTTTTGTTCGGCATTTAGCACGCTTTCATTCTCAGTGTGTGTGTGTGTGTCTTTTACATTCACACACTTTGAGCCTCCGCCACTCTACTTCTCCACTCCACTCTGCCATTGAGTTCGCACAAGTAGAACTCGCGAGAGGTTTGGTCCCCTCTTCGCAGCAGAATCGCGACCACGAACAAACTTAGCCGAGCGATAGTCGTTGTCGCGTACATTTGCATATCTTAATAGGCAACATAAATTCTGGCCCAAGTTCAAGCCCTTCGCCTGTAAGAACCCCCCCCCCCCCACCCCTTACTACGTTCGTTAGCCGTGCAAAGAGCTTAGAATCGGGATGGGGAGGCCACCGTGCAACGGACAGAGGTTCGCTTTTGGCGGCTGCAAGTTACAAAAGTTTGTCGGGAAATAATAGAAAATGCAATTAAGTGAAATGCTTTTCATCGCCACAGTGCAAGGACCTTTACACCCCCGTGGGACGTGTGCACCGGTGGGCAAGGCACTGTTTGTTGCCTTTGGGGTTTCGCGTGCTGATTCGCATGATGTACAGCGGCACTTCCCCGGTACGTGTCCGGGTTGATTTCTCCCGGGAGCAATTGGTACAGCCGGATGTGCTCCCGCCAGCACATGTACCAAAAGGGTGTTGCGGAAAGTGATGTGCATGTTTTAGGTCGTCGGTAGGTTGGGTTGGTTAAGAGTTTAACTATTGAAGCTGATGTGATGAGTAAAAACGAGAATGATTCCATTATTTGATGGAATTTAAGCAGGAATGTATTGAAAGCAACTTTTAGAGCAAATTAAGACTCATTTATAGCTTCATTTTACAGCACTTATGGCACAGCAAACTGTCAAAGTTCTGTCACAATATTAATGTTAAAATCCTAGTACTTGCTCACTTTGAAGTGTATCATTCAAACCTAAAACAATAATTTTACAGTAAACTCCTATTTGTACACGAACCTAACAAACTACCCAATGCCGGGCAACCCGACCAGCAGGACGAAGAACTGGTAAAACATTCCGCGAATTCCTTTCCAACGTAGCGTGCCACTGGTGCTTTCGCTAGTGCGTAAATCTAACAAGAGTGCCACTTTCCACGAAGGTCAAACTAGAAAACCGGAAAGATAGGATAGAATCCTTCCGAACGCTTCCATTCTCGTGTCCCTTCGGCATTCCTCGAACGCTACCCCTTCGCTCACATCTAACACTGGCAATGCAAACGGCAACGGCCATGGCAAGTGAAATATATGAATATTATTTTACTTTAATTATGATATTATTTAACCCGAAACTGTGGTCATAAAATATTTTGTTAGCTCGTTTGAGCTGACCGAGCACCGGGGGAAACCTCGCTGCACCGCGATATCGGAACTGGGGCCATGTGGGAGGTGAATCGAAAATAAAGCACTTCCACAACACAGACGCAGGCACGGGCTGGGAACTTAACCGAAACTAACTGTTCGCTGGCTGGCTGGTTGGCTGCCTATTTGCCCTTTTCGAGTTATTTTGGGTGGCCCTTGGGTGGCAGCAGTTTGTTTCGGTTTCGGTGCCACCCCCGTCCAGGAAGGAGGCGATAATTAAGTTAACTTTTTTAATTCATTCTCTCGGAATAAATGAGCCATTCTTGTCAGGTGGTACGCTGGTGCAAACGGTACTGCTCGTTCGCATAACCATGCGCCAGCGAACGCACGTTCCGTTTGGTATTCGCTTGGGAGCAGCAGCCACCGAGCTGTGATTTGCGTTGGTGCGTGGGAAATTCCATAAAATAGCCACCTCACTGGTTTTCTCTCTCTCTCTCTCGCTCCATTCACCAGCCACCACTCTGTCGGGTCTGATGATGTTATTAGGAAAAACAGTGCCTTGCATGCGACCGGCCAATGCGTAGCGCGGCGTACTATGATTCCTCATTAATTTAATGGGCTCGTGTCGTGTGTGTGTGTGTGCTGCAAGTACAATGCGTATGGGGTACAAATGAACAAAAAGGAGGGTTGGTAAGGGGTTGGAGTGATGTTTTTGTTTCACTGGGTGGGTTGGTAAATAAGGGTTGATTTTCTTGCACCTTAAGAAAATAAGAGTGTTTAGTGTGCTGCAAAGATTTAGTTGTATTTCGAGGGAGTTTTTATGGGATTCGATGATTTAAAATAATTTATGTAATGCTATTTCCTTACCCCTTCTATGTTCAAATAAGTCTTATTTTGGTCGTTACAAGTTGTTGGATTGATCCCTGATAAGATAGGCTTATATATATAAAATACCTAATAAGAAAATTGGCGCCTAAATGTATGTACCAAGAGTGCTGCCGGTTGTATGTCTAGATCAGCGGTCGGCAAACTTTTGAGGCAAAGGGCCAGATTTAGTAAGTGATCTAAAGCCGCGGGCCAGGAGAATGCGGTTTTTTTATTGTTGTGATTTAATTATTACATTATAAAATTTTAGAAACAAAATAATTGGTTAATGAGATCAAGCAATGTGATTTGTATTATTGCTGAATTCCTATAATTGTGTCATCCAAGTATGGTTCAAAATTGATAATAACAGGTTGGCTGATAAGTCCCCGGTCTGACACATAGATGGCGCCGCTAGTATTAAATGCATATTATTTTTATATAGTACCAACCTTCAAATGATTCGTGTCAAAATTTGACGTCTGTATGTCAATTAGTTTGTGAGACAGAGCGTCTTTTGTCAAGCAACTTTTGTTATTTTGTTGTTCCACCAAGACAACGCACCGTGCCACAAGTCATTGAGAACGATGGCAAAAAATCATGAATTGGGCTTCGAATTGCTTCCCCACCCACCGTATTCTCCAGATCTGGCCCCCAGCGACTTTTTCTTGTTCTCAGACCTTAAAAGGATGCTCGCAGGGAAAAAAATTGGCTGCAATGAAGAGGTCGCCGAAACTGAGGCCTATTTTGAGGCAAAACCGAAGGAGTACTACCGAAATAGTATCAAAAAATTGGAAGGTCGTTATAATCGTTGTATCGCTCTTGAAGGGAACTATGTTGAATAATAAAAACAAATTTTGACAAAAAAATGTGTTTTTCTTTGCTAGACCGGGGACTTATCAGCCAACCTGTTACCTACTTAAATATGTATTTTAATATACAAAAATATAAATCATAAAATTTCGTATTCGACCTTAATTTCGATAGTCTTATTGTGATGTTAAAATAATGTTAACATTACATAAAGGTTGCATTAAAAAATGGACAACAATTGACGATTTTTCATGGGTTTATCTTAACCCGCACTAACAAAACGTTAATTGCACTTTGAGCAGTAGTATCCCATCAGTTAGCAGACAAAATTTGACACCTCTATCAGTCGAACTCAAAACATGACATGACATCAAAACAAACATGATTTTTGTGGCAAAAGTGAATCAAAAGCTTGCGCCATCAAAGAATGGCACCCAGTAGCGTCCAAAATGAACTCCGTGCGGAAGTTTGTGGACGTCGTATATACCCGTTTCGGCATTTTGGTCGCCAACTTCTTGGCACTATTAGGCAACAATCAAAGCATGGAAAGAAAGCCCTGGTTCATTTTTGAGGTTTCAAAAGAAGCTGAAATGAAGACAGAGGGATAAGTGGCTACATTACTGCGTTAGCTGGACCGGGATATCGATGCAACCCACCAAACAGTAACATAATACCTGAGAAACATGAATAAACAGATCAGGAATTAGAGATCGCATCCACTGGCTTCGCAGTGGCAAACAATTACGCGAAAACTCAATGCAACCTTTTCAGGAGAATTTCGACAGAATTTCGATATAACAGCCTAGTCCGCAAACTGGTCCAACATCCGTCATCTGTGTCCCATCGATTTTTTTCTACACCAACGTGATGTGAAAACTCTACTCTAACAATTTTGTAGCGAAAACTTAGGAGGAATTGATGAAAATTGAAGGTAGAACTTAAATCATGAATGTCTTCGTTCACCAAGGTGAAAATTTCTAATAACTGACGAAAGACAGTTCGCAAAGTCTTGAACTTATTTGTGCAAGTAAACTTAAATAATTCCCTTTGAACAGATGTAAATGTAAAGAAATTATCTTCACTAGTTTTTTTTTCTACAGCCAGCCGAAAATGGCATATTTTGTCATGCAAAAGTTACGGGGATATTGACCTCGAGTTCGAACATACTGAACGGTGCGTCATTCCATAGTACTTTAATGAAAGTTGAAAAAGTACGTTGGTAAAATATGGTGTACTAAAAGATCTTCAGTAATTTGTGTACGAATTGTTTCTTCCTATCTTTCAAAATCAGTCAAATCCTTTCGCGGGCCGGATTGAATATTGCGGCGGGCCGCATTTTTCCCGCGAGCCGGACTTTGCCGACCGCTGGTTTAGATGGATCGCCTGAAAGTATGCAAATAAATACATATTAGTTTTTCTTTTAGTTTTAATGTTGTCGCAGCTGCTTACACCTGTAATGTTTATTAAAGTAGAATTAATTAGTCAAATGCTAGACAAAATAGGTGTTATAATTTAGGTCAACAATTTACTTAGCATCAAAAAGCGCCTTTAGTCACGTGCGTGGTGCATTCATTATCTTTTGATTTAATCTATTGCTTTAATTTTATTATTGTATGAAGCGAAGAGAATGAAATGGACTGACAATAGAGGAAAGCCTAATTGTATCCAGCAGCGTACAGATAAACACCAGAATTGATAGCTAATCACGCCCAAACAAATCATCGAGCCACCCGGGTGTGCTTAATCTTGAGACCATTCAACGCACCTTTAACACAGACATTAGCGCGCTAGTTTACTGCCGAAACGGTGAGCTATGCGCGAACTTGCTCGAATGCTTCATCTTATGCTCAAGCATGCCATTATAAACTATTATACTATCAGATCGAATGCATGCTTGAAGAGTACACCGGCCACACAATTGACTGGCAAAGTGGCTGTGTTGTCCCGCAATCTGGCCCGCGATAAATTGCCAACCGAACCGAACTCGATCCACAATCCCTATCTTGAGGCATGGCCCGGAAAGGCTCCCAACCACCGGGAAGGGGACCGGGGAACAGGGGCCACTGTTAATCAAATCAAAGCAATGACACATTATCGCTGCCTATGTTCACACACACGGACAAAAACAGACGCGCGAGCAAAATGGCTGCTATATTGTGCTGGGGATGATCACTACGCGCGGTCACTGCCAGCCCTTAGGGGGAGCGAGTGAACGGGGTCCCGGGGCGTATCAAGTCTCTAATCATTGGTTCGGGAGCAATTAGAGTGTTTCGCTATCGTCGATCAAACGGCAATTGATGGGAAACAATGGAATTCCCATTCATGTGGCCACCGTTTTGCGCTGCTGCCAAACGGGAGGGGAAACGCATCGGAACATACATCCTGAAACAGTGTCACGTATATTAAGGGCATGTGTCTCTCTCCCTGTGCGCGTGTGTGTGTGGTGCAATTATTAGAGCTAATCTAATTTTCCATCGACAACTTCCGCGACACGAGTGGGTAACGAGCACGTGAGGCGCATCGTAATGGGGCCGATGTTAACAAAATGCACGATAATGGGTTGTGAGTTATGAAGGGGAAATTAGCTCGGTTTCTTTCACGCTGTGCGCCGGCGGGACATCCTTTGCGGTAGCTTGTGTGCAGGGACAAGGGCAGGGTTGGGTCGGAAACACACACACGCACACACATTTCCGGTGGGCAGCTGCCGGAGCTTAGTGATTTTGCCGAGCCATCTGTGGCCGGGGTTTAGCAGTGTTTAATCACTGCTTAGTGGTGTTAGTAGCAGAGTGCTAATAGTTTTGCGCATACTACGAAATGTTGTTGCATGAAATGTTCCGGAAGAGTTGTCGTAGCTACAGCTGTTAGTAGTTGTTTGTAATTATGGATGATTTTATGTGTTAAATTGATGCTTATGCGATCGTATTTTTCATACTGTATACACTTTTACTGCCTCAAATGACAGCAGTTTTCTTAGTGCTTCGTAATGCCCAATGTTTACAGCAGAGGGCGCTGCGCTGCAGCGTCATATAGCACTATTGGTAAGGTAGTTATTGCTTGGTATAATAAACGTTTTTATATCCTTTAGTAAGAGCGAGTTAATCGGATCAAATACACATTAACAGCTCTTTAAGTTTTCCTGTTGGTTTCAAAATAATACACAGTAATCGCCTTTCGTTAACCATCCTTCCATTGTACTATAGGATATTTAAAATACTGTTAAAATCATGCGGCCCCCATTAAGTATCGTATGATCAAGCTCAACCATTTTTTATTGTATGCCGACACAGTTACGACAGCATTATCTACACAGCAACGGACCCGGAAATTGGAGTTTGTGTTAATTAAAATAGAGACATCAGAAGAAATTGCAATATCTATTCATCTCCGGCCCAAAGGGGGGCGTCGAAACTGGCCCCATCCCGTTTGTTGCAATTGGCAACAACCATTTCGCCATCATCATCATACCCGCTTTGGTAGGGCAAAGGGTTGAAAATTACTATCTATCTGTCGAAACAAACACAACACCGGTCGCTGTCCACACAGCACGCTGCAGCAGATCCGCTCTCCCTCCCCGTTCAGTGCTGCGTGACCAGTGTTCTTTTGCCAGTCGCCGGCCGCCCGGTTGGAGTTCAACATTTTTTCACACTCGACCCCGGGTACGGGTGCGCTTTCACGGGCAAATCTGGCGGCAGTGTGTTTGTGCCGGTGTCCCGCTGAGTTACTATTTCAATTATTTGCACCCGTGCGATAATGGTTTCGTGTGCAATCAAACATTTTCCTCCGACGGGTCTCGGTGTGTTTGGTTCGGTGGCGGGAGGGGACGGTTTGTTTTACGGTGAAAATATGCTCGGTTGGGAAAACGGTTGACTGAACCGAACCCGGAACCCTCGGGATCGTTCGTTCGCTTGGTTCAAACAACGCGATCGCTCCGAACCGTGACGGTTCGAGCACAGAAGGGCCGTACATCCCTGTCGCGTCGGTAAAAATCTCTTAAATCGGTGCGCGGTGGTAGTGTGCGGACTGAGGCTGTGTTCGGGCTTTGATTCGAATCTCGCGAAATTCCTCGCCTGTCAAGCGTGATTCGCGAGCGTGTTGTATTTTAATAATTATTTTCTGCAAATGAAACGCTGAATGCGATGCAGAATGGAGGTTGGTGGTGGGGAAGGTTGAGGTGTAGTACACGGGCGAGCAAATAATGTGTTCGAGCTGGAAATGACATTCATGGTGTGTTGTTTCACTTTTGTTTTTCACTCTATTAATTGCTTTGCCATGGCAAGGGGTTTTTGGCGGGGGATGCAAATAAGACGCGCAGAGATAAATGGGCCATTTTGGGCCTTGTGCTCTGGAAACGAAACGGGAATCAAATTTACTAGACCGAAGCGTAATGGTATGAGGTTCCGGTCGTGAATAAAGCAGAAAGTATGCAATATTTGGTGAAAACGCCTGTTTGTATGCAACCTTGGATGTCAACAAAACATTGTGCGCTTTTGATAGCAGAGCGGGCACTTACAGTCATATTAAAGCGATTGGAATTGATATGGGATCAAGTTTGTGGAAGGTTCATACAAAATTTGACCAAACATTCAATCGTACCTGCGGGAGCCCTTATCGTTTGGCCGAATGATTGCAAACGAATCGATTCATTGGAATCAATGTCCGTTTTATCGGGAAAATATATCGTTAAATAACCATAGCACGCTAACCAATCCCCAGGCTAAAACTTGGCACAAGAAATCGGAATGGAACAGTTAAAGCTGACCCCTTACCCTGGTTGATCGTTTTTTTCTTGTGCCTCATTTTGGCAGTGGCAGTCACATTGGCCAGGTCAGTGTTTGCCCACCATTAGACACCAGCAGACACTTTGGGTAGGGGAGGGTGAAGCGAAGGAAGGCAAAGCTTACAAACATCCCCGGGCTGCAGTGTCGATCGATCAGGGTTTTGGGCAGAAAATAATTAAGTAATGCATTATTTATTTTGCCGATACGGCTCCCCGGTGAACACTTACCATAAACTGCCCTTGCAATCGATTTCGACGAAACTGAAGCTCTTTCGGGCCAGGCACTGATTGCCCATGTGACCCATGTGCAGGGCGGGGGTGTCGAGTTACCGAGTTACCGGTTTTCCGAGAACAGGGAATCATCATTTTATGACTTTAATGGTCTTTTGGTTCGGAGTATAGACAAAGTTTTTTCGTTTGCTGTGTGTCCTGTGAGAGCACACAGGAAAAGGATTTTGCTGGCATATTGTGCTGCAGTGCTGTACAATTTAGCAATTGCATGCTGTTAAGCATTGCAGCTTAACAATAAAGAAGGTGGCATTTGGGCTTGGAGCAATAACTGTTAATATCGCATTATGCAGAGAAAAGAGGAGACTTTGAAGCAAAGTTTTAGGAGTTTCAAATCGAAGGTTTTAACATCAAACGTTTCAAATGATTTTTTTGCATATATTTAGGCGTTCAGCACAATTGCTTTGTTTTTGCATAACGAGTATAAAAGATAAAATAAACAACTTTCTTGCATACATTTAGGCGCTTAGCGGTACATCAATAGGGGAATGTTTAGTTTTTCCATTTTAAAATATATGACAAATATTCACAAAGCATACAAAATCACTTTTTAATGCATTTTAAAGTAAAAATTTTCATTCAAACTTTTAAAGAGCATTATTTTTAAAACTATAGGCATCCTACTCCACATCCTTGTTGAATGGAAAAAAGCTGTACTATTTGCCGCACGCAAAGGCCACGTGGGCCAAGGATTTAACCGTTGCACCGTTGATACGTTCGTACGCTGACCGGTCGGGAAGGCAAAGCCATCAAGAGCACTATGGTTTCGGTGTTTTTGAAAAACATAACTATTGAATTTGCCTTCAGGCTGACATGCTTTTGATTTTGAACACTGAATGGAACGGAACTGAATGCAAACCGAAAAGAGTGTGAGTGAGAGAGAAAAAAGTAAAACGAAAAGCGTCTGACATTTGATGTGTCACGTATATTTGGCTTAGGAGAGAAAAAAAGAACGGGCACGTTCTGTTCTCTTGAAACCTTTTTTTGTTCTTTCTTTCATTCCTAACGCATTCAGCGTGAGAAAGAAATAAGGCTTCGAACGTGCAAGTTTCGAAACATTCTTGAGCACCACAACGCACAACGTCTCAGCCCGCAGAACCGACCGGACATGAATGATGACGAATGAATGCTATGATTTTCCGACTCGTTTGAAGATTTGGCCCGACTTGTTTCCGGGTGTATGCTGGGGGTTTTAAAGTCAGGTTTCGGGCGGATTGTTCGGAATTGGTTGGCTGCACAGTTTGTCACGAGAAAAAGGCTGTGGCTAAGGTGACGATTTTCATCATCAGTTTGCCGTCAGCCGGACAGCTGGGAACAATGCGAATGATTTTCGGCATGTACGGTACAGCTCGTACCACGGAAGCACTGGTTGTTCGTCACACCGGGGCTAGCATGCATGTACGGCTAAGCACCGACTCTCAGATTGGAAGCTTTTTTCTCCCTCCACTGAAGCTGGGGCCTGAATTTTGGTAGCATAGGGAATTGTGCCTGCATGAGTGTATGTACATATGTTTCTGTGTTCTTGTGTGTGTGTTCACCGAAGACGTACAGACGTCATCTAAGCTGCACGTTTGGGCATTCGTTTGCGTCTAGGTTCCGATAAGGATAATGGAGTTTATTGCCGGGAGCCAATGGCGAAATAGGGTCCGTCTGTCACCGTTCTCGGTGCTCGGCGTGTACTGTCTGCGGACGGTGTCGTTTCGTAGGTTATTTGGTAAGTTTGCTCCTTGTTTCAATAACGAAAAGGAGGGAGGGGGGGGGGAGGAAGGGGAAGCGAGAGTGGGAGGTTTTGCCTTCTGCAAAAGGTACATTTCTCGAAAACAGCTCGAGTGTAGCCGGCGAACATCATAACGGAAGTTTTGGAATACAAATGATATTGGATTAGAACGTCAGCTATGATTTTTGCTACGAGATTTGCTTAAAGTGGATAAAGCTTGCGAAGCAGTGACCTGGAAAAGGAAACAATGCTTCCGCAAGAGAAGGCAAGCTTGTTAGAATTTAAAGTAGGAAACTAAAGGAGCGTTGGAGCAATCTCTTTTTTCATAAATAAAATCATAATTACAACTTTAAATTCTGTGTAGCAGCCTAAAGGTATGCAGTGATGGTTTGAGCCTAAATGTATGCAATATTTGATGCAAAAATCTTTTATTTGAATGTAACAATAGCTAGTGAAATGTGCATATTTCATTGACCTATTGTAGAGCAAATGCAACTAAATTATAGTCTTTATTCTCTACTTCAACTATAATTTACTCTACTTTTAATAAAATGTCTACCCTACTGTTGCACATGTGCAAACAACCGTCAAAGCTCGTTACACGTACCCGTGAAGCATCGTTCATCCACGGGATGAAGCATAAAATATTGTCCATTAAAAGGGATCATATGCTTCCGTTGCCGGTGCTTCCATCGAACCCTTCCGTCGTCGGCGTCGGAAACCGGTTGCCTAGACGAGAACGATAAAGTTTTCCACCGGCGTCGGTGCACACTGCGACACAATAAAGCACGGCAACACAGGCAGCACAGGAGGCAGGATGAGGAAGGAAGCAACCGACGTCATTGATGGTTTCGAGTGCCGTAGAAAAACAGTACCCCGGGTCCATTACGGAGCGTCTTGCAAGTACACTAATACTGCCACCGTCTCCCTTCCTAGAGGCTAAGCTCTTCCGATTGGCTTTTTCAAATTGGCGAAGTGAGATCAACCGTATGTGGGTAGCATATGTTCCAACATTCACACACACCCACACACAAATACACAAGATAGACGACAGTCGGGCGGTCGGTTGCTTTATCAATTTTATCGACATTTATTTAGTATCTACATTTAGGCGTTTTGCGGCAGTAGAAGAGATCCAAACGTTACCACCGGTCGTTGCTTTTTGATCAAAAACGAGGTGGGATGAGAGGAGGAGTTGTGGTGCTTATGTTTTGCTGTCCTAACGCGTGTTTTATTCCTCCTGGGCGGTGAGGTGTTTACAAAAAACAGGCCCATTTATTTCACCGCTGACTACTTTTGGCTGGCGTGGTCGAGGAGAACGTGTTGGGAAATGTTGTGGGGTGTCATTTTCCAGCTGTGCTGTCGCTCTCACGGACGCCGGTCGTTACCAGTGAGCCATCGGTCAGAGACTCTGGTGGTGGCTAAAGATTTAGGCAATGAATCGTAACGTTCGCGCGCCGAGGGCCGGCTGCTTTTACGACTGGTGCTAATAAATAACCATGTTAACAAGATTTTAATAGCTGATTCACCAGCTTTCCTGAGACCATCCCATGAGTGGTTCATGATTCGTGCTCTGTTAGCGGTGTTTTCAGTTTCGTGTGTTTTTTTTTGTTGTGTATGGTTCCGAGTGTTATTACGGCTCTACAAACTCCGGACAGTCTATTCACGGCGGTGACCTTGTGTCCTGTTGCTGTTAATGTCTGTTTTCTTTCCTTTTGTTTGTCGATTTTCTTTCTCTCTCGGTCTCGGGGAGATACGAACCGTTGAGGGTTATTAATGTTATCGTTTTGTTATCAATTTTATGCCTCCATTATCTCCATTGAAGCTGGGATAAAATACTGACAGCAATAAAAGTGACTCTCCAAAACGGACAATACGAGCTACGGGCGGGTGTCAAACGATGACGGGCCCCGTTCGTGGTTGGGAAGGAAGGTTGAAGGCCACCACCGTGTGTATGTGTTGCGGTGGATTTACTGCGGTGGGATTATTATTTCTCCAAAAAATGTGTTTCCATGTTTCCCTGTCCATCCATCCATTCCGGGGCGAGTTTAAACACACATTTCGGCTGCAGGGGGAAAATAATGGTCCTTGTGGGGTATTAAACATTAACAATGTTTCCTGTGCTGTACGCTTTCCTCACGCTTATTATTTCATTGTTGAAACTGTCACCAGCTTGTTGACCGGCTTGTCCATTGTCGAAAGCTTGCACTGTTGCTATCGTTGCTGTAGGGTGTCCGTTGCTCTTCATCTCGGCCACAGGTTATTGTACCAAAAGGGTGGGAGAATGCGAGCTTTCCCCTCCATCTTCCCATCGACATCTATTGAATTGAGGTCACGTGAAGGGTTTCTTATCCGCTTGGGTGACAAAGTTTTCAGCTTTTCAGGTGTACGAATGACGTTGACGAACAGGCAGCTATTAGATCTATCGGAGGCAGTCCCAGGCCAGAGTGAATGTGACGTTAGCCGTCCAAAGCCCGTTTCCGCCGCTTGGCTGGTGCACCCTTTGTTTCGTCGCTTTTCTATTTCGGGACTGAAGCGTGAAGATGAATTGCAGTCCCAGTGGTTGGCAGCTAAAACGACTATGATTGTCGTTGTCAGCGTTGGTGGATTTTGTAAGAAATGCAATGACACCTTGGGATAAGATTATCTCCAGCACATTCGCTTAATATATCTCAGCTCACAGTTTCTTGACACAAAAGGGCTGACTCTCGTTAACCTTTGACCTGCACCAAGTTTGAGATGATGAGTTTCTTTATATAGAACACAACAGTTGCTGAAACTTTTCCACCGAACACTGAAAAGAGCAGATAAGTTGACAAGCGTGTTCGTTTATTGTTACTGACCACACTGGGCAGTCCTTGGGAAAACTATGTACAGCTTTGGACGAACTTCTTGCTCCAAACTCAAGCTAGTGCACCATTTTCTATATTTACCAAGAGAAGAGAGATTGTAACATCATCTATAATTTGATACTAGTCGAACGACCCGTGGGAGCAGCGCCCATGTCCGATGAGCCGGCCGAAAAGCTCACCCCGTGCCGTACAATGTTTACCGATCCGGGTTGACCCTGCACCCCCACAAGCAACACTGTTTGTGTAGGATGGGCGCCGGCAAGACGATAAAAGTAGCATTGCGCTCTCTGCATTCATGTCAACAATTATTTAGCTTACCGAAGCCGGAATACAATCATTTGTGGTCGTTTCCTGTACCTTTTCCGGTGCGAGTGAACGTTAGCAGTGCACAGTCTAAGTGGGTTAGCAGGGCAAATGATTCCGATGCTAGGAAATAGAGCGACGTGTAATGTGTTTGTGGCACGGTGCAGGGGAAGAAGAGTGAGTTAAAAATGTGCTGACCAATGGCTTGTTGTGTCCTCTTGTTATATCAAAGGACATGAAGAGCAGGGTGTCGGTTCTGTGGAGTGTCGGTTTTGTGGTAACTAACGCATCACGATGAGTTGAAGATCAGGGCATTGGCATGGAACAGTTGATTGATAGGGAATGTTTCATTTCATTATGTGTAAAATAAAACATGATTTTCACCAAAAAGCAGGTCAAAACAGGAAAATGGGAAGGGTTTAAGGATAATAAAGATTGATTTGTTAGGTGCCCCTGCTTAATTAGAGCTGAACTCAGTCAGAATGTCTTGGGAAAAATTCTGAAGTTCAATAAATAATGTGTCGTTTATTATTGATGTAATAAATTCGGAAATTGTGGAAGCAAAACGATGTAAACATACTTAAAATTAAAGTTGATTTATTATATATTTAAAGTCAAATTGACTGAGCTAGTTCGCTACGACTAATATCGCGTTGACTGGTGTTATCCAAACATTCTTACTCATCACCCCTTAATAATCCCACGCAACATCCGTGGTGGTCGTGATCCAATCCTTAAAGTGCCAAATGCGTGTAGCAACCTCCTGCCCCTTGTGGTCACTTGCCTCATGCTTGGCAAACACTGCATACAGCACCCGGTCCGCCACAATCGGAGCTCCCGTCGCGATGTGCCACAGATCATTCGTAGTGCCCGGTTCGGGCTGCGCACAGTACCCCACACCATCCCAGATGTACTGCTTGGCCTGGAAATCTGCCTGCTGATCGATACAGCTTTGATCCGTCGTTAGCACCAGCTTGGCTTCCCGAAGATGGGACTGGTGTTCTTCACTACCACGTCCAAACGAAACCATTGTTGCCGCTTCGACCCCGTCCGGATTGTTGGTGGGCAGATGGATGGGTTGGACCCGGGAAGTGTACTCGATACTGCCGCGAATTAGCACCACCGCAATGTTATAGTCCGAACCAATGTACTTGGGATGCTTGTAGCCATGTTCCACCTCGTACCAGGTGGCTTGGTCCTGGTAGTCCTCAGCACCGACCGCTACCGTGTACTCGGTGAACGGGTACGTGTAGAACGTGCTGGCAGATGATAGGATCCATCTTTTGGAAAGGATCACTCCATTACCATGAAGCTGCCGTGCGTAGGTAATAGCTACAACGAACTGGTACTGGTAGATGCTGGCTTCAGCTACTCCATTTTGAGCCTGACCTAGCCCGAGTAGGAAGGCGATGAGAAGCACCACAAGCAACACAGTAACGGACCTCATCTTACGCCTCAAAAACACGTTTAAACGTACTGCCTTTTGTCGCTCTCGGTTCAAAGGTTTTTATAAATTCCAGCAACCATACATCGCACCACGTACAAATAGTAATATGGGCACGAAATCGATCAGCATGTTGTTTTTGCAAAAGTTTTCATACAGCGAAATTGGATTGGAAATCGCTAGCGCCGTATGTACACCATCGAAGCGTGCTGCAGTTTTTAATCTACATTTTCTAATAAATGGTGCTGTAAACAAAGAACTGCTCATAAATCGTGTATCAATTGTGGATTGTGATTGAAAAAAAACAAGCTTGTGTGGAATAGAACCCTTGTTCCCTGCCAACGACAAATGTAGCGCGGTAGCAAACTATCATCTCGCTCACAATTTGTCAAGCTTTATTAATAGACAGATGAGCACAATGGTGGTAGTTGTGGCTGCCATCCAATTTTAACTGAGCTGGTACGATATGGGAATGTCGGGGGTTTGCGCAATGCGTCTCTATTCATCAACTGTAATGGAACAGCATGGAACCCGAATGAGAATAAGCGTAGGGGAAATACGGTAAAACGCTATCAGGATTGATATTCGTTTGGATTTTGTTGCATTCGTTCGAGATGGGAAACAATTAAAATCCTGCATTTTCCATTGATGATTGTGCTTTGTGTGACAGCCAACACATTGAATGATGACGTTTAGCTGTGCATTTATTTATGAGCATTTTTGTTGTATGTCGTTGTAAAGTATTTATAAATCAGAACTTTGTTCTATTACATACTTTTGTTCAATGCGTGCATTATTTATAATGGAAATAATTTTAGGTAAAAAAAGCATATCACAAAAACAATCGTTATGATCGTAATTCATAGCTCGTTCTCAGAACTTTCCATTTACTTCCCTTTTTTTGGCCCGAAGAACGAATATTAGAACCGTATGGGTTTTAAATACTTCCTGAAACACAGTGTCCTGTTGGTCTGTTGGATAGACATACTAACTTCTACAACACCGAACGAGTTCGATTCTCATCCGGACTTGACCTCCTTATAGCGACTACTGAATATGTGGCTGCGTAGTACTTATAATATTAGTCTCTGCAGTAATGGTTAGTTTAGTATGATGGTCCAACAGAAAGAAGTGTAAAAAGTAGAGGAATCGATGTTTTAATATATTTTTGGTAGTGACAATGACAATTTATTTTGTTTTTTTTTTTCTATTAATTCTAGGATTATTGAGGCTTCAGTTAGATCCCTCCATACCATCTCTGCTGATCTTCTTATTTTTGGCACAACAACCTGCAATTTAAAAATTATTTACTGTTTACTGTACATTTACTGTACTTCTCACTTCAGACTTGTGATCGCCCCGGCGATCTTGGAAATTTGTTTAAAAAAATGTCCCTTACTGGAATCGTTGGAGCTAAGAGGCCTTACCTTGAGTAGGGGGACACTCCCAGCTCATGAATACGGACGTTTAGTCTCAAGTACTGTCTAATTCAATCTGTCTTTATTTCACGAAAACCCTGGTTTATATTTTTGAATTATTTGCGTGTGTTGGTTGTGTATGTACATCTTGTGTCGATGTGTAGGTGCTTATGATTATGCCTATTTTGTATTTATATCCGTTGGTCTGTTTTCGGATTTTATGGTTCTCGATGTATTCTTATGTTTTGCCTTTTAATGTTTCTCTTGAAATCGTTCGCGTTTCTAGAATGTTCCTAAACACACTTGAGATTTTTAGACCTATTGCTCTTGCGTTGCTATCTTACAGGATTTAACTATTGTTACGCATATGCATGTTGCATCATGCATTCTGTTTCCTATTTTCTTCTCACGCTGTACGGACCTACGCTGGTACAGTTTATTGCCCTACGCTCACCGATGAAGTCAAGTACCGGGCCGTTCCAAAATGCTTGCCAACGATAATGATTCTGTACGATAAGTTACAGTTTGGTTCTATCCTTGCATTTACTGCATTTATCAGTTATGTTTCAAATGGGATTTTATTAATATGCTATGCTAACCGGATATGTCTGCATGCTACAAACCGTTGTCATGCTACAAAGAGCTCAAGGCCGACCCGTACCATTTGTGGGCTTGGGGGCTTTCGGTGACTTATTGATTCCCCCCCCCCCCCCCTCATAGCAGGATAGTCAGTTCTACGTATGGCGGCACAGTCGAATCGGGGTTTGAACCCATGACGGGCATGTTGATAAGTCGTACGAGTTGACGACTGTGCCACGAGACCGGCTCTGCTTGATCATCGAACTAAACATTAATAGAAACGTGCATATAGTATCGGGTTTCTTTTTGTTGTACTTAAGTCAGGTGACTTTAGTTGAAATATTTAAACATCAAGTTGAATAGTTGATTCAAGTCTATGTAAATAAATGTATAATTCCTTCATCTGTTACACGATTGAACTTACGCAATTCAGTGGTTTAGAGTGTAGTCATATAAGAATTCAAAACAATTCTCCAATCGGAAATGTACCCAAAACCCACGAACCTTATTTCGTTAATTTGTTCAACGAATCCTGATCCCACCTTATTTAAAATTGGAATTTTATATGCGCTCCTTTCCCATAAACATGATCGTTTTGTTTCATCCACAGTACACCTGCTTCGGAAACAGATGTCCTTCGTGCTAAACACCAATCGGCATCGCCCTTCAATGGGTACCAGCATGAAGAAAAAAGAAGGACTACATGAAAGGGCAAAAAACCCATGAATTGTTCAAAACCATGCAAACCCCCACCCACCAGCAACGACCAGCCCGGATAATCTGTTGACATTTAATAAGCAATAAATATTCTCCAGCGCGTTATCTTTTCATCGTGCGCTAAATACTGCCTTACTGCTTACCGTCACCGCGCAAAAGGCCCCTTTGCCTACTCGTGTGTGCGATCGGTCGGCCCTACATGTGTACATGTATCGTGGCCGTTACGAACAAAAAAAAAAAGGTCCGCTTCGATGCACGGTCCACTGTGGCTAAGTGCTCTAATTTCCCTTGCATCCGGCGTGTACGGGTGTACGGGTGTAGCAAAAGAAGAGCCGGGAATTTTCCAAGCAGTGTAGCAGTGTGTCGGTCCCTGCCGGAAGTTCTTTGAAAACGTAAATTGCTTTCCACTCACTCACTCGCCGGGTGTCTTGGGGGGTTTGGTGCACAATACAGCTGGCACAGTCTCAGGCATTGCTGGTTGACAGGGAAATGTGTATGACGGGGAGACGCCGGCCTGTAAGCCTGGTTTGATGTAATTATTCAAGCACACTGACGGCTTGCTGACATTACGACCGAGCGCTTTTGAAGCCCTGCCCGGGAACAATTGTTCTACACGAGCTCATTAATGGGCTTCATTAATACGAAAGTCATGCATTTTAATTCCGCCGGGAAAAGCTTTCTGATGTTAAGATCTAGGGTCACCGAGTGACGGCTAGCATGCGGTTGGGGATGATGTAGCGAAAGTGTTTTATTTTACGGTTTAGAACTACGGAGCTACGGGTTGAACGGCGAGAGTTGCATTTGCAAGTGCCCCTCCGGCAGTGTAGGTGGAATGTGACGTGTTGTTTGCGAAACACCCGCACTCCCAAATCGTGTTTGCGAAAGTTGAGTCATGGTTGAGAACGAAACACATCCGGTTCATTGCACAAGTTAATGCGGAACTAATGCAATTCGCTTGCGCGACGCTGTTTGAAATTGAGTTCCAAATTGCGATAAAAAGCCCAGACGCCCCACTGTGGATCTCACTACGAATGTGAGTGTTTTCGTTCGGTTCGCGTGCAAGAGTTGGTTAAAATGCGACCCCTCTTTTTTGCAACTTTACTGTGCCTTGCCGCCTTTGCAAAGGGCCAGCAAATCGGGGGCACCGATGTGTCAATCGCCCAGTACCCGTTTGTGGCCGGTATTCTGCTCCAGCGATCGACTATCATCGGTAATGGTGCGATTCTTTCACCGAACTGGGTGCTTACCTCTGCCAGTGCCGTCTATAGCACGCCGGACAGTGACTACAGCATTGCGACGGGTTCGGAGGAACTCTTCACTCCTGCCGCACAGTACCAGGTGCAGCGCATTTTCCGCCATCCCGAGTTTGTCGGTTGGGATTACAACGTAGCGCTGGTAAAGGTGAGCGGTAAGATAGTGTTCGGTGACACGGTGCAGCCCATTGCGATCGCCACGACCGACCCCGAAACGGTCAACGATGCTACGATGCTGTCGTATGGTAAGAACGAAGACGGCACGTCCCATCTGCGCAGCGCGACCTACACGCTCATCTCGGACAACGACGACTGTGTGCCGCTGCTGCAGGAGTACCAGGCGAAGGAGGTGATCTGGCAGCATCATGGATTCTGCCTGATTCCACCCCCGGGCACGCAGCAGGGCCAGTGGTACAATGATGCAGGGGCACCGCTCGTGGCCGACGGTCAGCTGTACGCCGTGTTTGCCTTTGCCGAGAACGAGGGTGGTACGAACGAGGGTTCCGTGGCGACGCGGCTCACCAGCTTTGCGGGCTGGATTCAATCGATCATGTTTAGCAATCGCTAAATCGGTGGAACAGGTGAAGATGATGATCGTGTCAGAGGCTTTGTAGGATGTAGAATGATGTGTAATTGATGAGGTTTTGTTAAAGTTGAGTTGTTAATAAATACTTTAACAATAGGACTCCACATTAGATGAATGATTTGCTATGCTGTGATCTGTCATAAATCTTTCGTAGTTAACTTTTTTTCAATAGATCTATTTATTGGATCGATTTTTTAAATTAATACTAAATTGAGGATTTGGATAAACAAAACTACTTTCAACGATAAGTTTAAAACTGTGTAAAAAGATTATTTAACAGTTTTAACTTGCCTTAAGCTGGGTTGGAAGCAGTAAAAACAGTTTCATTACGTAGTTTATGGAAGTACCATTTACATTTGAACAATCAACTTTGGATTTTAACAATTGATCTACAGCTAATTGCAGTGCTGTAAAATGTCATGAGCATCACGAGATTTTCACCAACGGAAACAGAGAACATATCCGCGGTAGCCTTTGCTCTTTGCTGATACTCAATAAAAGTACGACATGACATGCAGAACATGCCATGCCAGTGCTTGAATCATACGCGAAATGCACTGACTGACACGCTGAGCTTAATGCCGGCGCAAGCATAAGTATGACTTTTTTCTGGCTGTGAACAGTGCTGCCAAATGCCATTGTTACAGTCTCCGATACTCATGACTGAAACGAAGCTGAGATGATCAGTGACGAGACTCAAACAGTGGGTGATCCAATCATATGCTTGATGACATTTTATTTAGCACCCAACTCTTGATTACTCATTTGATCACGACATATTCTGTCGGTGATAATCACGACATTCTTGGAATGTACCTGGTGTGTGGTCCCAAGCAGCAAAATGAGAATGCTTTCTAGCTCGGTCTGGTTTGATGCTCTGTTGGGTCAAACAGAGCGAGAAACAAGGCTGATTTTGTTTCTTCAAACCACTCACAAGCACCGCATACCTCCCATGACTATCGTGAAGATCACCGACTGAAAATGTTGCGACCAAGTGACTGACCAAGAGTTGGTCGCACAAAATGTCACCAAGCATGTGATGGTAGTGCCAATTTGTCACATTTAATGTTTGCTTATAACTAGAGGTTTATTTATATGCTCCTTAATTTAATTATAAGGTTGCCGATTAGAAACGTTGGTCCGTCCGTTTCTTTATGAAATTAGATATTTATGAAATAAACTGTTTGAGTCTCACCTCTGATCATCACAGTAAAGCGTCTCGTGACGCTGGCATATTTTTTTTCAGCCGGAATTCGTCATGTCTATGTCAGTGACATTTTTCAGAACTGATTATAGTAAAAAAATGTCATGACATAGTGACTGACCAAGCGATGGTCGTAAAAATGTCACGAAGCATGTATTGGTCACACCAATCGTTTTGAGTATCACCATTGATTATCACAATTGAGTACGTGACGCTGGTATGGATTTTGTTTAAGTCAGATTTTTTTATGTCATTAACACTGACATTTTGCAGTATTGGCTGATTGAATTGATTTTTAATCTACGATTTAGAGATTATCTTCCGCATGCTAATCATGTCCTTCCATCGTTTCATAAATCCATTCCAAAAATGAGGAAACCCGCGTACCGATCGATCCGACATTGGTTTTGCCCTCCTGCTCAGAAAACGCAAACACACCGTACAGCTTCCCGTCGGCCACGATCGGTGCACCGGCATCGTCGGCCCACTGGCCCTGCTCAGCCCCGGGCGGGCTACGCACACAGAACCCGTGCTCCTGAATAATGATTTCCTTCGATAGCCCCTTCGTCAGGGAGGCCACACACTCAGCACCGGTCGACGTGGTGTAGATGGCTTCGCGCAGATGCATCGTCCCATCCTCATTGGTGCCGTACGAAACCAGCAGCACCTGCAGATTGCTCACGAAAGTGTCTGCAATAATGGCCGGCTGCACCGAGTCACTGTAGCGGATGGGATCTTTCAGATGTAGCAGTGCAATGTTGTAGTCCCAGCCGATGTACTGGGGATGTTTGTAGATGGTTAGCACCTCGTACAGGTCACCCGGACCCTTGAAGACGTTCGCACCGAGCTGCACTTTGTACAGGGAGTCGTGCGGTTCGGCTACGGCACTGGCCGAGGTAAGGATGTAGCGCTGTGCAACGATCGCACCATTGCCCACGAGCTTTTGGGCAAACTCAATGGCGGCCATGTAGGGGTACAGGAAAATCCCTGTGTCTTTACCGCCTATCTGGAGGCGCTTAGCTTGGACGCTGGGGTCGAGGTGGTGGACGGTGATCACGAACAGTAGTGCTGGAGCTAGCTTCATGTTCTTTCTTTCACAACTGTGGAAATACTGTGTGGTTGCGTTGGGGTGTATTTGTAGAGCATTGTGCTTTGTTTTAATTGGAATTGCGCCATTGATTAATGGGTGGAACATTGATTTTCTAACTCATTTAATAAACAAACACTTTGATGGTATAGTCTAGTGCAGCTAGTCTGTGAAAGCAACTAAACTGAGCCTACGAGTTGCTTTGCAAAGAATTGATTTTCCATTACGAATTGATTTTCCAATAACAAGATGTTATCGTTGGGTGGGCTTCTCTACACGCCAGAGAACTTAATTAATCTCTCTGATATTTCAGTTAGCTCTGAAACAGTTGTACAGGTGTTATTTGAGTTGAAACATTCTTTCACTCCTGGTCCAGATGGCATTCCTGCCTCAGTTTTAATAAAATGTAAGGACGTGCTTGCTCCACACCTTGCTAAAATTTTCAACCTTTCACTTTCTCTCGGGGTCTTTCCTGCTCTTTGGAAATCCTGTTGGCTTTTTCCGGTACACAAAAAGGGATGCCGTAGCATTGTTTCTAATTATCGTGGGATAACTCAAACATGTGCCACAGCCAAAACTTTTAAGCTATGTATCTTTCCAAACATACTTCATAGTTGTAGTTCCGCTATTAGCCCTAAACAGCATGGGTTTATGCCTGGTAGGTCTACCTCAACTAATCTCATGTCTTTTGTTACCAATATTTTCAGATCTTTTGAGGCAGGTATCCAACTTGATGCAATATACACTGACTTTCATGCTGCATTTGATAGTTTGCCCCACTCTTTACTATTAGCTAAACTATTTAAACTTGGTTTTGGTGATGGCATTATTAGCTGGCTGTCCTCATACTTAAGTAATCGATCTTGCAGGGTTAAAACCGGGTCGTACTTATCTGAGGAGTTTTTTTGTACGTCAGGTGTCCCTCAGGGTTTTGTGCTAAGTCCACTTCTGTTTTCTTTGTTCATCAATGATGTCTGTAAAGTTTTACCTCTTGATGGTCATCTCCTTTATGCGGATGATATCAAAATCTTTTTACCTGTGTCCTCTTCTTCTGATTGTATGAGTCTTCAGCATTACCTTAATGCATTTGTTCATTGGTGTTCATCCAACTTACTTCGCTTGTGCCCTGATAAATGTTCTGTTATTTCTTTCTCTCACTCTCTTTCTCCTATTTTATTTAACTATACTCTCTCTAGCGCTTCCCTCTCTCGTGTTATGTCCATCCGTGACCTTGGTATTATACTTGACTGTCGTCTTAACTTTAAACTGCAGCTTGATGAGGTTCTACTAAAAGCTAATCGAACTCTTGGGTTTATTTTACGTTTTACCTCTATTTTTAGAGATCAAAGCTTCTTAAGAAACCTTTATTGTGCTCTGGTAAGGCCTCTTCTTGAATATGCTAGCATCATCTGGAATCCTCCTACTATTGATGGCTGTTCGAGAATTGAAAGCATTCAGCGCCTTTTTACCAGGGTTGCTTTTCGTCGTTTGTTCGGTGCTGCCTAACTACCTCCCTATGAAACGCGATTGCAGTTATTCAATCTTCACTCTTTAAGCTTCCGCCGCCAAGTGTCTCAGGCATGTTTTATTGGTGGCTTATTACTTTCTGATACTGATGCTCCTGATTTACTCTCGTCCATCTCGTTGTATGTTCCCTCTCGTTCCCTTCGTCCTCGTGATCCTCTGTCAATTGAAACACGTCATACTCTTTATACTTTCAATGATCCTATTCTATCCTGTTTCAGGTTGTTGAACCACTTTTACCATCTCTTTGATTTCGACTCCTATCTCAACTCTTTCCGTAACCGTATTTTTTCTTCTAATTATCTTTAATTATTCTTCTAAGTTTTCATTAAGCTTTGATAGTCTCTACGCTCTACCTATGTTTTTTTTTCTTTATTTTTTTTAGACTAGACTAGTTTAGTTAGGCTTAATTTTTCATGAATTATTTTGTTTATTTGTTAGGGTTTATTTAGTTTTAAGTCTGCTTTGTTTAGCCTTGATGGCGGATATTGAATTAATAAATGAAATGAAATGAAATGAAATGAAAAATGCATTGATTTTCTAATGGAATGTGTTGCCGTTCGTTATTCACATTCACTTACTAACATAAGAAATATGCCGGACCTAATAGGAATGCTCAGCTGTAATGAGATCCTCAACATTTTGTCCCGATCGCTCTGAGTTAAGCGAATTTAAATTCGATTGTTTAACCTTCAAACCGGGTTGGTCCCGTGGTACAGTCGTCAACTCGAACGACTTAATAACATGCCCGTCATGGGTTCAAACCTAGCATGGGACCGTCTTCCAGTAGCAAGGATTGACTTTATCCGGCTTTGTAGTAAAGAATTAAGTCTCAAACGCCTGTATAGGCCGGCATGTCCGCGTAGGGCGTTGCGCCAAATAGAAGAAGAAGAATAAAAAGAAGAAGAAACTTCAAACCAGTGAGCGGTTTGAATAACATTATAATATAATTTTACTACCGCTCGTTTAGCCTAACCACGGGAAGTGTATTGGTATCGCTAGCTTAGTAATTCAAATCCTCAGAAACGACAGTATCATCGGTCACACCGTTAATTGTTAAGTGCACCGTAGCTAAAGCGGAACCAATCAATGGTTGGTCGTGCTTGCGGCCATCAGCAGAAGAAACCCGTTTTCTGCGCCACAATCGATAGCATTGTACCGCACACCCACCATCGCCACAGGGAGGGAGGATTGGTCGGCTGCAAACACGGATTAATTTGTCGTTATCTGCCGAAACACTTGATCCAAACAAAACTCCCTCACCCAGATAAAGGCGGCAAGGGTACCGGGCAACGGCGAGATAATCGAAATATCATCGAACAAAACCAATTCGTCAGCATCCCCGTTCCGATGTTGCGTTGCGTTGCTGCCAGCCCTGCCCGTCTGCCTGCCTGTATCGCTTCAGCCTTCGTTCGTTCGTTCGTTCGTTCGTTTCGGTTTGTGGGAAGGTTGGAAGGTCATCTTTCCCTGGGCCTTTCGCTGGGAACCGTGCTGTACACCGTAGCGTGGAAAACGATCCGTCAGCCTCCAGCGGGCAAGGTTCGTTTCGCTTTGCGCGCAGTACTACTACTTCCGTCACCATGAGCTTACCACCACTGCCATGGCTTCCTGTCAGTGACACTGCCTGCGGGATTGTTTGGCGACAGATCAACAGCGCGCCGTGGCTGTTTGTGCCGTAATTCGGCGCATCCTGCTGCTGCCCCGCTGGCAGCACAATCAGACCGTTCGGCCCCGCTCGCTTTGACTCATCAGCCCTTTCGGTGGGAAGCCCGGGGTGGAGGTGGAGTAAAACGAAAAGTGAAACAGATAGCTTCGGAGTGTCGGGAATTACCTTTTGCCTTCAGCTGATACTCCACGCTTCCCTTTTCCTCCTTTCTACGTGTAGCTCACACAGTTGAAATTGAGAAAATGCGATACTTTCGGCCGCCCCACTGTTGAGCCTTTTTTTCTTCCCTCTCCCCCCGGGGGAGGGAGCAGACACACACACACACACACAAACGCGAAGCCACGCGTCGGCCCGTTCGGAAACGGAAATCCAATTTAATTTTGACATTCTTTCAAATATTGATGAAGCAGCGAAATGTGTTTCATTATTGAGCCCCGACAAACACGGCGCACGGGGCAACCGGCGGATGCCGAACCGGATGGGATGAATTCTCTTTTCTCCGTGTTTGACGGTTTAATTTCGTCCACCGAGAAATGACATTCGTTTCGGTGACTGATTTCGGATGTGAACGTACCGCTCCGTTTGTGTGTGTGTTTTGTATTCTGCCTGCCCTAACGAAAGGGACGAACATATTTCGCCTTGCTCATACAAGTTGCTTCGGTGCAGGAACGCACACACACACACACACCCATTCACGATAGCAGTGCCATCCCGGGGGACATAATTAAACTAAATCATGAGCGCAGAATGCAGTAAGTATTCGACGGCCGCTGGCCGGTAGCGATAATGCAAGCGTTAACTCTAAATTTATGCTTTCCGGTGAATGGGCGATGCGCGCATTATCACGATTTGATGAGCAGCACATCAAACGACCGTTATGCGAGGAGCGACTTTCGAGGGTGAGCATGAATTATGAGGCAAATTTGTACTCTCAGGGGGTGGGCTTTTTGTTTAGGAGCGCGCTGGTGCCGAGTTAAGCTAGCTAATACGGTATGCAAGTAGCCTGTGTATGAAACTATTGTTGGTGCATTTTATGAAACAATTTCAAGCTTTTCAGCAACGGATTCCTACGAAATGATTTCGATTGATGATTACTTTGATTGACACTCAGGTGAGCAAAACCTGCAATGACATGAGTTGCGATGAATCAACCAATGCTGAAATTTATTAATAATTTTTCATGGAAAACAAAATTAACAAGAAATTGAACTTATTGTTCAATCTCACTATTTCGGATAATTTATTTTCCGCGTTTCGGTGTAACTGGCGTGTGGCGTGTGTTCAAACCTTTGATATTTACCAGCAGTTTCTCGTTGTGTAGCAAAAAAAGTTTTATTCGCGACATTTACTAGTATTTTTTTACATTTACTAGTAACTACTCGATCAAGCCGAACGCTTGAGATTGAACGAAGAAAGTTTGTGTTTCTTTAAGCACCATAGAAAGCGACCGGGCTGTGTCTGAACACTTATTTTCTACTTGAAACAGCATACTGTTCGTTATGCTACATCAATTATAAGACAACAATATTCAGAAGACGACAACATTACGAATATCTATAACAACTTCGCAAGCGCCTAAATGTAGGCAAAATAGCCATACTATTTATAATTGATTCGAATCGTCAGACCGAGTGTTGAGAGACGTTTTGGCTATACATGCCTTTTCTTTTTCTATTCAGCAAGCGGAAATTTCAGCTCTTGCCAGAGGAACAGTATCCTTAATCTAGGTTGCATCCATTTTATAGTTACGTTCCGCCTATTGGATTTCAGCAATTGTGTACAAAAAAGATGCCTTTAAAAATTGTTTTATTTTCTTTCTGTCTCTTTGAATCGAGCCATAGATATTGAACTTTAAAAAGTCGATCAAAACAATGTTAATAAATTTAGCTGAGAATAAGCTTTTAAAGTATAAATTTGAAGTTTAGATCATTTTCGTAGTAATTTTTGCCTATATTTAGGCGCATCAAGCACTAGGAACAATTCGCTTTACGGTAGAAGCATTTATACAGTTTTTCCGTAAAATCATTAGCCAGAATACCACTGAAAGGGCTAAACCATCGCCAACAATTAATTGAAAATCCAACGTGCATCATCGTTCATCAAAGAATTCAATTTTCGTCAAAACACCGCACGCACACTACACCGGGGAGCAAAAGTTTTAGTTGTGGGGGGATAAAAAATAAACTTTCGCAAAATAAACTCATCGCAACGAGCACGTTTCCGCTGCACGCTGCCACCGGTTGGGCTCGGTGCCAAAAGATTCCACAACGAAACCATTTTGCAACCGGTGCGCCGATGGATCGAAGGAGAGCTGCTGGGTATGGTAAATCTTCATTCATGTCATAAATTCCACCGAGACACATCATCTCTGGGCATCATCACAAACCGCACAAACCGCAACAGCAATTTCACTCTCCTTTGTTTATACTTTCCCGTGCACATCCTTGGCAAATGTAAAACCGGTGCTACGGGACCGGATACGCTGTACATCATGCCCGTTGACATGATGGAAAAAAGGGTCGGGGTAAGGGGTCCAATCAATGAAAACTTCCCGGCGCATGATATACGGGACGTTAGGGTTTTTGTGTGTTACGGTTGGAGAAAATTGATATTTATTCGTGTACAAAGTTTGTTGCAAATGAAACAAATTGTGTTCAGCGCGCGTTCATCCTTCGTATGCGTATGAGTGTGGCTTTGAGCATCGATAAAAAGGGTAATGAGTGTATACGCTTTGTAGCAGAGCACTGGAGCAATCTAGAATTGTAAAAAAAGCATCACAGTTGTTGCTATACTCGAAATGAATTCTTGCAACACTTCAGTGGCAAAGCGGAAAGTTGCACTTGTAAAGTTTAACATTTACTTACCTTGGGGCGGAGTGTTTATGTGGAAGCATGGTGTTCCCCCTGCCTTCGCTTGCCTTGTTCATCGATCACTTAAATCTATTCTTCGATACAATCGTCAAGTAGTAGTAGTAGTACGGTCGGCTTACCATTTGCACGATAGTGCCATTCAGTGCCCATCGAGCCGTGGCATTATACACCTTCCCGCACAACTAACTGAATGTGCGAGCGTGCGAGTCAACCTGACCCAGACTCCTTTACCTAGTGTGCCCCGCATCCCAAGTGCTCTTGTAAGTTCGCGTGTTTGAGTCAAGAGAGAGAGAGAGAGGGGGTATGTGCACGAGCGAGACATATGGCAAGTGGTGTGCATGAATCGCATCGGTGCGTTGGCGTTCCGATTAGCTATTTGACGCATGGATGAGCGGCAGGAGGTGGGAGATGCTGCTAGAGTTTCACCGCATCTAAGACCTGTTTACATCTGCAGTGCTTCACTGCTCGGCTTCTGGAGGGCACTCAGGGGCACATGTTTACTCGTCCCTCGCAACGCTGCTGCAGTGGTTTCGGTGCACCAAGTGGTCATTGTCGGTGTCGTGCTCGTGGGGCTAGCACTGCCAGCAGTCCTAGCAGTGCATCCCGGAGTCACATTACCGCTAGTGTACATACAAACACACGCACACATACACTGGAGTCAGCAGAAGCACCGCCTGCCACTGACTAGCCTCGGAATGGTATAATCGTTTTTATTGAACAGTTACCAACCGGTGTAGAGTGGTACTTGGAGCTGCAAGCTGCAGTGATTCCAGCGAAAGCGCAAACTACTGCACCGAGAATGCACAAAGATGCATTGGATGTTGCTGTAGAGCCAGGCTTAGAGAAGGGGTGGAAGGTACGGGCGATTTAAAGAGAAGTAATAAATGACATTTCTTATTTGAATCGAATAAAGCATCAGCATGCGAAGCATGGTTTGATATTCCTTTTCACTGGAAGAATATTTATGAACTCATAATCCGATAATGATGGACAAGATTTTCCGTTGTATCGTTAAAATCCAGTGGATGCTCATGATAGGATGATTGTGCATTGCGAATTGCATACATTGAGGCGTATTTATAGAGAAAGCTAATAAAAGTAGGCCATGTGCCGAGTAGCATTTTCGAAAAAGTCTCAGAAAACGATGGAGTAATGGAATCCTTGTTCTGGGGAATTCTGAATGCTCACTTACAACGTAATTTGGCAACAGTTTGGCTGCATCAAATTATACATTGCAACGTTACAACGGACAGCAGTCAGGCGAACGCAATAAGGCCAATAGCAAGCCCAGTACAATGGGTTTGGCTGAATTATTTCCACTCAACAAGCGAGCATGGGTTACTTTTCGATTCCTGGAAAGCTGCTAGAAGCAATAAAGGACGATATTCTTCGATGTGTGTGTGTCGTATTACAAGCAAACGTAACTCACGTACTCGAATCGAAGACGACGACGACGCCATTGTGCACGTTGCTGCCCTTTAACCTAGCGGCGCACTTCAGCATCGAGAGGCTGGCGATCTTTCAGCATCGAGAGCGCCCCACTACACTGTTCACATGTAATTCTTTTCTAGTGGCATTCTCCCCCAAACCATGCATGCATGCGGATCCGATTACTGGAGACGAGTTTTGGGTGGCGAAATTTATTGCCCCGAAAGCAATCACGATAAGGCGTATCGTAGCCGAACAGGTATGCTTGGTAAAAGCCGCGCTTTCTCTCGCCATGCTCGACCGCGACAACATTCAAACGGAAACGCCACGCTGTCACCCACGGGTGTGATTGTTTGTGGCGGGGTACACTGTAACCGTGCACATAAATCACCGCATCGTCATCGTCCATCATCGGGCGGGATTGGTTGCTGAGGGTGGAGTGGGAGGTGAGATTGAGGTAAATATGAGAGCGAGCGGATCCTTATCATGGTGCGGCCATACAATTTGACTTCGTAGCAACGAGCACACAAAGACATATTCAAAGAGCACACAAAGACAAACACACGCACACAACAACCACGTTTGCTACTTAGAGCAGCAAATTAAAGCCATCCAGCAGAGGCTGGCGACTTTGAAGTTATCACTCAAACCCGAAGATGTGCGCGTAGGTTTGCGGGATTGCATACAGTTGGGCGCGTAGAAAACCAATTAAACGCGTAGCCTTCCCGCGCGTACATTGAACGCCTACCGGCAGCCGGGAGTAATTCATACACCCTGGTAAGCGCAGGTAATCAAACACCGAGCTACCCGGTGTTTAATGAGATTATGGGAAGTTTGTATGTGTTTGAGAGCGTTGGGTTGGGTTTCGCTATCCTGTTACCCTTGTGGATGCTCTGAAGTTATTTGGTGAAATTATCGGTTTGTTGTAGATAATTATAGTCAAAGGTAGATAGAATATGAGATATCCTTCATCAATGAGATGAAAACCATGTAACTATGGTGGATTATACATTAATCCAAACATTTATTGTTAAATTATTTAAAATCAGATGAAGGACACATTAGACCACTGATTATTGTAAATAGTATAACTTTAGGCGTAACAAACAGTGCGCCTTATGTTGTGCGTTTTAAAAGCATTACTTATTTCACCACTGTCAATTCACGCATACCTGTTATATGTTCATCCCCTTTTACGAATATTTCAACCATTTTCAAGCAATGTTACCCATGAGTATTTCGCTCCATCCAACTTTAAGACGTCCGAACCATCTAAACCAACCACCAGTTGCACATCCGCTCCAATCTTCCAACTGACACGCTCCTTCTCATCACGCTGCGGCAGCACCGGCACGCACCGACGCCAAACACCATCCCACAGTTTAAAATGCGTCCTTCGTAGACTGTATTTGTATGCATTGAAAAGAACGCTTGCTCTATTTGGTACGCGAACCGCAGACGGTAGGCCTTGAACCTTGGTCGACCCAAACCAACAGCATCCACAGGATGAAGATGAGCAAAGTAAAGAAATGAATACAAAAAAAAAAAACGCCGGACCTAACCAACCGCACACACAGAGCCCATCCGCTTGAGCGAAATTCAATTCGTCGCAATTTAACGGATGAAACGTGATTGAATGCCATGAAAACTAATTTAATTACGGTAAACTAATTAATGGCTTGGCTGAGGCTCGCACCGAACCCAGCGCCTGAGCCCCGGAAACCCGGGCCGCAGCAGTTGGCGGGTGGAGTTTTTATTTTTAAATTTATTTATTATTTTCTTCTTCGCCTGTTGCTACGCTACCTTTTCTCGATAGTTAGCGCGCTGTTTTCGGCTGCCCGACCGTACGTTCGCTTTCTGGGCTTACTTGTTTTTGTTGGCTGTGAACGGTTTTGTGAGCGCGTTGGGTTGGGAGGGACGGCAATTATCAAATGCAACCATAATGTATTAAATTGAGTGGTCGGTAGTAGCTGTGCGGGTGGTGTGGTCAACCGTTCATTGATGCAATAATTGTTGTATTGTTACGATGGGTATTTGACGCTGTGATGAGCCTGAAAGTATGCAAAGTAATTTTGGACGAAGTGTTAATAAGGAGCTAAAGCGTCTTATTGAAGATCTGACTAATATTTAAAACTAAACGAAACATATTGCATACTTTTAGGCGCTTCAGCTTCCAGAACGTAGCTGAAAATGCTCAAGGGAGTTAATATATTTTCTTTTCATGTTGCTAGCATTGCAAACGATGCCCGCTATGGCCGGAATATGTAAAATTAAACCACATTCTTATTCTCCATCCCCCGCCCAGATTGCCTCCAACCTTGCAAGCATTAATCCGTCCGGTCGTAGGAAAATTGCACAGCAATGCGATTATAATTTTACATTTTTGGCGAATTTTTATGTGCCCCTAGTGGAAGCAGGAAAAATTCCCATCGGTTAACAAAATTTAAATAATGCACCAAAGCTAAAACCGTTGCACAAAACTAAAGCACAGCAAAAAAAAAATCTGAACCATCAGCATCCAGCCTAGAGGTTGCAGAGACAGTGCGCGTCTTCGTTTCAGCGTAAATTCCGTACAAAAGCAAGTCGGGAGAGCAGCACCAGTTGGTCCCGGGGCAGTGCATAAAGATGGCATTTGCAGGCATTTGAATTTTCAAAACGAAGTCGCCCTGTACCGAGCCACCACCGAGACAGTTTTATTTTCATTGCAGGCAAATGGGCTTCCGTTTTCACACCTCCCACCCCCGTGGAATGCTAATTGATGCAGTCGAGAAAACGGCACTTACACGCTTGCATTGAACGCGGCAAGGAAGGCAAGGCTGGCACAAAAGTTTGGCCCTGCCTTATGTGTCGCTGCCAAACGGTGCGCAAAGGGTCATTTCGGGCAGAACGTATGGTGCTATAAAAATTTGCCCAGTTTTGCCCCTCCTCTGCAGTGTTGTTTTTTTCTCTCTCTCCAAGAGAAGCTGGAGGGCATGGAATTGTGCCGCAGTTTAAAATTAAAACACAACAGCTGAATTTGGCGCGCTGGAGGCGCGCTTGGACCATTAACAAAGGCTACCGCATCAGCACCGCAATACGTTGGCAAACAAAGCACACGACGGGGAAAGGGCTACAGCAATGGGGGACGGGGTCTGTTAAAATTCATCCAATGTCCTTGCCACGCTTAATCGAGCCATCCTTCCTTCGCCCCATTAGCTGCGACGGCGCGATCATCATTATCGTTATCATCGTTATCAACATCATCATAAATTCGTCGTAATTCACTTCCAGCGCTCGGGTGATGAGCGGCTGGGCCAGTGTACGGTACGTAATGCAGAGCACGTAATGAGAGTAAAATGAATATAGGAACAACAGATGAGCGATACACAACAACAAAAAAATCAATTCCCAGCACAATGAGTGAAATAAAACCATGCAAAAAAAAAGGATACACGTCTGCCTCCGGTGACAGCATAAACGGTCGCAGTGCATGATGTACTTTTTTTTGGTTTTGGTTCTGTGTTCATCCGTTGAAACATCCCTCCGTATACCCAGGTGGCAACTGTTTTACCCTATCGTCGTTCAGTCTGTATCCATCGATGAGTCTGGTTGAAAAATTTACATGCACATACACACACATACATACATACACACATAGACAATGGTAAAACCGAGCCCGCATGTCCGATGCCCCGGAGCAAAATTATGACCCCCGGAACATGAACGACATCGTCCACGACCCACGGAGACACATTCCGTACCACATCAGCCCTCAGTCTGGCCGAGCAGAGACTGGTGCTTGGGTAAAGCGGCAGTGGTGAAACATGACGATGATGATAAAATGCAATGCCTTAATCCTGCGTGTTTTTTTTTCTGGTACGCAATAGTCTGTTTACGTTTGTTGCGGTCGGTGACGAACCCAGCGCACAGGCCGCACGCGGGCTGTGGGATTAATTTGACAGCGCCAAACATGCACCCGTGTTTTCGGGTTTGGACAGACTGGCCTGTGGGATCTGGTTTTTCGTTTTCGACGAATGTCTCTGTAATGAACAATTACCAGAAACCAGCGTTTTGCTGTGGTGATTTGAACAGTGGGAACGGTTTTAATTCGGCTATGATTTCGATGGTTTCATTTCACGCTACAAAAGCCGCACCGTAGACCAATATGAAACGGCACAGTAGGCGTAGAGGGGAAGGGAATGAATTAGTACGGTACGGTACAAAGCGGGTCATCTAGGTAGGCGGTCTACTCGGTCTTTTGGCAAGCGTACTTTACGTTTGATTGACGGTGGGACAGTTACACGAATTCGGAACAGGGAAGTTTATTTGCATTTCAAGGAATTAGCCATATATGTGACGGAATGGTGTGGTGCCCAGAATTAGCAGATTTGTACTGTGATATCATGGATAGAAAGGTTTCAAAATCTAAAATAAAACGTGAGAAGATTTAAAATTATTCTTGAAAAGAAGAATGAAGATCGCGCCTAAATGGCTGCAACCAGCACCATGCTTGGTGTAGATGGTGTAGTTAGGTAGTAGTTTTTAGATCAATTTAGAGCAAATGCATTCATACAGTTGACAGCTGTCCTTCAAATCCGATTATACTCATGACAGGATATTGATGGTTGTCGATATGTTACACAATTAAGCTCATACGTATGCAACTACAAAAAATGAAAAGTAAGTTCTTTTATTGAATGTTTACCTAATTGCAGCCATTTAGGCGTTGTCAAAAAGAAATCTCCACACCGATTATAGCCTAAGGCATCTTGCTTTAAAGCAAAACGCTAAAATGTATGCAAACAAAGCTCTAAACTTCTCAAATAAAAGTATACTTAGTTTCAATATCACTGACACATTAAAGCTTCTTAGCTTTATGTGTGCGAACAACAATCTGCAGCGCGGTAGAATACTTTTAAAATTCATCTATCAAATTGTCGAATAGCACAGCATTTGAAGCTTTATAAAATTTTCACCAGTACTCACTGTCAAAGGCTACCCACTTCTTTTTTGTCCACGCTTGTCAAACCACAGCAAAGAAGCAGCTTCGATGACACTCGCAACATGGTCACGCACTTAATGGCCGTTGATTTTAATTGATTAATAAATTGTGCTCGAATGTGTGGCACACATTCGCACTCACCGGTAAACGGTACGTTGAGGTTGCAATTTCATTTATTTCGCCTGCTCTTTTCACTTCAATTTATTGACAGGTTGCCGGGAACGGAAAATAAAAGCTTAACATTTTATTTCACGTTCCCATTGGCAGAAGGGTAACGATATCTGTGCTGTGGCTGTGCGTGGTGGAGTTTCTTTTTTTTTTGTTCACTTTGTGAATTAAGTGCAACCCATTTTAAAGAAGGTTTAAGCGAATGCCGGAGCAGCGGTATAGAAGGAATGGCAGGAGAATGGGCAAGCAAGCGAGAAACGTCCAATCCAGGGGAAAGCCATACACGTCGTTTGCAAATGACAAATTCGTTGTATTTATAAATATGGATGAAGATAATGCTGATTCAAATGTGGAATTCGTTTGCAAAATGAGCTTCAGCGAAAGATCTTTCGAGCGTTGGGAGTAGAAAACTGGTCCCTTCCTTTGCTGGGCACGGTAATTGAGGGGACGAGGACGAGAAGCGTGCGATATTCTCACCACATGGCGCGGTAGAAAAGTGCTGCATCAGCGTGCAAAGATTGTGCTGATATGCGCTGGTAGCCCAACCGTCCCCAAAGCTGCCACCAATATGGTAAAATCGAATGAAAATATGCGTTGCGCAAAAAAATAAAAACGATCGAATTAAAATGTAAAAAAAAACCGATCGTATTTGACTGAATCATTTTGAACGGCATGTCATTTGTGCAGCTTTTTTTTTCTTACTGTTGAGTTCATGCATTTGAACGGGAGTGTTTTTTTGTTGTTGTTGTTGTTGGGTTTATTTGCTCTCGGGTTCGTTTTAATTTGTCAAGCCAGTTTGCACTAACATTTAAATCGGCAGGCACCCAGCGCTTCATTCCTGTCTGTGTGTGGTTTTTTTTTCTCAATGTGGCGGAAATTGTTCCGTCCTCCAGGGCCAGGTGAATAATAATTTGCGCATTCGCTTTTGTGTTGCGTAGCCCGAACTACAGCAGCCCTCCAGTCGCACATTATCGTCCTGCTCCACAAATTGAAATTTATTATTAATCTCATTATAAAACGAAAAATATTTATTCAATTATGTTCGCTTGAGTGTTGCATGATTTATTTAAATGCTCAATAGGTTGCACATTTGCATCGCATTTGCAATAAAGGACTAACTAGTCGTGTGAATACAACAGAGTGGTAGAGGTAGAAAGTGATATAAAGAGATGGGTTAAGAGAGGGAAATAGTAAAAGAAAGAGATGAAGAGAGGAGAAAGGAGAAAGGAAGGAAGCTCAAATTGAAATTGACCAAATCGCGAGCACGTGATGTGCAGTAAAATGTTCATAGATATTTAGAACAACAGGCATTTACAAATTTTCGAAATGTATTGTTGTTGAAATTATGTAAAAATAAAAAAATATTGAAATTATGATATAATTTTGAATTTGATTTTGTAGTACACAAGATGGCAGCATGCAGAACTGTTAAAATTATTTACTACACTCACAAAAAAGCTCAGCTGGCAGTAAAGCATACTAAGCTTTATTAAGAAGCAAGCTAAATTACGAGTAACTCGGTGCTCTAAATAAGCCACTTATTCAATCTCGCTGGAGCTAAACGATGGCACTCTTAATGCAATTTTATTTTACCCAATTTTGGCTCGCTTATTCCACATTGCCTGCTCTGTTGGTAAACGTTGTTGTGCTGTGCTGCGAGGAAAGGATATGAAAATTAATCCACTTACAAAATAGAAGAAAAAAAACAACAACCAAGAATGTATCACGGAAAGTGTACGCTGGCCGCAAGGAACAAAAACTCTCCAGCACAATGTCACCGAGTGACCAACAGGCCCATTTAAGACTCGACCCAACCATTCGCATAGCTGAAGGGCCATTAGTTTTTGTGCTCTAAAGCACGCAACAGCATCGTGAAGGAAGTGAGCGGCCGTAGCGCTCATGAACACCACCAAAGAGCTGCTAACGGAACCTGTACAACCTCGAGCGAAGTGCAAGTGAAGTAAAGTTCAAGAAAAATCGAAAGAATGAGGTGACACGAAGCACCACCACCTCAAGATAGTTCGCATATCAGTGCACCCTTGAAAATACCTGCGATTAGCTGCCGGTGGGTTCGGAGCGTGCACTTCTTCCGGTGCACAGCTTAGTGTGCACAGCAGTTGCGGCAGGAAATAGGACAGCGAAAAAAAAAAAGAAACCGGGGCCACACAAACGCGCATTCTAGGTTGTATAAAATTTAATGTATGTAATTACTTAATTAGATTGCGGAGGATTCGTCGTGCCCGGTTGCCGGCCTGCATTCGGTGACTTTATTGCGCGGGATCTAGCCAGGGCTCCTCCGGAGCTGCCGCTCAGCTAGTGTTCGCGAGGACGTGACGCTACCGACTTTGAACTACTCTGCTTCGGTTATAAACGAAGTGGTTGGTGCTAAAGCCGCAATGGACGTCCCACGGGTCATACGGGGCGCAAAAAAAATAAAGAAAAACGCGCAGCTCGAGCGAGATGAATGGAGCGTGCTTGAAGTTGATCCAGCACAGATCGTTGAAGGTGCTGAGCGAAAGAAACAAAAATTAATTACACAACTTGAGACGTGCGGATTTAACCTGATTAACTGATGTGGGTTTAAGGTCTCCGGGGGAGGTGGTGGAGGGTTTTTCAGAAACCAGATTACTAGCGGGAGAGAAGATAAACAGAGAGACTGGACAAAATGCTCAAATTTACTCAACGGTTTGTTTGGTCTAATGGTAAGCATCGACTCCTGCATGGTCATATGAAGATCGACTCTCATTTAGACCTGATTGCAAGGCAATAGTGAATATCAGTAGTATGAGCAAGAAAATGCAAATCGGATTCCTTACAAAAAACTGTTGAGTGCGCCTACATTTATGCAATCTAAACTAATTTAAAAGTTATTTGTTACTTGTTTAAACAATTTTAGCGATTACGATAAGCAGTATTACGATAAAGATAATATTTCTCATAATTTTAAGCGACTCTTCATTCGATAAAAAGAACTAATTTTTGTTGACTTTGTACCATTAGTATCTCTTGATTGCTTACGGTACGAAATAACACGCCTAAAAGTATGCAAATAAAATTAGTAGAGGAGGTCATTTAGGCGATGTTGATGTTAATGTGTCGAAATCGATCTAAAAGAATGTATTTAATTACTAAACAACATTTTTCAAGTTTTAATCAATAGAACGGGACATTCTCTCAATGTGTCGATCATAATTGATTACACTAAATATTTTATCAACAGTAAAGCATGTTTTGCACTGCTTTAAGTGAATTAACTTTGATTGAAATGATATGTCTCAGCAATTGACGGAAAATTGAATGTTTTAAATATTATAAATCGCTAAATGTCATTCAACTATAAACAAGCCTCAGCTTTTGAGCAATATAATAACAATTCAACATAAATTAATAAACCCTTCCCATTAGTAATGATCATTTTATAGTCGATTCATTGATGAGGCATCTGTTCCATGCTGGAGCGTGTTTTATGCTATTCTCAAACCAGAAAAACAAAACGATTGTTGCGCCCGTTTAAACGCAATGCTTTGCTTGATCGTTATACAACACTACCCCAGCAGCGGCGCTTTGTTTATCAAATTAATGGCTTTTATTGCCTCCGCACCATTAATGTGCAGCAGCATTATTCAATGGTATGGGCATTATATTATCTACAACTATTGGTGCTGAATGGGCATAGGAAATGCTTAAAACAACAACCACACTCTAAAGAAAACCCCTAAGCCCAACAAATTTGTGCATAGTTTTGTCTAACGACATGTTGCCCGGTTTTTTGTGTGTGCTAATATTCGACGAATCGGCGAATGCCAAAATGCCCCCCGCCCCGCTCCCATTATTTCCTGCCTTCAAAAACATCAGATGTTAGGCAATGTATCATTTGCATTTCATTTAACAGCGCAGCGCTTAGCAGCATGGGACCGAAAATATCCAAACCCATCCACTCGATTTCGCTCCGGAGCTTTGCAAACCGGTAGAAGAGGCGGTGGTGAGGATCACTTTATGCTTTGTGTGATCGTAAGTCTTGGGCCGGGTTTAGTGCGTCCTTCCTGCCGCTTTCCCCCTTATCACCCCGGTTGCCACGAGCCGCCTGTTCCCTCGTTTGCAACAACTCACCCATTTCACTAAACCCAAATGATGGAAAACATAATCATAAATCAGTGTAATATAGCCCACCGATAGTCGGTAACGGCCAAAGCCAGTTCTCGCATTTTGACTTTCGCCCTTGCCCCCCTCCCCCCCGCCATCGGCCCAAACGGTTTGAACGTTTTATCCATCCTCTTCCAACCCTGCGTGACAGGCTTCCACCCCAACAGTCCGATACACCCACCCGCAAACAGTTCGGGGCCAACAAGCACGGGGCCGATCCGCCTATGCTCGTTGGTTGGATTAATTTATTCCGTAAAAAATACAACCCCTTTTGTTTGCGAGCGGATCTGCAAAATGATATTAAATTCAGCGAAACAAAAGAAATTAATTATTTTATACAAATGCCATCGGTCGGGCAGAACGGGAACGAAATGGGGTGGGTGGCAAAAAACAGCCTGACTGTTGCTTCCGTGCGCCGTTCGAAGTTAATGTTGGTATTGTTTTTTTTTGTTTTTTTTTTTTCGTTGCAGGTGCCGCAGAATGATGACCCGCTCACGGAACGGGCACGAGCAAAAATAAAAACGCACGATTTGTGTAGAATGGCTGTGGGCTGATAAAAGCTTATAGCCGGCCACTATCGATCATACGACAGCGTAAAATCTGTCATTTCACTTGTCATATATTGTATATTTTTGCCAGCCCACCATCACCAGTCCGGCCCGGCCTGGCGTTTGGTTTGGTTCAACGTCAAAAGCCCTGTCCCTTTGGCAGGCTGGCAGAACCTTTCGTTCTGTTGTTCACATTATGGGATCGGCCCCGTTCGCCGATATTGACCGAAGCTCGTCAATATACGTTTGACAATTTTACGGCAGCCATTGGACCCCCACCCCCCCTCCTCCCCTTTGTTGCTGTGTGCGTTGTGGGCAATAAAATCGCTATCACCGAACCTGACCATCCGAAACGGCTACACGGGTGTCGTCGCATTGGTTGGCTGGATTTTTCATGGCTAGCATCGGGGTTTCGGGGGTCGCTTCAGGTCGCTCGAAAACGAAAACTGTAATTTTATCTCCGAAAATAGGGGGGGCAAATGAAAGGGTAAATAAAACCTCATGAAATGCGATCGCTCGGCTGTGCGGTTGATGCGGTGAAGGCAGAAGGAAAGCACAGTGTGTTTTGCCAAAAGGAAAAGCGTAGAATGTTGGCTATAAATTTACAGAATGCCGATGAGCAACCTCTGTGCCGAGGGCCGGGACAAGACGCTGCGAACGTATGGTGGCCTTGAAGTGAACATGCGTATCTGGTTTCATTTTTGGTATTTTTTCCGAGAACGAAAAGCTGAGAAGAAAAGGAATACTTATGTTTGCTACTAATATGTATGGTTTTCACAGTGAGAAACGATTATTTGTCTTCGCTTGTATTTAAAGTTTTTTCGTAGTTAATTTCAGAATACATTTACGTTGTATAAAATTTAGTTCAAGGATGACAAACTTGTAGAAGATAATAAGTAAAACTCTTTAAAACTTGATTTGTGGAAGTCTCATTTCAGCTTATAAATGAATATATGACAAACAGTTAAAACAAAGCATAGTCAGCACATAAGAGAGCGGATACGTCTATAAGTCTTCAACAAAGATAAATGCCAAGGATAGAAAGTCCTACAATTGTGCTCATCGTGTTAAATATTAGTTTTCTTCAGGTATAGAGGATTTGCGCGTGTTGGGATGTCTGTTATTGATATTTATTGCCACCTGATGGTAATAATGGCTAGCTGTAGTTGAAAATACGAAGACTTACTCTTTGGAAACCAAGCTTTTCAACAATTCTGTGAAGTATTGCGTTCATGGTTTGGGTTTTATCATCTCCTATCTTAAAGTAGAAATATGTATCAGAAATTTTGTTGAATATTTATGCAATTCAATGTATCTAGTGATAAGATTTGTTTGGATGATATCTGTAACAAATTCCTTCCCGTTTCTTATAAGGAATGTAATAAAATCTCTTTACACTTTGTTATTCCTAACAGATCGTGTTACTTAGGACCTTTTTTCTTGGCACACATTAAATGTGCTACAGCCTAGAGGTAGAGCTTTACGTTTTATCTCCTTGCCATTGTTCCATTTGCTTTACAATGTACCGAGTGGATCCCTTCAGCGAACAAACCGTACCGGTGCAGCGTTAAATCAATTGTTGGAATCTTTCTTTGATCCCGATTGGTGCAAATCCAACCAACGGCAGCGAGTACGACTGGTTCCTGGTTGCTCTAGTTGCTGTGGATCTATGTGGACCGGGGTAAAACTATCCCATCAGTCGATAATGGCCGTATTGGACATAAATTCTGGCCCTTTTTAGGAACATTTGTAAACCTGCCCTAGAGTGGAGTACATCGTTGTGCGAGGTTAAGGATGCGATGCGATATATTCAATCTAGGGCAGCTTCTTGCATCGGATGGTGCAAGCTCTTTAAACGAGCGTTGTGAGCGTGTGTGTGTGTGTTTGTGGGCAAGGAAGACAGGTTGAAAGGATCCGTGCCCCATTGGTATCAGTATGGCATGCGAGTTGGTTGTGGATTTGAGCTTGCTGCACCTAGGTTTGAAGTCGATTAAATCCCGGCGGCTATCGTTTTCCATAGCTAAGGGACTTCGACTAGAGTGTTCAATGCTTTTTATCCACTGGATAGATCAGTGATTTCTTGTGCCGGACAGTGATTCTTGCATTCTTCGGCACGTTTGAGTTCTTTATTCAAACGCTCGGATAAAGTGATTTATATGGTGATGAATAACCTATCCGTTCATGGTAGGTGTGTGAGGTTTATTAAATCAGTGTTAAAAGAGATAAAGTTGAATTGATCTTTCATCATTTGTGGACATGGTTTTGCTGCACCATTAAGTACATTTTAAAGCTCTCTAACATCAAAACTTGTTTACAAACTATGTTTCATTATAATGTTTCTTAATAGATTTACTACCTCTTAAACATATCTAAAACAGCTCCACAAGATCTTTCGAAACGCGTACCCAAATGGTAGCAACTGGTGGACGACCAGCAACAAAACATTCGCCCCTCAAAGCCACAACAACTGCACGCGAGACGTAAAAAGGGGCCTCATGTTCAAATAAATATTACGTGCGCCCAGTTTTCGGTTTCGGTCAGTGGTTTGTGCCCGAGAATAAACATAAATTTCCGTATTTTAATTCTATTACAACGCAATACCAAGCGCACCAGTCAACCTCCACCTCCTTCCCTCCCCTACGGGATGATCAATGTGAAATCCCGCTGTGCGCTTTGCGGGTATCTTCGGTCACTTTTACTGTGCATCGGTTGGGCCGCGCGGGCAACGCCTGGCTGCAACCTTGGCTTGCGCTGCTAGAGCCGATGTACGATAGTGCCGCAGCACGCGTGGCTACTATGGTGTGTGGTGTGCGAGCATACATTTTCCCTCGGCACTACCAGTGCCAGCGGCTAGTAACGCTCACACTGTGCTTTACAAGTGATTTTGTGTAATATATAGCTTTGCCTAGCCACTACCAGAAGCATTGGCTTCGCCGGACGCCGGTCGCTGTGCCTAACGCTCGCACTCCCGGGAGATGACGACGGGGTTCAGAAGGTTGGCACGTTGGGTTAGCTCTCTGTACAAGCGATGCTAATTCTTTGCCCCACCACGCTGCCAGCAGAGTGCCTTGTCCGTGGAGCAAAGGATTCACGAATAACAAATAGTATAGCGCACGGGAGGATTCATTTGGAGTGAAAAAGGGAAAGAAAAGAAAGCGTACACCATAAGCATCATTACCGCCCGTGGGTTATGAATAAATTATGGCAGCTTTCTTGGTGAAAAATTGAGCAAAATCCCACCGAGAGGTAGTAAATCTTGCAATTGACGCTTACGGGTTACGAGCGCAAAAGCTACAATTAGAGCGCGTAAGTCGGATTGCATACATTGGGGCGGTTTTTGTGCATTTGTGCAGAGGGTGGGTTTAAACGTGTTTTAGATCAAATTTCAAAAGCTTTTCCATTATTTTTGATGACAATTTTGGTTCAATAAAACGTTTTGAAGATTGAAGAAGATGTTTAACGCCAAATCTTCGTGATATTCTAAATGTAAAAAAGACATGATTCTCGCTTGAAGGTTTAAGATGGGTCGATATAATGAAAAAAGCGCCTGAAAGTATGCAATATACTATGTTTTATACTAGTGATGCCATTAACGATCTGTAATAAATGAATTGTTAAGCAACTTATTTTTTAAAACTATATTTGGTACAAACAGACATCGGCAAACATTTTTAAAAGCTCTTCACAAAATGCGCTGTGCTTCCAAAGCGCCTAAAAGTATGCACTGTGCACAACGAATCGCCAAACTGATTTTTAAACCGTAAATGCACACAATCCAAACTCTGACCAGCGTTGTCAGATAATAATATTCAACATTCGTACCTATTGTATGCCAACCGAGCAGATGGGCTAAGTGGAAACATACTGTTACAACACAATTGCAGCGTGCAATTCAAACAGCAGCGCCTGAAATCCAACCCTCAGTCAACATTATGCATTCCTCCACCAAAGCGCGAACGAATCGCGTACACACCGCGTTACACCCGCATCGCTGCCGGCACACGGTGCAAATTAAACACTAAAGTACGAGCGGACAATTCATCAACATTGATTGTTCGTCATCGCGCTACCCAAGTGCTAGCACCATTTTGCCCCAATTACCCATGGGTGTAGGCGATGGCGATGAAAATGTCCGTCTGTTCGTGGTGTAATAGTGCACTAGAACAATTTCGCGGAATCGTTCGGTAACGACGTAACGTTACCATCGTGGTGAAACGCAGCTGGTGCGGCAGGCCGTGCTGGTGCGGGTGGTATTAAAAATTTTAATTGAGAAATAAAACCCACCCAGACGTAGAGCGTGGCAATAAATTTTCCAACCAACCGGGCGCGGTGGCGGCCACTTGCAAAAACAAAGCGGTTCGGGATGGGTATTCGGGTGGAGCGTGTTAAATAATTTTCTGCCTGTCCAGTTTACGGGTTTACGGAATGGTCGGCTGGACATTGGGAAATGATTCTTGAGCCGGTTCGTGCTGTCCATTTGCCGCCACGATTTCGGTTATTGTTGTTTTTCTTTCAACGCAGGATGGAACGGTATTGCGATGCCAAACTGAATGAATTGCAGTTTGGTTGGATTTTTGGCGATTCCAGTACAGTTGAGGTGGATTGTTTTTTATTTCTTTCTGGAGTTGGAGCTCATACCGAGTCGAACTGAACGAATCAAACTCGTGTCGAAGCGCTAAAAACAAACACTACAGCGTTTGGTTCGTTAATTTGGCTTGTCCTGCACCAGTCGTCGCAGTAATTTTAGCGCCCCGTACCCATCCCAATGGCCAGGGTATTTCGATGACTGTGAGTGAAAATTGGGCTCCAAAAAAAAGTAAAGCTCAACTCTCGGTGACGCTCGCTGATGTCCATTCCGAGCAGATCCGCTGTTTTGGCAAGCTTCGTTTAATTTATGGTCGACTCTTGGTTTGCACGAGCTTCGGATCGTCGTCTTCCTTGTACCGAGGCGCACCAGCAGTGGTCGTCGTTTTGGAAGGATTCGCTGTTGCATGGTTTTTGTTGCTGCAGGAGGGGGGACACCCAGGGGCTTTTACGGCCGTGTCCGTAGCGTGTCGTCCCGTTCAAATCCTTCCAGCTTCAAGTTTTGATCCTGTCGTCCATCAACGATTACTTGTTTCGGGGGTTTTTGGACAGCGAGTGGCAGTTTGTTTTTTTTTTTCCTTTGCTCGGTTGTCCAAAACCACCCACTTCTCAATTTTGGCCGAGCGAATACCGCGCGACGTGGCGAGTCTTTTGTTTTTTTGTTCCCCACCCCGCCAATGTAGCTGTCATACGCTTTTTGCGCCACTGCCAACGGGATGGTTCTGTCTGTTGTGCACTGTTGTTGTGTTGCCGGTTGTGATTGTGCACACTGGAAGAACTTTATTTGTGGCGCTGTAGCGCTGTGCGAATGGCATTATGAGGTGCGTCCTAGCGTATTAATACAATTTAAGACCGGTGGATTAAGAGCGCTCGTTTGGCATTGCGCTTGATGCGGTTGATGAGAGTTGGGTGGTTGGTTGGTTGGCAGTGGAGTGGAGATTGAAGGCAAAGATAAGCCGTTGGTAAGTTTGGTAGTGGAAAAGGTTTGTGTAAGGGGCAAACATTGGATTGTTTTTAATGATTGGGCAGTCTTCGTTATGGTTGGATAATTGTGGGATTTACTGGGAGATGACGTGTTGGTGGCTGCACGGCGAGTAAAAGGCGTGATGAGAAGGAATGTAAAATGTATGTTTTGTTGATAACAAGGGCTAAATTAAAAAAAAAGCCAAACAGATGATTTCGGTACCATTTCTGTTGTATCTCATTGCAAGCCTAAATGTATGCAAATTGATTTAATTTTTGTTTTATAGAGCTTCAGCTCAAAGAACATATTCATTGCAAAAAATGGGAACAATTTTCAGCATAAACATATTTTAAAGTCAATTCCCTTTCCTCCCTTTCGACCCGTGTTAGTGTCGAGCTAATAAATAATCTTTCTGTTTTAAACACCTGAAGTTATGCAATAAGTTCATCTTTTAATAGACTTCATTGCAATCTTAGTAAAATAATACCGTTTTCAACATTTCACAAAAAAATACTCTTATACCTTACAGCTCAGTCTAAAAAAAACGAAATGATATGTTGTACAGTTACACCTTAAAAAGCTTTGCTAACGAAAAATCAACAAAATTGTTTCAAGAATTCCAAGAATATATTTCACTGAAAGGGTTAGTTTCTAGTTTTGGCATAAGCAAATATTATCACATATCCTTCAATACTGGATCTTGGCAAGGAACCAGTGTGCTCGGAGTGATGCATATCACAGCAAAACTAACAAAAAAAAAAACATTGTAATAAACAAATATATTACGTAGCTTGATTCGCTGAACCTGCGTCCATTTAGTCCGAGCTCAACGGTAAACTAAAAACCCCACGCTAAAAAGGTAAATCACAGTTTTTCCACAGCAAAATTGAGCCGTTTACCATTCCGGTTCGGGGTCGCATCGAGAGAGAGAGAGAGAGAAACAAAAATACAAGCATGCTCTACATCCGGTATGCGCCAGGTCCCAGAATGGCAGTACAGGTGATGCCAATGAGGAAGCAAAATGAAGCAAAAACAAAAATCATAAATACACACACACACACACGCCCATTTAGAGGCTAGGGTTTATGAAAAAAGGGTAACGTAAATAAACACTGGCATAAATTTATTTGCAAACGCAAGGCAAAATGTTCTACACCGTGGGACGGGTGTGCCTACCCTTTTTTGTTGTTGTTGTTGTTCGGATAACCCCTGTTCCCTGTTCCCATGGGGGGGGAGGTTGGGTTTTTTGCACACTCCTTTAAACTGTCCCACACTACACGTGCACGGGTGTGCCGGGTCCGTGCGGGCGGATGGGCGCACTAGCTAAAGCGAAATTGAGTTATATGATGTATGGGACACGGCCGTGGGTCCGTGGGTGTTTTACAATGTGGTGTCGGTGTATCATCCCTCTGCCAGCCGGGGCCCACGGAGACAGGTGTGCGGTGAACCTGAAATGTTCAACCCAAAGCTCGTGTGCTCCTGTTTTTGGGTCGCGTGCGGTCATGTTTTGGGGCTGTGTGTGTGTGGGGGGAAAGTGAAGGGAAAGCACAGACGAAAAAAAAAAGAAATACACGATGGTAGAAAATCCATCCACCGCCAGAGCCAAAGCGTGGACCTTTTTCAATGGCTGGGAAGGATGGGAGTGCAAGCGAGTGCAACTGCAACTTAATCAAGCTCTCAGGGCTAAACGGCGACAGGAGAGAAAGAACACGGTCGTCGTGGGAGCCAAACCAACGCAACGTTTGGATGGAGCGGTGAAGGGCTAGTAAAAGGTGGCCACAAAATGAATGGCCGACAGGTAAGGTGTGTGTGTGTGCACGCGCTTGCAAGAAAACCCCCACCCCACATGCCACAAACACGAAGCTTGAAAATGAACGATAAACAATGTGCCAGCGCAAGAGGAAATGGTTCTATCAGTATTCTCCCTTGTTTGCACTCCATGGAAAATCATAATTCCATAATGCTTTGTTTTATGTTTCGTGTTTCGTGTCTGTGTGTGTGTTAGTGTCCCGTGGAAACCTCTTCAAGCTCATCTGTTTCGAGAGAAAAAAAAGGGTGAAATGGGGAAAAGAAATACTCACAAATATGCTCGCTGGAGCGCTGATACGAGATAATCCTGTCTTCTGTTTGTAGTTCAGTTCCGTATTTTTTTTCGTCTTCTCATTACGACGCTGGACAATGTGTTTTGTCATCGTTTTTCATCGTTTATTGTGTGTCCATGGTTTAAGATTGAAACAGAGAGAGAAAAAGGGCAATTTAGCAATTTAAGTGGATCTCTTTCGTATTGCTTTAGAATGAACAGAGTTATGATGGTTTAAAGTTTTAAAATAAAATAATGCATGTGTACTGTTTGCCAATCGAGTTGATGCTTTTGGTAAGTTAGTTGCTGCAACAGTTGCCACTACTTCGGTGTGACTTCGACATAAGTTCATCACGAGCACCCAATTTTCGCTCGAAACAATCTAATAAATTATGATTTTTGCTGCAGCACAAACGTCTTTCCCATTTGCCAGCACACGAAAAGACAAATGGTACTCGCCACACTTGCCCAACTTCAGTAATTGAACGTTCCCCTTTACCCCTTCTGCCCAGGATGGAAACGGAGGATCTGTTTCTTAGTTTTTGATAGCGTCACCTGGTATGCACCGGCAGATCATGTCGCTCGTCAGCACAGTACGCGTGGGGAGCAAAACCCGGGCCCAGCCAGCTTTCCAGGACTTTGACCAAGTGCTCTCGAGTGCTCGCTTTTCTCCGGGCGATAAATTATGCATTCAATTTGGATAGCGTGCACTCTTATCCACGATGAGCTCGGGCTTGTTTTGGGCGTGTTTTTTAGGGAGCAAACGGGGGGGGGGGGGGGGGGGGGGTAGTTTTAGCAAAATTATCGGTCCTAAAAATAAATTACTAACTGACATCTCTCTGTCCCTGTGTGTGTGGGTGAGTAGGGTGAGTGCGTGTTCAAATTCAATTCCGACACAAAACGAGATCGAAGCGGAGAAACGTGCTTAATGGGATTTTTGCAAAGTGCGGCGTGTGCAGTGTACCGTTACTCTGCGGTGGGTGGGTGCCACTGGTTGGACGTTTTGGGGTGTCCAAAGTCGCACCGGATCATACCTTGGCCGGTGCTCGTCATGAATAAATGACTCCGGACACTGAACCGAAACTGCAGCTCCGTCTCATATCTTCACGCAGCCCGGACCGTGCGCCTCTCTGTGTAACGTGCGTGAGGTTCGAGCTGAAGCATCCCGGCTCCCAATTTCGATCTCATCTCCGATGCATATCACAGTGCCATGGTGCAGTGCCATTTCATCACCAACTGGCCCCATCATTCTGGCACCCGTGGCAATGCAAAAGTGGATAAGTTTGCTTGTGATACACTGACTGTGGAGGGCGGGACGGTACTCAATCGTATTGTGGGACACACCAAACCGAGGCAAGCGTTCATGGGCGGTGGAGTAGCTCGCCAGGGTGGGTGTTGCATCCGTGTGCATGATTATTTATGCACGAGTTTTAATTATATTTGATCCACACGTACACGTGCGTGCAAGCGTGTACCCCAGGATGTGTACCGGATGTGTGCATTGCGGGCGTAAGAGTTATGCACGCCCGGAACGACTGTGGGGAGCGCTCGCACGTGCGTACGTTTGTGATGAAAATTCGACAATCGACCGACTGACCGACCGACGGAGCAGTTGCACCGTACCCGTTTGGCGGGTGATGATCATCGCTAACCGATTCCGCTTATTGACACTTGTCGTCCGGGAACAGCACTCCGCCGTTGAACTAGTGGCGGCGGTACACCATCACGCGTGTGCTGCCCCGAAGCTGTCACAATATTTATCGTACATAATGAAGTTCGGTGGAGGAGAAACGAAGATCTTCAAGCAACTGGGAGGCTGGGAAAGCGGGAGACTGTGCCTGTGTTCTGGGACCCAGGAGAAAACAATTACCGTTGCTCGGGTGCCGCTCTTTTTCTCTTCTCTGCACTGCTGTTCCTCCGGGGACCATTTGAAGCCCTAATAATGTCCGCACAGTTGTGACCGATGAACGGAGTGGTGCACATTACCCAAGTGTTTCCAAAGGGAAAAAGATCAGGAAAGTCTGGACGTAGTGGACGTACTCGTACTGTTACGTTTTGCTACCAGCTGACACATCCTTGTTTATCGGTGTGTTTGCTAGAGTTTATGACGTTTTTGACTTCTGGTTGTTGTGATGGTTTTTTGAAGGTAAGTTAAACGAAATGAAACAGGCTTGCGAGCAACTGGTTTTACTGGAAAGCTAATGTGTGTGTGGGTTAAGGCGTGTGCCGTACAAAAGCACTACCGGCCAGACGATGTTGCATAATGCTGACGTCAGTGTAAGTTTTAAGGACGATGAGGGTAGTTTCTTTTGTTGCGAGCATTTGAGGTATTGCGCGTTTTTGTAATGGGATTGATGTATTTGGCGCTAATTGTCCTTGTTATAACATTAAGCGCCTAAAAGTATGCTTCCATAAATAATTACATACTTTTAGGCGTTCATTAAGGCGTTTAAGCGTAGTTATAAAAATAGCTTTATAATTGCCCTTCAGGGGTTATTGAGCTTTGAAAATCAGTCTGATAACACAACAGAACATATTAAATAATTGGTTGATTACTGCTGAGATATGTTTTGTGAAATATCTTGGTTTAGAACCATGTATAGAAAGCTGGCCTAGACCAATTGTTGTGTCGAGAATGACTTGCCATTGTGGCAACCAAAACGCAACGCTACCATTTCTTCTGCAAAAGAACAAAAAAGAATAACAAAATCTATTGTACTGTCTAAAGCCTCTCTTCGACTGCGAACAATAGGCTGCAAAAATGGGCCTCACGAAAATTTGTTCAACAATTTAGAGCACAGCACAATTGCCTAGACTGGTTTGAGTAAAGCCATCCAAACCCTTCCCCGAGCTCACTTAACAAGCGTCACAATGGAGCGTGGCATATTTTATTCATAAGGCTTAATGAAAAACATTTTATTTGCATACACTTGAAAATCTTGAATCGTGGCTACGGGTAACATTGTGGCTTATCGTTGCTGTTTGAACGTGTGATACGGTTTTTCACTTTCTAGCGGAATGGAAAATGTCTCGCATTACTGTTATGGTTGTTGTTGTTGTTGCCTTGTTGGTAAACGAGCAGAAGTGGATTTTGAAAGAATCTGGTTGGATGGTAAGTGTTCTTTAATAAGAAAGACACGCAGAACAATGCAGACACAATGCAATAATGTATATGCCAGATGAAGAAGAAATTCCAATGCTTTTAGTTCAGCGTAATTTAGAAAGTGAAAAAATAGCATTTTGGGATATCTCAGATAATTCTTTTTATTTATAACAGAATAATTTATACGACCGTTTCACATAATTGCATAACTTTAGGCGCCGTTCATGTTCAATTCGTACATCGTTTATTGAGGTTGCATTTCCAATTCCAACCGTGGTTTCCAATCACCCCTACCTAACCAATATTTACATTACACGCCGATGGTATTAAATTTGAATTGTATCAGTTCACAAGTTCAAAATTTGATTTTGACGATCGGCACCGGAGCGCTCTTACTTACCAGCACGACACTCGATACATGGGCCTGCCATCGAAAAGCGGCGCCCCGTGTCGCAAACACCAATGGTTACGGTTGTGGTGCTTCGCTGATGCTTAACCAAGCTTGAAATTAAATTTCATATTCTTTACGAGCACCCGCTCCAGCTACAAACAGCCGTCAATTTCCCCCCCCCCCCCCCCGAAAAGTGCTCATATGTGAAACGCTGTAACTCATTTGCTCATGAGCCGAGCCATGGCTGACATTGTGTAAAACATTTACTTCACAACCTCCGCTTCGCAAATGGATTTTACGTGGATGGGTGGAGTGGTGTGCGTTGCGGCACACGATGTGTTGCTTCATTGTGGTGCCATAGCGAATCGATTCGCAAATCCATTCATTGGATCGTTCATTGGCCATTGGCGGCCTGTGCATGAGTGGTTTGCCGACGTACGGCAGCGATGCGACAGACAAAACCTTAAACTCGCGAGCGAAATACACATGGGACCAAATCCATACATTGTCGGTTCGCTCGTGTGCGGTAATAAGCTTCACCATGAGTCTCTCGCTCTGTGTGTGTGTGTCTGTGTGTCTATGTGCACTCTCGAACATCGACCACAATAAGAAGCTGCCTTTGTCTTTCTTTACGGCCATTGCGTGTGGAGGGAAAATCGCTTAACAAAACCACGACACAATCGCCTCCGGACGGTTCGAAAGCTCGCCTCATGCTCAACGAACGGGACCTTTATTTAACGCTGCCAGCGCATTGCACGTTGTTGGCAAATCAGAGTGGTTTTGGGTTTTGCATGTTGCTGCTCGGCGTACGATCGTGGGAAAAATCAGAGCAAAACTTACCGTGCCGTAGTGCACAGTGGTGCAAAACGAAGCGAAAAGAAAATGACAACATGCAACGGTACACGGGGACATACTCTCTCGCTTGATAATCGTCCGTGTTTCGATGTCGCCGCTGCATAAACGGTACCGAGCGCCATCGGGACGGGACAGTGCCGAGAGATATCGAGCACAAGCGCGCGCGCGTGTGTGTGTGTGTATGTGCACTTGTCGTGTGTAGTGCGCCTGGCGCATTTTATCCGTCCACTTTCTTGTTCGTTTCCTGGTGGAAAAGTTGGGCCGGGAAAAGGTGGGAAAACAAAACAAAAAATCCACTACCTTCATGGCCCCTCTTGGCACGATAGTTTCCTACTCGGCTGCAGTTTGCTCACACTTTAATTTGATTTTTAATGAAACATAAATATTGTCATAAAATTAAACCGCAAATAATCTGCACCAAAAAGGGTGTGTCGCAAACTTCAGGCAGGGCATCGTGCATGCCTGCCCGTGTTGGGGGACCGACTGGGTCGATTACTAGTGCGAGTGGTTTTGCGGTGGCCATATGGGTCGGTTGCTGCTTCGTACGAGTAGTTGGATTTTGTTCAGGTTTCATGCTTCGTGATGAGCAAGTGCTTTGATTTGAGAACATGTCGTTATTGATGAGGTATTGATGCATTTCCTATTTTTAACAACAATTTTAGGATATCTTCATAAAAACGAACTTGTGTTGCAGTAATGCATAACTTTAGGGGTTTCGTGTATAAATTCTTTTTGTTATTTTTTTATATATTTTATGAATAACAAAGGTAATTAATCCCAACTACAGTCAAAGCAAGGTGTCATTGTCATGAAATAGGTTTTTTTTGTATTTTTTTAGTTTGTGTTCGGTAAATTGTTCAATACAGTCGTTGCCGCTAAATTTTGACTCTAACTCACTTATTTTTGTCTCGAAGGCACCAATTTTTGACAGCGTTTCACGATTTTTGCCTCGAAGGCATCAATTTTTGACAGTGCGCATCAATTTTTGCCTCGAAGGCATCAATTTTTGACTGTGAGTCAATCGCTTTATTTACAAAATTTAAGGTAATTTCTGAAAGTGTGTGTTCTGAAATGATTGAAATTAAGTTAAGCAGTGAATAATTTTATTGATAGAATTTAAAATAAAACAATTGTTTTGCCAATTTAGAAGATTTAATGGAGTGAAAAATATTGGCATGTATTTTCAGCTGTAAACAAAAGCTTTAGAATTTCTAAAATTTCATCATTTTTTCTCAAGAAACAATCAATTTACACAGTTTTTGTATTTTTTATGAGTTGTGGAATAACAATTGTTAAAAATCTGCTTAAATACCTTGTAAAATTGTCATTATTCGTACAAGAGTCAAAAATTGATGACTTACAGACCAAAATAGGTGCGTTAGAGTCAAAAATTGATGCGCACTGTCAAAAATTGATGCCTTAGAGGCAAAAATTCATGCGCACTGTCAAAAATTGATGCCTTAGAGCCAAAATTTGGTGGCAACGACTGTAACTAGAAGTATGAAGCGCCTAAAGGTAGGCAATATTGAACTAATAACGTCTTGTCGTCTACAAATATGAAGTAACAGGTTTGGATGCATTACTTGCACTGATTTGGACAAAAGTTAAGATAAAGTGACGTTGCAATAAATCTGACAGAATGCAATATGTTTTCTGATTATCCTTATTTGGTACTAGAGGAAGTAGTTTAATGCTAAATTGTCAAATCAACTATATTCATCACAAAGTGTGCATAACTTTAGGCGCCTAATACCCTGGGCAACACTTACCAAAGACACAGAGCAGTCAAATTAAACATAAGGCCGCGTGCATTGTCTCCTGCGTAAGTGTACTTTACCAAACTTAACAACCACCCAATATGAAAACATGGCTTACCAATTCATAACCACATGATTGCAGACACAAAACAACAACACTCATTTGCAAATGCAAACATTGCCAAACTTCACACTTCCCCAGCCAACAGCTTCTCGCAAGTGACCACTCGGTAGCTATCGCACAACATTACCAAACCGCTCCTACCAACTGCTCCCTCACCTCCTAACGGACGGGTTAAAACTAATCTAAAACGCACAAAGCAAAACTTGGGAATTTCAATATTTAACCCACCCATGCTCAAAATTACATCGGCCAAGACATCAACCGGCCGTACAAGGGTACAAGTGACCAGCAGCTACCGAAGCGGCTAGTAGTCTAGTGGCAACAACAGCATGTGGCAACAGCAACGAGCGCGTTGAGTTGGAAGTGGCAGTACCGAGTACCGGTGCGCATTAAATATGCAGAGCTACATTAAACAGAATCGAACGGACTGGAGGGAGTGGTGGTATGGTAAGCTCCCGCCGGTCGAGCTCTGATCATGCTCCTGGATTGGTGCCCTTGGTGAACAACATCCTTGCAGCAGCATCTTTGTCTCATCGCTTGTAAGAAAGCAAAGTTTACATTTGGTTTGTGTGGAAAGGTGGTCATGGGCGGGGGACTCCAAGCCGACATGTTGCTTGGAAGCCAATTTAGTCTGCTGTGGTTAGCGCTGAGGGAAGTGTCTGCAGGAACGGGGGTGACGGTGGTGTTGGTGGTTTTAGTGAAACACTCTCGGCAATATTAAGGCACTCCCCAGTTGTTTGCGAAGAAGTGTGCCCCAGTTGTGTGCAGAAAGTTATGGCGTACAGGCAACCTGGTACCTGGTGTAAGGTTGGTCAGATTTTCCGCCGCTCTATCGTGCGCTCTATTCTTCGCCACTAGGATTTTGGAGCTGCTCTGTGTATTGGTGCTGCACTACCATCAGTTTGCGTCTTAAGCTCTGCTTGAGCAAGTAGCACAGAAGCGCTCTGTAAGGAAAAAGTTTAACCATCCTCATTGCTGATCTCTTCCACGCGCTCTCAATGACAGTTAGTGGGAGCACCGTTTTACGATCTGGGTGCCATAGAAGCAGAACAGTTGCATGCATGCCACCCGGTTAGCGGCTCGGTACAGGAAAGTGCACAGAAATTAGCACACAACAAACCACCAACTGCACAAACTCAATCGGAAGTAACATTCTTCCACGCGCCTTTTTCAGGGTGTTCCGTTCACGTGCGTTCACGGCGGGATTGAATTGAAACTTTGCAAGAAGTCTGGTGCACCGAATGCATAGTGCAGCCGCGCAGGGCTGTCAAACGGATGGGGGGGTAGTCGGCGTACTCACCCGACCCACGTGTGCTGCATACGATCGGCACAATGAAGACAAATGGATTTCCTCGGCGCAAATAGGATTGTTGTGGTGTGTGTGTGTGCGCCGGGTTGAATGCTTTTTCTTTTTTCTCCAGAAACTCTCCCAGCACTTGGTACGTGTGAACGCACACGTATGCTGCTTATTTATTCACCTTTTTATGCAGAAAGCGGGAAGGAGCTGGGTATCACAAAACCCTGGGCAATATATTAGTCGTCGCTCTGTGTGGGAAGGAATAAGGTGTTCGGGGGGGGGGGGGGGGGACAAAGTAGTTTGGTTTCCGAAAATCCGGCATCAAACCAAACACCGGGGCCGGAAGCTCGGAGCTTTGCTTCGCTATCTGCCACAGTTCTGCTCGCTCTGCCTTTCGGGTTTGCAATCGCAACCGAGCAACGATCCTTAACTCCCAACAAACACGACAGATGCCGACAGTCGGAGAGTCAAAGTTCAGTGCTGCCGGGTATCGGGGCACCGGAAATGAAGAAATATTTAGCATAAATGATTCTATTACGACGGGCAGATAATTTGAATTTACAAGTTGGCTACCATGTGCCACCCGGGCGGGCTCCGAGGCTCCTTTTGTGTCCTCGCGGGTGGTTGAACAGGAAGGGAATCACGGTACGGCAAGAGGCAAGAATGTGTGTGTGTGTGAATGTGTGGTGAAATTTCACCAGTAAGACGTTCGTCAGTGCCTCGTTATGGTTTGAGCGGAACACATACATAACTTTCGGGATGGGAAGGAATCGTAATGGAAAGAATGTCAGTTTTTTGGGAGAGGGGGGAGGTGCCGGGTAGTGGTGGAGCACTTTTGATATGAGATCTTGAGTTGAGTAGAAACGAATACCGAAAGTTGAAGGCAGAGTTGAATGGCGAACACTTCAGGGCGAACACGAATACACGAGCTACCACCTCCCCGATAAGGTGGACAAATTTGTGTGACGTTTTCAAGAGGGTGCTCTTTATTGGAAAGAAACAAAGTGCACTTCAGCTCGAAAGCGTTAGCCTGCTCCTGCTGGTGCCAAAATGGTGTAACAAGTGAAGCATTTAGTAGAGCCCGTAGCAGGGGTGGTCACTTGTGCTGGTATGAAGCAACACTCTTTTGTGAGTTTTAATCCACTCTCCTCATCTATCTTGACCTTTTAATTCAACTAGTCGTCTCACTGACCGGAAACTAGCTCTGCGGTCGGATCGTTCTTTCAAACCGTGCTCTCTGTAATTTAATCTTTGTTGCCCATTTGTAAGCGGAGAGGAGAATCGAAACATAAGTTAAGATACATTTACCACTTCCATTGTGCTGGAGGGTTTTGGTTTCTTCATTTGCTCACACTTTTGCATTTACGAACTGGGTGCATATCTTTTTGATGAAATTTCAATTAATTCTTCTTTACGGTGCTTGGGTACTGCTTGCCACAGCCGTAGTGATACATCATATGTTGTGATGCTTTTTACAATTAAGCTTTGCATGTATGCGTGTAAGTTTCACTAAGAGGAATAGTTCCAGAACCTTTTCGTACTATTTTTTACTTTTTATTTTCAGTGCAAAATAGAGTACGCTCGCAAAGAATGTGCTAAGTACTTGCCTCAGTTACGATGGATCGTAATTGTAGGGATGCGAAGAAACTTTGGTAGCCTTAAGCCGTGAAGGTTGAAAATGTGAAAGTTTCTATTAAAAAAGAAAAATGATCGATAAAACCATTGCACAATAATGAGTTTCAGCAAGATGGTATGATCCTGGGTATATAGCGCCTGAAAGTATGCTAACTTTGTTTCAAACTTGCATTTTTCACTATTTCGGAATAAGTATCGGAGCTTGTGATGTATTGCATACATTTAGGCGACCTCATTCTGGGTATTAGTATGCAGCCTCAGCAAAATATGAAAATTATGTCAAAATCAATTCATATATAGAAAAGAAAGCAACATAACAAGAAAAAAAGGTCAGGGTATCATCATCATCAGCATCATGATCAGAGATGTCAAACTTTTGGTGGCGAGGTCTTTTGGTTTGGCCCACGACCGCTTGGGCCAAAATTTATTTGTAGAAGCATTTCTGCTTCTAAAGTACATATCAGTCGATTCCGGACTCGTGGAATATGAAGAGATTTTCAACTTCGCAGGTTTGTATATTAATTGTCAGACCATGCTTCGTCATAAAGCTTGTCGGTTTTTTTTTATCCAGCTGCGTTCTATGCATGTATGCATAAAAAAGAAAATAATTGCAAAAACTGTTGTAGTCATAGAAGGAACATAAAACATAGTTATTTTGATGAAACTGAGCTTTCAATTTCGCACAATTTTAGTGGAATGGTTAAACACAATTTAAATCATGTTATACCCTTTCCGACGATTAAAGTTGTTAGCAACAAATATTTCCTGAACAAGCCTTAACAGAAACAACTCACTCAAGTTTAAACCTGAAAAATCGTGAATGTCTTACTCATATGTATGTAGTTTAATAAAGGCTTTTTTTGTTAAGCCATCAATCAAGGCACTTAGCAACCAATTAAACAATAATTAGAAGAAAAAATAAACGTACAAATTAACAAAATCACTCAGTAAATTGGAATAAAAAACATGGAATGTATTTGGAAAATGTTGAACCCATCTTTACTATATATTCTAAACATACTAAAGATAGTACTATAATATTCTAAAGGTTACATATTATGTTTGCAGTATATTGCTAAAAACGTTCAGAAGTCAAATAAAATCAGATGTCAGCACAAACACGTGTTACTTTTAATAGAATGTTAAAAACTATCTCAAGCTTTCCATCGTGTATCTTACCAAGACCTATGTGATTAAATAAACTACAGGTGGGGTTATGACTCTGATTTTGGGCGCCATAATGAATGAAGATTTCTATGGAGATTGTCAGGAAGGGAATAACGGGTACTAACGACTTGTATGACACCTTGCACTCCTTTGTAAAATAAAGATCTGAACTGGACTGAACGATCTGTTGTCATTTATGGACTTTAGACAGCATCAAAAGTAAGAATTCGCTACTTTAATTCCAGCTCAAAAATATTGATAATCAAAATGACACCAATATCAACTTTACTTTACAAAACTTTCTGCTCTGTATTGGAACTGGTCAGTTTTTTGCCCATTATTTTTGCGTACTGAATCTTGTTAGTTGCCATAAAACTATGAAAACATGTTAAAAATATCAGAGGCCTATGAGCAATTGATAATAATCTGCTACAGCTACAGCTTTTACTTTTTATACATCAAAGATTTGACTTTTGTAACGTAACTATCATCTCAAAATGAAATGAAAAGATGTGCTAACGATCTGATGTTTGTTTCATATAATATCATGTAAAAACTAGGCTGCGGCCTGTGCTACTATTTTCAGTGGCATTTTGGCCCGCGGGGTCAAATGAGTTTGACATCGCTGACCATGATCATCACTATCATCATCAAAGTAATAAAGTTCTTTTTTGTTTGATGCCTTCACCACTAATGCGGCGTAGCGCCCTCTGACAGATTGTTAGCAAAGTAAATGTTTTTGACAGTCTAGTTAATCAACTCCATTGATCTTTAATGAACATTCTTAAACCAGATAGCAAAGTATTGGAAAAATAAAATAACTACAATAAGCCCTATTGGTAGCAAATGGAGCATTTAGCATGAATATTTATTATTAATCCTATTTAGTGATTTCTGCCTCTTTTGTTAACCTTAATTGAGTGCGAAACATTCTTCCAATGTCCATGCGTTGCGCTGCTATTTACATTAACTCGACATAAAGCATTTCTTCGCGCGGAAATGTGGCACCGGGCAACACAACTTTGCAAACAGCGTTAGCTGACTCACAGCTCTCCAGGCTCCAATACTTAACCTTGTTTCACGAGGAGGAAGCAAAGAAGATGAAGAAAAAACAAGCTACAAACACCCACCCACTCCCACCGCACAATCAATGCCGATCATAATTTACATTCTCCCGAAAACAGATTGGCCTGCGGGTAATCGCTTCAATCTGTTCACCAATCATCTGCAAAACGATGTTGCGAAAAAATGTCCAAATCGCCTTGGCCTCGACGCGCCCGCCTCCCACTACTCGCTGCTCAAATCTTGATGCCTTTTCTTGCACAGTGCCACAGTGCTTCGCGATGGGCGCGAACTTTTATTTCAACGCCACGAGCAGTGTACGTGTACGAGAAGTGTTGCCGTGTCAAACGGCCGTCAGCACAAGCGGTGCAAAACCGACACAGAGAGATAGGCGAGCGATTCCTTTTCGTCCATTTCCCATTTCCTCCGTTTGTCGTGTGGTGGGTGGGGGGGGGGGGGTGAAGGCGGTTTGACGCAAACCGTCGGTATTCACATTTCGCGCACAGAACCACCATTAGCGCTAATCAATTTACATTCCACCGTGCTTTCCCACCCACCAGTCTCGCTACCGCTGTCCCTGTTGGTGTTGCTCGGGGCATTCCCGCTTTTCACGAGGGTTGAATGGTGAATGGTCATGAAACGTGGTGGCAAACGCCACCGTTCAGGGCAGCAAAACCCCTTTTCGCCAAGCTTTGACCCAAAGTGGCAGCCAATTAGCTAACGTTGCTGCGCTGTTGTCGGACTTTCCACCGCGATGCGATGTTTTGTTTGGTTTGAGTTGAATGTTTTTTTTTTGTTGTTGTTTTGGCGCCCTTGACTCGCTGCGGTTCCTTTGCGGAATCATTGTTTCCTCGCCAGACATTAAAACTAATGTTTCGCTGTAGGTGATGGAGGGTAAATTGTTTACCCTGCTGAATCTGGGAAATGGCTGACCCGACTGGTTGGGTGAGAAGAGTTGAAGTTGAAGTATCTACTCATTATGAGCATTGTATTTTGCTCATGACCTTTCCCTGAGTTGAAAATAGGTACACTAAAGTAAAGTGTTCTATAATTGTGTTTTTATGTTGTGTTTTTCCCCCCTAAAAAGATGCATACAGCCTTCCAGCCATCCTTTAGCAGTCCATTATCGAAGATCCTATTAATTCGCCACCGGTCTGTAGTCGACTGAAAGATTCTCGCCCCGCGAAAGGTGGCCCCGAAGAATCGACACGTTTCAATGCGTACCAACTCCCCTGCCGGAATTCTAATAATGTAATTGAAAGCTGTTTTCCGCATATATTTTTTGTGTCGTTGTAGGCCCCTCTCCTGCAAATAGGCCATCACTGCCCTTACCGTCGGTCCCAGGAAGTGTAAAAGAAAAGGAAAAAGCGAAACATCATAACAGACGGTGCTGGACGGTAACGAGAAGGTTGGCACTCGGCGCATTTGCCCTTGTTAGGCTAATTTATTCATTAGCTCGTATTGTGTTGAAGGTTTTTCATGTACTCTTCTTCGCTTCCCATTTCTTCCGAAGAATAAAAAAAAATCTGTCCGAAACAAGATGCAAGGTGCGAAGGTGAAGCGGATTTTCTTTTCCCTGTCTTTTAGCGGCAGGGCAAACTAACGTCGTTCACCGTGTGGTCAGTTAAACCATTGCTGATGCTGCCGTTCTCCCTTCATCCCGCCAAGCTTCACACATAAAGTAAATAAAATAGTGAGCACAACCACAGAAGCAAATTCGAACGTGTGACTAAAGTCGGTAAGGCGTGAAGGTCTCGGTGTGCTGTGTGAAGCACAGAGGAGAGATGGGGAAAAAGGAACCAGGAACGCCCTAGACGCAAACACTCTGACGCATACCTAGCGAGCAAGCTGAGTGATCCCGAATCCGAAATGAGGAAAAATAGAGCAAGAGAAAAAGATAGAGAGTGTGCGAGAGTTTCATTATTTTTATTAGATTAAGCACCTCAATTATCTGGTGCTCTTATTTTGGTTTGCGTTTTATTATTTCCACCACGCGAGCACAGCTCAGGCTTCCGTCTTCCAACTGCAGCGAGGGAAAAATTAAAGCTGGGAAACGAGTGGCTCCTAGCCGGAGGTGTATTTCGAGTGCGGAGTTGTCTTAATTTTATTATCAAATGCTTAAGTGCCCGCGAACCCATGGTTGCATGTGGAACGGGCAATTGAAGGAAACGAAGGAAACGTGTGGCAGTTGTTTTACAAAAGCCATTTTGAAGGATGGCTTTTTATGTTCACTTTTTATTGGGCGTTGTAAATTATTTCACATTAGTGCACACTTTTAATGGCGATTTGTAAGTATCTGCAAAGTGGCTGCGCGGGAAAGAAAGGCAAGAACTGCAACGCCATCTGTACGAAAACGAAGGGAGCTGTTCGTACGAAAATAATAGTAAGTTAGTTCCCAAAGCTATAAACGACAGAAGCTATGAGCCTAAGCTTTTATTGAAATGAATTTTGACAATCGTTGAACTAAAATAAAACCATCATCGTAGGGTTAAAAAGAAATTTTAAGGAAAATCATAAATATTAGCATAACTTTAGGCGCAACATTTTTTAATATTTTATTCCTGTAGTTTTATGAGATTTTTAATCCTATTTTGTACCAGAAATGGAAAAATTGTGAAAAAGAAATAATCTTATATATTAGAACTAGTTAGTGACGTAAAACCTGCAAAAAAAACCTAAATTTTTCAAATAAGCAAAGAGAAAATAAAACTCATTTACATACATTTAGGCGCACGATATTTTAAGCACAATCCATTTGGTACACTCATTAAATACGATGAAATGTGATTTATTTGCAGTGCTTGAGTGAAAATCTAATTCGTTCGGAAAATCTAATTACCCCTTCGTTTATAACAAAAAAATAACCCCGAAAAGCTAACCCATTGCAACAGATTGCACGAAATTAGATGCTACGTAGTTAAGCCCCAACCCCACAGCAAGGCACAGAGCAGGAGTGGAAGTGGAATGAAAAGCGAATAAACTTTTAAATCTTTTCCTAAAACTTGGGTACTGGCAAGAGCAAGTGTCCCTTACGCCCTGCAGTGCCCTCGGTGTGTTTTTGTGCGTGTATTTCTACGTACGAGCCTGTCGATCGAGTGCCTGCACCAAAGTGAATATTTTATTTTTCGGAAATTGAAAACTTGCACAAGCCATAAATTTTATGTACGGCTTTCGATGGCACGTGCGGTGGACCCTCACAGCTTGCGAGCGCATCCCCACATTATCCGGCAAACCCTCCCACCCTTCCCGCAGCTTAGTTTGGTTTGCTCCCAAAGTCTTGGGAAGTGGCACTGCCGGGTGGTTGCAATTTCCGAAATAGATTTTGAAAGGATTTGGTGGGTGATGAATGGGTACAAATTTCAATTAAACTAAAATCGATGTGCCTCTCCGTTTTAGCTGCATGCTTTTCCGGCGTGTGGAGCAGATTCAATCTGGAAGAGTGTATGCATTTTGCTTGTCTCGAGCACAAAACAAAAAAAATGGAGAAGGAGAACAGTAAACATACCACTTCGATATGGAAAACATCGTTAATCCTGCAGCTGGGATGAGAAACTTTTCACTATAAAGTTGAATCCTTAAGCGCCTTAAGCGACTGCCCGTTATCTGGCGACATAATTTAAATAACCTAGATGGAAATAAAACACAAAATTTCGCTTCAAATGTTTATAGCAAGTTCGTAACGACGATTTCGATTCCCGACACCCAGCCGACTGTCATAAACAACCTGCGTGATGATGACCATTAAACGAATGCTAATCGCTGTGATCATAAATCGTGATCGCTCCTGTTTATAGCTCCGTTGGCGGTACAGCCTTCAAGCTGCTGTCTTATCTGTTGGGCGCGTGTGTGTGGCGAAAAATCGCGGGGCGCTAAATCTTGCTACATTATGAAGCCGTTTTAATGGCACGCAATCAAATGTTGCAATCGCTAACAATAGACTACGCAGTAAGAAGTATGATTTCCCGGTGTGTCTTTTTTCTGGTGTGTTCCAAATCACAATCACAAACACGGCACGGTGATAGAGCACGATCTGGCAATGGCGATGTGTGCTAGCGTCGATCTTATCTTTAACCGTTCAACGAAATAACGCAACGTTTACTGTAATGACCGAAATACGGGCCCGCTTTGATATGTGTGTGCGTGTGTGTGTGTGTTTTTACTGCATCGAAATGTGCGGGGGAAAAAGGTGAAATTGAAGAGGTAGCTAAATTTCCTATAACAAACAAACCGGTTCCGGGACGGTCAAATGGTCAAAGAATGGTAGTTTGGGATTGGTTTCTCCCCCGCTCTTTCTCCCTTTCTCTTTATCGCTTTTATATGCCAAGCTGTCCACTAAAATATGTGCTACTAACACGCATTGGTACTCACGGGGGGATAGGCTTAATGCTCCAGTATATGTTGAACGGACTGCTGGAGTAGTTTCGATTTACAGAAGTACAATTTCGGATTTAGCATGTAGCAAATAAACAACGTTGTACTGATGAGAAAGTGTTTTGTAAACATTTAATAAACAAAAAAACATATCATGTATGTAAAGAATAGAAAAGTAAAAACGCTCAACACAGACACTTGTTCCTCTTGCAGCCAAAACAATTCTGATATTTTATTCCAAATCCATCTCCTTTTATAGACATTTTGTTGGACGCGTTCTTATCACTGTCTCACTCTTGTTTCCCTCTGTTTCTTTCTACTTTGCCTGTGGTACATTTTACTCCGGTACGTTTGTACAGCGGCACGTCCTAGCAAAAATTAAACCTAACATGTATCTTCCATGCTACATCTTTCTTAATTACTTTTTTTTCTTCAATTTGTTACTTCAGAGATCTAAGCAGTTTCCGAGCGCCTGTAGGTAGCAAACCGGCAGTTACTTTAAAGTGTGCTAGTATTTAGCCAGGGATAGTATAAAAAACAAATGTGTACAAAATGGATTGTGCTTATAATATCGTGCGCCTAAATGTATTGCAATGAGCATTACAAATTCGAGATGTTAATATATCAGCAATATTACCCAAATAGCCAACAATGGTTAAGCAGCCAATTTTGGCAAGCAAAAGATCGCTGCTTGAATTCGCCTTTTGCAGTAGATAAACAGCATCAAAGTTCCAGGTGGGTCTTTTAAATAGCTTCCTTATGCCAGGATGCCGGCGATTATTTTTCTTTGTGTTTTATTTTCAAGCAAGCGTCTCATCGATGAAATAAACAACAGGGTTTGTTTTGTTTGGGTGCATCAGTATATTTTTAAATCCTTAATATTCATAAATTACACGAAATGTATCGCAATTTAATGTACAATCACTACACTAAAAATCCCTTCTTCAATTGACTTATCTAACTTGTGCAGCCGAGATGATGATGGCATGAGACGATTGACGGCACCAGTCTTTGACATTTTGACAATAGCCACCTCGTACCGCTGTCATGCATTAAAAAGCTATAAAGTTCCACCAAGTTCGGTACGCTTTCTTAACAAGCCTTCAAGTTTCATTATGAACCATACACATCAGGCTTAGCAGCCGCAAGGTTCCAAAGCGTACCGAGTGCTTGTTAAAAAGCTTTATGGTTCCACCTAGCACCGTTTCATCTCTTAATCACCCACAAAGTACGACATCGGAACGATTTTCCGTTACACAGCCCCAAATCGGTTGAGCTATGAAGTTCGAGCTGGCTATTTGGGTAGTTATATAGTTATATAACATATCTGTTTAGGCTACAAATTGTGTTTAATAACTAGACAAATCACGATCAAATCACTTTACAATTTGAGAAGACATATCTATGATAATTCTTACGCTGATTCAAACGCTGTTCATATACTGCCGGAAATGATTCGTTGAGTTCCATCAGTATCAGCTCCAGAACCATTTTGGGTGAGTGGTCATTTCCAGAAGTGGTATGAGTTCTTTATCAATCCCTGAATCCGAATCAGTATGGGTTTTGGTTTCGATAGCAGGTCAATCAATGGGTTAACAACACAGAGTTAAGAAGTTCCTTTACATTTTGTGAGGTAATCCAGCGTTCAGGCTAAGTAAACTAGTTTAAATAACATAACTACCTATAGATTAAAACGCAACCAATAATCTTACGAGGACCTCTTACGGCGGTATCGGAAGGCAAACTGTTAGTAATGACTGATGTCACAAACTGTTTCAAATATTTGCCAAATGCTCTTACAACATATGAGGTGCAGACAAACCGTGGAGATCAATAAAAATATTTTAAAAAAATAAATATAAAAAAATATACATTTTTTTTTTATTTTTAAAATGCATAGAATGCAAATATTTTAAAGCAATTTCAACAGACAAGACATTTACAATAATAGAACAAAGCAGTTCTGCTCAGTATTAACTAAATAACCAGAAGCAAAACGAACTGTCCACAACCTAAAACTCCTGCACCATGTTGCAACCGCTCAAACCTGATTCACACACACACACACACACACACACACACACATACACGTTTTAATAATCACACATTAGCTTCCTAATTAACCTTTTCCCATCCTACTTCATTCGCTGCGAAAGCGTTACAGCTTATCACACGTGCTGACCGTTTCCTTTACCGCACGTTATGGCTAAAGCGGTCCCACCCGTTACCGAGGAGGATTATCTCTTGCATGCTTGTCTATGTGTGTGTGTGTGTGTGCGCGTGTTAATCTTGCTCCTTTGCTTACCTGCTTGGGCTGGGTGACCCGAAAATCAACGCCCAGCACGGTAGCATGGGTCGCACCGAAACGGCTGTCACCCGCCCGAAAACGTCACGCGAAACGACAATGCCTGGCTACTTGATGCTGGCTGACGTGCAGCGGAGCGTAATGTGTGGTACGTGTTTGTGGCGCACGAAGGGCAGCGCGTACGAAACGCCTGCACCGCAAGCCTTTCGCTAATGCGCAACCCGTTAGCGTCAGCTAACCAAAACCGCGCTTCCCTGCGACGAGAGGAGCACGGGACGGGCGTTAATCGGTGGTCAGGGAAGCATGATGACTCTTACCATGCTGGCTAACTCACAGTAATTCCCGTAAACTCTTTAAAGATGGGGGTGAATCAGAGACAGAGAGAGAGAGAGAGAGAGAGAGAGATGGAGAGAGAGATGGAGAGAGAGGGAGCTTGTGACAGACAAAGCTGTGTGTGGTTGTTTTCCTTCCTTCCTAGCATGATTTTGACATTGGCGGTTTAAATGTTCCAACTCCTCCAACACAGCTTTGGATGGTATATTCTAAATGGGATACTTTTTTTTGTAAAAAAACGAAGCTTAAGCGACGAACCAAATGTGCACAAAGAGTTGTCCAGCAAAAATCACCAACCACTTGTTATGATGCGACCAGTTTTTTTGCCGGCCCCACCTGACCGAACAAAGCACAGCGAGGCGATAAACAGTAATGTCTTTTTAATGACTCGCCTTCGTACAGACGGTCGGCGAGTCGAGAGTAGCTTATCAACGTGTCGCCGGCGATGCTTCACTGAAGGTGAAAATCCACTGCGTGTCGGTGTGTTGTGCAGGTTTCCGAGCGAGGTGTTGAAGGCGAATTTTTCCCAAAGAATCTAAAGCGAATCGCTCGTTGTTTTACTTTTCTTAGCTGTAGTTTTGTTCTGCGAGCTTTCATTGAACACAGCTCCCAGCGGCCCAGTTTTTCTACTGCGCAATGGTGAACGGTAATCGTGTGAGTCTTTTGGCAGCCCTCGCCAGCCTTTGTACTGTCTCGCTGGCGCGGGCAGAAGAATTCGACTGCGGGGTGCGTGGCCAGTCGAACGGTTGGCCCTTCCACGTGGGGCTGTATCGGGCCGATCGGAACGATAGTCATTACTTTTGCGGCGCAACCATCGTGTCCAGCTGGCATGTGATCGGTTCGGCACACTGCGTAAAGCCGTACCCGGTCGAGTCGCTGTCCGTGCGCTACGGTGTGAGTGATTTGACGCAGCTCGAGCCACCGAACCGGTGCCGGGTGGAGAAGCTTATTGTGCATCCCGAGTATCAGGCGCCGGACTTTGCGAACGATATTGCGCTGGTGCAGCTGCTGGATGAGATTCCGCTTGGTCCACTGGCCCGACCGATCTGTCTGTGGCCGGAGCCGGCCACGAACCTCGGACGAGAGCAGGAGGTGGAAGAAGATCTGGCCGGTGTGCGGGGAGTGAGTGTGGGCTGGGGCATTGGGCTGCACAATGTCTACACGGCAGTGCTGCAAAGTGCGGTCACTGCCGTGCAGCGACAGGGCCGCTGTATGGAAGCGTTTGCCGGCAAGCTGTTCGAGCGCAATGAGTTCTTCTGTGCGAGTAAGTGTGCTGATGGTGGAGGAGCTAAAATTTGGGGTAAACTTCTAATAGCTAACACACAAACCCACACCCTCTGGCAGTAACGCCCGTGTGCAGCGGAAGCGGTGGCAGTGGGTTCTACGTCGAGCAGAAGGATCGTTACTATCTGCGTGGGATGACAACGTTCGGCATTGCGCCGAAGGGTTTCTATCAGTGCGGAGTCAACACGCTGACGGGATTGCTCAACGTGGCCCGGTACAGCGGATGGATCCAGCAACAGCTGCAGCTGTTTGAGGAGCCGACAACGAACTCAACTGGCGGCATAGCACCCATTCCAGATGCGTCGGATAATCGGAATCAACAACCGCCGAAACCCGTCATATAATCCGAACATGGGTGTGGGTTTTAATGTAGCGTTATTAATGAAAATAAACATCGAAAAACTACACCCTGCAGGACCGGTTTTTGAAGAGTTGGTTAGTTACTGGTCTTCCGCTGCTTTAAGCTTGTATAAATTCAATGATCCTGCCAGCATGGGATGGGAACAATACATTCAGGGGTTGTAATTTGATAACACAATGCATTGATCATTAACCCATCCTTTGTTAGTGGGAGAGTAATTCCATATAAATTGCATGCAAACTGTGTTGCACATTTACAGTACGTTGGATGGAAGTACATCAAAGAACTTTGGTTGCTGGGTGACAGGCTGGGAAACACAGAGGATACATGAGAGTAGATATAAAAAGAACGTACAATTTATGACATATAATACAATACAATGCAGTTCTATTATGACTACATGGCTCATATTATAAGCACAACAGGTAGGCGAAAAAATAGGTGCATCAAACGAATTCGGTTAAGCGAATTGTACTGTGTTCACCGAGAGACAGTTAAAAATAAAATTTGAATGCTGAATGGAATAGTGCTTCAAAATGGTTTGTCGAATGCTAAAGATATACATGACAAGCATCAGTGAAAAATTATTAATATAAAACGCATTACAGTTTAAAAATAATTGCCTGTTTTTGCCATCATGCCAGTTATACGACACTCCCTACTGAATGATAAAGCTCTGTCACGTTGTATGTTAAGGAGAGAAACTCAATAGAGGATCATTTCCTATTTAATTATTTACTTGTAAAGCGATTCCGTATTGCTGCGATAACACTAGAATTTAATAAAGATATTAAAAGTGTTTGTTCGATCTTACGATTTCGGATAATTTTTTCTTTCGTGTTTCGGTGTAACTTTTCAAGCGTTCGATATTTACCGGCGGTTGTGGCTTGTTCAGTTGCAAAATTAGAAGAGAGTTTATTTCTAGAACTACACTTATACTTATAAACTAATCGCCCGAGCCGAAAGCTCAAAGCTCAACGAAACGATCTTCGTGTTTTGGTAAACACGATTAGATGACAGGGCTTCCGTGCCTGTGTCTCAGCAGTGTTTTTAACGAGCTAAAGATTGAATGTTTCGTGCGCGCCTGCATCTAGACAATCAAGTAAATGTACACGCCTAAATATATGCAATTTAACCAATTGTGCCCTAATAGCAGTTATGCTGTTCTGCGTTGTATCTTTGTGTTTGAGATTAAGGTATTAGATTCATAAATTGAAAGGAAATTGCTCATGTTTACTGTCGTTTATGAAATAGTTTTACTGTCTCATTCAACAGCATACCAACAATAACACATTGCCTCTTTCCAGCGAGCACCCGCAACAAGCTTGTCTTCATCTCGCACATCGTTTCTTCCATCAAAGCCTATCAACAGTTGACCATTTCTGCAAACTTTCAGCAACCATCTTGAAAGTTAACTCCCAAATCACCCTTCTGCCTTTATCAAACATTAAATATCAATCCCCAAATCTGCCAGTCACATGTAAAGGGCGGGTTTCTAGTAACTTGCTCAGCACAATTGCGCTCACCACTGTATCGTTTGGTTCGAAAGATGAAGAAAACGAAAGGGACACACATACAGTTTCACCAAATGATTATTACCCAGACACAGGCACATACTTACAAACTATTTCTCAGTGCTTTCGTCGTTCTATGTGCCACGGTCGGTGGGGTTCTCATCGTGGTCGGCGGGGTAGTCCCTGGTGAATCATATTTTTTTACAAGAAGCCTTCTCGCCACCAAACCCCCGGACGGAAATAGTTACCCGGGGTATTGGAAAGCATCCCCAACCGTTTCCGATTTGGTCGCACATATTGCACGTTTGATTGCTTCCTATCCTTTTTTGCTCATCCTTCGCTTCCCAACCTCGCTCTTTGCTTCGTTCGCTGTCACTGAAAAAGATCGATCGAGTCGCGTGGTGTACCTAGCATTTCGTTTTGCTGCGAGGGAAAGGCAAGAAGAAAAGCTTGAAAACTGTGAGATGCTGCAGAAATTGAGAAGAAAAAAAAACTTTACTCTTTACCAGCGAGGAACGGAAGCGGAAAACCCATCACCATATTCATTGCTTACGGTGTGCTGTTTTTTTCCTATTTTGTCTATCATGAATCCTGTTCTTTTCTACATTTTCGTTCCGTTTGGTGGAAAGTGAAGCAAACGGAGACGGGTATGAATTTGTACCAATATGTTCGATTTATGACGGCAACACACAGCAACAGAATGGGTGAATGTGAAACCTATAAAATGATCCACACAACCGGCGGACAGAACGCGTTGGATTACTTCGTGCTGCTGATTCACACCGAAACAACCAACCAAAGAGCTGCCTCGCAGTAAACGAAGGTTGCAGATTTTTGCCACGGGTTCTTTGTCATCAACGTTTCCGATGCTTTTTCTCACAGTTCGATCCAATGAGTGTAATAAGTCCGGACACCCTCCGGTGGGATTGTCACGCCCTAGACCATTTATTGGGCATTTCACAGCAGCACGGGGCTGGTCGTGCGGGCGCCCAAGGAAATGGGAATATTAATGAGGATAAATTTGCTCACCAATAAGTTCGTTAAAGCTGGCAAAAAACCGGCATACCAGTGAATACTGATAGCTTCCATTCTCTCGGATAACGCACAGACACACGCGCGCACACACACACAGCCACTTTTGCCTGCTGGCCATTTGCCAGCCCGGGCCGCCCGGGTTGTTCAATCGGAAGAAAATCTTTTGCCAGCGGGAAGGAAGCGGTGGCAAGAAAAAAAAAATGGGGGAAAACAGTATGAGAGAGAGAACGAAAAGGAAGTACGACCGACCGGGAGCGAATTTGTACTGCAATTTATCATATAAATTAAACTTTTTCCATGAATCATTAAACTAATTTCTCATTCCGCCGATACGATAATGCAAATTTTTACCCCACTTTGGAATGTTTGCTTTCGGGTGTTCTTGTTTTTGTTGCTCTTTCTCTTCTTCCTTCTGCTACTTCCTCGCTACGTGCGGATGGGTTGAAGTGGTGGGCAAAAGTTCTGGCCCTTATTGGTGCAGAGTAACAGGAGTATGAGATTGCAGGACCCAGAGCCGGTAGCAGCAGCAGCAGAAGCAACACATCCACCGGAATCAGTGTCAAGCTGTTTTGTTCCTCTTTCTTAAGCACCGGGGAAGGGCGCTGGCGGGAGAAACGAAGCTTTTCAGGCGCTATTTTGTTACCCGAGCGAAACCCAGCGGTGGACGTTTTTCGCAGGGAAGTATTTTCGCTATTGCAGGCGCGATGCTGCAGTAATGTACGCTATTACGCTTATGGATTACGCCGGGGACATGCAAGTATTGCTCTGTTGGTTGCATTTTTTTTCTCTTCTTCAATGGATGCAATTTGCTGTCAGGGGAAATTTGTAGCTCTTTCTAAGTGCGATTTTTCTGAGTGGTTAGTTTTTTCGGGTGGCAGGAGAAAAAATGTCATAGTGCTGCTCTCGTTATGCTGTTCAGTGGAAGAACATAAAATTAATATACATTTTATCGTTTCACATCGTTCACTGTGAAGTAATGAATATTATTGTATTGCTTCATCTGGGCCACATTCCTGTTCGAAGAGCGTTTAGGAAGTCGTTCCCTAGTGGCGTTATAGTGTATGGTAGATAATTGAATAATTGGGCGCCTAAATGTAGGCAATTCGAATGAAATGATGCATACATTTATTATAACGAAATACATACTATGATTTAAAATGGAAAACGATAAACAGCAAAATAGCAGCTATATTTCATATCTTGTGGTAGTGTTTTATTTCAACCTCAATCGGACTCAAAACTCTAAAAAAACTACATTATTATCAATCTCAAAACTCTAAAAAAAACATTATTATCAATCCATTATCTCTGGTTATGATATTGATAACATCGGTAATATGGCATGGCAAAGTGCAGAAATCTATCCAAACAGGCTCCATGTTAATGACGTTTCTAATAAAAGCCTCGGAAAGCAATGATAGCTTGAGATAATTTTGATGCAGTTTTAAGAAGAAAATACACATCTTATCTCTTTGACAAGAGATGTTCGCTCAATCTCATGTGGTACTTAAGATTTTCATTTCATTTCATTTCATGAGTTTTATCGCTTCTGTTTCTGAATGATGATCGGAAAATCGGAAGATTTTAAGAGTGTTTTGTGTATTTGTCAAGCCTCCAGAAAGCTTGTTCGGGCGAAAGTTTTCACCCATTCTGTCAAAAAGTGATATTCAAATTTGGTTATTAAAAACATGCTACGAGACCACCTGGAATACATACACTTTGATTCTGGATTCCATCACCAGATCTCTTTAATGCACCTTGGGGTAAATGTAAACATTACCTTGTTTTGCCATTTTTTCGAGCAGGTACTCGAATCTAATTCTAGCTTTGAGGCTAGATTAATCTTGACTGAAAACTGCAGGGTAGTTTTATATAAGGTTTTGTATGGAGTGTTTACATGATTTTAGCTGGCAACTGTCAAACTCCATACAAAAAACTAACTAGAATCGTGAAGGGCCCCAATCTTAGTAAGATCTCATTAATATTTTGCTGCAAGATGTTCAAACGGAATCACAAACAATATGCACCAGGAATAGCCTCACAATCTTAATGCTTTACTTGGATCATATTCTCAAAATAAATCCCACATTTTGTTCAATCAAACCTTCCTAAACAACGCCATATAAACGATAATAGGGTAAGTGTACCAATAGTGGTGCAATTTGTTGTGATACAGATGTGTTTTAAAGGATTTACATTGTCAGGAAGGTCAATTTGTGAATATTTTAACACATAGCAATTGGAATATGTTTTATCTTCGCAATCACAACCATGTTTACCATGAAAAACATCAAATTTACGAAAAAATACATATTTTTGTGACTGATTTGTTGTACCTATAATGGTGGTATGGTTCCTATAGTCGTCGTATTGTGTTCCTATAGTGGTGGTAAACAAAGATACCTCCAAAACAATGTATAATATCAATGAAACTTAGTTTCAAAGTTGTTTTTGTATGAATAGCAAGGATAGCTGCCATAATAATGATTTCTTTCGTAATTTGATCGTAAAAAATGTATGAATTTGGTTGAAGAAAATATTTACTAGAGTACTAAATAACACCTGTCATTAATCCACACCCGGAAGATAAAGCTTGATTAGAGGTTGATTTTTCACTCAGCCAGATAAGCGAATTTTGGCCTTTGTTTGGTACATTACTTACAGAAAACTTATTTCTGTTGCTTATTTTAATGACAACAGAACGACATGTCAAAAATATCATCGAAAAAATCTAAAACGAACTGTTTTTATTGATTTTATAACTATAATCACTATAGAAACATGCCTGTTTTGTGTACCTATAATGGCACTATGGTAAAAAACACTTAAAAATGCATAAATATGGTCAAAAGACCAATAATTTTAGTAAAACAATAACATTTCATAACAGTCAAGTTGAAAAACTAGTAATTGCGTGGGTATGTGATCATTTAGAACGTTAACAGAAATATGAGTTTCGTTATGAAATCCTAAGGATTTTGGAAAAATGTTGACACATTTCACAAAATAATGGATTTTTCGGTCAATAAATAACGGAATGGTACCATTTATCTTTTAAATTCTTTGTAAAAGGCTAAAGAACATTTCACACTGACGAAAATAACTTAATTACTTTTAATTTGCCGTATGGCCCGCATTTTGGTGCAATACCACTACTATTGGTACTACCACCACTATAGGTACATTTACCCTAGTATATGATGTGGAGCGATCGAGGGAACCGCAAAATTGTTATAAATTACTTTAACTTCTCAACTGCTTGGAATCTGCTAGCCATGCTGAGCTCAAGTTAAAGATAACCATCCTGTCTCGTTTATCCATTTTCCAATCAGAGAAACATTTATATTCCAAACGTGCACCACTGATCATCCCAATTTCCCATCGCTCTCAACCCTTTCTTCCCTTTTTACCTTCCACCAAACAGAACCGCAAATGCAACGAACTCTCCAAAAACTGCTCAACTATTGAAAAAAGTGTTAAAAACACTAACTTCCTTACCAAAGTAATAAAATGGAGAGGAACAAAAAAACCCCACAGCAAAGCCAGTTACATTGAAGCAAACGTTTCCAGAAACCCTTTTTCGCAAGCAGTAGCAAACGAATGCATTTCTTTCGACGTTTCGCACCACCGCACCGCTCTCCACATTTCTCCTGCTCAACAATTTTCACTTTTCTCGTTATCAATTCGATATCAAAAACTTTACCCACTAACGATCCTCATTTCTTGGGTGGCGAATTTTTCCTGCTCCGGTTCAGTGTTCTTCATTTTTTTTGGGTGTTCGTTGCTCGCATTCCCTTTCGGGTTAGCAAAAGTTTTTTCCTTCCAAACGTCGGAGCGTGCACTGTGAATGTGTGTGTATGTTTCTTACCAAACGTTGCTCCAATCGGTTTTCAGCACACCAACCAACCGGACGATAACTTTTACTTGTGGGACAATTCATCGTGTAGGATGGCAGGGCGTGCTTGGCCCACACAGTGCCAGGTGCATACAAAAAAGGCTAAAAAAAAACACACACACACACACACACACCAAAAAGAATGGGATATAAAGGGGGAAAGTTTTTAAAATGGATTCAAAATGTCAATCCTATCCGTGTGCTTACCGTGGCCCGGGATGGAAAACAATTCACCGGCCTGATGCAGCCGGCCTCGGTAAGTGTGCAGCAGCAAAACGAACAAGTTCTTGCTCGCACTCTTTGTTTTTTCTCTCTTCTATGCTGTGTGTTTGTTTCTTTATTCAAACTGTGCAGCAGAATAAGAATGTCGGGTGAAAACAAATAAAAAAAATAGGACAAAACATCTCGTCCTTTTCCTAGCGTTGCACTTTTCCGTGTCTTTTGTTTTTGTTGCTCCGGTCGCTTGCCGGGTTGGTTGGTAGGTGTGTCGCCATCAATGTTTGCGTAAAGAATCAACTTTTTGAAGCACGTTTTCAGCGCGAAGCGCAATGAAGAAGGTTTGGCTGTGAGTGCTGTGCTTCGCCAGTTGTTTTCCAAGCTTTTCTTGTCGCGTCGCGTTTCACTTGCGTTCGCTTTTTGTTTGCTTAAATGTCACATTATCGTTATGCTAGTTGAAACGGTTACTTGCTTTAGTACAATAATTGCTGCGTTTTAAGTTGCATGTTAGAACTTTACGACTTATGCAAGAACTACCAAGACACGCTATCAAGAGTTTCCTGTTCATTAACTCAAGCAATGTACAGAAAACAGAACTTTTACAGGGTTTGCCATGATTTGTTGATCTGTTCCCATGATTTTTTGATCGTATCCCATAGATTTTTGGTTCGTCCCATAATGTATTGGTATTTTCCGATTGGATATTAGTACAATTGGACCAAAACATTCTGGGGAACGGCCAAAAAATCGTGGGAACGCACCAAAAAAATATGGGAACCCACCAAAAATTTATGGGAACCAACCAAAAAATCGTGGGAAACCCTGTAAATGTATACCCTCTAAGATTGATTTTTGTTTCTAATTGTAATAAATAAACTATCATAAAACATCTCTCTGAATCAGTGCACACGCGCGGATTTTTGCGAACGCGTGCGAAAGCGAAAGCCTTTCAGCAGCCAGCAGGATGCTCCATGCCTTCCAGCACCCTGGGCCCCCATCTCTCCCTCTCTCCCGCTCGCAAGCGTGGGTGATTTTAATTTAGAAACTTTTCAAAATTTATTATGCAGATAATGAATAAATCAACCTTGCCGCCATGCTTGACGCTGACTAATTCAGACTCGCAGCACAAAACTTTTCCGCAGAAAATGTTAGATGCTGCGCTGCTGTGTGTGTACTGCTGCATAGTCGTCGTCGTCGTTGTCGGAAAGTGCTCGGTATTTGTATTGTGATTTTTGTTTGTTTGTTTTGTTTCGTTTTTTTTGTGAAAGTATGTACACACTCTTCTGGAAGCTTTTAAGAAAAAGCATAAAGGGTACAAATCGTACCGGAAGAGAATCTGGGGGGATAAGCAGCTTTCGGTGAGGTGGCGGATTAAAGGAATGGTTTTTTTTGGGACTTCTCCTGCTGTTTTGGCTGTTCGCTTTGCTCTCGCTGCTCAAATTATTTAATCAGCAGTCGGTTCGGTTCCGGCATTCCATTGCTGTGCCGGCTTATTGCCGGCATGTTGAGTTCAATTAGCGTTGCCTTCGCACTGATACGTTGTGAGTGGTTTGGGGTGTTTTGTGATGAGTTATCTCCTTTTTTAAATTAACTTGCATAATTTAGTTTTTGACAACGATGGAAAAGTGTGAGATATATTCCCTATGTTTTAAAATAATCTACTCTTCGTCTGTTTTTTTTAAACGTAAAATTTAGTACAGCAATAGCACTTCATTCCGAGATTCTTTCAACCGCACAAAAACGGTACCCTACTGAACCCTTTAGGCACGGTAGGAATGCAAAAAAAAGACAAAGCCAAAGCACTCTTGCATCACGGCCACATTCCTTCCACGAACGAAGGTTTTGGGGGGGGGGGGGGGGGGGGGAGGAACCGTAACCACTTGAAGTATTTTCTTTCATCGACTGGTACTAAACAGTCCCCCCTGTTTGCTACTGGAATGTTTCATCCGAAAATAGCAGCAAGTAACCCTCCTGCTAACCCTTTCGATATGAAAAATCAATTTTCCTTTGTATTGATTTCTGCGCAAAAAGTCTGCGAAGGTCAAGTGCAGACATTTGCAGGAAGCGGGCACGTCAACGTCGTCAGCAACAAATTGATACACTTGCTTTGGCAGCTTGTGCCGCATCTCGAAACCCGTTAACGCTTGCTCCATTGGGCTTCAGCTTTTGCGGAACCGAACCGAAGCGCTAAAGATTGACTTCTGCCAAGAAACTTTCCCGAAACGGCGGTAATCATTTGTTTCCGACAGTCGATTCCGTGGGTAAAACGGTTTTAGCTGATTGATTTGCTGGATCGATGGTTTGCGCGCGCGGGTGCTCAGCGCAGTGCAACAATGTCGATTTTTTTATGAAGCAAGAAGGTTGTCTGGGGGTTCCGTTTTGGGTTTGGGTGAGGGATAGAGTCAGTGCAATTTATTACTATTCTATGCATAGAATTTTAAGCAAGTGTGCAAAAAATGGCAAGTAAAATAAAATCCGCTTCTAGATGGGAAATGAAGGCGATATGGCGCTAGTTTGGAATATTGTGAGCAGGGATGTACCAAATCGGGTATTTTAAAAATTGGGAAAAATCCCCGAGGATTTACCCGGTAAAAAAGGTATTTTCACGGGCAGATTGGGTTCTAATAAGAGTTTTTTTTTCATATTGGATGTAATTGGTATATATGGCATGGTTACAATGGAACGGTATCCAAAGGAAATTGGAAGCAAGAGTGGACATTGTTGACAAGCATGGATACATGATGTTTAAGTGATTCCAGTAGAACATATCTTAAATTGAAGAACATAGAAAACATCAAAGCTACAACTCCTAACAGAAAACGCTTAAGCACTTGTTTGAGTGATGGACCATCAGTAAGTGAGTCGAATTCGTGCGGGTCGACCCGCAAGGTACAAGTAGGTTCAGTTGGTGAAATACACGTTTGCGGTAGGTGCAATACACCATAAACCATGTGTAACGAGTTTGGGTTGCGACGGGTAAAAGTAGGTTCAATACCCGAACCGAACTCGCATCCAACGGGTCCATTCATAAATTCCAACCATTCGAAAATACCCAATATTTACCCGTGTAGAAACAAAATAGATAAATACCGGGTAAAAAGGTATTTACCACACGGTCCAACATTGATTGTGAGTAATATCAAATTGTAGAGTAGAGGTAGTTTTAGCGACACTAGTATAAGAAATAATATAATTTTAATTGTGAAGAGTGTGGAGTGCCCGAAACATCAACTATTCTACTGCGAGAAATTATCAAAACAAAGATAAAAACAAACAAACATCACAGGAGAAATATTTAAAGCACAGTGGGAAGACAAACCGTGAAACATTATCAAGGAAATAACAAAATTTATACAAAAGACGAAAATAGTATGTTAAGTTTTAAGACATTGTAAAAATTTTAAGAGTCGAATAAGAAAACGAGTATATGACTGTAGAAATCAAAAACCCACATAGAGTGGTAACCTAATTGACATTTTCGAGCACGAATAATCGGGAATTCGAGCAAATTCCCTTAACCTGGAGCCTTAAACTTCCCTTAAATTGCACCAGTTCAAGGGAATTTAGAAAAAGTCCTTTAAAATCAACTGTGAAACGACTTTTTCGTTGCTTTCTTCTAGATGATGATGAAGGAAATGATGTTTCATATCGTTATAGTTGGTCATGTAGCCATTTTATACGTAAATAATACCGATTTTTTTTTATAGAATAACGTCACACAAAATTAGATTTTGATTTTCATCAAAAAACCATAGCTATGAATGAAAAATGAGCTCGAAGGCATCGTCCATTTTGTCGCTTTCAACACACTTGATCACACACAAATTCACTATTTCAGGCGTATCGAGTACTAATCGAGCAGAAATGGGAAAACAATTTCGAGCAAATGTCACTTGGGAAGTATTTGAATATGTGTTGGCATGATATAAGATTGTAACAAAATTCGCCAAAATAAAGAAGAAGAAGAAGAAGAAGAAACTAGTACGCTGATGAAACGATAAATAATGCTTAGAAAACCGTTAAATAACACAACTAGCACACAAAACAAGGTTGAAAGGTATAAACGGTAATGCAAAGTGCATAACTTTAGGCGTTTTGAGGCATAATTTTGAAGCTCTTACTTTCATCATAAAATGATGAAGAGAAAATTGATTTGTTAATTCGTTAAATGTCACGTCGATGTTTAAGTAATATAAACTAATTAACTAATTAACTTTCCTTATTGACTAATTTAAAAATAAAACTAATAAACTAATATAAAAAAGTAATGATTTTAATTTTAAATGCCCGTAAGAATCATCCCTTAACATGTTTCGTTTCTTTTTTCTATCCTGCTATGGGAGGATCAATAAGTCACTGATAGCCAAGCCCACAAGTTGTGGTACAGGCAGGCCTTGACCGACAACGGTCGTTGAGCCAAAAGAAGAAGAAGAAGAAGAAGAAGAAGAAGAGATTAGCAAAACAAAGAGAAGAAAAAACAAACATCACGTAAATATTTAAAGCACAGTGGGAAGGCAAACCGTGAAACATTATCAAGGAAATAACAAAATTTGTACAAAAGACGAAAATAATATTTTAAGTTTGTAGCTGTGGTAACAGAAATAAATGTAGACATTGTATCAATTGTAATAAGAAAACAATTGTAATAATAAGAGTCGAAAAAGAAAACGGGTACATGACTCTAGAAGTCGAAAACCCACATAGAGTGGTAAGTCTTTGAATATGTGTTGGCATCATATAAGATTATAATCCATTCACCAAAATAAAGAAGAAGAAGAAGAAGAAGAAGAAGAAGAAGAAGAAGAATAAGAAGAAAAATCTAGTTCGCATTTAGCTGTGCTCATGATAAACTAACTTTACAGCGGGTATTTACAGCGGCACCCACCGTCTGATGACAGCTCCACAGTATGCTTGTAAAATTCCCCTAATCGATTGCAACTCTCCCCTATATGATTGCAAACTTCCACAGTTTACATGCAACATTTCCATACCGATTTGCAACATTACCATAAGTGATTGAACTATTCCCTTATTTGATTCGAAACCCTGTAAATAACACAACTATTACACAAAACAAGGTAGAAAGGTATAAAAGGTAATGCAAAGTGCGTATCTTTAGGCGTTCTAAGAAAAGTTTGAAGCTCTTTCATTCATCATAAAACGATGACGAGAAAATTGTGTTGTTAATTCGTTAAATGTCACGTCGATGTTTAACGAATATAAACTAATTTTGTTCCTTAACCGAACGTGGTTTAATGTGCCAGCTTAAAAGTGATGATTTTAATTATAAATGCCCCTAAAACTCAGCCATTAACATGTTTCGTTTTCGTTTTGAGCTATAAAACATGCCTGTTCATTGCCATTGTGAGTCATTCTGGCAATCTTTATCGATCCAGTAATGACTTCCCATCGATTAATTCACTGCCCTCATCCGTTAAAATTCATCCTACACCGTAATGCTGCCTCGATATTGATTATCGCTTGACCTTTTCCATCGCAAACTAGAGAGGAAAAAAAAAAATCATTGTCTGTGTTTCTCTTTTCCTTTGACAATTTTCACCACCACCGCACCGCTAGCAAACAAACGCACCCCGTGCAGAAACGAAGCGTATCGGCAAAGTGCGGCTAGATCGTGACCGGCCGGAGTACCGAAACACAAACGAATACAGGCGCTGGAACACAGGAGAACAAGAAAAGCAACTTTGCACAAATAAATTAAAAATATGAGTAAACTTTTCCATCAGCAACAAAAAATAAAAACACACACACAAAGAGAGAACACTGAGGCGGCTCGGGTCTGTCGGTCGGTATTTGGCCCCTCTAAACTCCTTTAAGTTTTCTTTGCTCCGTTTCTTGCTTTGGCGTGTTTTGCTTCGCGCAACCGATTCCATTCACGCCGTGAGTGTGCGGGAGATTATTTCGTTTCATTTTTATGACGAAACCTGCGACACGGGGTTTATCCCGCATTCCCTTTGTGTGTGTCTGTGTGTGTGTGTGTGTGTGTTGCCCGGTTAGCTTCGGGCAGGGTGAAAAGTTTGCCCCGGCCAAAAAACACTCATCCCCTTTCGAAGGGGCGTACAAATAATCCTGTCACGTTCCACCAGAGCCTCGACCGAATTAAGCGATCGGAAGCGTGGTAAGGTTGAATTTATCCACTCCGCCCGGTGCTGGCGCACCGGTAAAGGTGCAAAAAAGTGGTGGGCACGAGAGCACACACACACACACACACACAAACAGACACACACACATACACACACACACACACACACACACACACACACACACAAACAGACACACTTGGAAGGAGAAATACCTACAGTTGAATGTGTTGTACTGTTGTACTGTTTAAACACAGCGAATGAAGGTGGTAACGGGGATGCGAGTGGTGTCTCAATTAGAAAGTGGAAAATGGAAAAGTTCTTACACCAACCCAACCTTGCCCTCAGCTGCCTGCGGGGTGTGCGAAAAATTCGGCAACACGACGTGATACAAACAGTTTTATTTATGATCAAAGTTGTGTTTGTTTCTTGGGCGAACAAAAAATAACCAAAAAAAGGGGGAATATTATTCGTTTCTTTTGGTGCGACATGAGCTAAGCGCACGGGCGGACGTGCTGAAGTTAAGCCGTCGGTAAAAATGATTTAATTGTGTTTAAAATCATTAAAACCTCGGAAGGATAAATCGTGGCTAGGAATTATAGAAACATTGTTTGAAGCATTGTCAGCCTTTTGAAATTATAAGAAAACTTATTTTGCTTTATTTAAAATTAAAAAAAATAAATAAACCGAGAATTGAACTGTACCACTTCAAATCATGAGTTATTGAAGTATCAAGGAGCCAGCTTGTGGTTTAGCAAATGATAGGGGAAGGTAGGGGAAGACGGACACTGCGGGTAAGATGGACACTTCTCATAATTTTTGAAAAATTCAACAATGCAGCATCCAAACTTAAAGTAAAACAACATATTTGAGAATATTTTTGGCAGAATATATGTAGAATTGGTTAAATCCACGAACAAAATAAATTTTCAATCGTGCGCACCCTTGTGGATCTAATTGGACTACTGTTGATCTTAAGCTCTGTAGCTTGTATTGTTTGTATCTTTGGAAGTTTTATTACATGTATGAGTCGTGGTAATTATTCAGCAAAAAACTGGAGCAAGAACGAGAATGAAATCGATAAAAACATCTTGTTTTCTGGTGTTTTAAACATCCGGACACCAAAGCGGGAAAGACAGACACCTAGTGGTAGAGAAAGATGGACACCGAATTTGTTGCTTTATTTTACTTCTTATATTAATTGGTGATGAATAGATTTAATCAAATACCTTATACCTTCCGTTGTAAGTTCGTGGGCTGAAATTTCAGCCTGTCAGCTGTTAGCATTGTATAGCAGTTTTCGATCAGCTATCTAAGTGAGTAGAATATATAGGTGTGCTTATCCCAAGGTGTATGAATTTAGAAGGCTGATTTTTATCGCTTCTGCTTGTGAATGAAGATTGTAAGAGGGTATTGAGTATTCGTCAAGCCTCCAGAAAGCTCGTTGGAGCAAATGTTTTCACTCGTTCTGTCAAAAAGTGAAGTTCAAAATTGGTTATAAAAAAATGCTATGAGACCACCTGCACTACATACACTTTGATTCCAGATTCCACCACCTGATCTCTTTAATGCACCTTAGGATAAATGTAAACAACACCGTTTTTTTGAGCAGGTACTTGAATCTAATTCTAGCTTTGGGGCTAGAATAATCTAAACTGAAAATTGCAGGCTAGTTTTTTGTGTGTTTTTGTATGGAGTGTTTACATGATTTCAGCCTCCAACTGTCAAACTCCATACAAAAAACTAACTAGAATCGTGAAGGCCCCCAATAAAAGTATTTGGAAGATATAAATCATTCAGCAATTAGAGAAACCATGGTGTTGTTTATCAACAGCGGCTCTAACTTGACAGCTGCGTTGTGGTGAAGTGAGAGAGAGAGAGAGAGAGAGACAGGGACAGGTAGCACAGGCGAAGAAGCTTCGCGTGCAACGGATAAACCTGCGCAAGTTAGTTGATAAACCGCAATCGGGTTTGCGCGAGGTTTTAAAACGGACACGAGAGACGAAAATCGACCTCTTTCTACCATCGTGCCGAGAGACCCAAGCTCAGTGAATTTTTTCATACAGTTGAAGTGAATCAAGAAAACTAAAGTTTCAACCTTTTGCTACGCGAAACAAAGAGCTTTGTTGATGGACGCGACACTTGGAACTATGCGAGAAACGGCACACCAGTCAAAATAGCAGATATTTGATATGTTATTACTCGTTCGACGCTGACGAGGCGCTTTACGAAATCCAATTTCTTGTCACGATTTGAACAACTGTAAGCAAAAAAAGATGAGGCATTAATATGACATCGTTCAGGAATAGATGATAGATTCTATGAGATTACAAATATCAAAAAGTGGAATTTCGACATGGTGCAAAAAATTGCGTTAATTATTAACAATTACATCAAAAACTACTGGGGTCGTGGACTTTTCGCGGAGTAATTTCCTAACGGGAAGTTCTAGATAGCTGTTCTGTAAGCTGGAGCAACGTCAGCTGTCTGTGCGCGATATTTCAATAATGCTTTAGATTCTGTATTATTCAAGGTGTTACAAGCGGCGCTTACAATTCTTAATTTAATGAATGAATGAAACGCCGTTGCAATTGGTCTAAAATTGGTTTATGTACGTACCATGACGTGGAAAGCAAACCGGATATGTTAAAATACTATAAACTTCTTAAATTCCCAACGTTTTCTATACGTGTCCATCTTACCCTTTATGGTGTCCATCTTTCCCATATCAAGTGTCCGTCTTACCCGAACATTTCAAAACTGCACAAAAAAAAACCCATAAAAATCGATAGAAACACAACAGTTTCAACACATTTTCTGATAAAACATGAGTGTAAGATAATGTATGCCCATTTTCATGATCATAGCATTTATACATCCCTTTCATTTTTACTTCCATTTTCCTTAACGTGTCCGTCTTTACCTACCTTCCCCTATAAAAGAATAAAACGCCTTTTGGACAATGTTAAACAAACGCTTATTGGTATGATAAATAGATGATAGAATATGCTTTACACTTTATATTTACCTAGCTCATTAACTTACCTCAGTAAAAGAGTCTAAAAATTGACATTGACATCTGTATTCTTTCATTCCTAAAACAACATCAACCATCAACAACCCCGATTTGTCACTTTTTTATCAATAATATTTATTATTTCAGATACCTCATCACTTTAATTATAACCATTTCCTTGTGTGTGCGTGTGTGTTTTTGTGTGTATGTGTTTCTTTAACCCCTTCTCCACGCCCTATTCTTCCTCCCCTCGGAAGGGGACACAAGTCACCAATTAGGCCCACCGTTTTCGTTTCTCCTTCCTTTTTTTGTGTTTGTTTCTCCTTCGGCTCGGTATGTTCGGAAATTGTTTTTTAAATTCAACCTATTTTACAAACTGGGGCCCACTGTGTCCCATAGTGAGCGTACTCGCGTAAAGACGACCCCACGCCCTACCATATCGTGTTAGCACTTATTATTTTGTTTTTAAAACCATCCCACACACAATTTTTTTTTTTGTATCGATTTGTATGGCCTTTTTCCGGGGGCTTCGGTGCACTCGTTTGTGTGTGTGTGTGTGTGTGTGTGTGTGTGTGTGTGTGTGTGTGTGTGTGTGTGTGTGTGTGTGGACACTATCCTAGTTTCAGGGGGGGGGGGGGGGGGCATTTAAGTGGTTTAAAAATATACATCGCCAGCTGTAGCTGCTTTGCGTTTTCAAAAAAGAGCTACCCCTTTTAACCCACAGACAGAAAAAAGTGGGAAATCCCACTCGATCGCGTGGGGGCTTGAGGGAAAGGAATCATCAGCACGCTTTCCATTCATTTGTTGCGCACATTGTGTAATTAAGGATGAATGCCCGTCCACCAAAAACCGGCAATTGAAAGTAAAAACACCCACTCACAGGTAATCAACATTACAATGCCACCGTTTTTTTTTTGTTTTTGCTGTGGGTGTGTGTGTGGGTGTATGTGTGTGTGGCCAAAACAACCCCCTGGGCTAGGCGAAAGTACCACTTGTTATACCCAAAGCGGCGGAAATTTCATTCACACGTAAACCGGGGCACGAGGCGAAGAAACCCAGACCAGAAGGTAAAAGTTCATTCTAGCATTAAAATTTGTTCTACCACCTCCTCTTCTTCTTTTTTTTCTACACCTCTTTGCACCTTTGCTTAGGGGCTTAGGTGTGGTTTTTCTCCGAAACAAACAAGCGATCCGATCTCCTCGCAAGTGTTGCTATGTTTTTGGTTTGACTCTTTTGCTGTTCACTGCTATCATTGTATTGGGTTGTGTGTACACACACAAACACACACACACACACACGAACGCGTCACGCCAAACGCAGAACGAACTTTCCGATTCCGAAACGCTAAAATCTACCTACAGTGTGCAATGTGTGGCTGTATGTGTGTGTGTATTCTGTATGTTCTTCTCCATTGTTTGTGTTGCTGTTTTTTTCTTCTTCTTACAATTAAAAACTTTTTATTACACCCTGTGCGCGCTAACCGGTAACCGAGCCGGGGCGCAAAACGACGGTAAAAACCACCTTACCCATCCCCCCCCCCCCCCCCCCTTATACGTGTTTATCTCATTTCCCTTCCCAATTCCCACTTTACAGTGATTTGATAGGAAGAGCTTCATTTCCTATTGCGGCATTCTTTTCACTAACAAACACACACACACACACATACATTCGTCCTTTTGTTCACACATACACACTAACACACTCATTCAAACCCCTCGGGCCGCAATTGACCGCAATGCTCTCCTCCGCCGGCCACCGCCACCGGGTGGAGCGTGCGGACCACCGGAAGTAGGTGTGTAATTCAATGGAAATAATTAGCCTTTTTAACAGTTATTTTTAATCGCCTTCGCTCCGTAATTGTTTCCGGCGTCGTATATTTCAGTGTTTTCCCTCTGCCTGTTTTCCTCGCCGTTCGTGTTTCTTCGTGCTTTTTTTGTTTGTTGTGTTTGTTGTTTGTGTGCTCTTATTCTTCTTCCTCTGCTCAATATCCTTTGCACGAACGGGCACACGAACAAAAGCTTCCTTCAATTGAATTATCGCTTTTGCTTCAGGAGTTTCTTTTTGCTTCAGTTTGCTTTCTTTTTTTTTGTGTTGTATTTACTTATTTATTTTGATTCACTTTCAGCACCAGCACAACATGCACACGTCAAACACGACATATTTGTTTGTTTGTCCCACGACAAACGACTTAGCTTTGTTCATTATCTCTTTTTTGGGTTTTTTTGTATTTTTTTTTCCTATAATGCAATTGTTCACTCATTTCACATGTTTTGTCTTGGTTTTGTGTTTTATTGTTATTTTATTTCAACTGTGTTTTTTCTCTTTATTATCTGTTTCGCTTTGTTTGTGGAGTTATATCGAAACTGTTTGGGTTTGTGTGTTTTGAGCTTATGGCGATTGTTTGTGGGTATTGTGATTTGTGTTTTTTACTCCTTTTTTGTTGCTTTTGTTTTACTACTATTTTCGTTAATCTATAATTCACGGCTCTTCTTTGTGTGTCTTAGAGTTCCGTTTTGTTCTCCTCTCTTTACGCACTAAATTAAATTTTCTTTTTCTCTGTGTGTGCACGGTTTTTTTCTGTAACATGTTTATTTTGCTTGCTATTTACCGTGCTTCATTGTGGCGCCGATTGTGCCGGTCGGATTTTTTTTTCTTGCCCCACACCTCATTCCCCATTTTCCCCGACGGTCACTTTAATCAACCTAGCACCACAGCTAGCTAGCAAACGACACATTTTCTCGCCTGTTTTGCACAATTAAAACTAACGACCAGCCTATCTGGCGGTGCAAACAGCGTGCACCACAGCCAGCGCGTTTATGTCGCGATGTATCACGCTTTTCAGTCCGGCTGGTTCTTCCATTGTTTCTGTGTGTGTGTGTGTGTGGTCTTTTTTTTTTGCTCTTCACAAAATGGCCACGCGGACTGTTGTGATGGTGTGGCGCTAGTTTGAAATAACGCCACCCCTAGCTTGGTTTAGTATTCACACATGCTTGGCTAGTTTAATTTTATTACACTATGTGCCAGCCTGTTGTCCATTTAGCTGGGCGAGAATGGGGGCCCCTCGGGTACGAGACGAGCGGTTTGATAAAAAAAAACCTTTGTTTCAGGGGTTTTTTTGTTGTTCTTTGCTTCTGGTTCAGCTGTTGGTTTCATTGTCGGCTTTTGGTTTTGTTTTGAAATGGGGAAGGTAACAATCGATCTCTGTTAATGGACGCTTTTGTTTTTTGTTTTTTTTTTTTTTGTAGAGTGAGATATACCCACTGTTACAGTCCACCGTACCGTTGGTGTCCTTCGTTCAGTATGAGGTTCCTAACTTTTGCTGAATGTGTTTTATTCGAGATTTTTTTAACAAACAAAAATAAAACGTTTTCAGGTTCAGAAGTTTGTTATTTTATCACACATTCCGCAAACAAACATTTGCAACGCCGCAGCAAAATGGCACCCCACTCTGTCCACTGGATGAACGGGAGCAGGCTCAACGGTATCAACGGCTGCAGCTGCAACCGAACGTTGTTGATTGAAATAGTTTCCCCCCTGTTTTGTGGGGAAGTTGCCGTGTTTTATTTCGCCGGCCACGCTATAACGTGGCACAATTGGCTACAATCAACCGACACCCACAATAAGCTTACAGTTCCCATTGTCCCATTCGCTGGTGTGTGTGTGTGTGTGTGTGTGTGTGTGTGTGTGTGTGTGTGTGTGTGTGTGTGTGTGTGTGTGTGTGTGTGTGTGTGTGTGTGTGTGAGAGAGTATTTCCCTACACGCGACTGCACCTGAGCCGGGCCACCAGCCGGGAACGTTACGATAATATTTTGCAACGCTCGAAAAGAAAATAGGATTGTCATTCGATTTGTTTTCGATCGGTGTTGGCATCGATGGCGTACCATCATCGTTCATTCTGCACCATGTGAGGTCCTCACAAACTTCTACTTCTTTTCTTTTTTTTTTGCTCCTCGCTGGTCCACATAGTTGGAGCAAAAATTTTACATTCTTCTTAAGGGAAATCTCCTTACACATGCTGCTCACATGGATGCACCAAAAAAAACCCTCGATTCAGGATAACTGCTGGGAATGGGGAATTGGCTGATGAAAAATAGATGCACAATCGATCAGAACAGCACAACAGCTAGCACGATCCGATCGGGTGGAAAATGTGTTTCGCTGTATCGTGGCTGTACACCATCGCGTGTAGTCGCCGTGGTTTGCGTTGAGTCGGGTTGTGCAAGAGCAACCGATCTGATCGATATCCAATCTTGTGGTCTCATCGAGGGAAATGTAACTTCAGCTGATAAGTATGTGTGTGTGTATGTGTGTAAGGAGAGTGTTGTGTTGTTCTTGTGGAACTTGCATACTCACATCTCGTGGCCCAAAGGCACAGCCAGTGTGTTGAAATGAAATGTTCATCACACAGAAAAATATTTGTTGTTTTCACAGCAGACTTGAGTATGTGTTGATGTGGAAAGGAATGATTGGTTAATCAGTGTAAGAGATGAATAAGAATAAGAAAACAGGAAAATTAAGAATTAGACAACATAAATTACCTATCTACAAAAAGAACATAAAACAACGAAAAGAATGAAATTGATAAACTTTAATGTAAACTTTTAATGAAGAATGCTTCTAATTGGAATGAAATCAATTATTAATTTTGTTTGAATAGTTTATAGAGGCTTTGGCGGAGTTCTTTCGCCTAAATCAATTATTAATTTCACTAAAACCAGTAAAGTTTAACAAGTTGCATACTACCAGGCGCTTTTCACTTGTATGCTTTACGGTGGCGCCTAAAGGTATGCAAATACCGTGCAATCATTGCTCGTAGACGTATTAAAGTACAAAAAAGTTTAAATCAAACTTGAAATAAATAGCAGTTCAAACGAAAACTGAAGCTAAGCGGTATGAGCGTGATCTATATGAAGCATTGACTTTGTTTTCCTCCCCAAATTAGAATGCAACACAGCTTTTCTGCTATTATGTGGAGCATGAAACCAGGACCGTTGGCGATTAAAGTAAGCTAATCACTGGCGGCAACTCAATGTGACACTACCATTATGGCACCAGCAGCACTTTCCATCCGATGCCGAAACCCTCATTAGGATTAGAAAGTTTTCACCGTGTGTCTCTCTCTCCCTCTTCCTTTCGCTCTAACCTTCAGCGCACAGCACCTGTGTCCGCTCAAGTTCGTGCACGTGCCAGATAAAGTGCTCCGGCAGAGTATGCAATTGCAATGCACCGAACCGTGAATCCACCGGCTGATCTCGACTCGAGATTTGCCACTTCATTCGCGGCCCCGTGGCCCGTGGTTAAGCAGCGGCCACGATAGTTCGAGATAAAATAACTATAATTTGCATTTTTAATCGCTTATGCAAATACCATCAATGATTCAGCGCCCGGGGTGGTGCAGTGCAAAAACTCCCTCCTCGAGCCGCAACGCGGGAAATGAAAAGCTCAGCTCACGTTGGAACGTTGGAGCTGGAGAAGCGTAACTTTTGCCTCCTTTTGTGTTGCTTCTTCAATTGCATGGAACCGGATCCCGATGAGCTTCCGATTGCCGGCAATTGGGCCGGGGCCTGGGAGGGTTGGCGCAGATAAATGTACTTTATTCATGATTAGTTGCAAACGTCCTCAACGCTGGCTCATTATAGTGCCAACAGGTAGCAATGAGTGTGGTGGTAGGAAAAGAATATCCAGTGCATGATCATCAAATACTCGCGCGATTCATCCCTGGTTAGAGGAGCGATAGAAGAGAAGCTTTCGTGAAAGTTTTATATTGCTTTCCTTTTATTTCTTCGAACCTCCTTTTAATCCTTTCGTGGTTTACGGCTTTTCTCCCATTAGTCATCCATCGCACGGATGGGAAGGTTGTGCAGGCGGGCGCCATCTTTTAGAAATGGAAATTCAGCAAAAGATTACACCCTGCTTTTGAACAAAAGAAGCACAGCTCATTGCATTTCAAATGGAATATATGTTTTATGAGAACACAATTCAAGCAAAAAACGTTCCCTCACAATTGAGTGAAGCGATGGGAAATCACCATGCTCACCATCATCATCTTGAAAGGGGGGGAAAAATCACATTCTTTTCCACCAATTTCACCAACTGCTGCTTAATGATTCCATCGCAACAGCTCCTTGAGCCTGTCCGTAACAGTAGAGACGGTTGGAATCGAAACTCGGATCGGATTACAAACATCAGACGAGGAAGAAAAAACATTCCACAATCTGCCACAAGTTTTGCTACGGGGAAAGTTCTTCATCTCTTCCTTCAAATGCTGCTCAACAACTCTCCAGTACAGCAGCGAAAAGCGAAAAGGGGATAAAAAGCAGCGCACACAGATGCACACACACACACACAGAAAACTCCTCAACATCTCGGTACGTTTGTGGTTAACCGGTACGAGATGTAAAATGAAATCTCTTCAACCCACCGAAGTGATTGGAAGGGTCCTCCGATCTCCCCCCTTCGTCCTTCCCGGACGTGAAATGGAACGAAATTTCGTTTGTTTAATCAATATTTCATCGTAAATACTTTTATCCACCAGCAGTCGGAGACGGCAATGATGATGATGATGATCATGATGATGGTGAAGTTTTGCACCCCCTTAAATCTGTGCTGCTTGAGTCTTGGATTGCTCTCACGAGGGCGTTTGCGTCTGTGGGCAAAAAGTTCGACAAGTTCTGTTACATCCCAATCCCTTCGCCATCACCACAATCGCCGGTGCGTTGCGATTGTGGCTGGATTATCTGCAGCAAGAAGGGAGAACAATCACTGCCCTCAGTAGTGATTGATTTGGAATCGGAAATCGGTATCGGGTATTTGTCTAACTAATGATCCAACCGGTTACGGTGCGCTCTGAGGGAAGTGTGAATTGATTTTATGCAGAGAATCTGCCCGGAGACGATCCTTGTGCTTGTGCAGGCGTTGCAGTGACCGGAAGATTGCTTACTTAAAACCACTGCGTAAACCGAATGGGCAGGGTCACCGGTGCAGATACAACACGAACACTGCAACCCCAGAACATACCGAAATCCAAAAGATAACAATTTAAGCTTAAGAACCATTGCATACGAACTGCAACTGCAACCCTAGTCGAAGTCCACCCAAGGTACGGCTGTCCGGTCCGGTCGAGCTGTCCCGACTGTGGGTCTTATTTGCTTTGAAAACAATTCCTGTACAACTGTCCCCATTTTGTACCCAGCGCCACATGGTATCTTGCCCCCTCCTCTCTCTCTCTCTCTCTCTCTCTCTCTCTCTCTCTCTCTCTCTCTCTGTGCGTTCAGCTGTGTTGTACTTCCTGTTCTGTTTGGCCAAACAACCAACACACACACACACACACAACTTGTCCTCTCAATTGCCCGTAAAGATTAACCCTAAACATTTTAATGCTAGAAAACCTGTACAAAATATTTATACGTATGTGTGTTTTTCCCCCGACGTTGGGGCGTTCGCTTTTGCACACTCACCACACCCGGGGAGGCTGGAACGTCCCAAATTGTCGACGAGACGGGAATCGGGGAGCGGTTTGCTTTTAAACTACATCGAACAGTTTAATACTTTTGCTGAAGATAGTCTGAACGGAGAGCAGAAGTGCGGTTAGTATACAGAGCGTGAGCAGCGCGGTGCGGTGGCACTGCCGGCGCCGGGATGCGACGGGAAGGTAAGGCTCGGATGGCCGGCGGCCGTCGTCGTCGGATGGTTTGGGTGCGGGTCTGGCTGCACCCGGCCACGGGCCCGTGCCCCCCGCTAATCGGCCCACCATCGTCAGCAGCATCGTCGTCACGAGACTGACGGTGGCGGGCAGCAGGCTAACCGCGAGCAGGGGACACCAGGAGCGAACCGGCCGGAGCCAACCGCACCGATATGCGGTCAGCGAGGGGAGCGCCCGCGCACCGGATGTTGCTGTCGGGTTTTTGTTGGGATGTTGCATTGCGGCTGGCTTTTCACCTGGCAGGAAGAGAGAGAACGTCCGAAAAACCGATTAGTGACGCGGGTTAAAACGTACACACAACAAACAGAGAGATTTTTGAGTCCGGCAGTCCAATGCAGCAGCGGAACCGGCGATCCAGTTTACGGACAACAATGCAGATAGATTACGATTCTAGTACCCACTAGAGTCAGTGGTCGTGGTTACTGGCAGGGAGGCAGGCAAGGCACTTGAAATAGTTTGACGCTACACCGCAAGCAAGGCAAACGACACCAACAGCAGCAACACACAACGTCTGATGTTTGATGGAGAGTGCTCACTCAACTAGCAGCAGCAGCAGCAGCAGCAGCAGTAAGGGCAGTGCCAGTCATATGAAACGTCCCGGTCAGGTCGTGCTCGTACACAACAATGATGATGATGGTTTTGTAGAAATTGTCAAACAATTTGACAGTGACATTGAGCCCCAGGGTCCAGGAGGGCCGTGCGTGATTTATTGCCATCATGGAAATGGCAAAGGAAGCGAACTGACGGAATGGCACATCAGAGCGATTGGAAATCTGTTTCTCTCTCTCTCTCGCTTTCGTTGATGAAAACCACACAATTGTGGGAAAGTGGGAATACAATCCTATCCACCCGAAATAGGCATTCAGGTTTTTTATTTTATTTCCGATCGCTTCACAGGATTGAAACGTTGGCTGCAAGCAAGCACGCGGGATTTTTCCGCTCCGTTTAATCTAGTGTGGATTTTCATTCGCTTTGGTTTTGTTTTGTTTGCTTGCGGTGATGCGCTGCAGCGAGCACCTGGAAGCGAGCACACGGAAGCGAACGATGACAGACAGTTGCAGTAAACAAGAGCTGCTTGATTTAAATGCCATGCCATGCGGGCTCGATGCTTTTTGGGGGAAACTGGCTTGTAGGTGGGTAGGTTTAAAATATTATTTACATGGAATTTTCATGGTTAACGCTTGAAATTTTTGAAGATTGGGTGTTTGTCTTTGACTCTTTTCCTAAAGCAAAAATATAACACGTTTTATGATGTGTCATAGGTCAATTTTGTTAGGTTAATTTTACCCACATTGTAAGCCTGACATCATAAGCCGGTCTCGTAGTACAGTCGTCAACTTGTACGACTTAACAACATGCCCGTCATGGGTTCAATCCCCAAATAGACCGCTCCGCCATACGTAGGACTTACTATCCTGCTATGGGAGGTAATCCATAAGTCGCGGTAATTCATAAGTTACGAAATCGCAATACGATGATTAACAGAATAGAGGCAATACAATGGAGGCAATACAATGGAAGTTAGAAGACTTGCTTTAAAATGCGACCAATTCGGAGGACTTATAACCATGACAAATTATCGCTCGCGTTGCCTTCTGCATGGGCTACAGACGCTCGAACACCGTCTTAAGGTTAATCAATGTGTATTTGTAGCAAAAATATTAAAAAAGCGAATTAGAAATCTCTAATTTACTAGCGAAGATCAATATCTACGCGCCATCGAGACCTCTTCGCTCTCGTAACTTTCTTGTCGGCGAGAACAGGCGTACCTTATATGGACACAATGAGGTATTACTAGCTATGACAAGGCAATTCAATACATGGTCCCATCACTTTGATTTTAATTTAACGACCAACGCATTTAAAGAAAAAAATTATCTCAATCTTCAATTTTGGCGACAATGGATCAAGGGAGATGTTAGGGGAATAATTTAGGATTTTGGTGTAGGATAGGTTTTAAGTACTGAATTTGTCACAGCCTCAAGAGTGCAACACACATATGTTGGTAAATAAATAAGTCACTGAAAGCCAAGCCCACAAGTGTTACAGGTAGGCCTTGTCCGACAACGATTGTTGAGTCAAAAGAAGAAGAAGAAGAAGAAGAAGCTTGACCTAAATCCAGGAAACTAAACTTCTTCTGTTAGGTGTTAAACCTCAGGCACCCGCCTCCAGTTTATGACCGAGCCTTTACAGGTTTCCGTGTCTTAAGACATTGCTACGAGGAAGGGGCTCTGATTGGGAATCGATTCTGTCCGGCTTTGTAGAAGCCGAACCACCAGTTGAATAGACCAATGGGCCATTTGGCAAACAAGGCACATACTTAACTATTTGTAAGAGACATGAATGATGTGTATTCATGCGTAAATTTAACATTTGTTGTTAAACATCAAACCAAATCATATTGAATTTTGCGCATTTAGTACCATCAAACTGGTCATTTCAGATTTTTAATCGTACAAGATTTTTAGCATACAAGTCTGCACAAAATTTAGTTTATCATCCGCCTAGACAGCTTTTTATGACAAAAATGAATCACTTATTAAATAAATGAAAACTTAAAGATAAAATACATCAGAAAAGATATGTCTCCCTGTTCGAAACGTCACCATCCCCGATGCAACCCCCTCCCAACCCTTAACCTCTCTTTATACGGTCAACAAATCCATCAACCCTTTTTCATCATTCATCATCCCAAAGCCAATCGCCTGGGACGGGCGTTAAATCACGTTAAACACAGAGGCCGCGGAAGGTCACGGCGCATTATGTTCGTCTGTCAATGGCAGCGGTGTTGCGGTACCGGAACGAGGTGGTTGGAAAAGAGAGAAAAAGAAGCTCAAAACATTCATCAATTTTAAATCAACGCGTGTGGGGAGTGTTTTGTTATTATTTTTTAAGCTCGACGCTCCCGAATAGTGTAGCTGCAAAGCAAAAACAAAGAAGGTTGGGGGAGCTTCAAACAAAGTACAAACCATGACACGTCGCCAACCAAGTGACCAAAGAGGTGTGAAAATGTATCCGGCTGGCGAGCGACTTTGATGAAGATTGATTTCATTGGCTTTCGGGGGAGGTTGCGTTTTCCCCCCCCCCCCCCCCCCCCGACGCTTCTTAGCTCAGACGCTACGATGCGCTGGGCGGGAAAAGCTTGACCATAACGTGTACACCTTTCTTTGTTTAACGGAGTTTGGCGACTTCGGCACACATAAACTCTTCCATTCTTTCCGCTTCGAGCCAATCATGTGTAAAGATATGATTCAAGCAATCAACCGTTCCAAAGCTCCCCCGAGACGGCTAACGGTGTCAAAGGTGGTTGAGTGTGAATGTGTCAAAACAGGGCAAAAAGGAGGTGGCGCTTGGGAAAATTGATTGAATTTTAAGGTGTAAGCGTCCCCGAAGGTGCGTGTAGTAAACATGTCAACGTCTTGTGACACCTTTTTTCAACACAAACACGCACACATACAGGGAACAAACTTTTTGGCTGTTTTTTTTCTTCTCACCTTTCCCTCCGAAAGGTGACTCACGTGACTGCCGTAAGTGTAGTCTCGGTTTCATAACCAATGTTTATTTGTGGCACACAAAGGGGATGCACGGTTCGAAACGATGGCGAAAAACATATCCTTCCTTAGAGAGTAAGCTACTGCGAGCAGATATACACAGACGTTGGCACACGGTTTGCAAAACAAAAAAAATCCTTACCACCGGCAATAGTGCCCCCTTTGATGTGGGTTTCCTGCGGGCATTCGCGGGCACTCACGCAGCATGAGCATAACTTTGCCGGAATGATAAGCACAAGAACGGCAAGCAAAGTTAAGGCAAGCTTACCTTTCCACCGCCCGATTCCAATGCGAGGGACGAAAGTTTATGTGTTCCAGTTCTTTCTTAAACCCCTCGCCAGCTAATGCGATTCAACGGGAGAAAGGTGCAAAAATTTGCATAAAAGGTTAACCGCCGCCCGGCACAGCGGTGCGTGTACGGTTGTGGAATGGTTTAAACCTTTCGCTTTAACACGTTTACCTCATCCGTTGGCTTCCGCGTTGGCGTGGGCTCGGTGGGGGTGGTGGGAGCTTTGGTGCGTTGAGTTAGGTTGCCACCGAAAAGGTAAGATAATGTTCGGACCCCGGGCAAAAAAGGATGGAAACTTTCCTCGCATGTAAACGGTAACAAGTTTTGCAATGGTGCGGAAAGGTTATGGGTTAGAAAAACGCTACGAGTTGAATGGAATCGCATTAAAGGTGTATTACGCTGACGAAATGCAATTTATAAGTACTTTTGTACTATTTTCACAAGCTTTACATTGCAGGTGAGAAGTGTTGTTTCATTGATGAAGCTTTTATGTACCAATGTTTGCATACATTCAGGCGTTTTGTTTGCAACCGTTAAAATTATGGTACTAATTCGCCAAAATGTATGCAAAAAGCTGCTTATTAGTGCAGACCTGCTGTAGCATGACTAACAGCAGGAAACAGGCACTCTTACCCAATTTTATAAACAATTTCTTTTCCATTTCCACTCAGACTTTTACACTAAAATAATTGAACAAATGTCAAAAATAGCTGCTAAAGCTTTTTTTTACAGATACAACACAAACAGTTACACCGTTACAGCGCACAAAGTTCGTTCGCTTCCACTTTCCACTCGAAGCGTCTTGCATGGGCAGTTTTTCACATGACGTACCAAAATAAATCAACGCTTAAAAGGTGAAAAAACGCTACACCTTCCAGAGCCCAAACAAGTTTTGCAGCAAAAAAGAACAAACTTTTATAAAGAAAATTTATATACATGTTTCTTTTTTATGGCAAAAATCTGGTTTTTTTTTAACTTTTTCTCCGACTGCAGCACATTATCCTTGTGCGGGGAAGAAGAAAAAACCCGGTAGCTCTACAGCAGCAAAATTTACAGTTCACCAGCTTCTTCACACACGTAATGGAATGGAATGGAAAAGCGATGCGAAAGCCAAGAGAGGTACAAAAAAAATGCGCGCCCCAAAAACCGAATGGTGCTGCGTATCGTTCAATCCATCAGCAGTTTACAGGCACGTAGCGAAAGGAAAAAGGGAGAGAATATGTTTTCTACCATTTCTTATTTTTGTTATCGCCACATTGGTTGAAACTTTGATACTATGTGTGAGTGGAGGGGTTTTTTTCTATGACTCGCTGTCTTGCGTTCATGAAGTGTAAATATGCTGGAAGCATGCGTTGAAGTTTTATTTCTAAATATCTATATATGCACGCTTACAATGCTGCAGGGTGGATACAGCTTTTTTGTACCAAAACTCCAACGTATCATGTGCAGCTTTTGCTCAACAATCGTGCTTGAGCAGAGGAAAGTGGAGGGAATAAAATGCTTATTCCAATGTTTTATTCACACTGTATGCTTGTAACACACGCCGAGAGTGCCCCGCTTGTGGATGGTGAGCTGAGTGGAACGGGTTTAAAAGTAATTAAATAAACTTTTGCCGGCATCGGAATCATCCGGAAGGGGAAAGTAAATCAATTATAGCGAACTATGCACATACATACAGAGCTGTGTTTGTTCATACACACAACACTATCCGTACGTTTGGCGAATGAACTGGCTAATCTAGTTTACAAACGGTTCCGCTTCGCCAAAGCTACACGCCGCACTCGGCACAAATTAAATCGTAAAGCGGAAACTTTTTCTCTCCTCTGTCGCGCCTGGTTGACAGAAAAGTAGAAGAGAAGAAAAAACCTAACTGGAAGACGTTAAACTTTTGGTAAATTATGAGCGCCACCCTTTTGGCTCATTCCTTTTGGCAACGTAGCAATCATCCTTTCCAACGCCGCGGCAGTGTCCGCTCGGGGACGATTACACAATAGTGTCCCGGGACACGTCCGCCCACAGTTTTGGGAACAACAGACGAACCGAAGGGAAAAGGGCAACCGAGATAATTCCGTAACGGTTCCGCTCTGCCACGGTTTTTGCAAGAGACGTGGCCGCGAGTGATTACACACTCATTGCGTCGGTCAGTGCAAGGCGCTCGAGATGCTACCCTCAATGCACGTTCACGTTTCATCGACGTGACTTTTTACTTTTCCCCCTTTTTGGGCGTACCGAGTGAATAGAGTTAGTTACTGGGACAGGAAATCCCTTCCAAGGTAAAGCAGCATGCCATGCTAGAGAGGATAGAAGATGTTGCTCACGAACGCCTAAATTTATGGCGGTTACTGTTATGCAGGTTGTGGTTTTGTTTGATAAAACTTTTCCATCGGACGCGTAATGTGTATGATGTTTTAAATAGAAAAAAACCGTTTAATTTAAAGTTGTTTTAAAGATCCAGATAAAAACATTTAATAAAGTATGTGAAAACAAGCTCGTATTGTCATGATGTTATAACATCCTAACCATTTCCTTTTTCACAATAAAAACTAAAATCATAATCATAAACACATTTTAAAAGCAGATTTTGGCAGTAACAGTAGAATTCAGACTCTTATTTACTATCAATAAAAAGCATACAAAATCCTGGAACTGTCAAACCCATGCCTCCCGCTGTAAAAAAACCCTCAGCCCTGGAAAAGAAAAACTATCGTTCACTGCTGCACAATCAACTCGTGTGAAAGGAAAAACCCCCAAACAAAAGCCAAGCAAAAGAATGGAACGCTGCTTTCATGCCTTTTTCCCGCTCGACAGTCGCTTTCCTGTGGTATGGAAATTGCACCAACTTAACTTAAATATCATAAACATCAAATAAACCGGGTCGAGGAACAGCGCACACGCCTTCCCCTTTCCAAGCTGCCAAACCAACCGGCAGCATTATGCCACCAAGGCCACCAGTGTTGCGGGCTGCGGTGCGGAGCGTTGACTGGTGTGTATCGTACGGTCTTAATTTTACATAATTCAGCAAATGAAAATTTATTGCATACGCTCAAGGGGTGGTTTTGCCCCTCCTCACCCCGAACCCAGCACCAGCTCCCGTTTTGCAAACGGGTTGTCTTCACTGCTTGAAACGGCAGACGGGGAGAGAAGAAAAAAACCAACCGTGCTTTTCAATGAAAGCAACAAACTGCTGCTTACCCTTTGAAGAAGAGGGAATGTGAGGAAACCTAAAGCGAAGACTAAATCGGATATCGGAAACCGTACGGGCTTCATTTCTTTCTAGGCCAAACCATCCATACTGGTGGGTTGCGGGTGTTGTACATTGAAAGCGCAAACGTACGGTTGCTGCCATTGCAGATTTTGAGCTTTTTCTCTCCCACCTCTTTTTCATTATTCTCCAAGCTACAATATGCTACCGATTCGTGCAACCTTTGGCTATCTCAAGATCATTGAATCGAAGGGATTGGTAGATGTAAATGTAATCTGAATAACGATTGATCAATAAAAGGAACTGTGGTGCTGGTTTTTTAATGTAACAAACTCGGTGTAATATTTGGATAGCTAAACTATAATACTTTTCTGCTTATGATTCTTACATTTGAAACGAAGGAATATTTCCTTCCATCAAACAAATCTAAGCGACCTAATGCGCTGCTTGTACTGCTTGAAAATAAAAAAAAACGTTGCTATTTTAAAGTTTTTTGCTAAACGCCTAAAGGTATGCAATTACGTGTTTAATTTAAACGAATATTAAGTTTAATAATAATATTAAATGCTATTAACTAATTTGCAATATTAATATTAAACAAAAATGGTTGAAAATATTAAATCTTAAAATATACTTAATAAAAAGGCAAAAAGAAAATAATTTAAAACATACCTGCGCATATTTATATGATTGTATGGAGAAATCGACAACTGTATAAAATGGAAGAAACTTTTTTGAAACCCACTATATCTCTACTCCAACTCGTCCCTAATGGAAGCTTAAAGCAGTAATACTCTCTCTCTCTTTAAAAATAACCCTAAAGGTCAAACTATAATCTCAAGCGCTGGCTCCCCTTTTTTCAGTGACGCATTCATAAATGCATAAAGCTGAAAAGGTTCAACGGCAGCTCAACCGATGGTCAGTTAATGGGGCGTGCAGCATTTTTTCTCCTCCCCATTCTGCCCACCACACCAACACGAAGGACTGAACAGAAACGAAATTTATTAAAATAAAACATACCGAACCAAACTGCCACGATTTAACCACACTTTCCCGATTGTGCTGATGGAAAGGATCACCGATGCAAACAGCAAATGTAAAAAAAAAACATTCCACTCACCATACCGCATTCGGCTGGAAGAGATTAATTTTCTGTCTGTGTCGTCAAAAAAAAAAAGGTATGCAACTGGCAAATGAATGCTTAATGCATTTTCACTACACCGCGCTTTTGATGGGTTTTGGAAAAATAAAGTGCACACGCTGAAGATGACACTCGCCCATCGATCCGTTGGTGTGACCGACCGCGGGGGGCGGGAGTCCATACATCACCACCGGCAATGGCATGAGGTGCAAAATTCGTTTCACAGCTTGTTCATTCGTTTTCACCCCTTTAACCGTTCCCTTCTTTTTCGAGCTTTTGCTCCGCTATCTACCCAAGCAGCGCTCTTAAAATGAGGTTAAATCACTCACTGGACGGATCGCGCCGTACTCGCTTCGTTTTGGCTCTTGCTCTCTCTGTCTCTCTTTCTCTCGTGCTCCTTCACTTCCATCTCTTGGCTCGTGTTGTGGTTTATGCTTCGTCCGGACTGGGGCTGCACACGTCATCTGATCGGTAAGATGATTGGCAGCTAGAATGGTCCTTGAGCTCAATTTATGCGACCGGTGGTGTGAAAATAGTTTTTGCTTTGATGTGTGTAAGGGGAGCGATTTTTTGCCGACCATCTTTTTCCTGTGCCGCCACTATGTCCCATCTTATCGCCCGCACAAGCTCAGGGTCGTGTGACAGTGAGCCTTTCACGTACACAACGTTGCCCTCAGCCTCCCATCCTGTGGTGCCTTGTGGTACAAAATGTCAAAGAAACGTGTCATGTTTAGAGTGTAAGGATTCTCTGCCCTTTTCATCTTGTGGTGTGTGAGTGTGTGTGTGTGTGTGGGAAGCTACTTGAAGCTGCTTTTTAGCTTGCTGTAAATGTAGTTGAAAATGAGAACAATTTCTTATTTAACATTTCTTGCCCAGGATATTAAGAATGCATTATTCAACAGTTTTAAGATCACATACATCATACAATGTAGTTTAATTATTTTGAACCTTTTAAATCTCAGCCAATTTAAGTTCGTAGCTTACTTCCAAGTGTCTATTTAAAAAACTTAAAAAAGCGTAAAAAGGGCAATTTATTTGATTTTGTATGCTCTACAACTGCATAACACTTCTGCTGCAGCAGTATTCGCTAGCGAAGCGAGCGAGCCATATCAAACATTTATTTCAATTTCTAGCACCACTCGTTTCGACACGTTTAGCCTGCCCGGGTGCCGTTTACTCCCAAGCAACGGCACCACCCTGCAATTTCCATCTCGCTCTCGCTTGCACCCACTCGGTCCAAACGGTCTGCTGCGTCATTGCACCGCCATAAATGCATTAATGAAATTCATTTTCTCACATCCTGTTCCACCGAACGGCGTGCAAGCGAAAGAGTTGCAGCATCGGGGCAGTGTATGTATGTGTGTAACAATTTCCTGGGCTTGCCCGGACGAACAAAAAGAGAAAAATGGCCCGATGCACAACTTTTACCAGCAGTAGGCATTCGTGGGCTTTCCCCGAGTGTACGAAAGGTTTCCAATCATTGCAGCAAAAAAATAAAAGGGAAACGGTCCCCTCCGCATTTTCCATCCGTTGTGGACTATCTGCACCGTTGCCGTTGTGTGAGCGAATGGCAAACGAATCATAAAATAAGACCCAACCAAACCAAACCGCCAGAAGTAATGCGCCGGAAAACAGGGCATCCCCGTTTGCCGCCGAAGCAGGATGGACGGTGTAAAATAACTTTGGCTCTATCTGTGCTGCGCTGTGCTGTTCTCCGGCTCGCTCCACTCTCCAATGTATGCCCACTACACTATAGCAACGAGCTTAGGGAAACGTTGGCGCGAAGGACTAACAGCTCTGGAGATGTATTAAAAACTTTTTCCCCTTCTACCAGCGTTCGCTTTCCTGTCTCCTTTTTCGTCGGATGCCAAATTTACAGCGGAAGTGAATATTAAAGTTATCGTTTTCGCTTTACACGCACGAGCACCCAGTTTTGTGGGTGTCATTTTTGTTTTTTTTTTTTTTTTTTGGTTCTTTTTGGCAGTTTTCCCACACTCGAGACCTCGGACCAAAGTGGTAGTGGTGGTGGCGGAGGGAAAACAAAGTTTAATGCACGAACAGTTCCCATTAGGAACCCAATTACGTTCGTGGCTGTTTGGTGTGAATCCACACGCTCGAGAGAAGTATCGGGCAATTCATTCTCAGCACAAACACACACACACACACACACACACACACACACACACAAACACACACACATACACAAATGCACTTCATTCGTCCAGTCTAGTCCACAGACAGGCCTACATTCTTCTCCTGCAGGGCTGTGTGTTTCCATTCCGAATGATGGGAAGGAAAAGTTTTACAAATACATTGCTTTTATTTTCCAGCAGCTCAGTTCCTGTCGGTATAAATTTCAACATTCGGTAGAGCAACACCAAAAAAAAAGACACCTCTCAATCGAACCTTATATTTGTAGCAGTATTTTGTAAGTTTACCACGACCACGGCTGTTCACAAACACGCAGGGGACGGATACCGATGGGCGTTAAAGCGGGCAGTTCATAAATAAAGTTTTCTGCCTCCATCTGCCGCTTGTGTGCTCTTTGCATCGATGGAAATCAAAAGCGTACCGAAGCAAATAAAACCAACCACAAAAAGAGATTGAGCAGGAAGGAAGGAAAGAAAGAGCGAGAGAGAATAGGGAGGAAAATGTGTCAGAGAGATGGACCGCACGATAACGACTCGGAAAACATGTTTGTGTCCTTTGCAACGATCGTTTGGTCAATGGTGGAATGAAACGATCAAAAGCTGCCAAAGCACGTAGTAGAAAAGCCGCTGATATTGTATTTTTTATGTAAGAAGGAATTCGAAAAGGTCCTAGAATTTCTAAGGCTGCGGGGCCATGGGGTTTCTCACCGCTCATTTTCTCAAACACTCATGAGAGACCTACGTTCTCAACGTTTGTCCAATCGACACAAAATCGGTTTGAGAATCTTGGAGAATCTTTGAGAAAGTTTATGATGCGGCGATCGGTTAACTGAAATATAAGCAATTGTGTCATTTGTTTTTCGGTAATCACTTTGGAAAATGTATTCAATGTTTATAATTGAAAAAAAAAAATGCGATCAAAAACATATTTTCTATTAAATGCTCCAAATAAAGCTTGAGTGGCTTTATCAGTTTCTCAGAGTGAGAAAAATTGACGACGGCCACGAGCTCGCGACTGAGAACAAGTTTTGAGTGATTGAGAAACTTAAATGAGTGCTTGAGAATGTTTTCTCAGCTTGAGATAGCCCCGTGGCCCTGCGGCCTAATGCTACATTTGTGATTTTCTGTTACTTCTGTAGAAATATATTTAAAAACAAAAAACAAAACAAAAATTAAGATTTAGAAATCTTATATTTTAGAGCGATCCATGGCGAAACAGATCTTGAAGAAGGTGAATAACCTAATAAAATAACCTATATAAATAACCAAATAACCTGTGAACAATTGATGCTTATTTTGCTGGAACGTTAAGTCATCTTATGATCAACAGATGAATTCTAAATGTTTGCAAAATTACTAAAGTTACACTACTACCATTGTTTAAAGTAATCATATAGATGGCGCTAGTAACGGATGAAGGAATTTTAGCTTGATCTTTCTAAATTTTCTCCAATTGAACATAAGCTTCAGTAAAGTTATAATAGCTTGTAGTATTTTTAACTCAACTTTCAAATGGTCTTTTAAATCGATACCCTTAAACAAGTCTTCAAGAACCAAAAACCTTCTTGATCGTTCGTTCTCCATCGACAGAACCATGATCGCAGCGCCCTCTTGCAAGAAAATGGTGTACTATACTCAACAATATATCGAAATATTGCGAAACCATAAAACAAAACTTAAAAAAAAAAGCACCAGCACGATCACAACACCTGTTATTATTTTAATCTCTCTGCCAACATGTCCGTTTCACACAGTTGTGAATGGCACCGGTGAGAAAAAACATCAACCAAACACAAAGAGCAAGCAAAGTTGGCATCAGGACAACTGTTCCCACCCAGCAACCTGTGCCGGTACCCAATCGCGTAAAAGCTCCACACACAGTGAATCCAAAACTTGCTCGCTTTTCCAGATTCCGTGATGCTTTTTTGCTCCGTTCACTCCTTGTCTCACGGTCTCACCCTGTACAGTACCTTAACCTTTTCCCCTTTCGTTTTAGAGTGCTTCTTGTTCCCCTGTTTTCGGGCCCGTCGGAAGTGGGAAGGAAATTAAATTTCTCCTGCACGGCCCAAGTTCCAGGTCCTGCTGCTTCTCATCCTTGGCAGACGAACAGTTCGCCCAAAAACCTTCCGCACCGTCCGCACCATTTTTAATGCAATCCATTATACTGCCGTGACGCCGAAACGGGACAGAACGCCCCAGCAGCACATGTGAACGGGAAAATTGTATATTTATTTTCTCCTTCCCTTGCCTCCGTGCCATCCATTCCACCATTCACTGTGCACTTTCATCCCAAATGCAAACCAAACGTTGTGTTTTTTCTTCTTCCAAGCGTGCCAAAACATTGCTGCACACAACGAAATAAAACAACACTAAAACAAACTCCTTTGCTAACACCAGCGTGTTACTCTCACACACACACTCACATTCTCAGTTTGGTGAGGTGAGTTCGTTTAACGGTATGTGGAGCTTTTTTCGGCACAGGCCGTTTTTTCGACTTGTTTCCCCTTGAAGGCAAGTGCCTCCACGTACGGCCATCGAGATCCTTGGCCTTTTTCCCCCCTTTTTTTGCTTTCTTGTACTACCGTCTCTCCTGCTCCTCCCCTTACACCGCACCTCTTTACGTCATCAATCTTCCTGCTGGTTCTCCGACCCTCACAGGAACGAACATATGTTATTGCACTGCTCATATTTCACAAAGTGTCCGATAATGATGCATTGCAGTGGTCCCGAGGCAATTTCTCTACCGTTCATTTCTTTTTCCCCTTTCTTACCGTACACACTACGCTGAGGGAAGAATTGCAAGCTACCTTAACCGGGCGTTTGTGCACGATACAACGGGCCACTTCTACTAAGGGTACGTGAAGTTTGCTTCAAACGTACGAAACGAAGCCTGGTGCTACGCCGGCCACTATGAGAAGAGTGGGCTGCACAGTGGAACAGTTCGGTATCGTTTGAAGAGGGTTTTAAATAAAACTGCAACATACTAATTTTGAAAGCCTTAAGCAAAGCACTTGTGGTAATTAAGAACTATAAATCAGGAATACTGAATCATTTCATACGTCTTTTTGTAAAAGAGCTGTGCATTCTGTGCTCAAAAAGTTCATATACTTCATGAATTGTAAAATAATGCCCCAAAATTATGTCCTGCACTCTTCTCACAGTGCAGATATGCCTTATCCGTCCGCTCGCCGTTGTGCTGGCGATGGAATTTATGAATTTTCCGTTACCCCAAAATACTTTCCCCGCAAGCAAACTAACTCCACCCCGCTCCAAAAAAGCAGACAAAATGCGAGCGCAGAATTCCTATTTTCCTAATCGACCGAAGGATTGTAGAAGCTATTTGCGGGTTCACGTCTAGCACAGCGGGAGTGTTTGTTCCCACCTGCAGCACACACACACACCTTGTTGGAACTGTGCAGGAGAAAAAAAACTTCACCAAAACTCTTCGTCAAGTTGCATTCCATCCGCAATTGCCACGAAACTGCCCTGGAGCACCAGACGGGAGGCACCGGACGGGTGGGTGAAAGATCGATGCCATATGCAAACCCGTCTTAGCGGCGGGGAAGGCAAAAGAATAATCCAACTTACCTTTCAGCACATGCACGTAAACACTCGATTGGCGCGCGTTCGCGGGAGCACAGGTGTAGTTGCCACCGTGCCGGGCCGTCGCATTCCGCACCGTCAGGATGCTGGAGGTGAGCTTGTTGTTCGACACGGACACACCATCCTCCTGATCGTAGTTCACCATCCGATCCTCGTGGTACCTGTGGCGAAGGGAAAGAAACAACAACGAAAGAATGTACGGTTAGAGGAAGAAGAGCGAAAAAAAAAACCACCATCACCACCACACCAAACAGCAAAAGCAAGCAAAATGTCACCGGCGGGCCCGCTGTGTCCTTTTAACCAAACTTCGTCGTCGTCGTCGTTGTCGTCGGCGACTTAGGACTTGTCCCGGGTGTTGTCGACGCTGCGAGCGTATTTGTACTTCCCTTTCCACTGCTTTCCACCCCCTATTTGTGTTGTTTTGCTGGTGGTACAATCGGTACCTGCTTCAGCTGCTTTCAGCTTCGCTCAGCATAATAAATGAAGTGGAAGAGATTGAAATTTGATACGCGTTCATAAATCGTCTCCGCACATGCTGGTGCTGACAAAACACCATCGCACAGGTAGACAAGGCGGTGGCAGTGTGTTGCCTTGAACCTCTTGGTGGCAGACTGCCGGCTTGATAACGTGGAAAGGGGTCTTGCAAAGTGTGGTGGCAACGGTCGATTTGAAACAAGCCAACCGGCCGTTGGAGGGAGCTGAATGTAGCAATGTAGACCCACATGATTGTATCCAATTTTACGCCGCTTCTTTTAACCTTTTGCTGGCATGGTGTCTGTGTGTGTGTGTTAAAAAGCTTTAAAGGGACGCCTTTTTTAATACGGAAAATTACTCCATTAGGGAGGAACCTTTAATCCACAGATTACTGGCGAATGATAAAGTGTTGCTTAGGTTACGGCTCATAAAATCTGGCGTCTACTGGTGACAGGTGACTGTAACGGGGGTTTTGCTATCAAGAGCTTTTTCGCGTATGGTAGAATTAGTTGTTTTTTTTTCTCTGTATTTACAAAGCTCTATCCTGATATTGGCATGTAATGTGTGCTTTGAAAACGATTTAGACTTAATTTGGATACAAAACACAGTTTAATAATCCTTTCAACGGAACATAAATATGTCAATTCTTGGGTCATGTCAGGCATTACCATTTACCAGTAAAGATTTTAATTTAAGTAAAATTATTTTCAACTTTATGCCAATTCATCTGATGGCTTCTTTGACTACAATACACTTAGATAAAAGTTTGCTAGTACAGTGGAACCTCGATTAACCGGTGGGCGGTTTATAAGTGCGCATGAATGTCATGTTGGCTAAATTATTTGTTGTGCCGCTGTCTAGTGTCCACCCAAGTGACATTTGCTCGAAATTGTTTTCCCATTTCTGCTCGATTAGTACTCGATACGCCTGAAATTGTAAATTTGTGTGTGATAAAGTGTGCTGCAAGCGCCAAGACTTGGTGTGTTCGTAAATTAGACGTTTCTCTATCGATGGACGATGCATCGAGCTCATTTTTCATTTATAGCTACGGTTTTTGCTGAAAAACAAAAGCTAATTTTGTGTGACGTTATTCTATAAAAAATGAGTATTATTTAAGTATAAAATGGGTACATGAGCAACTATAACGATAGGAAACATCATTTCCGAGTGAATCAAGAAGAAAGTAACGAAAAATCCACATCATTGTTGATTTTAAAGAACTTTTTTCTAAATTTCCTTAAACTGGTGCAGTTTAAGGGAAGTTTAAGGCTCCAGTTTAAGGGAATTTGCTCGAATTCCCGGTTATTCGTGGTCAATTGGGTAGTGTTATTTCTATTATGAATTTGACATGTTTGGGCCATTATCCGTGGAAATCGATTAACCGACAACCGTCCGGTCCCGAACTACCTGGCTAATCGACGTTCCACTGTATCTTGACAAATAGTAATCTCCGAAAACAGCTTAAAGCATGACCGTTTTTATATATCTCTCCTCGCGCTGAGCACTACGAAACGATAGCAGCGCCCTCTTACGGATTCATCATTTACTGCTTGCTGTCAGTTTGGAAGATGGGACCCTTGGAGATCACAACAGGCAGGTTAGTTTTCAAAGTTTAGCATCAATGTTAGTCTTTCCAATTGGAACCATTTCATCTCAAATACTAATCCTTCATAATCCTGATCAAAGCTGATATTGTTTAAAGTAAACCTTGAAGACATAGCAACAAAAATCACGCATCACATCCAAACCAAAGCGCAAACAGCATGCTTCATCGTTCGTGCAATAGCCTACCAAAACGTGTCGGGTATCCTTCAAAAAACGACCACCATTTTCTAGAATTAAACCTATTGATCTACCGGGAATGTTTTTTTTTTTCTTCTTCTCGTGAACCACACTCTTCCCCATCCAAAGGTATTCACAAATACCTTTGTCCACTGGCTCGAATCAAATCCGCACCATGGCCCGGCACGTGATCGAGAGATGTTTGTGTTTGCATTCCATGTCGCCTGCAATAACTCTGACCAGTCCACCGCGCACCGCGAAAGTGGGGCAGCCCAATAGCACCATCTCCACCATCTCTGGTCTCATTGCGGAGGGAAAAGGAAAGAAATTGCTTTCCTACCACAACAAAGCTCGCCACTACTCCGCCACGAGCCGGGCTTTTGCCCAGTTGTAAAAGGAAAGTGCAGTGGACAAAAAAAAAGCAGTGGAAGAACAGGGCACCCCATTTTATGATTACGACGCATTCCATCACGCCATGCCAAACAAAAAAAAAAAAACATCAGCAAAAAGAAATGCTTTTCCATCGCCATTCTGCATGCCTTTCGATTCGAGGGCCAGCGCTTTCACCTCACGCCGAGATGCTGATCTCGGGCCCCTGCAACGTATTCGGAATCGTTTCATCTTTTTTGCCCACATCAAACGGCGACCCATAGCGAACGAGGGTGACCGAAGGGAGTCCCAACTCCGCCAAACACAAATTGTCCGCGCCCCTCCCCCCACAGTCACCGTGGCGGCTTTTGTGTGTTTGGTTGGTGGTGGGTATCGTGAAATTCGCGGCTTGCCTCCATCTCCGTTCGTCCACCGAACGGCACCCAACGTTGACGGATATTTATTTATTTCATTTCATCACCACCCGTTTGGTCCCCTTCCAGTCTTCCAGTTTTATATTTATCCTGCACTTCTGCACCAGCGATATTTTGCCCCACGCGCTTGCCGTCATAAATCTTTCATAACCGATCAACCGAAACTGGCACAGAAGGCAGAGGGTGCACGGTGGGCATGCGGGTCTACTTACCAAAAGACGTACAGCGGACTTTCGGTGGCACGTTTCAGTTTGCATTCCAGTCGCAGCGTCGATCCTTCGTCTATATGCAAATCGGGCGCTTCGAGAATTTCTGCGACCGCCTCTGTGTATGCGTGTGCGTGTGTGTGTGTTGAAGAGAAGGAAAGAAAGAAATAGCATGAATTCAGATTCGTTTTGGTTTTGCGAATTGCATTTGATGATACGGCACTGGGGAGTGGAGAATTCTTGTTCTATTTATTGAGACCGATTTGGTCGCAGATCTCGGATGCTGGAGATGACAGATAGAAAAAAATCGGAATTCTTCAAGGTTGTAAAACAGCTCTTGTTTTAAGTGGAGCCATTTTCAGAAGTGCCAAGAAAAACGCAACCAACTAAGCTTCCGTGTTCAGGTGTCATAAACAGGAAAAGGCGACAAAACAGCGCAAAAAAAAACGCCAGAAATCACCCCAAAAATATATTCTTCCCCTTTTGGAGTCGAGACTCGTGTCAGACCGCATTGCCACGTTCCCCCTGGTGACTAATAATTCAGCTGAAATTTCCATATAAATTACATTTTCTGTTTTTTTGTTTGCATCACAGGTACGCAACCGAATCGATTAAGAAATTTCAACCGCAAATCAAGCCATTGACCAACCTGGGGAGGAAGAAAAAAATACATAGAAACATCCCAACCTGTCCCAAACCCTGCCAGACAATGGTTGGTGCAATGGAAAAGGTAAAAAAAGCGACCCAAAATATAGGTTGAGCCACAGTTATAGCCAGACTTACCGACGATCCTAAGCTCGATGAATATCGACTGGGGTGGATGGGTGGAAATTTGGCACTCGTACAGTCCTTCGTCCTCCTTGCGGGCGTTCTTTATCCGCAGCGCCCAGTTGCCGAGGTGGCGCGTATGCTCGACCAGGAACCGGTCGTCGCTACTGTACGTCGACAGGCCGACCGTCAGCAGCTGGTAGTCTTTCCGCCGGAACCAGGACACCTGCAAAAGTGGGTAGGGTAGGGAGAAAGAGAAAAAAACAGTGCCGCATCGATGGGCACACGATCAAGTACTGGAGCTGTCAAAGCATCAGCTGTCATAAGAGGGGGGAGCAAAGGGAGCAGGGAGTCAGGCGAACGAGCAACGAGCTGAAAAGCAACGCGAAGCTAAACTAATGGCAGCGGGGTTGAGTTTTTAAGGGTGGAGCAAGACAACACTGCACCCGAAGGGGAGTGAAAATTTAATTTGAACCCGTGCCCGTGCACAGTCGTATCCAAGGCAGCGTGCGCCTTACTAAGGCAAACTGGCACTGGTCGTGTCGTTTAAACCGATGGCCCTTGACCGTACTTGTCGAATTTTACAAGCCCCTGTCGACCGTTTTGCACTGCACTGCTGTTACGTTACCGCTTTCTCTCTGTCACTCTAAGGGGTCTCTCTCTCTCTCTCTGTACCAGTGCACTTTGGCATGGGTTTTGTGGATGCTGTTGCCGCTGCCAAAACACGGCCCAAGATATAGCCCTTTCTATGTGAGCGTGCACGCGCGCGCGCCAGAACACTACAGGAAGCGACCGTGCACACACAGGCAGGGCGTGGGGTTGGCTGGATAAAATTTCAATTAGCAATAAATTCCTAAATTTTCACTTGTTGTAATTGCTCGGCAGATGGTTGCGTTTCGTCCGTTGAGCCCGATGAGGTACCACCAAATAGGCCTGCCTATTTAGCCGGAAACCCGAAGCCGGGATGGGGTGGGAAAACTTTTGAACGGTAAAATTCATCTGCTATCGATTTAACCTTGCCGCATTACGGGGCAAGTTGCGAAGAGGCCGAAACCGACAGCGAACATGCTGTAGCAATTTCAATTTACAACGAGCCGGGGGTTTTTTTATGGTGGAAAGAATGGAAAAGTTTCCTTCAAGTCAGCGTTTCTTTTCCTTCGATTTTACGTTGCATGGTGATTGGAAAAAAAGTTTGGTAAGATACAATGGTGGATAGGAATGAAGTTTTGCAGGCTTCTTGTGGGGGTTATTTTTGAAGAATCGATAGCTTTGGAAAATTACTTGCGTTTTGGGACATGGACGTGCCGTAGTATACAACTTTTTTAAGTTCTTACTTTGTTGCTTGTCCTTGCGAAAGGGATGTTAATGACGTCATCAGAAAAACAAATCTAAGATAACGATTCTCTTTCGTAATCAGATTCAATAAGTACATTTTATACTACTACTATTTTGTACTAGAGGGCGTTGAGTGTACCGCATTGATCAGTAAACTAACGAATGACGTAATAAAGCGATACAAAAACATATGCTTCCTGAAAATCTTTATGCACCCATTTTGTTTCTCAATATAGCTCCATTCCTACGATGAGTTCTATTGCTGTGCAGCAATTTAAAATTTTAAAATAAAACGAGCAACCAAAAGCAAAATTCAAAACGCTGCCACAATTGGAAGCACTTTTTCACTGACCCATATAAAATGCTACCGTACAAAACCGGCAACGCCCGAATGTCTTCGATGTCATCGATCTAGCTACGGTCAAAAAACAAGAATCACAATTCAAGAACTCAAGAGACAGAACGAGGAAGAAAAACCTTTCCATTCCAAAGCTACACAGCCGGAAGCAGGTTGTTTTCGAACTTCCTGCAGCTGCTTTGCTACATTCCTTCTTTGCAACTCTTTGCCAGAAGGAGCACACATATTGTACTGAATTGAATCGTTGTATTGTGCTGAAGAGAAGCAGAAGTAGAGAAAGAAAATCAATCTGTTCGATGACTATCGTTTCGCCGCTCTTGGTGCTGGAACTAAGCAGAAAACGGTAAGCACGTGAGCAATAATGTCCAGGAACTTTATGTTTTATCATCGCCGCTAAACGAAAGCTACGAGAGTTTCACACGGTGCTAGACATACCTATAGAAAAAGATTTCCTCCTTGGCAATAACAAAAGTCGGCACGGATGTCACTAAGAGCATCGTCATTTCTGAACTTGCAACAAAATACCTGCCCCCTCCACCTTTCTACGCTGCTTATTGCAAGCGTTTACCGTTGAACCAATGGAGCAAAAGTGAGGGAGCAAAAAAGGAGAATTACTTATCCTGCAAGTAGGTGCACTAAATATAAATGGTAGAGCGATGTGATTCAGTGTTGCTGCGGATGTTTGGAGCTTAAAGCTCGAATCTACCGTGTTTAATACTTCAACAAATTTGTTAAATTTCATTCCATTGTTTACTGCAAAGGATCTACAAACGTGTTCATTTTGTCTTGCGCACACACACAAACAAACAAGGATTGCGCACATTGCAACAATAAAGATGAGTTGCCCGTACATCCACCAAAACACAACCCACCGTGGTAATTAATCATGCTGCTGAAGCGTAAAACGCTGGCGGAAAAGGAGGAAGGTGGGATTTTTAGAATGCCTTTAATTTACACAAATTAACGGATAATGCAGCGTACTTAAGTTAAACATGGAACGGAAAAGTGTAACAAAAAAAAAAGAAGAAGAAAACCCAGAACAATAAACGTACGAAAATTGAAACGTAAAAGTAAACGTTACCAAACAATTAAACAGAAGCAAACCAAAGCGTCTCGACTAACAAAATACTTACTTACAGTGGCTGGTGTTGTCATTGTGACGCTGCAGGGCAGCACCGCTAGGCCTCCTCGTTGGCTAATTACTCTAGTGTTATTCTTAGTAATAAATTGACTTTGTAATGGACCTAATGAGTTTCTGTGCGCTGCCTTCGCTTCGTTGGAATCTGCAAGAGGGAAGGAAGAAACAAGAAGGTACGGAGGTTGAGAAAACAAAAAGAGATAAGCAGCAAAAACACACACACACACACACACACACACACTGTGAACCCGAAACCACACCACACTGCACTGCAGAAGCTGTTGGAAGGAATGGCTGAGCGGAAGCCAAAAGTAGGCGGCCTGCCACTCGAGCTGACATTAGCATCATCGGTTGCGCTGGAACGCCTTCATTTCGCCTTCCCTGCCGCCACGCCAGGAAGATTAATGAGTTTTGGCGACAGATCGTTTTCGGAATTGGATTAAAGCCACGGGCCCCTCGATTATTATCATCCAGGGCAATAAAACATCACCCAACCCAAGCCGGTACGGTAGGTTTTCTCCTCCACGGGAAAGCAAATGCAAATATCATGTCGTAATGAAGTTTAAATTTGCCTCCTTTCTCCTTGCTTAATCTCATTGCTACGAACACTCTTTCGACGTGTGCTGAACGGAGAACAGAGAAACAACTTTCTCACACTTGCTCGTTCCATTTTCCCCCGAGCAAAGCTCAGTTGTTGTCATTTTCTCTTTTCTTTGTTGGCTTGCACAAACAAAACCAGCAGAAGGTAGCATGTTTTTCATGCTCTGTTCCCCCGTTATGAAAATGACTCCTGAATTGGCACATTTCCGATGGCTCAGCAGAGAGCGGTGCGCGAATGCGTAAGCATAATTAGCAGTCGCACGGTGTATTGGCGTAGGAAGTACACGACTTTTCGTTTTACTCGCCGCGGCGTGTTGATGTTTCCCGTTTTTCCACCTCTACGAAGCTTTCTGGAGTGAAGTTGCCCGTTGCGGAACGAGTTGTTTTAAATGGCAAATTTTAATTTCACGCATCAAGCTCACGGAAGTAAGGAAATTGACTTATTAGTGAATTATATGATAATGTTTTCTTGTTTAAAACTTTATAAGAGCATTAAGCCGATGCATAGAGAGTGTCACTAAGCACTTGGTTGATGGTGTTTAGTAAATACGTTAAACAAGTACTGGCAATTGAACAGTTCTTTATAATAAGGCTTGTTTGTTTTTCAGAGGGAGGTTCATGAATTTATAATTAAGTTTATTGAGATTGAGAATGTTCTATACTAGACATGAAACGAGCATTATTACTAATTTTGTATTGAAAACTATAAATATTCTTAGTTTTAAATTTTTAAACAAATAATACCAAAGGGAACAGAGAACTCCATACTATGGTGTTAGAATTAGAATTGACCCATTATAAGGGAAAAAAGCTTGAAATGAATCAAAAGTATGCTTCCAGTTCTAATATTTTCCAAAAATGTGTCCTCTACATACTACGTAAAATGAAACACTGTGTTTGCATTCAATTCCATCAAAACAACCATAATCAAATCACGCCCATTTGCTGAAACTACACATTTTCCCATACAATCATCGAGCAACGTAAGCATTACACCACGCACAGCATTTGCTTTACCGCGCAAAGAACGCAAACACACCGTACACTGCGGTTTCCCAAGGAAAAACAATGGAAAATGCTCATGTAATCATGTGGCAAGGACCTCATCATCGTCAGGTCTTCCCATCGACGGCACCCATTATCAACGGCTTCGCCCGCGTCGGCATCATCTGTGCTGTGTGTGTGATTGCATTAACATTTATTACAACTTCCCGGTTGCCCGGTTTGCAAAATTTCCGTCCCATTAGGAACGCATCAATGGCACCATCAGCCCGACGGTAAAAGCCACTGCACTGCCTTGTCCCTCCGCTTGACTGGAAGGCGGCACAATGAAGCACCATCTCGCCGGAAGTAAACTGACTAATGACAGACCACGAAAACGGTAATGTTGTTACTACCAGCGCGCCCGGATGCTTGAAGGGTCGGTAATCAAACCTCACAAGACACAGCTAATTACATAGCTTATTATTGCTTGCGCTCTGCCCGGCACTGGCTGCTCCGGGCTGCCGAAAGAGTGATAACAGAGGAAGGCACACTTTCTTGGCGCTATCTCCAGTACTGTTTCACTTCATCAAACGTCTGGGGCTGCCTCTACAAGATTGCTCGCATTCTTGGCGTCTTGCTGTATTGAGATTGCCATAATTAGGCGCAACGCAGAAGTACTCCGTAATTTCGCATTTTGTGTTTATTTAATTCAATTCCTCCATTTGCTTCCTGCTTTGATGAGCGGCGGTACTGAATGCGGAAGCACGCCCCGGCACAATCCGGATGTAATTGCCTTTGCCGTCGGACGATGTGCCGCATTGGTTTCCGATTGATTGAATGATTTCAGACAGCGAGCTCAAGTGAGCAAAATTCAATTGAACTGATTTCATTTTGTGCCATCAAACACCGTTCAACTTGCCGCGGTTGCGGAGTTGGCTGGGGTGTGCTGAGGGGGGTAAAAGGCGTAAGTAAGCCAATCAATCCGAACGGAATCTCACTCGCTTCTGTGAACTCGGCACACGGCGATGATTGAAACGAATTGAATCAAGCATCTTAATTGCACAGTCTTGCTGGTGCACAGCGATAGGGATGCATCGTTACATGCATGTCGTGCTGGGCAAAAAGCGAAAATGGAAAAGTGCCCATCATGCAAGTCTTGCCTCTTGCGCAAGCACGATAAGAGCGCTCGAGATCATAGTGCGGGTGCAGTCATTTGTTTGAACAGCATTTAAACGATGCTGACGGTATTTCGCTGGAATTTGAGCAAATGATGGAGGTAAATATTACCGCAGAAAAGGGCTCTGTCATGTGCGCAGCATTCGTCATTCGTGAGGAGATCTTATGTATTCAGAGAGCTTTTGTGTGTGTGTGAGTGGCCTTTCCAGATGAAAGTTGCAGTGAAAGTAGCACTCTATTTCAAGGAAAAGAGAAGTGTGTTCGATTAAGATAAGAGCTCAATCAACGGAGATACCGGTTTGAGGGAAATTTCAGGAACAATATCTTAAATGAATCTCATTGTCAGTTTCAATTACCTAACAAACAAGTTGAGTTATCTTAACAGATCGATCATTATTGAAGGATCAAATATGATTTTGTCAGATAGAAGAGACAATTTCAATACTCTTTGGTAACTCTAAACTCTGACTTTTTTTTTATTTCACATGCATTCGAGTCTGCTTACGATATGAAAGGGTTATGAATATTATTTAATTAACTCTTTAAAGTGATGGTGTAGTTCTCCATAATGCATGCAATATTTTTAATCGAAATTTTGTAAGTATCATTTAAAGTTGATTTGTGCAGTGTGAACTTTATTTCATACAATTTTGATCGAAATAATCGTTTTGTTTGACTGAAATGAACCGAAATGAATATTTAATATTTTTATATTACTAATTTACATATTTCTTCTTCTTCTTTTTCTTATTTTCTTCTTCTTAGGCACAAACAACGGGTATCGGTCAAGTCCTGTCCCTGTATCACCAATGAGCTTGCCTTTCAGTGACTTATTGGTTTACCATAACGAATTAGAAACGCTTCATTCGGGGCTTGATCCTATGAAAGGCAGGTTTTGTTAAGTTGTACGAGTTGACGACTGTACTACGAGACCGGCCCAATGGATGGTCTTTTAATTTGAAATAAAACAGAAAACCTCTTATAATGTGCATTAAACGGATCGTCCTGTACAAACTTTGCTGGTTGGTTATTAAACAATCCGTTTACTTTGGAGCTCTCACCAACACACTGGCACACTATTAACAACACAAATAACTATCCAAAGTTAATATCCTTAATGTGCTTCAAGATACACACCATTGCCGGCTCATTTCTGAGGAAAATATACAATTCTGCTGACATGGCTGCTAGGCACATCGTTTACATGGAGCATGCCACTACCAGCCTAATACGTCCAGAACATGCAATCATTGATGTTGATGTTTGAGTTTGATGGTATTGTTGTCTTTTTTCTTCCTCCCCAATCCCCCCTCCCCTTTCTAACCGTACATTTTAACGCCACAACTTAATGGAACTTCCAATTATGCAGTCAATCAAACGCAAATCGAACTGACAATTGGAACATATTGCCGCACATTGCTGCTCCGAAGAGCCTCCTCCTTTTGGTACATTCATCATGTGTCTCTGTGTGTTGCCATCTGTTTCCAATATCTGCACCGGATACACTTATTACTTCCCCCACCCAAAACCACCCCTTTGCTCGTCAATCTATTTGTCAGTCTCGTTTTCGGTTACTTTAACTTCCTATCGCCACCGCCGCCGCCAACACCACAGTCACCGAAAGATCGATGCAAAGTACATTTGCACCCTCACACTTTGGAGCTATTTGTCATTTTACGTATGCACACACACACATACATTACGCCATGGTACATTTCGTAATGTATGCAATGCAAGGTAATTGATTCATTGTTTTCCTGTCACCATAAATTATACCTCCCGCTACCCATCAGCCCGTCACACATACCGTGTGGCTTTTGTGTCCCGTCCTACCTGGGCGAGCAATCGTTTCCTTGGAAGTCCAACACCCTTTGCTTCGCGCAAGTGCTAAGAGGCACTAAGGTGGAAAGAAAAGACAGACTCGTGGCCATGAATTTGCCAGCTACACACGGAACGATTGTTTCACTCCTTCACTGCTGTATGATTGATATGAAACATGGTCATACTTTATTGCTCACTCGAACGCGCACAGCCCAGGTAAGTGGTTGCCTCCGGGCGGCCATATTCTCTGACAACTCGAAAAGTCACTGGCACTGGTTTTCTTCTTCCTTTTTTGTGAGTGTAGAAATATTCCCACCTTTCCTTGGGAACTGGTTTTTCAAACTGGTTGTGGGGGGGAGTAGGGGCAATAAAATATGCAAAGCTTGATGTCATCTGGGGCCGGTTCCGGACCGAAACTGGACCCGAGCACCGAGCAGGAAACATGCTGCAAGCTCATCCACCACTGGAAGAATCAACCAGCGGCAATGGTTTAAGTGCAGCAAACCTCACCCCCGTCCATATCCTCCCCCTGAAGCCATCCTTAAATGGCACTACCCCAATCCAAAAGCTTATCTGATGTGTCTTCTTCTGTTTGCTCGCTCTCCTTCTCTCGCTAAGAACACAGTCGAAGACCGCACCTGCGTACCCTGCAAGCCAAAGTGTGCGTACCGGTTGGCGCTACACGGTGGCGCTAAAATTGTTGATCTGGGAGTCATTCTGGAGTGAAATTAAGAAATTTGCTTTTAATGAAGCACCCTCCCGGGAGCAGCTGCCGGAATGGTTCCGCGCAACAACACACAGCCACGATCCGAGCCTCATGGAGTGAAGAAGCAACATAGAGTAGATAAGAAGGGGGAAAGAGCACTTTCGTTGGACACATCTTGACCGTTGGAGAAGAGCATCTTTACTTGTTCTCCTTTCTTTTGGTAACAAACGCAACTTGAAACAGCCCGGCAACCAGATAGCAAATGCTGGCATACACACACAGAGAGAAAAAAACATACAACTTTTTAGCACAGCATTTTCCAACCTTGGACAGCGCGAAAAGCGAAGACGACAGCGACGACACTCGACACTCGCCATGTTGGCTGCATGCATAATGCAGTGCAAGTGCTACTGCGGCGAGAGGAAGCAGTGAGGCGGGCGCGGGTGAAGGGTTGTAAAAGTTTTTAATTAATGGTAGAGTTGTAAGAAAAATCACAAATTTTAATTAGATGATAAGGCTTGCTGGTGCGACCTGCGTTACAGGGCCGTTTCAATCAGACCGTTGATATTTTGGAAGGGAAGAAATTGTTTTTATCACTTTTGTCCCCCCACCGTTCTTTTTTTTCTAAACTTGGTTGTTTGACACTTGCTAAGTAACTGTTTCATTAAAAATGTGTTTTGGCTGTGTGTGTGTGTGCTCTCGGCATGAAGCAGTTCACTTTGAAGAAGCAATTCGCATTAATTTTGTATAAATTGTAAAAAGAAAGGACGAACTTTTAAATGGAATATTTAAGAGACTTGTTTTTGTAAGACTCTTTCACCAAGCAGATTACATACCATGCGTAGCCAAACTGAGTTTTCTTAATTAGATTTACTTAATAAGATGAGCTTCTGATCAATTGTAATGAGTGATGAGATGAGTGAAATGAAAAAAATATTTTAGTAAAATTAAATTACTTATTTATTTATTTAGAATCACATTATTACGGCTACGGCCGTATTTTCAAAATTAAATTAATTGTTAAACGAACAATTTCGTCAAAAAAATATTTAAAATCTGCAACAATTTCTGATCATTTTTTACATTCATTTCCTTATGATTGTAAATCTCTTTTTTGTGTATAATTTATTGCTAAGAAAGCATGCAACGGAAACAATTTAAATCATTCATAACGAACTTTTTCCAATTCATGTTGACAAATGCTTTAAAATGTGGGGCAGTAAATTTTATCACTACTGCCTTCCCAACCATATTATGGACTACATTTCTTTTTATCCATCGTTAGCCGAATAGGCCGGTAGATAAATTTTACCACCACATCTACACACACAGCAGCACCGTGCCAGCATATGTTTGCCGTGGGCTGTGTGTTTTTTTTTTCGTTTGTATTTCTCCCTTTCTCCTTTCTTTCGCTCATAAGCGAAAGCTTTAAAACTCATTTCATCCTTCCCGGCCAACCCCGGGGTCCGCTATCCATCATTTTTACCTATACGGAAGTTCATTTTTATTTTTGCATGAGTTATCCCGAAATCCCGCATGGAAAAAAAGTACGCAGCACATTATTGAGATTGTATTGTATTGTGGATGTGTGTGTGTGTGTGTGTGTTTTATTTTTCGCTCTTAAACCGTCAAGTCACGGACTTGTGTTTTTTTTACTACACAGCGCTTTTTTATTATCATTCCTAGTAAAAAAAAGTGGAGAAAGTTCACTTCCTCCGAAAAGCAGCATAGAAGCTGGCATGGCCTGCCGGGGGACACAGTGAATGCTTCACTGGCGGGGTAAGGTTCTACCAAAACTGGCAGTAAAGGATAATCCTACCATCCTTCCGTGACCAACATTTCACGTGAAGCTGTGCGTGTTTCGGTGTGTTGAAGATTTATCATACTCCAGCAAACGTGAAAGTCACTCTCACTTGCCCTACATACGCACAAAGACACACGTAGCAGAGTAGCAGGAGGCAAAGCACAACAACAAAAAAAGGATAAAATCATAAATCTTATCTTCTTAGCCCCGACAAAATGGATGGCGACGGTAAAAATGAACACAATGACAATATTTTGCGAAATTGCGCCGGCCAAAAAAAAAATGTGTGAGAAAGTAAAAGGAACCTCAAAAAAACTGTATATGAAAGAACGTCCCCAGGATGAGCCTGGGACAAATCTTGGCTGATGAGTGAACGAAAGTTAATCATCTCGAATGATGATTGGGTCAAACGAGCGGGAAAATTGATCTCACATTCATTCAAATAACCCGTGGCCTACTGGGCGTCTCCATCGCATTTTTCATAATGGTTTTTCGTGCACGGTTCATAGAGTGTGAAGAGCGAAAGAGCGACTGTGATGGCGGGAGAGAGAGAGAGAGAGAGAGAGAGAGAAAAAAAAACTGCTCAATGCTGGACGGTGATCAATTTCCATACAACAAAAACCTCCCATCACCCATGATGGCAACCAGCAAGCAGAAGCAAGCAATATGTTTCCGCAAAGCAAGCCCGGTTCAATGTTGACAATAGGGATGCGCTTCCTTTTGACTTTATACCTTTACTCTAAGCTTACGAGATGCCCTTTTTGGGATCTTTTCTTCTATTCAAATCCCTTTTTCCGCTCGATACATGTGTGCATGTGTTTGTTAGCTTCCCTTGCTTAAAGGAAGCTAAAATTGAATTTGTGGTTTAATGCCGTACCATGCCGTTTTTATGATGCTTTCTACTGTGTTTTTTTTATCATCCTTTACATGCCAGTGCATTGGTATTAGTATTTGTCTTTCTTTTTCGTACTCCGATAACTTTCCCTTTTTTGTACCTAAACTGCAACCACATTGTGGTGCCGTAGTTGCGTAGTGTCAGATTTCTTACACAACACACTCACGCCAATGCGCCACTGGGACGATGCGTCGTCACACACGCACGAGCACACACACCATTCCGGTTGGTTCCGGGTGGCAAAAATAATGCCTGCCTGTGATGTGATTGGAATAAATTTTCATACAAATGTTACTTAATTATTAACGCCTCGTCGCCGTTAAACCTGTCCCCTCTACTTGCCCCACATCTCCCCCTCTCTCTTTCTCTCTCTCTATCTCTCTCTCTTTCTCTCTTTCAGGTTCAATATCGATTGCGATTTGACCAAAACGGTAACGAACGGGCTGACACCGCTCCGGAGTTTTGTGTGGCCGACCAAAAACATGGGAAACCCACTTCGCAAGAAAGTAAACGTTGAATGTTTCATGACGTCGTGCCCTGGCTTTCTATCTGCTTGCGCTTTGTTGCGGTCGTTTCGGTGCCGGTGCCGTGGAAGGCAAACCGAGCAAACAGAATCTACTAGCAAATGTACATTTTATCAAGCCGCGGCAGCAAGCAAGCTTTACGGCCAACGGTACAGCAAAACACCAAACAGTTCCCCCTCGGTCCACGCCAGCGGTCGAAACGGCAGTAAGCAATAAATAGCAAACTACATTATCCCACTTCCCATTTCTATGTGTCTGTGTTGGAATTGTGATCGGGTCAAGATGGTGTGAAGTCCCTACCCCCATACTGGTTGTGTCTGGCTGTGTCGTTCATTTTCCTGCCGGTAGGTTTTTGTGGCTTGTTTGCTTCCTTGTGTTTTGCTTTTTGCCTCTTGAGTGGGTCGGTTCAGAGGGCAATGAAGAGTATACGGTCGATATGTTTTCGATAAGCGGTTGGGTACGGTCGATGCAGCACGTGCAGCGCCTGCAGTGCAGTGTTTTGCAGCAGTCATAGAAGGGATGTGACTGAAAACAAAGCGTTGAATGTGTTTCCCTTTTTTTTACTCACAGTGTTTGCTGCAAATTAGTTGCAGTCATTTATTGTATTGGGATTACTTTGGGATTGTTTTTATAGCAAATGAACATTATTTAATTGTTATTTTGACATTTATCGTTATTTTGACAAAATTATCGAAAATATTCTTCTAAACAAGTGTAGAATAATCCTTAAATAACGATTTGTAACATTTTTGTTCTTATTCCCCTGACCGCCCAAGCACAATGATGTGCAGAAATATAATGCTATTTTGCACATGCTTGCTTTTTTGCCAAACCACCCAACAATGGTTTCGCCCCGAAATTATTCCTCAACTGAAGAATTTCCATATCTCCGTCGTCCAGTTGATTTGCATTTAATACACTATTCAGCTTCATTCGCAAGAATAAGTCACAGTCCCGCAAAGCAGAGCTACGTTTCTTACCCGAAACCCGGCTCTTCTCAGGGTCGGTTTTCATCCCATTCAGCAAAAGGGAATGCATGTTTGCTTCCCGGTTTTACCCTGCTTGCCATCATCATCATCATCATCAACATCATCAACATCGTCTACATTTCCACACGCTGCACGACCATGCAAACGATGCTCATAAAAGTTGTGAATGGGATTCCATTTATTTATTCCATACGGCACCGAAAAATATGCTGATCTTTGCAGCGCTCGGTAGCCGGTATTGGCTACAATATCATCTCCTCCAGGTCTTCTGCTGTGCATCCTTCGCTACGATGCTGCTGCAATGGGACCCGGAATGGAGCAGTGTAATGAATTCTAATCTTGCAACAAACCGTACACCATACACCAACCCATGGGCCACTCGTTTGGAGTCGTTCGGTTCTGTGATGGGCGTTGTTGTTTTCTTTCCCCTTCTTTTTATTCTGGAGCTGTCCAAAGGCTTCCCGAAATGTATGCTGATCTCATAAATTGAATCTGCCAAAACAACAGAGTGAGTCGGCAGTGGTATGTTGGTTAGCATGCATAAATCTCAATCTGAGCGGGCTTTAAATTAAACTCATTTAGCGTGCGGCTGAACTGGCTCGTAAGGTTTCGTCACGCCCTTGTGAATGAATGGTTTTAGAGTGAAAAACCTTTGGTTTTGGAACGGATCAAACTAAAATTAGGTTTATCAACAGCAATGCTACCCACGAACGCCTGAATGTATGTAATATGCGCCTAAATGTATGTAGAGACGTGTTTTAGATAATTCAAACATGTAAAAAACCCATTCAACAGAATTTGCTAAAACTACTGGCACCGTGAGAAGCATCTTTTCAAAATTGTTGATAATTTCATGGCAAGATCCGTATCCGATGGTTGACTACAACTAAAAGACCTTAAAATAACGTTAAAATCTAAAACTTTGCACTGAAATTTTCTCAAAGTAGCATATTTTCATTCTTCAAAAGTCATCCTATAGGAGTTATTTAAATAAGTCTTATCAGAATTTCAGTCATTTCAGTAAAATTTAAATTTAGATCCAACACCTCTGAACATCCAAACTGCCCACTGCCTTGAAAACGCATTCACTCCCGCACTGTCCCGGAAATCATAAAACTTTATCCGGAATGGAATCCAAAAATTTGTCACCTCGTTTGCCGCCTTCCGTTCCCATGGCGGCGCAACCTTTGACAGGCGAAATCCTTCAATTCATTAGCATACAAATGTCGTTGATAATGTAACTTTACGCTCTTACAGCGAAGGTCAGCCCTGGACGGGGGGGGGGGGGGGGGGGGGGGATAGTCATACCTGCCATCACCTCTCCATCCCTGTCTCTCTCAACTTCAAACGGTAGCCATCGTTCAGGGCTGCGCCGTTGCCGTATCTGTTCCACACTGAAACTGCGCTTCTCAAACGGAAACGAGTCCGCTGATCCTTTCGAAGCTATAAATATCTGAACTTCGCTCCGCCAACAAAGCCAATGAAAATCTCTTCCGGGGCGCTGTCAGTGGAAACGAAAAATGCTCCCGACCCACGCTTGGGAATGGTGTACGGAAAAGGGTTTTTTGTTCCCTTCCCGCATTTTCCCAAACACCCGGAAACCAGCTGTGGCACACGCTCGGTGCTTGGATGAGAAAGTTTGCCGCGCGTCTTGTTCCTGGTTCCTCCCTGCATTTCCTTTACTTCCCCCCCCCCCCCCCCCGAGCTGACCGAAAAATCTTGTGACCGAAAAGCGGGTCATCTTATCTGCCTTTCCCTTCGTATCACCCCTTCGCCATCAGCTTCTGGGTCGAACGAAATCCCAGATCGAAAATGGAAGATTAGCCGCCCCACGAGCCGGTCGCAGGTGAAAGGAAGGAGAGGGTTCGTTTCTGTCGGAAAGTTTCCCACTGATCCACGATTACCTGCCGTCGGTAGAGGTGGACCGTTGGTTCTAGTTTTAGAGGGTGATTTCTTACAACGCCCGAAACGAAAAACCCTCTCGCAGACACTAGAAGGCCAGACAGGTTTGCCGCGGCTGTTGTAGGCAGCTTTCAAAGTTGTAAAGCATCGAGCGCCGGTCATGTCGGCGATGAAACTGGTATTAGGGGTTATAATTGATGGATTTCAAAGTTTTCGCTGTTTCGGGGTTTTTTTTGCTTTTCTACAAACACGCACAACCTACCCTCAGCTTCCATGGCTCGATAAAAGCCCTTAATTTTCTTAACAAGTACGTGAGAAGACTCACCGAACGAAGCTTTGAAATACGTTGGTAGACAATTTTCTTGGAAACATCTTTTAACAGATTCCCGTTTGGATGAAATATTTAGCAGATTTCTTTTAAAAAAAGAGATCTTGACCGTTCTTGTTATTCCCCTCACCTGGTTTATCTCACTGACTAATGTTTTGGCAAGCATTAAGTTCAGTTTTTGCTACCATTAAGGTGTTGTGGTGGGTCAAGGATTTTCTGTAACCTTTTCCAAACTATTGTGAATAGGAAACATGTAACATTGACCCATTCTAACCTTCTGAGCCCTTTAACTTTAGATTGTGTGATTGCATCTCAAAATGGAATGAATTTCATGTACATCATTTCATACATTTTTGTATCCTTTGCAACACTTCAAGTACACAAACTTATAATAAGATCCACAATGATTGTAATGAGCAATGTTAGTTGGGTATAAAACGTCACTTCAGCACTTTGAATCAATCAACATACAAATCTAGGAACAATATTTACTTGAACCCTTACGGAAAGAATAGTTGAAAGGAACATTAAGATAACTTCACCTCACAACTTAACATGTTTATGCAGATTATCTGTTCGTGTGTGTGCCGCTAAGAAAATACCAATTTGCTTTCAAACTGATCCTATAAAACCAGGCACATGGTCAAACCCAGGGCTTAATAAACAAACATCCACCTCCTCCAGAAAAAGGAGTCCACTTTGCTTACACAGCGAATACCGCACAAACAAACATGTAACGCCTCCGGCACTCTGGGAAACTTCCACCGAAGCAAGCGTGTGCGCAAGAGACGCATGATTGTTTGTTTTCCCAGGCGCTGGAATAATATTAGACACACAACAGCTTAGCCGAAAGATGCTGATGAGAGAATGTCTCTTTAACTTCCGTGCCCGAGCACACAGCAAACGCCGCCATCGATAGAGATAGTGTGTGCGTGCTTTCTGCACCAGCAAACGCTCCCAGTGAAAATCGTGCCCGGCCTCTTACTTGTGCGTCCTGTCACCCTTCAGTCGCATTTCACGCTTATCTCAATTTCCCATCGATACCCGGTCGCGTGACTGATGGGAGCAATCCATTCTTCTTCCGCCCCAAAACGCAAGAAAAACCCTCGCTCACTCCGCCCGCCCGCCCGCTCCTTGCACAACCTTTGATGACTTCAGCACTCTCTCGACCTCTAAACCGAAAGCATTGTTGATCCAGTCGGCTGGAAAAGATAAATTGGGAAGCGCAGAAAACGACAAAGGCCAATAAACTAGCACTGCCGACATGCCGAGCCTTTGCCCCCGCACGCACGCCTTTGCGGTTGAAGATTGGATCGTGGTGAAGTGTTTTGTGTACAGACTGGTGTGCTTTTCGCCCAGAGCGCTGATGGAGCCTGAAGCACATTCCACGGGGAAGTGGTAGTGGCAACGGTTGCTCTTCTTAAGATGGCCATAAAGGCACACATGGAATATGGGAAAGAAAACTGGACCAAGTGATTAGATGTCGTGTGCAATTAATACCGAAGAATCTTGTTCACTGCTTGTGTGTGTGTGTGTCTGGCCGAGTGTGTCGCCGGACCGGGAAATGGCCATTCCAGTGTCTAGGGGATCTGCGTATCTGATAAAGGGGATGACTGCGTATGACCCCTGGTGTGACAAAGTGGAACAAAATACGGCCGGACATTGAATACGCCACGCCACGCCGGATGGGGCCGGTTGACTTTTCTCCCGCAAAAAGATTTATCGATGTGGGCAAGAGGTTTGGGGAGGATGTGCACAGCAGCCAGCCAGTTCCTAGGGGGGGAGGAGGTGATAAATTTATTTCCCAGCGGTAAAGATTCATGCTTAGACAGGCGTGTGGTGTTTATGGGGCTCCGGTACCATTATTAATTGTTGAGTTAATTCCCCGTTTATTACGCACGATCTTTCAACGCCGCTTGCGTACGTTTGCTTCTCCAGAGGGATCATTTGTGGTGGCAGTTTATGTAGATTTTAAGTTGCCGTTCATGAAGTTTTGCTGCTGCTAATGTGCTGATCAATATTTCGATTAGTGACTTGAGCTTACGCACTAGACAAAATAAATCTTGAGTTAAATAATAAATAAACATTAAATAAGTTCCTACAATTGAAGCAATAAGTTAACCTTAAACCGTAATCTTTTTTTAATCAATTTTCTTTCAATTAATATTTGGAAATTCTTACGAATTATTCGCGAATTATACGAATTATACAATCAGCACCATTTCTCACACAATTGCATACATTTAGGCGAACTACAACGTTCGAATAAAATAAAAAAGCGTTTTCTAGCGAGTTGTCCAGAAAATAAGTACAACAACTGCAAATTTAAAGTACTGCAACATTTATTTGCATGAAAATGTGGAATTATAGTTCAAATACTAAAGTTTCCAAAGCATCAATAAACAGATAAGTGAGCCTAAAGTTATGCAATCTACTGGCAAATTCATGCTTTCGATCATTTGTTAGTAAAAGATTAACCCTCAATATGCACTGCAAATGAACGGCTTACGTTGATTGTTATAATTCATTGCCAACTTACTCCCCAATAACCTAAGAGGCAAAAACCCCTTTCTTGATACATTTTAAACAACCTTATTACAGTGTTTGTGTGCTGTTAGTTTCAAGCAAGCTTACAAAATTATAGCTTTCCCCCCAAGCTACACACACACACATAAAATAGCGAGTCGTAGGTAGCAGCTGCACGGACAAACCCAAGACGCCCTCGGAGCGGCTCATTAAAACTTCTTCCGAGACGATTCACGAGCCCGGTAGCAGCATCGCATCCCCGCACCGGCCGGATACCGGGGCTAATATATGATTTATCTATCACACATGTTGAACGAGCACGAAAACACCTTCAATCCCACCCACCGCCATTCCACGCACCGAACTCGTGGCCGTGAAAGCCCTGCCAAAAGGACACATGTTCCCGCGATGCCATAAGCCGGCATCGTACCTCCCCCGAAGGCATTCGTAGCGCCGTGCTCACAACAATCTGAAAACCATTTAATTATTCCAATTATGAAAACTCGCTTCTCGCTACCTCTAGTTGCGAAAAGGTGGGGCGTGTATTAAGAGTAGCGCGTGAGGCAAGCGAAACTTTCAGGAGACGAGAGAGCGAAAACAAAACGCCGAATCGACCGGAACGACCCCAGTGCAGGGAGATCGAGCTCGTTTGAGGGCGTTTGCGAGACGGCGTTGTCGTTTGCGAAGCGGATCGTCTTGATGAGGTGCGATGGCTGTTCCGAACAAGCTTCATCCGAAAAAGGGCTGGAGTGCTGTGCTGTTGTCGGTCGGAACAGGTTTTTCAATCTTGCACAACCTCCCCAACAACGTACACGTACACCAGTGGAGTGTAGGAAAAACTGTACCACAGCACAATTACATTTGATCCAATTAACATCTAATCTAAATCGTGGGTGCCGTATCGTAACCGGTGCGCGCTAGATTAAGCGGTTAGTGTTTGGTAGGGAAATTTTATTAATTAATCAGCTGTTACACACGGTAATCTAAACGCTTCGCTATTACATCAACCCATCAACGCTCGACGTGCGAGATTGTTTCAACCAAAATAGAATCCTGTTTCCTGCGCAGAGAGCGCTCGAGTGCTTGCGGCAACGGTGTACGCTTGCGAGCGTAATATGAACCCTTCCATCGCTGCTTGCTGAGACGGACCCGAGCAGTACCGCCCAAGCACGCTCCGCTGTGTGCGAAATCATTACACACAATTTTGCCCTTTTCAGTTCATCACGAATTACGTCAGCCGATGCGTTGAGGCGTGAAGCCGCACGCGGAAAAGCGTGCCTCTGAGCTGCCACAACCGAGGCGAACTGTCGATTTTTTGCGAAACTTACTACCGAAGCCCGGAAAAGCAATCCTTCGACGGGTGGCTGCCCATTTTCCCGACCCCGAATGATGGTTTGCGTGGGAAAAGATGAATTGATTCCAGGTATTTCGCCGCCCGTTGCTTGTGCCACATATAAGTCCCTTCCTGCTTCGTTTACGCCTGATAGACAATGACACCTCCGGCAGGGTTTGTTAATAAGCGCTTCCGGTACGTTATGGTGAGCGTTTGGGCCAAATTTGGCCTCCCGAACTGGCTGCCTCTCTCTCTCTCTCTCTCTCTCTCTCTCTCTCTCTCTCTCTCTCTCTCTCTCTCTCTCTCTCTCTCTCTCTGTGGGCAATAGATTTTAGCCGGAAGTGTAGGGGTGTAGGCGGGAGGAATGATTTAAAAAGGCGAAAGGTTTTCAGGAAGGCACGTGCGGTTTTGTGATACAGGGTTTCCCCCGATTTATTGGTTGGTTCCCATCAGTTTTTGGTGGGTTCCCATATTTTTTTGGTGCGTTTCCACGATTTTTTGGTCGTTTTCCAGAATTTGTTGGTCCAATTGCATTGATATCCAATCGGAAAATACAAATAAATTATGGGAACGAACCAAAAATCTATGGGAACCCACCAAAAACTGATGGGAACCCACCAAAAAATCATGAGAATTGACCAATAAATCGTGGGAAACCCTGTAAATTCGGAACGCAATAGAGTGAATGAAGCGAGCGTTACGAACAGAAGACAACTTTACCGTAAGAAAATTTTTCCTTTTGCCTCTGGATTGAGCTTGTGTAAGCGGTGCCTAGGAAAGGATTTATTTATTAAGAATGCTCACGGTTGTGATACTTTGATATTTTAATGAAAATAATAATATTTTTATATTTTTTCTTCTTGTATAAAATGAGTTTTAGTTGAGAGGGTAATGTTCTCAACATCAACATTTATTCATATCAACTTGATATGAACATCAAATGAAAATAAAGCTAGACAAAATAAAATAAATTAAAACATCACATTGCATGCATTTAGGCGCATACTATGCTAGAAAATCGAATCGATTCAATGAACCGATAAAGCTTCCAATCTTTCTCATACTTCTCCTACAAATGAAGCTAAATTTGTACATCAATAACCATACATCCAGCAACCTTACCTAACTTCACATTCCTACCTCACCATTGCTTTTTGTGCACGATTTTCATACAATTGATTGAAACAAAAGGGCTTTGGCAAACAACGTTTCCTGCCAATGTGCTTGATTTTACATCCTTTCTACAATGCTGTTACGGTGTGTTTCGTTTTGGCAGCAGCAGAAATGACACTACAATTGGTTCCCCCAGGCAATGGAAACTCTTGCGCTGGCTTCATACTAGACTATTAATAACCGGTTCCTTCACTTCCGTTCAACAGTGCAGTGCTGGCTCATTTCCCATGTGGCACGTTTTCCTGTCGTTGCATTTTGCACGAGCAACATTCCCTCTAAATTCGTGGAAATTTCAAACATAGAACAATGCTTGATACAAGATTGCCCGTGCTAGATCGTCCTCATTGCTCGTTCCCGAGGCCAACTAAAAAGCTTTCACATTGTGCACGGGAATCAGGGGAAAATAGAGCACGGAATGATGCGAACACACACTCAAAGGTGGTTGCTATCTGCTGTCGATTGTGACGTGCAAACGTACAGCCATTACGAGGTTTTCGGCCAAACTTGCTTCCCTTTTGATTTGTTTCATCCTCACACAGCATTGAGCCACATGATTCAATTCAGTTACATGCTCTTCCTTTTTATTCCGGTTCCATCAACACAACCCAACCTAATTTGCCAGTACAATTGCGCGAAGCAAACGGGGGGGGGGGGGGGGGGGGGGGGTTGGAAGCAAAACCTGATCAAGCAATCATCGCGGTAGCATTCTGCATTTTCATTCCCAATCCAAGGGCACGATAATGCAAGCGCTCGAGCGTGAAATGAGCATAGCTTGATGGGGAGCGAGAGAGGATGAATCGTACAAATCGATTACGAGACTACGTGTGCGAAAGACATCATCCATTAGCGCGCTCACCCGGGGTGGAATTGTTCCCGGCAAAAGCCGGTCGCGCTCAGATTAGCTAGACGGATTGATACTTGCAAATGAATCAATCGTGCTTTTCATTCCTTTTTGCATTTTCCGTCGATTCCAATCCGCTTTGAAGGTGTGAAAAATCAAACACACAGCTTTGCGCTAGAACGAAGTAAGCATTTCATTTAGGAATTTTACCAAATAAAACGTTCAGAAAAAAAACATTTTCATTGAACGAACGAAACTTTTCGCGCTTTTGCAGATCAAATTGCAAGCTGTAGGAACTGTGTGAACAAAATTCCCCGAGCGATGAACGCGAATAAATTGAGCGATCCGTTTCCAGGAGCTGAGGTTGTGGAAGGCAAGCAAGCAAGGGAATGCCATCCCGAAACACATCGCTGCTCAAACACCATTACGTTAATGGAGTTCTCGATGTGCCGCAGAGTTTTTAGAAACAATTTTCAAACCACCTGCCCCTGCCTTCCCACGGACATAGAAATTTTCACGCCACTCGTCGTCGTTCCAGGTAGTGTAGGCAACATATTGCAATTTCACCTCGCTGCCGCATCGCACTTGGGTTGTTCCCTCCCGTCATGCAAACATTATCGTGTCAATTACTGACTGGTGCTGGTGGGTTTTTAGGGGAGAAGGACAGAGGCTCAGGTTTTCCAGCACACGGAAGGAACATTTTGCACAGTTCTGTTTTTTTGTGTGTGTGCACATTCTTCTCCTCCATTCCCGGTATTACATACTCGCGCAGGGACAAGTTTTGCATTCCATAAGGGATATTTTTACCCAACCTTCAAAATTCCGAATGTTCCGTTTCCGTGTTCCGTCCACTCCGCATCCGCAAAAACTGGTACAGGGTGTGGTGGCAGGATGCAGGATGTGGGTAAACCTTTTGCGGAATGTCATCTGCATACGGTAATAGCCGTACACGACGACCAGAGAGAAGCACTGTGCCACTCTCGGTGTACCCTCTTCAACCGACTACCAATCTACCGCTGTAAGCGAAAGGTAGGCAGGCACGGCAAAACGAACGCTGGATGAGGGCATGGACATGCTAGCGAAGGTTTATATTACGCCCGACTTCCCTCACCTCAACTCCTCTATTTTTCTTAATGGTATCTCTAACACATATCCACAGAAAATCCTCCCCACCCCGGAAAAAAGACCCGATTGACCAGCAAAAAATGGCTGACGAAGGAGAAATGGTTTCGTTTTTTTTTTGTGCCACACCTTTTCCACCTACATTGCATGTGTGCGTTGGTCGACAGGAAAAACTTTCTCAGCACAATTTTAAAATTGTTGGAAATGTTCGCACATAAAGTGATTCCATACACTTGCCCGGCCCTCAAATATTAACCTCAACCACGAGCAAAGTTAAATCTTTCCCAACGGTACCAACTGTCTCTTTGCCTCCGTCTCGTGTCGTGATTGACTTAACCGACCTTTTACCGGGTGAAGGAGAAGGAGGAGCTTAAAAACGGGTCTATTAAAAAAACACGCACTCACACACACACGCCCGTACCGCAGCCTTCACTGCTCGGCCTGTACGAGCGATCGCAACACGCCTAAAGTTAGGCTTCGCAAATGGCAGCCTGACCCATTTTACACATGTTCATTACATACTATCAAAATTCCACAATCTGCATCTTTCATCGGGGCCACGTCGGAGCGCCGGCGCGCTGGTATGGCACAGAATTGGGAAAGTTTTTCCCCCCGCCTCCCATGCCACTCATTGCCCTTCTTTTTTTCCCGGTGCAATAGGCAGAATAACACACCGGAGTGGTTGTAGAAATCGGGCTTGTACGGTGGCCCCGAGGACACACATACAGCACACCACTCACACACACAAACACACGAAGACAGTAACTATTCGCATGGTCCATTATGATGCCTCGTCGCGCACGTAATCCGGAATCGGAAATGTTTCCGCCCGTCTATGCACGTATGTATGTACGCAAGGTTCACAGTGAAGGCAAACTGGAAACAATAACGTCCGCCAACAAGCATCGAAACGTCAACTTTTCAGCTCGTTGCGTATGGGTGTGTGTTTGTGTACACACTTTTCCTCCGAAAGTCTTTGCGACGTGAAAGTGGGAAAAGAAAAACACAAACTTGCCCTGGGTGTAATAGAGTTCTTCAACGGCGCGGGGGGAAGGATGACGCTTCCCTCTAGTCGCTCGAGTCTCGATCGACACGGTTGATGGTAATGTTTCCTCGCCCAGTCGGATCTGTGCCCCATGATAAAGGTAGAAACACCCTCCTGGAAGGAAGGCTCACTCGAGCGGTTCAGCCGGCAGTTGGAGACCCGAGGAGAGGTTAGTTTTGTTGAAGTTTTTCACATTTTCTTTTACTCATCTGCACGCGCAGGTCGCCATCCCGACCTTCCCTACTGTGTGTGTTTGTGTGTCTGTGTGTCTGTGCGCTTACAATCGGAATCAAGTGGGGCAGGGATAACAGCTGAGAGCAAACCGGAACGGTAGGCGGTTGTTACTGTTTGTATTTTTGCGTTCATGTGGATGGGAAGTTACACACACACGCTCCCCAACACACTCCTCATTCCAACCCGTGTGCGTGTTCGTTTGAGGTTCGTTCCAGGCGTTTGAGTTTTTGTGCTGTGCTGCGCGGGAGGAAAGGTACCTGGTTGGTAGCCTGCAATCGAGCTTGATTGCCCACCGAACGCGTCTGTGGCGTAACGTAACCCATCTGGCAGGAAATGAAGGAGCCCCGGGACGGTTGCCAGGGAGAAGAAACTTTATCTTTCCCAGCCCAGTGTGTGCAGAACTGTACAGAGCGTACGATGCGGGGAAGGGAAGGAGGTCTTACCGAGTCATGTTTGCTTGTTGTGTGGCCATGTAACAATGCCATTACTCGGGGATGGGGAAGGATGCGAGCAGCTCGACTGTGCGGGCTCTGGGGCGGGGGTAGGAAACTAATCTCGGAATGTGGTTTTAGAGTGTATGAAAAGCCAATCTTGATTTGATGGGTGTACAACAATGGGTGTGCTGTGCAGACAGGGTGATGTGTCGTTTGGTGGTGGTTATTGCTAGATCTCATCTATGACCGCCTGCATGTATGCAATCGGGAGCGCATTTGCTGGTAGGGTAGCGAGAGAGCCTAAGAAGAAGTCATTTTCCAGGTATTTATTGAATGAAAAAACACCACAAATATGACCCAAACGATCATGAGGCATAATTGTGTGTTCCATAAACGTTGTGTTATTATAAAGTATCTCAACTGTTTCACTGGGTTAACATTACCTTCAATGGCTCTGAGCTATTGTATTTACTCAATTGAAATGATATTTTCCTTGCCTTTTCCATTGACTTTGTACCTTCAACCTTCTCGGAAGATAGTCAAAATGGACTGTTTTTAATTGCTCAGGCAGGTTTGGATGAAAATTGAATGTAAATAGTACAGAAATTTTTTTATTGCATACCTTTTGGCGCTAGGAGTGAGCATTGAGGCTTGATGTTTACTTAGGTCAACTAAACGGAAATAAATTTTTGCATACTTTTAGGCGTTTTGCAACTGTCTGAGGAATAGTGGTATACATTACAGCAAGCTATTCTATTTAAAGCTTTTTAACCGATATTAAGTTACAATTTGGATTCATTCATGATTTCATCGATCCTGAAATTTCCCACGCCATTGATCCTTGCAATCGAAGCTAACGCTTCGTAAATGAGAATTTCATCATCCTTATGCGCTCATTAAAAAGCCGCACAGAAGACAAAACACAAGATCCAATTTAAATGGAAGCATTTGCTCGAATTTGCTCGGAAAAAAAGATCTTCCCACCAATAAATATCGCCTTCAATCATCGCAATCATCATCGGTCTGCCCACCAGGCCTTTCAACTTTGCGCACTTATCAAATTCAGATCCGTACCGAGCACAACTTCGCACAGCCTTTCATCGAAAACGATGGTCAAGTAAGAAGGGAACGAAAGACACCCGCAAGGAAAAAGCAACAACAACAACAAAAAAACACACAAAAAACAATAAAAGCCCAGCATCTGAAAATCCAGCCGGCTTTATTAAACGGAAACTTTTACTTTTCAATCAACCGCGGTGCTCGATTGAGAATTTATTAAACACTTTTACCCTCGACTCAACGCCATCGCGCGGCGCATTGCCCCCCATTTCCCCCGACGGGTCCACACACAGCACACAGCCCGCGTGTTTCTTCGAACGGGAGCGCTTCACAAAAGTTTCCCTCACCAAGTTGGGACGCGGACAAATGGAAAGCGCGTAAAAGTAGCAACTTTTGCCCGGCCCCGAGCGCAGCACAAAAGGGCACGCACGCACAAACGCTGTGCGCTACGCGGCGGGAAGGAAATGGACCACCGCTGCCACACCGCCGGGGCCACAAAATTCGCCCGAAATACCGTCCTTTGTCCCGTGCCGCGCACAGCTCGCGACGCTCGCGGTAGGAAAAACCGAAATGTAATTAATTTATCCAATAAGTCTTCCGCAGCTCAATGAAAGTCAACCTACCGAGGAGGAAGAACATCGAAGCCCGGTGGAAAAACATCCCGATGGAAGGTGGATGGGGTGTAGTGAAGCCAGCGGCCAAGAACGCTTTAGCCTGGGAGGGAAATTTTAATGAGCTGGAACTGCTTCACCGTCCAACCGTGCAGGCGTCCACCTAATCACACCACCAGGGGGGAGGGAACGCTTGGGGTGTTTTGCGGGGGGAAGTAGACGCTTCCTGTCACTTTACCGGTGTGCGGAATACACCGCTTGTCACTCTGGCACAGGGCACAGGCCCCGGCTTTCAGGTAAGGATCAATGGGGGAAAATTCGGCGATTGGGAAGCGAAAAATAATGAACCCCGGTGACGTTTAAATTGTTTATCCTAAACTAATTAAGCTCGAACCCGGGCAGCAACGCCCGCCCCATACTCGGGCGTCCCTTGTTAGGGCCATTTAAAGCTTCTCGATCTTGAGCTTTCAACCGCGCGGTGTTTGATAAAGTCTCTCTTACGACCGTGAGAGTTGATTGGATCTACATTTGCGGAAAGGAAAATCGATAATAGACCGCTGCTGGTAGAAGAACGATGTGCTGCCAACGGCACTCATCAACAGCAATCCATCGCGAGTGATGAAGCAAGCTTCGTGAGTTCACGGAACTAACTTCAAACTGTCCGACCAGATAATTAGCTCACGGGCAGATCAATGCGAGCCCGATATCATGTCGATATCGACATGAGATTTTCGTCGAGATTTTCTCGGATTTTTCGCCCGCAATTCTCAACCCAACCCCAGACCCAAAAGGACCCGGGCAAACGCTAACCCTACTTACACACTGACGATCTCGTGTGGTGCTGACATTTGATGCAGATCTTACCTTTTCGCCGATGGCGTCCATTACTCTGCAGGTGATGATTATCCAGAAAGTATCCATCCAGCGAGTTGAACAGTGTCAGCAGGTACACCAGCACAAGCTTCTCGAGCCACATCTTGCCACCGCATTCAGCAGCACACCACCAGGGCACCGGGTGGTGTGCAACTCGCTACGGCGTTGTGGAGCTTGTTGTTTAGCAGTTTGCCGTGCGCACGACTACTAATCACTTGTCAAACACTTGCACGATAGTATTATTTACCCAATCACTTCAGTAACTTATGTTATATTAAAACATCAGCTTCACTTTTCACTTCACTAACTTTGCACCAACGCACTTCGTGGGGGTCTTGTGCGCCTTTTCAAGGGCACCTTCCCGGTAGGAAGCTTTTCCAGGGAAGTGGGATTGTAGTTTTGCAAGAAGCACCTGAAGCACAACTTTCCTGGATCACCTGCCACGCTGTAGGACAAGTGCTTTGCCTGTCATGTTTTAGCTGGAAATAGCTCTTCGCTTCACACTGAAACAGAACTGTTTGTGAGACGCCTTTGAAATAGTAAACACTGTTAAATTAATTTCAATAATTGTAGCTACAAACGTGTTAAGTAGTAAGCAAACATCTTGAAGCATAAACATTGAATCGCGTCGAATTAAGTTGCATCTCTTAATAGTTTCTAGTAGTGAAGAAAATTGACATAAGACGTTTGACTATTTGCCTTTCAGACGTTAGCTAAGACGACGCTCAACGCCCATCTCTGTTCACAGCAGTGGGTTGAAGTGTTCAGTTGTGGTTCCTTTTCAAATCGATAATCATCAATTGATCAACAAGCGGCAATGATAAAGGGCTCAGCATCTCATCTCACCTTCGAGCTCATGCAAAACCCAGCGCTACTCAATCAACCATAACAAGGGATTACGCAATAATTGTTTGCGACCTGAACAAATTATAACAACACATCCACTAATCCCGTTTAATTCCAGCGCTTACTCCCCTCCTCCCCCTCCAACATAAGCCACGCACCAAGCGTAATGAATACGATTTCAACACCTTTCTGACAGCGCCAGTGGGCTCAGAAATGCTCACGCGTGTTTTAAACAACCCACACGCGCTCACCTTTTCCAATAGGAAACGCTTCTTAGAATAGAAAGCCTGCTTGACTTCGTGCCTCGCTACACTACGGGCAAACTTCACTTCTATGTTCCTCTGAAAAATTGACTTCCAAAACGGTGAAATTCAATTTCTTTCCCCACCCCCCGGTGGCGGCAGTAAGGAGCGAAAAGTTTCCACCAAACACGTTGCCGCTAATGGTGCTGCTTGGTGGAGGTGGTGAACAACAATAACAACTGCCAAAATCCTGCGCCCCAGCATGAACGGCCTGCGCCCCATAAAACCGGGACACTCCCAGGTGGATCAGGATTGTGTGTGTGTGTGTGTGTGTGTGTGTCTGCGACAATGATTGGCGCTGAACAGTGCGTAGGCTTCCGTAGCTTTCCAACGGCGCACACCCCGTACACATTCCTTTTCATCGATGTTCCCACTGTTCAGATCGGAACGGTTTCTTGGATGGCATGGACCCCCGGTTGCTGAAAAATAGCACCGAGTGAACACGCGAAGGGAATTATTATCATTCCTCCTTTCTTTTTGCAAAATCCGACATTAAACGTACGGCCCCCGTCCACTAGCTTCCCCGCCTAGCTCCCCATACGAGAAGGACCTGCTACACTCCACAGTTCTATCGATGATAGCCAAAGGTAAACAGCTTCGTTTTCTTTCCCAGTTTCGGAACCGAACCTAACAAACCTCTTCGCTCACTAACGATAATCCTGTTTCCGATGCCGTGGACGAGCGCGAGCAGACCGGGCTAACATCGTCACGCGGAGCAATGATAGCAATGACGACGATGATGGTGATGATGGGGCGCTCTTCTGGTGATTCTGAAGCGAAAAGCTGATTTCGAGCAGAAACGATGACATTAAGCTGAAAAGCATTCCACTCTCCCTCGCATCCCGCAGTCTCGGTTCGATCCGTGCGAAAGCGGAAATCCAACTAGACGGAAAATGGGTTTCCTTCACGAGCGCGCCCACCTTTGCCAAACGCACAGCAGTCAGTGTGCGCCGGGGTGGTGGCACCTTGTGGACAAAAGTATTTAGCATATAAATGGACGACTAATTTATGATTATTTCCCATTGAGTCGTCCGATTTTCGCCCCCCCCCCCGGTTACCATTTCGCCGCACTGGCGCGTCCCCCGCCTCGGCTCGGCGTGTCGATGGCAAGGAGTTTTGATTTGTTTTTCCAGCAAGAAGCAACGTCGTCGGGCAGACTTGCACACCGGCGGAGACAGCCACACTTAAGCCGGATTACAAACTTTTCCATTTGCCACCGGCGCGTTTCGTTCGTGTTCTGTGTTCTCCCGTCCCCTGGGAGACGGAACCTTGTTGGTTCATTGCTTGATTCGATTCGTCCCAATGTCTCTCACACGAACCAGAGGTAAGACAGTGTAGCGGCGTCACGTGAGTTCACGGGCAAGCTGAAGTGCCGTCTTGATGGGTTTGATCCACACCAATCGGTTCTAGTTATAATTCCCAGCTCCCAGGAGCTGACACTGACCCACCCAGTGTCGCCGGAACTTTTAATCCTTTGCCATTTGCCGCTCGCAAGCTGTCAAATACTTTGCTCGCTGTACACACAAAACTAGTGGCCTGATGTAGCTTAGTGTCCCTGACCCAGACCTGGGGTCCCGAAAAACATCGCCGAAATAGATTTTAATCGGATTTCGGGCGGGCTTGGAACGGTCGTTTGATGCTGCCGTCTGTCCGCTGTCGGTCGCGGCAGCTCCGGAACTTCTGGAGCAGTGTGAAGACCGCAACACAGAAACAGCTGGTCTAATGATGATGATGATGTTGCTTCACTGAACGCACCAGCGCACAGATTGTTGCACGCGAACATTCTCACACATGGTAATGGATTGAAGAATCGGAAAGCACCGTAAGAGCACGCGTCTTACGTAAATATTTAAAAACGCCCGTCTGACCGTTTGGCGGACCGTTTGCATTGCCTACTCGCCGAAAATATGAGCAGACACACACACACACATACCGTAGCAACGAAGCACACCGTTTTATCGACCCGCACACTTGGATGTGTCTGTGTTTGCCACCGGCCTTTTCGACTTGCAGAGGACACATCACTGTCAACGGCAGGCACTACAACGGAGCAGCGGCACTGACCTCGTTACCCGTTCGCACAGTTGACTACACAAACATACACAACCACACACACACAACCAGACACACACACACACCGAACACACCAGTTGGTGGCTGCTGCGCATCGATTTATCTTCGTTTTCACCTTAATTTATCATAATTTATGAGGAGCTGCAGCAGCTTCTGTCACTCGTTGTTTTTCCTGGTAGTGGATACCACAGCACACACATACACACACAGGGACACCTTTTGCCAAGTGGCACCCGGTGTTAGGGTGTGATTAGATCATCATCATCCTGCATCACCTGGAGCACTTGGTGTAATATTTCACGGCATTCACGGTGTCATTAGTTGAACTTTTAAGCAAACGCCTGGTGACATCACGACATTTCTTGCCACCTAAAAGGGATTGTTGTGATGACGACATGTGGACTTTCGTACCTTCTTGTTAAAGGACACATACACACAACTAATCACACACCCTCAATGAGCCTTCATCCTTTCCGCACCCGCAACCACAGTGTAATGGATTTAGAAGAGGAAAAAAAGATCCGCACCACACACACACACGCCTATAGCCTCGAACGAACGAACGTCACGGCTCGCGGGGGAAGAAAACACCGTCACACGCGCTTCCGACGCGATTGTCACGAGGTATCGCAGCCTACTGAAACAGGGAGCCTGGATACCGGATCTTCTTCACAACGGCACCGCACGCACATTGGGCCCGTGATGGCCCGTTTCTTCGGGCTCGGGCTGTTCGGGTTTTTGGGACGGTTTTTCGTACACACTCGCTGCGGCGGTTCGGAAACTGCTCGAAAAAATTCACTGCCAACTGCTCGAAAAGCGTCGTTCGCTGTCGCTCGTGCTGGCGAAAGGACGAACGAATGGGTGGCGCAGGCGCACAGGCAATCCTACGGCTGTTTGTAGTACTGCGGACCGCACAAACCTAAACCGAAATTGAGCTACTCTGGCCGTTTGCCCAGCTGTCGATGCTGGGGGCTGGGGCGCTGGGCGAGGGGAGAGGGTGAGAGGGTGAGAGCAAGGGGGGAGGGTTTCCGTTTTCAGCGGAGCTCAGTTTTGCTGGCGGACGGACCACGGGCGCCCGCAAACATCGGCCAGCGTTCGGTGTGATAAGACGGGGTCGAGCGTACGATACTGTCACGTGTGATAAGAGCCAAGGGGAGGATTTTTTGTTAGTCGTTCGCTTGCTATTGGGAAGAAATTGACGAGTTGGAAGGTGTACAAGAAGAAAAGTTCACCTTGATACTAACCTAGGACGAACATTTTCAAACATGAGCATGGATTAGCTACGTCATCGGGATGGTGTCATTGGGAAGATAAAAATAATTACTCATTTTGTGACTCGACTGCAAGACAAGCTACTACTAAGTCAAATCACTCCTTAAATATCTTGAAGGACAGTGTTCATGACTTGTATTACAGTTCCACTTTCATGTTTATCAGACTGACCCGGAACGCTGCAGCTGGTGTATGAAATTTCTCGGAAGATTTAATATTTCTGGAAATGATGCAGCTGTACCTACTGCATAAAATCAACAGTACCTTGGCAATGGCATTGATATGTTTAGACACCTTCATACTCAATGATAGTTTTGCGAAATCTGGATAGAGCTGTGGGAACGACTGCGGCTAGTTACATCATACAAGCTTAGCAAGCCAACACTACCCTGGCACACGATTGTGCATGTCCATGAAATACGTTCATCACTTGTTTTCAAAGAGAATTCGTGGAACTACTAACTAATACGGAACTACTAACTTTGAGCTGAATTCTTGAAAAGCAAGCTATTGACGCTATTACATCTAATATTCACAAATGCTTTTCAGTGTCTAACGTTGCATGAAAACCCACCCAAATGTTTGCATTGAATAGTAGCGTACCGTGTATGTCATTTTCCCGAAATTCTACCAATAAAACACCTCCCATTTTACGCAGCTGCAAAAACTAACGCTTCCAATCAAATTCAAACTGATTTCGATTGCAAGAAATAAACCTCCCCCACTAATACCTCTTTTACAAACCGATCGTGTCCCATTTTATTAACCGGTTCCTAATAAAGGACCAACCAAGTGGCCAATCTCCAGCTCCGGTCCCATGTAACGCCTCGTTCACTTTAACGAAAAACGATACCGAAAACGATAGTTTTTTGTTTCCCCCGTAATAAAACGCATCACTACAGAAGCGCAACAACAACCATATGGCGAGCGCTGGGGAGTTGTTGTTTCGAAAGGAATCGTCCCACACGGGATTGAAACGCGCGAGTCAGAGTTCTGAGTGGGATTTTGATTAGTTTTGATTGGGTAAAACAATAGGTTCGAGCATGGGTGTGTTGTGGGATTTTATTGTGGTAATTTGACTCGGTTTGATACCGGTTTAGCATGCTGTCAGTGATGCTCTATTAACGTTTGGTTGTTTTGTGTGTATGAGGCCAGCACACTTGTCATTGAAATGGGTGTTGCTATCGTGCTGTTGGGTAAAATTGGCAGTACTGTAGAAGCTTCCAATTAGAATCAAATTCAACGAGGTGAAACATCGAGTCAACACAATTTTCCGAGAAGCGTTACATTTTGTTTATCCAATTCAAATATAACAAAATGTACTGAAATTTGGAATAATCTAGCGGCAAAGATTAATACATTAAGGACAAATTTCGGGCGAAGGTTAATGTTGCAGATGATTGAATTTTCGGAATAAGTTAAATAATGCCATTAGCATTCAAAAGTTCCTGAGAAATTTCCCTCCATCTATGCCGCTAAAGATAACAAGTAAAGCCGATAAGCAAAAGAAATTCTTTAAAAACTCAATAAAGGATAATTCGCGACTCGAATCACATTATGGCACAATTTCAGTAGTATTACGCGTTAAATATTATTCAAATTTACTTGAAATCCATCAACAAAACCCCAGTCCGTTCCTAGGTGGACGTAATGGGGATAAAAAATGTATATTTCCATCAATAATCATAATTAATCTGGCGTGATTTCATAAGCTTAAACTAAAAGGCTTTGAGCCACACACAAAGAAGAAAGAAAATATAGACATTAAGCAACCGCTCATCAGTTTGATTTAATTGAAACACTTTTTATTACTGACTAGTGATTATCTTTAGCCGCTAGCTCACAGCGCAAAGATAACCCATTTTCTTCATGACCCATTAATTTTGCGCTCACCACTCACCGCACACGCTAAACCTCACAGAGGAAGCACACGAAAAAATAAAATAAAACAAAAACCATTCCCACATAACCGAGCTTCCAAGCTTTATTGTACACTATTTCTCTCCACGTATTTTGCCAGCGATCCCCAGCGAGCCCGCCCTGAGCTCGTACCGGAAAAACCTACCATTTCCGTTTGCTTTCCGGTTGAAACATCGTGTTCGTGTGATTTTCATCGAACACTTTCCCCTTCAACCGACCCCCTTTGCAGTCTCATTTGAGTGTTTCCTTTGCCTTTCCACCACACTCACGTTCAATTATTTCGTACGTGTGAAATTGAGCAGCGCCACGGCTTGAACGGCATTTATTAAAATCAACGAAATGAAATGGAACGGCTCACTCACGGCAACAGGGGTGGGGTGGGCAGCCAAGGGCCACGTCACTTAAGCGTCACGGAACGATAAACGAACATGCATTTAAACGTGGAAAGAAAGGGAGTTCTCCGCTTGCCAAACACGCAAATTGCCATGTCCAAGCGTATTTAGTACTGAGGTGGGGTATAACAAAACAACACACCAAATCACAGATGACCTTCGTTCCGCGCACAGAGCGTAGAGAGCTTAACGAAACGAAGCTTTAAATTTGCTGGAAGCCGTAAGAATTGCTTTTTATTTAAGGGATGCATCATCAAAGGAGGCCAGATTTAATATGATGTTTTGAAACATTTTCTTTTGGTTTGTTTTCTTCTTCTTCTTCTTTTTCTTTGGTGGGCCAAAGTGTAGTTTGTTATAACAGTCCCTCATATTCATGGCAGAGGCATTAGTGTAGTAGTGAATCTATTAAGCAGGCTAAATAAAGTACAGCGAGTGGTGAAAGATTGACCAATACAGGATTTGAAGCCATGTCGGTCTGTTTGACATCAAACGTTCGACTTACCGACTGTACTATAGCACCGACATTTACACGGGAGTGTTAAGAACGCAATAAAAGCGTAACGAAAACTCCAATTATTATTTATCATAACACTTTTTCCGACAGGACAATCCATTGCCGGAAACGATTAATACGTATTATATTATCTGCGGGAACATAAATCCAATAAATGGAAATTCAATTAACGCACAGCATTAAGAAGTATGCGTAAATCTGTAACGAATCGTGAGCAGCCAAAATCCACTTGTAAGCCTTTCCCGAAAACTTGTGTAATTTTCAGTGTCCTTTTGTGGGACATAATTTAAAAACACGAAGCTTTTTCCCCCTTTTTATAGCCACCCAACACACACACTCATGAAGGTAAAGCTTGGCTGACAGTGACCTCCTCCGGTGTTTTCTCTAGATTGAAAAAGCCACCGAAACCAATTATCATACGAGATTGGACCCCTTCACACACTCATCGCACACGCTCTGCAGTACACGCCTGCCACCACACCTATAGCAACAATCCCCTCCCGAACAGGCGGGGAAGGAAAGAGCGATCAAGCTCACCGCTCCGGGCACGGGCAAACGTCAGGCCTGTATAAATCAGCGCTAATGTGACATTTTAATGTTGCTACACGCAAGGTAGCAAGCAGTAACTGCACGCCCGAAACACCACGCGAGACGGATGCGTGGGAAATACTGGGAAACCCTCGTCCGAGTTCCGACCCGTGACCATCCGTCCACCGTGCAGGGCGAGCTCAGTGTGAGCCCATGGAAAGAAATTACACAAACAAACGCAGCCGACCGCACGCACTGGTCTGCGTTGTATCACTGTGCAGGCTTTCGCTACCTACTAGAAAGCTTCACATAGCTCATCGTCTCTCTTACACACACTCTCTCTCTACTACACTCAACCCCTTTTCGGAAAGGGCAATAATAATTAAATAAATATTTTATTGTGCAACATAAATAAATTTGCCAAGAGAGAGAGAGAGAGCTTTCGGTCGGTTGGTGCCTGCAGGTGCTCGAAGTCGAGCCCAACCCAACGGCTAACCGGAAATGTCGCAGCGCCAAACCAAAGGGCGAACCATCACCACCTTCAACCAGTGGGGCCCCGTCACTCGTTACAAAAATCCGGCCTTCGGTACAGGTGAAACCCTTGTTGAGCTGAAAGGCATTACGCAATCGGGCATCCTTTCATAGTGGGATAGGTGCCCCATTCGGAAGCACACACTTGGCACCGGTGTGCGATGCTAGAGCGCTAAGGCCAACTTCCGCCAACCGTGTGTATGGGTACGGTACAATGGGACCCGTTGCTTGCAACCCCAATCCGATTGATGTAACCGAAGTGTACCGGGCGACCTTTCCACTTCACTACGAACGCGGTACGGTTGTGGCGTAATGTAGCAGCTCGCTGAGGTATTTAGTATCGCTAGGCGGGTTTTGTTCCAACAAGCGCTGAGCGGCCGGAGCAATTGTTTATGCTTGTCGAAAGCATAATTTATAGGACGGTTTGGTTCGTGGAATGATGATACTATCATAAAATGGGTATCGAAATTCGTAATGAAACAGTGAGTATGTGTGTGTGAGAGAGATAGAGAGAGAGAGGGGGGGATAATATGGGATCTTGGCAGCTTTGCATAGAAAACACACAAGCATTATTGTCGATCAATGTCGATGTAACTATTAAAAGGGAATCGTCCTAAAGGAAGGAACTATATGAGCTTTATCATGAAAAGCTTTTACATACAAAGGTGTACTCAAACATACGTTTTTTTATTCAAATCGTACATAAACTATTAGTGAGCCCCTAAATGTATGCAATAGCTTTTGTTAAAGGGGTACAAGTGACAGGCGTAGCCGGCGCAGACCCGCTGACAGTATCCCTTAATTGTGACGCAAAGGAGCAAAAGAAAAGAAATCATATTTTGTTAGCAACAGAGGTCAATCAATATCATGAAGCATAGAGCGGTATATCCTTTGAATAAAACGCCTAAAGGTATGCAAAGGGTATAATTAAAAACGCGGTTTAAGCACATTTCGTTACGTATACGTAAAATTTTCATTATTTTAATTAAAATTTGAAAATCTAGATCAATTGATAAATGTTTTTATAGTAAGCAAGTACCTTTTACTAGACAAGATTCTTTGATTTTACTTCTCAAATAATGTTCAAGGCTTCTGAAGCTGATCGTATAGAAGAAAAAAAAAACAGTAAATGTCTCTGTTCCACCCACTTACTAACTTCTAACTCCTTTTTTCCATCGTGATTATCCATTGTTTCGGCAATGTCTTACCTTAAAAGTAACAACCGGCAATAAAGGTTTTACTTGATGTTGAATAATTTACACTCCTCGATCGTGCTGTAATGTTTGTATTCCCCAGATTACAAAGACAACAAATTGTATCCGTGTGTATGTATGCTTGTGCTCATGCAATCCGGCCTTTTTCTACGCTCGCCAAAGTTTTACAAGCCAAATCTATAAAGCCATACCACAGCCGAGAAGCGTACGGACGACGCAAATAACGACCACTTCACACAGGCATTGCTCTTTAATCTTAAGACCCATTACAGACAGCGAGCACTGAAAAGGACAGGCCCTGTTTGCACTTGCTCCAGCGGCCAGACGTAATGTGGCCGCTGGCAGGAAGCGGGGCTGTGTGGGGTTGCATGGAGCCCCTCTGCTGTGCTCGTAAATCATGCCTTTCAACTAATTTTGAATTTTATCACACCTCGTAAATAAACTTCAACTACATTTTATCCGATCATAAACTTGAAGAAGACGGTGTGTGTGTGTGTTTGGCCTTTTGTGTGACGCTCTCTATGAGTGTGTGCGAGATGTCCGGGCAGTGCTGTTAGAAAGTATATGTCCACCCATTTGCCCAGCAGTTTCCCGTGAGAAAGCAGTCCCCCATCGCCGTGTGTGGCTGCTGCACCACGGCAGGTTTGTTGTGTCAACGGTAAAACTCATGTGTGTGTGTGTGTGTGTGTGTGTGTGTGTGTGTGTGTGTGTGTGTGTGTGTGTGTGTGTGTGTTCTTTCATCCTTCTTTCATCCTGCTCGCACGGTTACCACTTTTCAACAAAGGCAACCGACTGACACTTAATTAAGCTTCGGCTTCGAAACCACAAGGATTTCATTCTTCGGGCGCGGTTTTGCACAAAAACCCCGCTCTGTGTGCAACCGAAAACAAGAGAGTGACACACACACACTTATGTGTGCTTCTTATCGCACAATTGCTTTCGTTCGTTCACTTTTCAAAACTTCCGTCCCCCCATGTTCGCACTGGCACTGGGGTTTAGTTGATTTTTTCCCTCGCTTCGCTTGGAGTTTTACCTCCCATGGCCATGCCAGGAAGCTTGCTGCAACTCTGCTACTGCTGCTCTCTATATATAAACTGGTTTCTGTGTGCGCAAGTACTGCTATGGATGAAAGGATGTTGCGCTTAGTCGCCGAGGAATACGGCAAACGACGATGGCCCTACCCCCCCGCACCGCGGGGGATAAAATGTGAAGCAAACTAATGATTTATGCTGCGAGATTTCACTCTTCTTTTAATTACTCCCATCAGCCTGCGCTACTGCATGAAAGCTTAACGATCCACAGTGCCCTGTACAGTGTACATCAACGTTTTCTTTTAAAGGGTAGAAGACTAAAGCAGCAGAAGTTCTTAAGGCCCATCCATTCGTACATTAACAGGGAGGGAGAATGCATTCGACTTAGGGTTGCCAAAAGGGGGACAACACCAAATGGATGATTGAAGACGTATCCCTCCGACGAGCAGCTTGAGCCTTGGGGGAAATCTATATAAATTCCTCCTAAAAATGGTTTATGTGTTTGTGTGTACAGTGGTGCAGTTGCCGTCCATCTAATCAGTTCGCACAAAGCCTTCTTGCTTCCACAGTGACAGTGAGCTGTTCCCTTTGGAGGGTAATTTGTAATTTTCTAAACACGCCAGATTTACACGCTTCGATGAGAAATTTTCCCTCGCGCTTCTTCTCATCACTCCACACGAAGGCGAACAAGCGGAACCAGTTTGCTATACTGTCCCCCCGCCCCATCACGCGGAGGACCTTTGTTTTCGACCGTCAATGTCGGTGAGCCTTTATTGGTGGCGTCTAGCTCCGGCTTAATGCCACCGCTTTTCCGACGCGTGGCAAAGAGGAAGTTTCGCGTGACACTCTACGACAATGAAGCTGCTGCTGTAGCTGATGATGATGATGATGATGGTGCTGGTGGTGGTAGTGTGATGGGAGCGATACGCCACGCACTAGAGTTTTCTGCTCATCCTGGTGAGTCTTAACGTTTGTACACTTGGCTCTTGAGCCTTCCCTTCCGGTTAGAGGGGCGGGAGAGAAAAAAAAACCCCGCCTGGGAAAAGATAGATTACACATGTTCTACACTCATCGAGTTTTGGTAAAACTTCTCACTTTTCTCTTCCCTCCCAGCTGCTCCTCGAGATGGTGGAATGGTTGTGGCACTCGTGCGTTACGCTTTCTCACATGCCGGATCTACTTACTGCCATAACTGTCTGCACAGAACCTGCTCGCAAGGAAGCAACGTTGCATATATATTGAATTTAATTACAAAATTAATCTGCATAACCGTTTCGCTATTAAGTTTGAACCCACCGTCACTGGGTTCTGTTTTCGGTGGCAGAAAACTTTGACAGCAGTAAGCATTTCTGCTGCTGAAAGTGCTTTGTCGGGGAAATTGATTTATTTTAACAAGAAAGAGGAGAAAAAGAAGCTTTTCTTCAGACACAAAGACAAAAACAAATCGCACTCAAGTTTTGGTAATTAACTTCAAATCAAATTAATTTTCCAATCACACAACAGAAAATTGAGTACGTGCCGGTACGTTCTGTTCGGTGGATAATTTATGTTCCCCTGCATCGTAGCGATTTTCTTTAAAATTTGACTTCAAAATCAAACATCAAAACCCCGAAAAAGGTTCCAAGAAAAAAAGAAGGAATTTGTTTTTGTTTGAAAAACGATTAAAACACATAATTGAAAGGCAAAAACGAACTAAAAATGGACGTTAAAAGCTTCGCAGAATAAATGTCACCATAAATCTCGCGCTTGCCATTCCGTGCCGATAAAGCGTATGGTTGATACCAACAACTACACAAGCCTAATAATCCATTACGGGGTCCTACCCCGGGCTAGCGCATAAATCTGCCAATGTTGTAATTTATTATTAACTCAAAATGGCACTTCATCAACCAAGCAAAGTAAAACGAAATCAAGATTTAAAAAAATATCGATAATTGAAAAAAGCGGTCATTAATTACAAAAACCATCCCACCATCCTTCCGGGAAGCACGAAAACGGTACAGGAAAGCAAAACAACAGCAAAAAAAAATCAAGCCGAGAAAATTAACGATCAAAAGCTTATAAGAAAACATTGAAAATTAAACATAAAACAACTCAGCGTGAAATATTATCCAATCCAGGTTTTGGGCAAGGCAAACGAGGCATTAAGTGAAAGAAAGGCATAGACAAAACAAAAAATGATGCAAAAAATAGTCCCGCATCCAATGCAACACTGTCAGCTTTGTTTCGATGAAATGAAACACTGCTGTGTAGCAAGAGAAGAGAAGAAGAGGAAAAAAGTTAATTACCCAATCCAATGGAGAAAAATCCTTAGTGTCGATAATGTTACTTTTCCATCTACTTCGTCTGGTCACCATTTGGGGAACGGCGTGCTGGGATAGATCAACCAACGAGCAAGGTCATACGCGCGCGTGTGATTTATCTGCACAATAAATTCTCCCATTCTTCAAAAGCCAATCAACTTTTGGAATTAGAACCGGATGGTATTGGGGAGGGGGGAGTATGGTGGAAGTAGGTAAATGTAATTTAATGCTTATTTTTCTCTGGTACATCTGGTACTTCAAACTCTCACTCTCTCCCTCAACCGTGACATATTTTGCGTACATTTATTTTGCAATAAATTATGTCAACCAAAAAGCAATAAACAATCACAGCGGAGGGGAGTAAACAAATCACAGCCCCGTCCATGTTTGCATTAGTGTCGTGCAATTAGGCATACGGTAAAAAAAAAGCTGAGGAAAGAAAAACCATACATCCACATAGCTCTAACGTAATCGACTGATATGAACACTGTAATATGTGCGTTTAAAAGCTCCAAACACATAATCAAAAGCAACACATTAGACGCAACCTCGCCTGCAACACAACAGCACACCAAACAGCACACAGCCTAAACCACAGCACAGTAGAATGGAAATCAAAACGAGCAAAAGCTTTCGGCTTGATGAAATGAAAGGCCTAGGGAGAAGCGAGAGAGAGATCGGAGGCCTTTTGCACGATTGTTCCGGACTTCACCGGCGAAGTCAGCCCGATTTAACGTGCAAAGGCGGATAAAAGCTTCACCAAAAGCGGCGGAACATCACAACACATCTTGGGCCTCTCTGCTGAAAAGATGGAACCTCTTCGAAAATACCCTTAACTTAGGGTTTTCCCCGGGTTCAGCAGTGAACCGTGTACAGCGTGTGTTGTTTCCACAACGCAATGCACTTACAACTCTTCCCCGCCAGCCACACGCAGGCACACACATACAAACGGCGGGGATAAACACTAAAATAGGTTACAGTGTGTAGCGTAGTTCCATATCCATGCTCTCAACCACTTGAGCTGAACCAAAAACCATCCGAAAGTGAAGTGCCTTTAAAGGGGACCGAGCCGCTTACTTTTCCCCCCAAGACGATGAGGGGTTTTACAAAAACCCCTTTCCGAATCCTTTAATACGATTCACCAAACCCGCCACCCCGAAACCGACACAGTCAAAGCACTCGCTGCTCTTCACTCAAACAAACCGAGAGCCGAAACCGGTTAAAAGCATCTTTAACTCGTGCCGCCGCTGCCGCACGCAATGTAATCCATCGAAAATGCGATTGGTCAAGCACGGATCAGCGCGGGCTGCGGGCTTTAAACGATATTTTTAATGGAATTTCAAAGACTAGCGAGCGTGAAATTGCCAGGCAAGCGTGAGATGTTTCTTTGCAAATAAGAAAATTTCTTTTCTTTCGCTGTCTGGGCCTCTTTGAGTAAAGAGAGTTGATTTTCCGTTGATCTAAATCTGATTCTATATAAACGATAGCAAAACTGAATCTTAAAGACGCCGAATGAAGTAACTCCCAAAGCATCACATGAAAATCAATGCTTCAAACGACTCTATTATAGCCGGCAATAGCTTGGTCGCATTCATTCAACCTCCGTAAAGTAGAGTGCCCGATACACCCGATTGATGTATGCGATGAAGATAAGGTGCATTGACGTGACAAGCCTTAATCTTGATCGATAGCTTAGTGAATTGACGTATCGATCCTGCTCCATTCTGCTGGCACTGATCCAGCTCCCCGTCTTGTGGGCAGAAATTTGTTTTCGGGCTGACAAGTAGCAGAGTAGAGTAGAGTTGATTACGCTACAGGCAGTAAAGAACAGAGGCGTATTTTCAAATAGAAATTCTGTTACGCCTAAATGTATGCAAAACTCATTCAATACTCCTGGAAGTATGCAAGGCTATGCCTTATTTTCATATGGGATGTTCTACAGATACTTTGTTCGTTTATTACATTGATGTTGTTTACGCATGTTTTAAGGTAGTATGATTAACGTTTAAAGTTAATTAACTAACTAACTAATAATTAAAGTAAAACATTTACTTATCTTTAAAATACTGACATAGCTATGAAGGACTAAAATATTCCCTACGTAATACATCTACACACGGAACGTATAAGGAAGCTGCTTTGTATGACACAACTTCAGAGCAAGTTCACCTAAAGCCAAAGCCAAATGGACCTTCCTTTCACTGGTCACTCACGACACCATTGCACTTTGCAACAAAGTACATGCACAACTTGTCCAGAAAATCTCAACCTCCCCCGCTCACTGAACACTCAACCCGCACGGTTCGTTCTCGTTCTATCCTGTGTGTGTGTCAAGCATAATGGGGTCATTCTTCGGTGCACCGACGTGTCCGCCGGCTTCGCCACCATCGACTCACCTCACTCGCGGAACCGATTCTCATTAGCTATGCAAGTAATAAACGTGATCCTTTTCCTAATGACATCGTTATCAAATTCATAACAATACTTGACACGGCGTGTCAGGACGTCATACGGTACCGGTAAGTGTAGTCTACCGGTGCCGTAGCGTGGCAAAGTTAAGTACGCTTGGACACCATCACACACACACATAGACGCACACGTACAAACCTTTGGAAGTGGTGCAACACCGATTCACCCGACCCGTGTTGGACGTGAATTGGAAAATTCATGACCCTGTTATCACTCTTCCAGCCATACCTAAGGGCGAAGGATGAGGGGCAAGGGAAAAGTGGGTGGCAGGAGAACAAAATACACTTCCCGATACCGGGCTTTCTAGGCCAAGATGTTGACGATGCTCAATCATAATTGGACCGTTGGCGCAGCGTCCGCAAGCGTAGGCATTCAGGTAAAACTCTCTCTCTCTCTCTCTAGCCGCCATCACTCGATGCGCTCTCGCCCCCGGCGACACAGAAAAGGGTGTCAATTTGTTGCACATTATTCTCAGCTGCATCTGCCGTCGGCGCACAGTACAGTGTAACGACGCACTCGAATGGCAGGCAGTTGAAATGGTTTTCTAACGAAAAAGACACAACAGATTGTGATTGTTTCGATTGAGAGCGCTTCGCAATGATTACCTTCGTTTCGTTGCTTACGTGAGGAAAGGTTATGATTTGCAGAAGATGGATTTGATTATTAATTTTAAGCTCATTAAATGGAGGTAGAGTTGTTTACTAAGCTGTTAAAATTATTATTAGTATTATGTTAACCAAATTATTCTGTCAAAATAGGAATTATTCCAAACAGTAATTTGATGCTTTCATGACTTTACTGCTATTCATGATTCAGATGTAGCAATCAGTTAAAACATAGTCAAATCAAACATCCAAGTGCTTCAAAATAGCAAATATACATATGGTAATACATGTTTCCTATGTTGCAAAAACGATTGAAACTAATTATAAAAATAATCACATACATTGCATACATCTAGGCGCTCGACAACCTTTGACCTGTAATGTCGCTGTAATAATACAAAAGTTCAATAACTATCTTGCATGGTCTCCTAATAACGTAATAAGACGTTTTCACATCAACATTATCTCACAATTGAGCAATTTTATTCTATTATTAATGGGAACTTCTTTATTATAAAATATGAATCCGAAGTTTGATGCGGATAGAATAAAATGTAACCTTCTTCTCCATCGTTTTTCATCTTAAACCTTGTTTTTTAACACTTCTAAAGAACCCATCCTATTCCATCTTTACGCCAACAGCACACGCCTTACTTGCTGTTGCCTTTATTTGCTCAGTCAAGTGAGATTAAATCCGAATCTATCATTTTTTGGCGAGCCCTCCTTTTCAATAGGGAAACAAGTTTTCACTGCAAAAGTGGTCAACCGCTCCCCACCCAGCAAGGCATACCGATCGATCGTCATTTGAACTGTCCACATATGTGAAGCTAGCCGTCATAAACAGCCCTTGCCGCGAGTCCTTTACCACCCGTTTCCATCGACTGGCGCTGACCCTTTTCAATGGGGCAAGGAAAGTGCTAAAAACTTGCACCACCGTTGCCGGATTTTACCAGCCCAGCTGGCTCGCGGGAATGGGAAAAAACAACGGGAATCAACTGGAAACTCCCTTGAGTGCTCATCCAAAATCAAGGAGCTCCCCTCGCTTTCCAAGCTGCTCTACTGGCAACCCTTGGCTGGTTGGGAGTGGGTGAGCTTTTTCCCCCACGCGAACGTGCTGGAGCGGGATGCTAGCGATGAAGATTTATGTTTGACTAACGATTTCCCTCGCAAACATCGTACCAGCTCAGCCAGCAGAACCAGAAGTAGCAGCAGTAGCAGCAGCAGTAAAGGAGTAGAACACTAGACGACGGATCATCCGGGGCTGTCGAAGCCTTGACGAGTGTCGACGATGCTCTCGGGAAGGGCTGATTTACAGCCCGGTCATAAATCATGGAAATTATTTCAGCAAAACTGAAAATCTACCCCGTCGAAAAAGGCTCCGGTTCGTTTTTTGGTGGCAACGGATGTGAATGAAGTTAGAAAGTAAGAGGGAGCGAGGCAGCAAGAGAGAGAGAGAGAGAGAGAGCGGTGAGAAGTCGAGTGGAGTCAAATAGCGAACAAGAGGCATGTATTAAGATGGCCAAGTGGACCCAGACAAGCGTTAGATCAAGATAGTAACGAGATGAAGTGGTAGTGCCGCTTGGTTGAACAGTGTGTGTGTGTGTGTGCTGCTATGCAATTTGATGTATGTAGATGCAGAATGCAGATTGTAATCAACACGAACCTAATTAATTTAGCATTTTCTGCTTTTTTTATTTTAATATTTTTTACCCCTTTTTTTGGTAGTCAAAACATTAAAAGAGGAAATAGATAGTAAAATTGGCAATTTGTGCAATGTAAATTAAAAATAACCAATAATAATTCATAAACACAGGCGTTTTGAAGCTATTGTATGTGGAGAATATATAATTGATGACCATCGAGTCAAAGCTACTCACCAACGCAGCATTGCCTACATTTAGGCGCAATCGAAAGATAGCATATCGTTAATTTAATACCACTCAAAGCAGTGACGAATGAGTTTGTAACCTATACACTTGGTTCTATCAATATCATACCCCAAAAAACCCACCACTGAAATTCCGAATTCCATCGCTCATTACCAACCAATTGCAGTGCTAATATTTACTCACCGCACCGATGATTAACCGATTTCCACCGGCAACAGCGCGCGCGTGAGTGTATCAAAATCCCGTTTTGCACTTCGTTTTGATTTTGCTCCTTTCTCATTCCATGCACACATGCAGCGTGCGCGTACTTGATGAGTTCAAACAAAACCTGCACTGAAGCATCGTTCGTTGCATCAACCCCGTTGGAGGGAGGCCCTTTGGAAGCCGAAACCACAGTGAAACTATTGTGTGAATTTGTGTGGTGCGCTAAAGAATACACAGAAAACCCTATAATGCCAGCCTCGATAAACACGGTAGCAATGCAAACCGCACACAGGGAGTGAGGAAAGCGTTTTTGCACAATCGAGTTGTGGTATAAATAGAAAAAGCATTAGTGAAATGATGCTATGGCAGCGGCAGCAGTGGGACGCATTGTTCCAGAAAAACCACGAAAAGTAAACACTAATCTGCGGGACCATTCCATCAACTGGTTTTGACCATACCATATTGGTTTCGTGTATCAAAAATCGATCGACAGTTGTTTGGGAGTGCAATGTTCAATTGCGCAGCGTGCTCATTTTTGTAACGCAACTCTGGTTCATGATTTTGAGAGCAATTTTTAATGTAATGACGCACCAACAACTACATTATTAATCGAAAAAAAATGCTAAAAATATCGTGAGCTCAGAGCTGAGTTTACCACGAAATTCTTATTACTTTATTTAATCTACAACAGGTACTCAACCTACAGCTCTGCAAAAAAGGTTTGTATCACACTGAACAGTATTTCATTTTTTGTGATTATTTTCAGTTATTATTACAACGCTGAATCATCTTTTTAATCAAAGTTAAGGACAATTTATTAAAGGAACGTGCACGCTGTACAAATAACATATGAAAACGAGCGAGCGATACTAATCATAACTGGCAGTAAATTGCATGCAAACTTATCTGTACAAACTACAGCGCCTACATATATGCAAAGCACTCAACAATGCCCGTTTTTTATCAAAAAAAAGAACCGTCCCACTCTTTCGTCAAATCAAATAGTATTTGATTGATTTATTATAACAATCACGATTTACACATTCCGTGTCAAATTTGCTGCCTGTTCTCCGTTTACCCACACGTCGCTTATCCACAATATCGAGAATGGGATTTTAATTGATTGATGAATGGAGAATGAAAGGCGTACCGGCACACACACACCACTCTTGTCACTATTGATAAGGGGTGATTGTGCTTGTGTTTGTGTGTGTGTGTGTGAGAGAGAGAGAGAGAGAGAGAGAGAGAAAGAGAGAGAGAGAGAGAGAGAGAAATTTATTTCAATCAACAACTCAATCAAACATGAATTAGTGTCCGGGGGCTTTTTGTGCATGTGTTTTGTTCATAAATTTAAACCATTCAACAGGAAATGTTGTCACATTTGAATGTTTATTTTTTCTTCAGATTTTTCATTGTGTAAAATTACTGTACTGCCCATTTATCACATTTATTCCATAACAATTAAATTAATTTCCAGCCCAAGCATAAGCCATGGTTATACACGAACGAGGAGATTCGATCATCATCCACGTTTAAAAACATTTTAAATTAACACCATTGCCACGTCACCAGAATCTTTTGATAGGATCCCATCAACGCATTGCCAAGAAGTTTGAAGCGATAAAAATTCGACCTACATTTCCAAGCTTCCCACACAGAGCGAGTGACACATTGTGTGACGGCCCTTGTTTGGCCGCTTTCTTCAGCCACAGTTTCAACCCCAACCCACGCCATTGCTTTGGCTTATCAAAATGCAGAAGGCAACATTTGACAACTCACTTTTTACGACTTTGTTGCACAACTCGGGCGTTCCGAGCTAAGCCGAGTAGTGTGTTGCGCTCGGTTTTTTGTGTGTGCAATTTGCAAATTTCACGACAAGGTCCGCTCAAGAGTGTGCTGGCGCGAAAAGTTTTCCGCTCACCGAAGTGAAGCATGAATGGGAAAAGAAAAGTGAAAAACTTTACCCTTTTTGCGTACGGGTACGGTTTCGTCCAGTGTCCGGTTGAGAAAACAGGACGCACAGAAAACAGTGCAAAACGGAAACAAACGAAACAAAAACGAAACTAGTAGCAAATAAAAATATTTAAAAAAAAAACACAGCAAAACCTCTTCTTGCCGCTCACTAAAATGGCCTTGGTAACATTTTGCACCAGTTCGATAGCCCGTGTCATGTGCTCGGGTGCACAAGTGCTGAAAGCAAAGACCTGCCACAATCTTGAGCCAACGATCAGTGCGCCAAACTCCCGGCCAAACTGTCCCACGCTCCACTCCACTATCATCACCCAAAACTGGAGCTGAAAATTCGTTCACTGTCGTGTTGTCTGCCTTCAGACTTTGCACTTTGTTTCAAACTTTCTGCATTGCGTTCACGACGCTGGCGAAAAGCGGGGGAAATTTGACTTTGCAAGAATATTTACCAGCCGTAAAACACCGAACAAGCCGCAACCCACATGCAAACAAACACTTTCCATGGGCTTTTGAAAAAATACAACCCACACACACACGCGCGTGCTCACGCCCGCTCACACACACTTGAACAGTGGAATACATTCACCGGAAACGGATTACGTACCAGCCCATGTGTGCTCATGTTTCTTTCCGGGAAAGATGTTTCAAAAACACTGCTCCCACAGTTGGTGTGCCTCTGCATTTGCCGATGACATGAAGCTGTCTCTTTACACAACTTTAGTCCACCGAAAGCGTGTATTTTAGCGACAACACACTCGGCGTGTAAGGGTATGTGCATAGTGCCGGGTACAGCTGCAACACATTGCTGTGGGTCTTTTTCCAGCCTGCCAGCAGGGATTCGACTGAGAAAGTGGTATGGGAATGCAATGTTACGATGGTGTTTCTTAAAATAGAACTTTTGTTTTTCTTTTTTGCATCCAAAGCAGAGAAGCATAAATTGTTGAGGTTTTGCATGGTTTTGGTTTACACATGTAGAGCGTTGCAGGGTACTGCTGCTACAAAATTACTGTGAATTCCCTTCACTAAATGATGGCTATATCAAGATTTTTTTCACAGAAATATTAGGTTCCACTAAATTTCATTCATTTAGTTGTTGTTCTAAAGATAATAAAAATCACTATACTGTATATTTAAATATTGTTATATGCATTGCCTACCTTCAGGCGTTTTAAATTGATTTTCGAAAGCTATTTTAGAAAAACGCCAAAATGTATGTAACTGTTGCAACTCATTTCGTAAGAACATTATTTTCTAAGCCTACTTAGTATTGGAAAAAAATGGTAAATTTGCCAACGTAGCATATATCATAAGTTATTTTACGAATAAAGTGGTATACATTTAATTAAAAATCGTTTTGCGGGCTATCATTGTAGTCCCCACAAAACTAGTACAAGCACATGAAGCAAATAATTCAATTGCATACCTTCAGGCGCTTTGGCGAAAGGTAGAAAGGTAATAAATCCCGTATCACTGAGAGTAACCCACGATACATTACATTTAACAATAAAAAAGATCCGTAGTCTCAATGATTGAATGAATTTAAATTTCTAGTTCCTGTGCAATAGTTGAGGTAGCGTACACTAAAAGGAGTGTTTGAAACTGTAGCATCATTCAGATACAATTGAACTGAATACTCCGTTGCCTCTACAAACATGACATTCATCTGACGTAGAACCAATCTCCAAGAATCAATTAATATCTACCGACAGAGCACGTGAGGCCAAGCAGTATACAATGCCTACCGTCTACTAGTTTGTACCACGCTAACAACCACGTACTCTAACCATTTTGCTATTCTAAAAGCTCTAACAAGCTCTTGCGGTGCTTTGTCAACCACCAGTAAGCCAATCATAAATACTAACATCCTGCAAACGATGCAAGGCTCAATCGTACCGAGCAGCACAAAACAAAATAGAGAAAAAAAGCTATTATTTTCAATCTAAAAGAATCCGCAAGTTGTGCGATAGTGTCACTAGGAGCAGTCATCCTTGCCGTACCCTTTCCGTCGCTCGTTCCGCATCAATAAATAATGAAAAGAAATGATTACTATTCATTGCACGATACAAACCGTCTGACAGGAAGGTTGACAGGTTCCAGCTTTTGTTTTGTTTTTTTTTTTTGCCATTCCAATGTTTTGCTGATTGATTGCACAAAGGTCCTGTCGTGATGGAACAATCAATCGTTTGCTCGAACCGTACTGCTCACCAAATGAGTAAAAACTAATCTAATTGAACCTCCCCCGTCGAAAGTAAGCTTTTCCAGTGACGTGAACCGTAATAAATTGCAAATCAGTGACAAGCAGAAGCTTAAACATGTTCCCAGATGGTGGATTTGTAGCGTATTAAGACGATTTTTGTACCCAAAACTTGTAAGACCGACACCGACTAAACAAGCAAGCGGTTGGATTAACCATCTGTCAACGACTAAACGGTTTGTCATTTCACGTGCGATTGGATTGAAACGAGAGACAGAGAAATAAAGAGAGAAAAAAAACAGCGCACCCAATTAATTCAACCGGATGGAAGAAAACGATCATGAATCAATTACACCATCGAGTCGGCTGATTAAACTATCTTACCATCTTACTCGCTGATTGGCTGGCATGATAAATGTACAAAGAGCGTCATTTCGTTACATTGGAGCTGGAACTGGAGCTGGAACTGTTCCCTTTGCTCATTCCTTTTCCATATTCCGGTGCTTTCGAAAACGGTGCGCCCGGATATTAGCATCAGCAGTGCAGCGCAAACGAATGCATTTCTTTCGATTGAATGAGCTTCAGTGCAGCACGAACCAACGGACCGAACTGTGGGAGGGGGAGGGGGGAGTAGAAAGCTGCACAACCTAACGAAAAAGCTTAATTAAACGCTCAATCAGCTTCACATCGGGGCTTGCCGTTCGGGGTTCGCTTTTCAAAAACAAATATCCGGCATTGGCCGGTGTTTTATTTCCGCCTGAAAGTATGCACCTCCAAACCTTGCCACTACCTCTACATGCTAGAAAGCGTTTCTAAAGCTACCAAACAACAAGCTGCAGATTCAAACCTCCCCATCAGCACACGTACGTGCTAAACATTTTCCTACTCTATAGCACCCCCTTTTTTCGGTTCAGGAGGAGCATAACATCAAGACGCTATAAATATAAATACTGTGTGTGGTTGTGTGTGTGCCACATCGGTGGCATACACAGAAGTAGTGCATAATAAACAAACAACTTTCATGCCCGATAATGGACACATAATAACCGTATCTCGAGCACCGAATCATCAAGTGCCAATGACACTCGCTCCTAGCACTAGCCAGCACTAGCAGAAGCAACACGTGCACTAGACTCTTCACTTATTACCAAAACATACATGAACCAATGTGATTTCGAGCACGATTGAAATGCCTCTCCGCGATTGGGCGGGGGGGGGGGGGGCGGTAGATGACGTTCCCGGTACGATCTCATTTCCTTTCCCGGGATGCAAAAAAAAGAAGGATTGTACAGCAAACGAGCTATCTCGCCCTGGCCTCCTGTGTCCTTGTCCGCGCCCAGCCTTATCGGGATGCAATTTTCTTTGCAAAAGGAAATGGAGACTTGCAGCAACATTCATAATTAAAATCGTTCCGTTTCCACCCTCATCGGCGATTGCGTCGGGGGAATGCTGCTCATGCTACGGTCCAGCCCACCGCGTTCCTCCTCCGTGGACGATCCATCCAGCTCGGAGGTAACCGTTTGCTGGCCGAGGGAGTAGATGCTTGCCTGGCTCGAGCCGATACTGGCGTCGTTCTCCAGCGGTCGGGCGCCACCTGCCGGCGTGAGCTTTACCGAGGTGCGCATCATCAGCGCTAGCGGGGCCATCGAACCGACGCTCAGCTTGGCCGCGGTGGTACGCTTTCCCTCACCGCCACTCACGACGACGCATTGGAGGGAGTCTTTCTTCGAGGATGCGGACGGGTTAGCGTCGGTGGTCGGTAGCTCCGACTCGGTGGCGGTGGTAGATCGGCTGAAGCAGCTGCCGAACGACGGTTCGTCCGAGGTGAGTAGCGAAACAAGCAAGCCCAGGATCACCGTCAGCAGCGTGCCGAGGCAACTGTACCACATGTAGCTGATCTGGTAGACGGAGGCAAACCAGGATGATGAACCGTCTTCCTGTCTGGTGGTGGTGGATAGCATTGACACATCGCTGGAAGCGTCCGAGGATGCAGCATCTTCACTGGCAAGTCTGTAACGATGGAAAGCGACAAAGGAAACGGTTAGTTTAACCGTTGTACATATAGAAACTGTCTGTGTAGCAGAAATCAGCTAATATCAGCTATTTTCAATTTCTTTTTCACCGCTCCATTATGATTGTTGCAAAGTTAAGCTGATCGATTCCAATGTTGATGCTACTGCTGCCTTCACCATTTCCCAGTGTGTGTGTTTGCCAGTTCCGAGATTGTGTTGGGTTATTCGAACTAAAAGAAAGTCTCTGCCACAGTGAACACAGCGATTCCATTTCATTTTGCCCGCATTTGCCCTTCGCTGAAGCATTTTCCAACTTCGATCGATACCACGCTTCCAATGCTTTCCTCTCCCTTTTTCTTTGCTGCTGCAGGTCACACCTGCATCAGACTGCAAGCGATCGCTGCGCTACAGAAACGCTATCGAGCCAAGCAAACAAGCCCCCGCTGTCTTGGCTTCAGCTACTCCCCCTTCGCAGCTGGCAGCTGCTGACAGGTCTCGCAGGACTGAAAACTACACGGAACCAAAAACCACGACACGCTAATGCTAAGAAAGAAGGAACAGCAAAAAACTCGACACGCTGGTTTCGTGTTTACTCTCAATTAACTTTCGTTTCCACCTGGCACACCGGACACCTTTTCCTGGATCCAAACTCTCACTCTCTTTGCCCTACTATCGGCGCTATCTTCATTTTGAGTTGGCTGATAGCCCTGGCCCCCCAATGTAAATAAGGCCGGCTGCTGTAACGGATCCACCCCCCCCCCCCCCTGGTGAAGCTTTTTTTCTCACTTTATTTTTTGTTGCATCGTCCCCCATCGTCGCCTCTCGAAAAGCTACTCGAAAGTATGGAAAGTAGTTACGACAAGGCGAACAAGGTGCTGTATGCGATTCTGCATTCTGTTTGCATTTCTTGAGCCACTTTACTCACTGGGTGATTGTTGAAAGTTCTCAACACGAAGAGTTGAAGGCTGTAACATTTTTGTTTTGTTTTCGTTTGAATAGATTTGAGGCGTGAGTTTACCTGAAGGGAATGGGAATTTACAATCTGGATGGGTTAATTTTTCCACTGAGGATTGTGAAGAATCCTAAGCAAACAGCAAACGTAAGGTCAGTACAATCGCTACCGCCTCAGTGAATGCAAAACAGTGACATATTTTGTGCATATTGCATACTTTCAGGCTCATAGTGTTAAACTGCTAGAGAGTTTATATCGCCGCCCAGATGTAGGCAATCTGCACATCAAATTACCATTTGCTGGTCAGTTTTCAAATGCTTTTTTAAATTTCCATTTCAAACTTCAAATTAAAACGAACCTGATCAGTTTAAACCAATCACCGGAACTGGACGTAAGCACGAAGCACCATATGCACGCGGTGTTCATCAAATCAACCGATTGAAGCGTTCGTTTCAATTTGCACACTTTTAATTTGTTTTACCGTAAAGCAGCTGCTGCTGCGGTGCAATATTACCAGGTTTTGTAATTGAAACTGCGCGAAATGAAACAAAACCGAACAAACAATTAATTGTTTGTCGGTGCAGTTTTTAACTAGTTGCTGGGTCCATTCCGTGCAGCTAGTGGATCGTTCAGGCAAGTGCAATAATGTAATTGGCATTTTCGCGGCACGGAGAAACCGGGCGGGAGCAGTGAAAATTGGCAGAAGAGAGCAGATTGATTTGAAGTTTATTCATTTCCCGGAGAGTCAGTAAAAATATCAGTTTTCATGAATCCGAAAACCGAAAAAATAGAAAAATAACTTACCGGTAGAAATTTTGCTCCATTCCCTGCCCATTCCAGCCATCCTTCGTGGCGATGGACAGCAGATGTGTGACCGTTCCATCATCGACGTGATGCTGCAGCGCTAGACTAACTGCACCATCGGCAGGCTCGATGTCGTACGCAAAGCCGCCCGAGTGTAGCCGACCGTCGAGCGATAGCGTCGCGTTGCAACCTTCGACCGAGGACGGCAATGGTGCCGTCGGTTCGTTGTTCAGCTGTGCCAGCACGCCAACCGCTATGACCAGTACCAGCGAAACAATTCCACCGATCATTGCACCCTGATTAGAAAAGAGACAATCGAAAGGAGAAAAAATGTTTAAAATAAATCGATGAAAAACAGGAGAAGAAGTTGATTCAAATCAATTTTAAAGCACTTATTAAACCAATTTACAACAAAATACAACCCCTAGGGAAATTCACGACGAGGGTGGTTCAATTCTCGCAACCAAAATCACCACAAAAGTGGTTTGCATATGCATCTCATGGGAAGAATGGATTTTTAATATCTTTGATTACAGCTCAAGCACCATATCCCATCATGCTTTTGCATCATGCAAACGCCACGCTATAAAACGACCACTCTCGAACGCTTGAAAGCTCTTGAGGAAAGCTGTTTACCACAACGGTCTTTGGATAAACCGCAAGGCAAAACCCATGCACAGCGAAAACGTCTTTTTGGTAGTGTAACTAACCTCCTTCCACTTTTCTCGGGGACCTGGACTTGGCCATCCCTGTCAGCAGTGCTCAAGAACCACTACCACCACCGCCGATTTACAGCATCGAAACTCCTCTCGCTCGACCACGTTTAGTTCGTCCCCCGGTTCCTTCTTTTTGCAGAAACGACAAGAGCTGCTCGTCCCGCTTTAGAACTAATCCCATATAATAAGCTCATCTTGTAGCGAATGCGCCACAAAACACGGTATATTAACAGGTAATCAAATTTTCATATTTTCAATTTCCACTCGCCCCACTTGAAGGGGCAGGCAGTGAAAGAGGGAAAAAATACCAAAAAAAAAATCATTACTCCTCATGCGCTCATCGACCAACAGCACCAACACGGGTATGGGACTTTCATTCATCTTTGTGCGTCCTTTTTGCTTTCTCCCCCCCTCCAAACCTGTGGGGGGTTATTCTGAGTGTGCCTGCAGGAGAAATGCGTCATTTCTTTCTCATTTACACCTCATCTCGATAAGCTGCGATGCGAGCCCGACGATGAAGCCAAGGACGTCTTGATCAACATCATCAGTAAGCGGCGATGATCCTCATCATCATCATCATCATCATTTGCCCATCGCCCGAATCAACAGCAACGCAGCCCTCATTGTCACACATCGTCCCCGAGGTCGCGCGTGTGTTGACGATGAGATTTTATGCTGCCATCCTCAACCCCAACCACCGTCAGCACCATCGCTCATGTTGACGGGACGGATGGCACTGACAGGATGGAGAAGGAAGGAAACACACACACACCCACCGACCCCACCGACAATGCGACAACTCGACGAGAAGGATAAGGACCATCTTCTAGCGATTTTATGCGTACAAGCAACCAACCACTCGAATCTCTGGGTGTGTGTGTGTCCAACACAAAAAAAATCCCCCACCCTCACAGGCACATGTATGTGTGCGCCAACCAGCCAGCCGGAACCGGAACACCGGGGACACAATAAAAAGCTCATTTAACTTCTCTTCAATGAGATTAATCGGATAAAGTGGAATGTTTTTCGTTCAGCTTTGCGTCGTCGGTCTTCCCTACGGCGGGCCTCCCCGCCCAATGTGCCACTGTTTACCATCTAATCCTGTGCCGTGTTGTGCGTAATCACTTGCGCACACACACGCGGCGAGTAAGGTACCAAACGGGAGGGGTGATGGGTCGGATGAGATGGCGCGCCAACCACCCATAATCATATTGCACGAATTAGGCACGCAGCACGGTATTCCGGACACTTTCTCCCCTTTTCTCCCACCGTCAAGTGGCGTCATCACATGGACCCCGTGTGTATGCGTGGCGGGTGTTTGCAGCACGCTGTTAAACAACTTAAATTGAGTTTCAATTCAATTTTGTCGCCTTCCGAGCGTGAAAAGCATTTGTAAACGCCGCGCTTACCAAAGCCTAAGACGTTTAAGGGCCCGCGAAGTTGACAATGGAATGGAGAGGCGGATACGCTCGAGCGACACCGTGCAAGCGGCCCGTTGCTGCTATCCTGGCCCGGTGTGGCAGCTAATGCCAAACAAAAGCTAGGCTCATTATTTTGCTGTAATTATTATCCAACCGGTTTATTCCCCCCGTCGACCATTGCAAACTCATTTAGCTGTTACAGAAACTCGAAAAACAACAAACTGTCTCATCTCACATCACCCGCTGCAAACACGCTCCGCAATGTGTTTCTTTTTGTTTCAATTGCGTTGCTAATCCACTTTGCACATAATCCATACACTCGCTACACAGCTGCTTCACGTACCTTACTGTTTGCACGGCGGAAGAATATTCCCAAACTGAACAGTCCGAGCGTGACGCCACCGATCAGCCCGTTCAGCGTCAGGGTGGCCTGCAGGATGCCGCCGAGCCGTTCCACCACAAACACCAGCCCGAACGATACCAGTCCAAAGCTGTAAGATAGTAAAAGAAAGAGAGAGAGAGCAAAACATCGATGTTAATAAAATACTGAAGGAATGGAATTTGTAATTCGATAAGTGCACTTTGGAAAAGGTGGAAACACCTATATCACCGCACGAACAGGTAAGAAATGCACCTGTAAAAATGCATTCCTGAAAGGGTTTCTGGTTTTTATCCCAGCGCAAGACACCTAACCTCCCATGAGAAAGTGGAAGAAGGTGAAATTTTTGATTTAAAACAAAGTAAAAATAAATGTTGAATTTATGATTGGTTGTGGGAATGATTCATATCCATTGTATAATAAAAATTCAGAGCAGAAATGCGAAGGGGAAAACTGCAAGCAAAATGATTCAGAACACTTTAACATAAATGTGAATTCTGGAAAAGTTTCCGCAAAGAGTTGGGAGTAAGTCGAAGGGAAGAGAAACAATTTACAATCATTAAGCGAAAAGCGCGTAAAGGTATGCAACATTTTAAGAAAATATTTTTTTAATAATTTCAAAATGCTTAGGTGGCTTCATTTTGAAAGTTTATATTTTTGATATATTTTTTGAACACTGAAAACAAAGCAATGCGACCCGGCAGATCGTTAGGATTACAAAAACGTTGCATTTGAAATCCATTTGCATAGCTTTAGGCGTTCAGTGAATTGTTACATGCAAATATAACAAATTAAACATAATAAATAAGAAGCATGGTCGCTCACCAAGGATATTCAATAACAAAAAAGTACAAACCCTTCAGTTTCCCAGGTATTCAAAACATTTCTAAATTTGCTAAAATGAACGAATAGAATCTAAAAAAATCTATATACCATCTCAAGCCAGCGTTCAAAGCTTACTGGAAACGGTTTTGCTTTTTCATCCTCACATTATCCAACCGCGCCCAGATTTTTTTTTAAACCGATTCCAGTCAAAAAGGCTGACGGCCAAAATCCTACTCGAATCCAATAAAAACCCCTTAACCCTTGCTCTGGCAGTTAATCGGGCAGAAATTTTACCGAGCGCAGAATCTCCTATTTCTCCGGACCGGTGTGTTCTACGACCGTTGAAAATACCAAATCAAAAAACCACCGCTATCGAAACAATTCTTGAAGGTAGCTCAGATGATTCGTCGCTTTTTTTTTGCCCATAAGCCACCTACCTAACACGCACCATCCATTTTGGTTTTTTTTTTTCATTATTTCGCTTTTCCAATCCCCGTGCAAAATGCGCTAAAGCTCTCGTTTGCCAAAAATTTGCTCTATTACTCTTGCTCATGGCTGATAAATAACGAAAGCGCAGCTCTGATGCTCCAACCAAACGCAAAGAAGGAATAAGAAGGTAAAAAACCGCCACCACACAACATTCTAAAGTTCACCGATGTCCTACTAAACCAACCCCCTCCCCACCAACTGTAGAGCCACAAAGCTGGCTCCAAATTTCTTTTTCTCCTTTCGGCCGGAGTCTAAGAGAAGTGGATAGAAAGAAGACAGCCCTGCGCGGTACGGCTTTGCGTGCTTCTTTTCATTCTTTTTACCACTCGCCGAAGTGTTTTCGCACACTGCCAGAGACGGAACTATTTAATCCTTGGGGCCAACCGGGAAAGAAGCACCGCAGATGCCTTTTTTCCGAGCCGTATAAGCGCGCGGGATCGGAAAACAAAAATCCATTGCACGCGCCATAAATCTCGGCAGCGGCTCAGGTTCGATTTTACCACACACCGCCCGCACCGGATTGAGCCTCGCCCGAGCCGAGTTCAAGGCTGCTGCTGCGGTGCCCCGTAACTGCTCGTCCTCGTGTGACGGTGAAAAGAGTGTAGATTGAAACGCCAAGGAAAACAAACCACCGTCAATAGATCAACGATGCCGACTAGACTTTGCCGTTCTTTGGAGAAGTATTTTCTCCTCTTCTTTTTTGCATCCCAATGGACAGCTTCCGAGACATTCTGGGTGCACCTTTATGTACGTGTGTGTGTGTGCGTTGTTGCGAGGAAAAAACTCCTCTGATAACGATATCCAGGGAAAGGTGTTGCGTTCCGGGAAGCACTCTCCACTGTCTGCTTGAACGCAATGCAAACAACAACAATTCAGCCGACCGAAAATCGTTACTAAATGTCAGTTGGCGAACGTGATAAAGTGCCTGTTTGGGCGAGCACAGGATGCCGCGGGAAAGCGGGATCATCTGTGCCACACTCCAGGAACTACGTCTTGAGCGGAGAAGAAGCAACTACAACAGCAAAAACCCCGAACTAACGAGCAAGAAATTGGAGCGGGAACTGGGAAGATTCTCTTGATGCGTGACACAACCGTGATGCTGCTGCGTTGGCATGTGTGTGTGTGGGGGGAGGGGGCGATTCTGGGCAGAACTAGCAGCAGCAGGTACACAGCATATTATAGACTTATTATTTACCTTAACCGAGATCGTACAACAGCAAACGAATCAATTCGAGCCGGTTGATGGAGCTCTGCGAAAGCCGTGACGTGGAAAGAAAACGTCTGGCAAGGGGGAGGTAAACCAACCGTGGGGATCGATTTCCCTGGCTTCCGGGAAATGGAATATTAGGATCATAATCCACTCCCAGCAGTGGTGTCTCTGTGTGCGTATATGTTTCTCTTTCGGTTCATTGACAGAACTTCGTCTTTAGTTCCGTCTCATTGACTTTGCTTTTCCTTTCAGGGGGATTTTTTTTTATATTAGTTATCATAACACACTGCACGACTCTCCAGCACTCCGGCAATATGGTTAGCATTGCACGTGCTGCCAAACGATCGATCGAAGCTGGAAAGGAAATGCGAGGGCGCTGGTGGCGTTGAAATGAGAAAATCTGGTAGGAAACGACTGTCGGAAATCTTATCCCAGCCAATAACCGTGGCAAAACATACTGAGTGTATTTATTTCCACTGTCATGGCTCATTGCTCGTCTGTCTCACTGTGTGTCTGTGTGTGTGTGTGTGTGTGTGTGTGTGTGTGTGTGTGTGTGTGTGTGTCGCATCGATTGCACAGGAGGCAAACCACATCAGCACCTGCACGTTCAAACACGTACTAGGATAAACAGTTTGCTCTAACCCGCCCGAGGACACAGGTGGCATAATGCCGGCATGGGATGCCAGTACGTGTACGATACGTACTACCACTGGCAATTGAAAATCGTTCTGCTCAGCATTGGGAGCACAGGAATGATGGCATTAGCTCTGCAAGGGTGAGTGTGTGAGAGAAGGAGGATCATGATCCGAAGAGGAACATCAACGTACGCAAACACACTGCCGCTGCCGAGATCCGAACATGGTTCGGTGTGCCGCTGTGCCGAATGAGAAATGCAGAAAGTTTTTAACTCGTCCACCTAAGGCCTAAGGCAATTAAAGTAAACCTTATTAGGGTTTGCAAAGAGTTAGTCAATACGGACAGCAGGAGTGCTGAACGTGCGTCCATAGTAGTAGGTTTATTGAGAAAAGATTGCTCCACAAAGAAAATAAAGCAGTACGCATTACACTTGCACGCTTCATTGTCTTGTTAATTAAGAGTAAACAGTAAATATACTTTAAAAAATAGTGCAGATTGCCCATTTAAATGAATTTAAATGACACTTTAAGCCCACAAAATATAAAACGAGTTTTTGAAGCTGAAAATGGTTCCTTTGTAATGCAAATTGCATAACTTTAGGCTGACAAATCGATACATTGCCTGCTGCTACTAAAATTGGCCAGCTAAAAACGCCTAAAGTTAGGCAAACAAAACAGCAAAATCGTTCATTTCAGCAGTCGTTCCTTTCCGAACGACAAATTACAACATCATTCAAATCAATTGTTCTATACACACAAAAAACAGCCTCCAATTATGTTGTTAAAAACAATCGATTTATAACAAGCTTCATCCCTCCCGCTTCTGGTTCGGTTGGGGGATCACCCCGCCCGTCTCTATGATAAAAGCAAATCGTTCTGCTAATATTATCCCATTTCAGCCCGTAGGCTAGGCATTCTTTCGCCCGTGCTTGTGCAATCGTTTTGATGCGAAACGTAAACAATTCACCTAATTTTTAACACTAACAACTTTACGAATCACAAATTCCACACGAAACAGCAACTTTTCTTCGTGCAATGGGTCGGCTCAATCCGAAAGAAAAGGAACAGAAAAAACGGAACGGAAAGGAACACACAATCTTTAGCCGACGACCAATTGGAGATGTCGCCATGGAGAGGCACAAATTAAATACCATTTTCCCGTCTACGGTTGGTACTCCTGCTGTCGCGGCTGTCGCTGTCATGAATTTCAAACATTCCAACCAAACCCCAGTGTAAGGTAAACTACTAAGAAAGGACAAGCGATCTCGATCCGTCCGAGATAGAGCTCACGTTTCTTCCGCTCACACTAGTCCAAAGACCCGGGCCGGTTGGACAGCAGCAGCAGCAGTCCTTACAATGTTATGATGTCTCCGTTTTCCACCTTCAATTCCTTGCTTTTTTTTGCCCTTTGTTGCTTCCTTTCTTTCCATCCCGTGCGCACCTGTTTACGATGCCGAAATAATTCGGCAAACGCAATCGAATCGGCAAACACAGAAAACGCACGGCCTTCGCCACCGCCGCCATTGGAATGACAAATCTAAGACAAATCGCACACGAAGCTTCGGTGGTTTTTTGGCTGGGGAAGGGAGAAAGTGGGAAGATGTTAGAGCTTGCCTCTCCCGCCCCCCTCCCCGCCTGTAAGTCGCAAGCCCGTGAGATGAAATTTCAAACAGGTTAAAGGTGAAATCGAGCGAAAATCCAATTACATCCGTTTCAGCGCACTTCTCTTTCAGGCGCAACGGTAAATGACTGGGGGGAAGAAGCGGTGGTCGCGTTCTTCGCGAAACAAGCAGACGGGGGCTCGACCATTTTGGTCGCAAACGAATATGCTTCATTGCATCATTTCGAACAGAGCAACCCCCGAACAACCAGCGCAAAAAAGGAAGAAAAAAGGGCCGATCTATCCTCTCATCGTGCTTATTGTGACTGTTGTCTGCGCAGTCGTTCTACCCCTCCCGTTCGCCCCAGTGCACTGTGGTCGGGCGGAAACAGTATGCTCGAGAACGTGCTCGGTTGACCGGAATCAAAACTTGGCCGATTGCCGATAGCCGAGTGGAGAAAAATCCAATTTTTAAAAACAACAGGATTAATCTTTCGCTTTGCGGCTCACACAAAAAAACACACACACACGGAGAGAGCTATCAGCTGAAGTGTTTCTATATTACGCGATTCCAAACTCCCCCTTCTTGCTCCGCCTAAGCACTGCTGGAGGTGTCGTCCAGCTTTTTTTGGTGTGTGTATTTGCTGCATCGCAGCACAAATGCTTCGGCCGCCGCCGCCGCGCTTCGACTCTTACGTCAAATGGGGCGAGAAAAATTCGAGATTTCATAGCTTTCCATTTAGAACACGGCGCACCACAGACCGAGTGGCGACCGCCGTCCGAATGATTTTCAGTTTGAATGCAACTCCCAAACACCAACACAAAAAACGGCTTCTAAATAGAAACAGAAAAAAAGCCCTGCAACGAGCGCTGCCGGAAACGGGTTTGTTTCAAAACAAAAAAGTATCCCCCTTCACCCGTGCCATTTGCCGCGTAATCGTGATCGTGAAGCGGTGCAAAGATCCAGTGCCGCCAGTCGATGCATCCACACCAACTGCTACAATTGAAGTGAAATTGCCACCCTGCCCTTTGCCGGAAAGCATTTTCACCGCGCCACGGACCCGGGGCGACCGATAAGGCGAGAGATAGATACGATGCCTTCAGCCTTGTCAGCCGGACCGTTGTTGGTGGAAGGCTGTAGGTCCGCGGTCGGAAAATCTGTTGCGATCAACAACGTCAGAAAGGCGGCAGCACTGAAATCCACAGCCACCACGTGCCGGTGGTGCCAACCCGAAGCCCCCCAAAAACGACACTTTTTTTTGCACGGGCGTCAGTCGCTGTCGAATCTTTGCAGCACACCAAGTTGGTTCCGTGTGCAGCGTAGCATAAGGATGTGTGCAGCAGGTCTGTCGGTGTTGCAAACGGTTATCTCGTTTATAGATTTCGATATTTTCCGATGCATTTCATTTCGGCACACACACACACATACAGATATCTGGTTCTTACACCCGGTGCGCACTCGTCGAGCAGTACACACGTCTTCCGCTACAATAAACTTCCAATAAGAGAAAGAGTCTGCAGCGACGGAGCGATCCCTTTTGCAACCTTTTATTTCGTTTTGTTTTACTGTGCAGCGGTAAAAATCGAATCCAATATCCAATATGCGATATACAGCTCCCCCCATCGGGAGGAGTATACTCTGCACACGATTGGAGGTATGGATATATGCAATCCCACACCACCACGAGGCTCGCTCGCCGGAAACTCACTGGTGGGGAATTAATTTTTAGTACAAAACATTAAATCTAACAGCGCGTTTTTTTCCCCCCAGGGCGCTCATCCGTTCGTGATCTTGTTCATATCTTTGGAAATAAATGCAAGTACATCCGCAAGTACGTCACTTGGCACAATTGGTTCATCCCCTCAAAAAAAGCCCCTAAATGGAACGGATCAAAATAGTGTACTGTCAATGGGGAAAAAGAGGAAAAATCTTCCACAACGATACAAAACACACACACTCCAAAGCTTGTTTTATCGCAAAAGGGTGCAAAACCGAACCTTGGACCCCGACAACCAACGTACAATCTGGAGTTCTGGGGGGGGGGGGGGGGGGGGGGGGGTTGTAAGCCATTATTTTTCGCCTGTCAAAATCGATCGACAACCAGAACGAAACAAAAAATGCAACCGACAAACCATTCCTTCCAGCAGTTGTAATGAAGTGCCGGTTGTTTCGGTTGCCCTTTTTTCTTTTTTTTTTTGTTTTCACTGTCTGCTACAACTAACCTTTTCCCCCCAAAGCCCTCGGTACCTTCCCCTGCTTTCCGCTTTTCCGCGTATCGACAACACCATCATGATGACCCCCATCGGGGATAAGATGAATGAGATGGGCGATAGGTAACGAACGACAACAACCAGAAAAACAGTGACAACAAACTAGCCCCAAAAAACACAAACTCCCTCCGAATACAGGAGAAGCTCAAGATGCGCATCGTGTAGTGGGAAGCGCTTGTCACAAAGCGTGCGTATGTTTGTGTGTGTGGGAAACATGGGTAAACGGGTCATAAATTACCCTTCGAACAGGAGAAGGTTAAACCTCCGGCAACAATCCGGCCAAAAAGGGGTGTGCGTGTGTGTGTGTGTGTGCAAGCAGGTCATAACCATTTGACATCAGTGGCCGCCTGCTTGTACTGTGCCTCCGCCTGCCAACCGGTCAACACCCCCCTTATCTTCGGTTTTGATCGGTTCACATGGTTTTGCGCCTTTCCCTTTCATATGTTGCGTGTGCGTTAGCGGTTAATCTAAACACGAGCAACGAGAAACGCACAGTGGAAGGTGGCCAAACGATGTAATTCGACATGCCGGAAAGAATCGATAAACACACACACACACACGTAGGGGTTTTTTTCCCCCTTTCCGATTCCGATTTGGTCAGTGGGGTGAGAAAACTGTCAAAAAACGACACCCGGCTGTTGATATGTTCCTAGGGGGAGGGTTAGGTGACCCAAATTTTGCCACACAATTTTTACGACTGTCATCTATTTTCCTCTACTATTGGCAGGCAGCAGTGGAGGTTTTTCAGATCGGTGCTGGTTGTGGTGAACTGCCAACTTGGCTTCAATCAATTCATTGACCTATGCTACCCCGACCGCGAGCGATTTAGAGCGGGGTGGGGATAGTTTTATGCTTTTCTGCCAAACAAAACGGCGTTCATGAAAGAGGTCGCTGGGCAAACAAAATTTCTCATTTTTTACAACCGTTTTTGCGAAAAAAAAACCTGTACCTTCAATCAAAACAAGACTTCACTCAGTCCTTCCAGCATCCTATTGGAATCCTAATCCAATTGACCATAATTGCGTTACTTTAACACAGAGACACGACCAATTTCCAGCGTCCTATTGGAATCCTAATCCAATTGACCAGAGCCTCGACAAATTAAACTCATCAAAAATGCGATACTCGTAGCATATTATTACAGCATAGCTCAGCCAACAATGAAAAAACTTAGAATTGGCATTTTTGAGTTGATTAAACGGTTGCAGATATTACATTTAAGAATCCCCATGAGACCAAGAGGATATTCGATTTACACAAAAAAAAAAGATGTACAGAATATAGATTGTAAAATCCGGAAAATTGATCTCTGGCACGACCATAGTATCAAACTATTCGAACGGATTATGACCATAATCATGTCAACGGTGTGATCGTACGAAATGTCACAATAAAGAATCAATTTGCATTGGATCATTGCTTGGGCAACATCTTCTGCATTTCACTCTAAGTCTTCCGTCTTCAGTTATTCCGCCTTCAGTCCAGTGCTCATTAGAATATTTTAAAATATCACACTTTATGTTCCATTTTGAACATCAACAATTAACTGAGATCAGAAACACTCATCTTGAAGTTTTCTATTGTTCTTTCTAAAAAAAAAATGCTTAATTTGGAAGCCAAACCTCATAGGCAACCGAACAGGAAAATAAGTCGTCTCAATATAATTGAATGCTCCACCAATGATCCTTTGCAACTCCCCAAAAGACATTACCACCAGTTGAGTTAAGCGCCACGTTGCTTCCCAAAATTCATGCGTCTCGTCGAACACGTAAAACACATGCAAACGTCTAAAAGGCGTCCCTGCCTCCACCAAAACCGTACCGTATCAACCATGTGAGAAGGTCATAATCATACGAACGAAATTACGCTATCTACTTACCCGAGGGACATCCACTTGGCGTACAGTGCACCCTTGCCGGCCGGTATCTTCAGCTCCATACCGGACACTAGCAGGTCCTCGCAAGTGACGGCTGCCAGCGAGTTCAGTGCCGCTGCAACGGTGCTGCAAAGAAGAAGAAGAAGAAGAGCGGAAAAGAACCTAATAAGAAGCCGAACTATCCATCCCAAAACGCTTTTGCGCGCGGCAACGCTTCTGCCGTGGCGCCCGGGAAAGCGCCCGCAGTCTTAATTGTGCTGCGAAATTGTGCCTCAATGTGAGTCACTTAATTGGAACCGAACCCCCAGCCCGCTCGCTGGGATGGGTTTGTTCGTGTGAATGTGTTGCGGCTCCATTTCTTAATACGCTCCGAACAGCCAGACGTGACGCTCGCCTGCACTGATGCCGGGCGCAAAATACGAATGTAATTATTATAACAACATAAAAGACAAGGCGCAGGCACACAGGCGCAGAGTGGTCGAACCCCCTCTTGTGCCGCTGTGTGTCGACTTCATATACCCGCGAAAAGTGATAATGCGAAAAGGAAGTTTCACGAGCGGTGTCGACTTCCTGAAGTGGGCCCTGTGTGGCGCAAACTGTGTTTGCCACTCCCGGTTTTTCCACCAAAAACAGACGTTTCGCACGACTTCTCAGACACACCCGAATGATGATGATGCACCGACAAAGGCAGCTTCAGCACACAGCCGCCGCCGCCGCCGTCGCATTGTGAAGCAAGTGATCAACCTGAAGCAGCCCAAACACACAGACGAATTTTATTAGAATGTTAATTTTATTCCAACGCCGCGCGCGGACTTCAGTCGGTGGGCGAGCGAGGCGGAAAAGACACATTGCACAGCCTGGCCCAGGAAAGGTACGAGAGTGTTTAGTCACCGGAAGGAACTCGTAGCACTCCCGTGCCCGACTGCCCGGGCCCGGTGTTCTGACAATCAAATTTGAAGACTTTGTGCATAGCGACCAAAAACTTCTGCCACCGAACGAAGTTGCCCTTTTTCGCTCTGCCGCATCTTTGGCTACAGGAACATAAACACAAAAGCGCTGCGCAGTGGGGAGGAGATTAGGTTGCAGTTTCGGTAATACAAATGAAATGTATATTCCACGGTCATTAGAATACAAAATGAGTACGTTTATCGTGACAGTTTTGAAGAGACGTAGGGACTTGCGGAAAAGTCTTAACAATGGGAAGAAAATGCTTCAAAATGTCGCTCTTGGCTCTCGAAAGGCTATTATTGAATATTTCACACACAAAAATTACAATCAATTATATCCAACAGACTTATTGTTTAGTCCTTCATTGTGCATTTCCCTTTATTATTGCTTTTCCTAATCAACAGATTGCTCTGGCAAACACTTCAATCGCACTTAATCCTGTGTTGCATGTGTTCCATTAAAAAAAGGTAACGGGACATTGCACTACGCTCCCTGTTAATTACACGAAAGCATCATCAACAGGCAATCGCTAAGAAGTCTCTAGAAACGCTTTTGATTCTTGTTTTTCATCTTTTCCTGACATACAATACACACACCCACAAAAAACAGGTAACATAGAAACACCAAACAATGATTAACAAGAAATGCTTTCACAATTACTTTTTGCATGCTTCTCCTCTTTTTTATTGCTCTTCTTTCCTCCTCCACCGGGCATGACGTTTCAAAAAAACCGAATTCCACTGGTCACCAGAACACCCGTAGGGAAAGGTCAGTGTACGTGCCGACGACCCTTCATAATCCCCAGCACGATGTTTGATGCCGAGGAAGAAACGGTCCCGCCACATGGGATCTCGTCAGGCGGGAGGCTTAATTTCTGCGGAAATTTCGCTACTCAACAACCGCCCCAAAATCAATCCAAATTAACAACCGTAAATGAGAGCCACGCGGTCTAGGCTAACAAACACACACACACATCAAACGGTTGTGGGAAACGAAAAACGGAAGGAACAACACAGAAAAAGCCAACCATCATCCTCAATAAACCCATGATTCCAAGAATAGTCCCGGCATGAAAAAACAAAACAACAAAAATCCACCTCATCTCAACGATGGGGCGAACTCACCACCACGTGGAGGGCAGGATGGCCACCGGATGCCATACTTTTATGGATGATCGTAAAGTTGATTAATCGGGTCTATTAAAAACTTATCAAACCCTGCTCCCGTACCTTTATTTTTTTTTTTCGGAACGCTGAAGAGAAAACCCTCGACACATTCGCGAGATGACCGGGCAGAAAGGTTGTGAAAGCGAGGGCGGCCTCGAGTCCATCAAACAGGACCATTCGCCCAAGATTAGTGTCTCAATCCCGCAGATGGCCAGGGCGGGGGGGGGGGGGGAACCAAAAACAAAAACAGACGTACCCTCGGGCTACCAGCATCCAAGCATTCCCGCTACCATCCATGAGCTGTTTTCTCCCATCATCTTCACAGGGCTTTTGGATATGCCGTGATGGCTTAGTAGCGATGATTAGTGTGCGCCCATCAGCAACCTAATGTTGCCTCTATTTTTTGTTGGCCTCCTGGTTGTTCCGCTACTGGTTCGAATGCGTTCCCTTTCAGCGGCAGACATTTACACCACCGGTTGGTTTGAATGGTCCCGTTGGGGCTTCTGTTGCTGATTTAATGCGTCTCATTATCGACATTCGTCAATATTCTGTAGAGGCAGCAGCACAGTGCCTCGTAGTCTCCAGCGAGGAGTGAAAAAGTGTGCCGCCCGCGTTTGACTTTCACAAAGCATGGCGGGGTGGAAGTTAATTGAGAGCTTTAGCTTTCGGCTGTATGCCGGTGGAGTGTGGGCTTTGCAGCAAACGAATTGTTTTGCGCAAATCGACGCCTAAATGTAGATTATTTAAGGCGGTCTTCTGTCAGCAGCTGTTTGTGAGCAATCAAAGCTGTTATTTGGAAACCCCTCGGGGTTAAATGAAACATTGTCTGGTGCCATAGCTTCCGAAACAACCAGTGCAAGAACGAGTAGGAAAATAGAAACACAGAAGACTTGATATTGCGATTGCGACTAGAACAGAAATTACAACTCCTACGCTACTAATCCAATGGTCGGAACATTGAAGGCATTATTTGATTATTCCGGCAATGTCCATCAACAAGTCATCCATGAGCTTTGTTCAACAACAGCAACCACCAAACCCCGTACCACGAACTGCCCAACAACGCAAACCAACACGGTTGGAATGTAAACCAATTCGAATGTGCCTGGGCGAATGTTCAGCTGAAACCGAAATTCCTAACCTCTTTTTCCCCCCCGGTGCAAGCCGATGTACATCGAAAACCAATCGTGATCGTGGTTTGTGCCAATCTAACCTCACCCACTCAGCAACAACCCACACATACAAACGGTACCTGTAGCTGCGCTGGCAAGGCAACGGCCTCCAAGCATGGAGCAGCTTACGAGGCAGCGCAAACGCTGCGCCAGCGTTTTGCAAATTAATTGACAAGGAATTTTCGAAACACTCCACAATGATAATTAACCATTTTGAGGCGGGAAGGGCGGAACCATCACCATCATCATCGAGCAAGTGTACGTTGCATACCGCGGTCACCTGGTACCTCGGCCGATAAATTCCTTTCCCGGACTGTGGCTTTATTTCGTGGCACGAGATTGCTAACTTGCCTCCGAGCTTTACACACATTTCTTGGTTAGCATTCAAATCATATTGATCGGTGTCCTATCTACGGCGCTGTCACGCTTTCCTGCTTTATGTTATGCATTGCTATGCTGTACTGAATGACTGCTGTTCGGGAGTCGAGTCAAAAGTATTTGTTAAATCACAATAACAAGTGTGTTGCATACATTTTGGCGCTGCACATACGCTTTCTGTCAGGTCTTTCTTCTAACTGTGGGGCCCTTCACGATTCTAGTTAGTTATTTGTATGGAATTTGACAGTTGGAGGCTGAAATCATGTAAACACTCCATGCAAATCCACACACAAAACTAGCTTGCAATTTTCAGTCTTGATTATTCTAGCCTCAAAGCTAGATTTACATTCGAGTACCTGCTCGAAACATGGCAAAACAAGGTGGTGTTTACATTTACCCCAAGGTGCATTAAAGAGATCAGGTGATGGAATCCAGAATCAAAGTGTATGCAGTCCAGGTGGTCACATAGCATGTTTTTTATAACCAAATTTGAATATCAATTTTTGACAAGATGGGTGAAAACTTTTGTTCAAACAAGCTCTCTGGAGGCTTGACGAATACTCAAAACACTATTATAATCTTCATTCAGAAGCAGAAGTGATAAAAATCAGCCTTCTAAATTCATACACCTTGGGATAAGCCCACCTGTTTATTATACCTACTTAAACAGCTGCTTGAAAACTGCTATACAATGCAAACAGCTGACAGGCTGAAATTTCAGCTTACGAACTTAAAACGGAAAGGACTCCTGTTTTTGATTTTAAATGCAAATTTGTCAATTTTGCATACTTTTAGGCACTCCACATACGTCATTCTTCGAACTGTTTTTGATTGTTGTATGCAATTGACAAATTGGCATACTTTTAGGCGCCGAGTAAGGCAATCGTGGGTCAGTATTAATCTTATTGGAAATGGCCAAACATTTCACAAATATATAAACAATTTCACAGAACAATTAATATTCTCTAAATCCTATAACGTTCCTAAACGCCAGCGAGAGGCTGACATTACTTACCCCAGGCTGGCGGCGAAAATGCCCGCCACAAAGATCCCGGCCATGAATTTGATGTGCCCGAACACATCCATCACGTAGAACGGCAGCAGCTGATCCGGGGCCGTGATCTGGCCGGCCGCCAGCGGGTCGCAGTCGGAATAGTGTGCGAAAGTCATCAATCCCGTGTAGAAGTTCATCAAAAACACCGCAATCAATCCTGCGAAATGGAGGAGAAAAACCAGACCACAGAAGCTCGGTCGAATGAGTAAGCAATATAAAAAGGGGTATGTGAGCTTTGAGCTGTGAGAGGGGAAAGGTATTTCAAAACTGCACCACCCGGAAGTGGAAACCAAATTAAAGTAAACGAAAAATAACATGGCACTCAGCACGAGAGGAGACGGATGGAGTTGTGTGAAGCGAGCAAAAGAGCGTAAAAAAAGCTGCTCGAACAGAAAACAGTTTCGGTTCGAACTTTCGAAAACATATCAATTAGATTGACTTATTCGTTCGTCCGTCCGTCCGTGATTGCATGCTCTCTGGACGATATGCAGCCAAATTGGGGGATGAACGCCCCGGCAAGGGGTGGGTGTCCCGGCAACGGGAACACGATTAGTTTAGTTTTTGGTTTGGGTAAACAACTGCAAACAAACAGCAAAATTTTATTTCCACTTCCTTCAAACATTTAATTAACTTTGTTGGCCAAATACGACGATGCCGGACGCTTCTTGCCAGCTGCAATGAAACGTCCCACAACACCCAAAAAGTGAAGCGAGCCCGAGCGTTCGCCTAGACTGACGATGAGCTGAGACGAGACGAGACGAGAGATTGTTTCAAAAAGTTGCCTCTGCATCGTTCGGGTTTGTTGTTTGTTCAATACCGGCTCTATAAGATTGCTTTTTGGAATCTGGCACTGATGGACCATCGATGAGCGCAAATGTAAAGCTGTGTGTCTCCACTCTTCCATTCCGAGTCTATTTGTTGTATCGGGCCGGCATGCACGCACACAGCCGATACAGAGCGATTCATCAAAAACAAACCTTAAACTACTCAGCTCAGCTTGTACCCATCCGCTGTCGTGTCATAAAGGAAAGCAAAACAAGTATCTTTTTTCGGGCCCTCACCGCCTCTCTCTCTCTCTCTTGCACCCACTCTATCGAAGAACTTGTACTGACATTGCGTTCAACAATGGTTACCCGTTGACACAGAGAGCAGTGAGAAAAACACCCCCCTCCACCATCACGCCATCAACACTTACCGAGCAGCGAGAAGTAGAGTGCAAGTTTGGCCGTTTTCAGCGATTTTAATGACATGCATTTTTGAACGGACGCCTGATTGGTGCAGAACATCGAGGTCCAGTAGAAAAAGCCACCGATGATGACGGAAAACACTGAGTGGCGAGTCGTCGGATTGGGATCAAAACTGTTGGGATGGGATGGGGTGAGAAAAAAGGGCGCGCACGGGCACACACACAAATTGCATCCCATTCGCACCGCGACGTGACATGTGTCAGTACGGTGAACGGCACACACGAAGGCAATGGAAAGCGACAAAAACCCAAAGTCACACGATGCGTTCATCATCGGCCAAAGATTCGCCGCAGTCACAATTCAGCGTCAATCCAGCGTTGTGCGTTGTGTGTGGACACCGTAAGGGTTTTGCGGCGCAATCGATGGAGTTGTGTGTGTGTGTTTTTTCGTTGTTGTTTTGCCATTTTGTCCATATCCACATATTTGCCGCCATCAAGTTGCACACCATCCATGAGTTGTTTTCAATTGTTCAGCCAAAAACAACATTGTCGTTTGGCGCAGGAAGCGAGTTCGAACAAGCGGTTTACGATAGGGGATCGATGGTATTGGTTTGCAAACCGATCGAACACACACACACACGTATGCGGATGGGTCGAGGTGTTGGCAGGTTTCGATAAACATCCCAGAAATTGATTCAAAACGGTCCATTAGACAGAGATTGTGTGTGTGTGGGTTTTAGCGGTGGTGAAGAAATAAAAGCATGAAAAGAGAAAAAAAGGAAAAGAAAAGAAATTATAAGAAAATTATAGAAAAATATAACATAAATACTAAAAAAACATATTAAAAATAATGAAAAAAATGCATTTTTCACATTGTTGTAAAAATTTTGGATGTGTTGATGCAAGCAGATACACCAAATAATTTCCACTACGACATGATGGAGACGCCTGGTAGTTCATAATTATAGAAGGAAAACTACCTCATATGTTTTGGTTTTATTATCTTTTAATGAGCTGTTAGCATCATAAATACATCAAATTTTCAAATAAAATATTCCAAAAATATTACGATCAGCAAAATAGCTTTTTTTAAACAGAAACATCCCTCAATTATTGCAAAATAATGGCAATTGCTCCTATTGAAATCGGCTATTACTAATGAATGAACGTGTTGACAAACTTCCGCCAATTTTATTGATGTGCATTCGTGTTAGCTAGCACAGAAAACAGGAACACCAAAAGCTACCAGCACTCAAACTGGGCCATTTTGCTATCAAAAAGATTACATCCCAGAGCGACAAGAGCATGTTCGCTCAGCATGTATGCAATCAACCAGATCTCCAAAAAACCTGTGTACAAAGCGTCATACAATTTTGCACAACTCGAGGGCATCCCGCGTACCGCCTCTGTAGGAACCTGTTTATCGACGCTTCAATCACATCGCACAATAGCGGGCCCCGGACCCGATTGGCCCGATGGAGGCGCATGGTTGCCCATCACAACACAAGCACGCGACATAAGCACCAGGCGAAAAAAAAGAACCAAATTATGTGCATAATTAATATTTATGAACTTCCGCACGGCTGCTGCTGCTTCGAAGCGGCTTTTCCGGGTTGTCCATTCCCGCTGACAAACCAACCGGGTCGAGTACTTCTTTGCTACGAAGACACAACACATTTTCATCGTGCCGGGACGTTCCACTGATGGACCACCGAACGGATATGCGATCGACTACCACACACACAGTGCCCATCCAGCACAGGTTTCGCATTCACGCGAGCGAGAGTATATTAAACAAAAAGCGGCGACAACAACAACGCTCAAGCCCCGAGGGAAGAGCACAAACAAAAACACAAGACATCGTGGCAAACAGCAATTGCTTGAATAAAACATTTCCTTTTATGTGCGCGGCAATGGTGGAACCTGGGAGTCCAGGTGATGATAAAATTTTCAGCCACTCCGGTTAACGGTAAAATGAAGGCTTTGCGCCCTCCAAATCGTGCACCCAGGAGCATGAAGTGCATGCGTCACCCGGAGAGGATGCAGGCGATTGTTTACCGCACAGAACAGTGGCAAAGAAAAATGTAATAAACGAAACCGCTAAAGCAAGTCGTTGCAGGCAAAGGTGCTTCGAGAGCCTGCTGCCCCATTTAGGCTGGGGTTAACAAAACAGAGTTTCTATTATTGCAGCATCACACCCGGAAAGCAATTCATTTAAAAGCAATGATATTGGCTGCGATGGTAAAACTTCTCCTTCTAGCTCTAGTAACGGTAAGCCGGAACTTAAACCGGAAACCTTCAATGTACAGCAGAGCGTTAAACCTTCTCCCTAAGCCAACTCAGCCAACTTTTTCACACACCTAACACTTGATGCAGTTTGCTGCAGCCGGCCAGTAACACGCTGAAAGCTTTCAGCCTGCACTTTATGCAGCGAATATGCGCGGCTCCTAGCCATGCAATAAAAGCTCCCCTCGCACATGCTCTAACCGGCTTTTGCTAACCGGCTCTTGACTTTCACTCAACCGAACATGTAGCAGCTAACCGCGCACGCGACAAGTGAGAAGAGAAGCGAGGGAGCAAAAAAATATTATTTTTTTAATTAAACGTGAAACCTACTTGAAAAATTCAATCCTATCGTGTTCCGCCGCCCGGCTAAACACGTCCGACAGTCCGGCCGAGTAGTGCGTCCCGAGTGCGAGTATTAGTATCAGCGACAGCAGCAACACACACGCCTGCGGAGAGAAAAGGGTAGAAGGTTAGGGTTAGCACAAACCTTTAAATGTTTTAAAGCTTCAACGAAAAAGGGGAAAACAATAGCACACACATTTCTAAAACCTTTCACTGATTCAAAATGTTCCCCATCACCTGCACCTCTTCTCGCCACACCAGCACTTTACTCTTACTTGCCCTCCACAGATTATTAAATAAATGAAAAACGGTTTAAAACATAAACAACGGGAAAGTGCTGCTGACAGGTTTTGATGCGAATGAGCACGAAATCGGGCGAGCATAGATTAACAAAGACAATCCTTTTTCCGGCTTTGCGCCGACTGTTGCAAAGTGGAGAAGGGGTCGGTTCCGATACGCTATCGAGATGGTGCTACCACCCCACCGTTCTTCCTCCTTCCGTCTACACCCATAAGTTTACCACTCCTCGATGGTGATCCTTTCTTCCGTTTGCACAGTTTTCACATTTTTAACTATGTTCAAATAAGCTGTGCCACGGACACAACCCTACGCCCGAACTGTTTTGTCCAACAGTCGGAGCAGAGAATAGGCGAGAGTTTAGGAACGGTAAACATTTCGGGGGGCCAAAATGATAAATGATATCTCTTTTTCTCGTTCACACCTCCCCGGCTTCGGTAGCGGGGAGAAAATCACTGCTTCCCAATCTCGTAAGCTCTTTGTGTGTCTGTGTGTGTGTGTTTTTTTTTTTGCTTCACTTCCTTCAGAAGAGTAAAAGCATTCAATTAGGAGACAAACACACCCGACCAGTTGGCTTCGTCGTTTTCCAGCAGCTCATCCGGCACGAGTGATCTATCGTCCCACACACCCCGCTGGCACCGCTGTGACAGTGCGCAAAACCGAGTTCATTCCGATAATAATAAAAGCCGACAAGAAAAGAAAAATAACATGCAAAGGCTCACTGGTGTCAGCTATTTTTCCAACAGCTCCGTCAATGACGAAAACAAAAATGAACAAAAATGCTGGAAAGTTGACAATGTCCACCAATATTTTGAGGCAAACGGGGGGAGAAAAGGGGACATCATCAACCACGGCCGGCCTATCGTTTTATGGACGAAATGTTTCAGCGCGTTGTCAAGCGCGAACATAATGCGAAGGAGGCACAGCCTGCGCCTTCTAGCGTTCTACCTCCCTCCTTTACTTTCCCTACTTTCCATTCTTTATTGTATTCATCATCGTTCCACTGAAAAAAAAACACACACACACACACACACACACCAAACAACTTCCTGCGAATGAACAGGCTGGAGGCTGGTGGCTGGCGATACTGGGTGCCTCGCAAACAATAAAACTTTCTAAATCACGTTTCAATTTCGTTTTCCCATTACTTTCACTCCCACTCGGGCAACCCTCTAAGGGAGGGGCAGTCGTTGGAAGCGGACTGTGGGCGAGAGGGGTGAAATTTTCACGAATCCTTTTAAAGCACCGCTTCCGTTAATCAAAGCCAACGATGGTTGGGTAAAGCTAGCTGGACCTGGTTCGGTTAGATGATTTCCATTTTTCATACGCCCATAGCCAGTGTCCGGGACATCCGAGCGGAAGTTTCGTCGCCGAAAAAAAGGGGTTTGGGAATGGGAACAGCACGGGAAGAAGAGTTGTCGCTACAGGCTACATCCCATAGCTTCATTTTCATTCACAGCAGCTGCTGTAATGATTTAACTTTTTAACTATGTTAAATAGGAGTGTATCCTTACTACAGTTTATCCATTTTGAAGGTACAAATAAATAAAGGCATAAATGCAATAGAAATAAAAAAAGGAAATTAAAAAAGCTTAAAATAGCTGTAATAAAACTGCAAAAACTTTACCGACTTGCCCAAGCAAATAAAACAAATCTTATCAGCCCTCACAAAAATCTTACAAAATAGAACCATTTCTATCATAAACACACTCTTCCCTTCCAATAGCGTGATGTCGTCTACAAAGTAACAAAACAACAATATCACAGTAAACACATCCATTCAAAAATCTTGATTTCTCTTTCTCCACCAACAGAAGATAAACACTTTCTTCGACTATATGCGACCCACACTCACGCACCATTTAACACCCGCAACTCGCCGTTTTTTTTTTTTTTTGATGGAGCAAATGAGCGGGCGCATAAAAACTAAACCAGCAATTTTCACCCAAGCAAACAAAACATAACCACACTTTCATTTTTGTCTCGTTTTTTTGCCTTTTTGCTGTCGTTTGTTTCGCATTCCCTTTTGTTTTTCGCGCACCGACCTACACGCGCCGGTTACCAAAAGCGTCCCGTGCAAAGCCTCTTTCCCTCGGCATCCTTTCCTAATGGACGCACACAAAATAATACACAGCCGCCAAAGAAAAGGGGTGGCACGAGCGACAATAAAACTGGCGCCACCACTTACAGGCTACACCACAGCAACAACAACAGCATCAACCAGCAGAGGAAATTCTTCCTTCCAACTCGAAAGCGAGTATATGGTGCATGACATCATTCGCACATTTTTTTTTTTTGTTTGTTTGTGTGAGTTGTGTTTGGTAAGCCCAGCAGGCAAAAACTTAACGCCCGAATCTTCCTTTATGCACGCCACTTTCTTATTTATTATCATATTATTATCTTGACGGGTGGATGGGTAAATATTCATCGTCACTTCCTGTTAGGGGGAAAAAATAGAACTCTTCAACACTAGCGAAACGCTTCGTTTTTGTGGTATAAGCAAAACAGGTGAAGTAAAGAAATCACCAGCAAACCAACATGACAAATAATGTGAAAGGATATTTATCTAATTTCCAGCTTTTTGTCTCTGTTGCACGGCATTGAATAGTACTGAGCAGGTTCGTGTCTTAGCGTGATGCACAATACGGCATTGAGATAAAGAGATACTTTTCTCTTTAAATTAATGTGTTAACAAAAGCAACGTATTTAAATCTTATACCTTCATAATGTATCTGTCCCTTGCGCCTAAATTTAGGCAACAAACAGTGCAATTTAGCCTAATAGTGTGCTTATTGCAATCGTTTTTCTTTTCCGAAACATTAAACCAATCTTTAAACGTTGTGTACACACATAGCTAATGTACGGAATGCTCCCATCTTCAATATTAATTCCAGCTGACGTCAACATGCCACTCCGGTACGTACAGGCAAATATGCTACTAAACTTCAATCAACCCAATCTAATTTCTCCCAGATATTGCTAGCGGCGTGTGTGACACACCGGCGTACGGTGCCGAAACATCCAATCTGTTTCTAGCAAACTCTCTAGCATCACCGCGAACGCGAGCCCCGGCGCTCTCGAAACGACACCGAAAAACCCTCCCCGCCTCCAGGAAGGCAGTGAAGCGCGAACCAAGCGTGCACGGTTGAGCAAATCGATTCAGGAATTAAGAATGACGTACACTTTTATTCGTACTCGCGGCTGTCAGCGCACCCGATTGGTGTAAGACTAATCAGGACGCCAACGTACTCCACACGCTAGCCGGGGAAAGCTCTTGCCATTAAGGAAAGCCGAACGTTATCCTCCCGAGACCCGGCGCGTGCTGCTATACTCAGACACACACACACAAACTCCCCACGTTCGATCGCATTCAATTGTCATTCGAATGGGATGCAAATCCTGCTTGAAATGAAGACTAACACACTCTGCTGCTGCTGTTGCTGTGTGGAAAGCGCACAATCTGGCAATGAGTCGACATACTCGTAACAGCCACATTCCCCCGGCGTTAGCCGGCTGTGTTGACGGTGTCTCAGACAGGCACCGAAATTTTAGCTTTCCGCTCAACAAAGCGGCAACCGTGTAAGACCGTGTGCCGTAATCCTCTTCGCTTCCGGAATCGATTACTGCCCGACTGCCATTCGTCGTGCCAGCGTTGTTCGTGCGGAGGTGCGATGAAGTAGCTTTGAAGTTGACAACAATTCCCGGGTCGGGAGCGTCTTGGAATGGAAAGTAATTTTACCCAGACGGTGAAGCAACCCTCTGCAGGAAGGAGCGGAGAACCGCACGCGATTGGTTCGTTGTTTGGCAAAATCTTTTACACTACGTCAGACTGCTAGTGCAAGGCACGAGGGCATCCGTTTTACTCGTTACAGCAGGAAGGTGTCAATCGGAACGAGATGCAGCCGTAGCGAGCGGGCTTACAGCTGTGTAGTTTTACAGTCTTGCAACCTTGCCATTTCCCATCAATTACGTAGCAAGAGAAACTACCACCCCACACAAGTAGATCTGAAGCATTCCATTGAACGGTGATAGAGATGGATCGGTTTGGTTTTGGTTCTCTTTTGCTGTTGGGACGCCTTTCTTCGTAATTTCAAGGGTAACGTACGGTTAACGAAATGGTAAAAGACATCTACATTACTTTCAATTTGTATTGCACATGTGTTGCCCTAGTTCTAGTGAACACACCTCTAGGAAATATCCGTAGTAAGATTTATAAATAAGTTTTGCAAAATGCTGAAGGTGAGTTACGTTTCATGGAGTTCGCCTAAAAGTATGCAACATGGCAACACATAATAGGCCGTGAGGTAAAAGCTAAAGAGACAACGCTAAATTCCATACATTGCATACTTTTAGGCGTATCACGTATGATGCATAGTAAAAGAACAATTTTAGCGAAAACAGGCATTGCAAATTTACTTTTACTTTACTTTAAAATTACTTTTGGCGATTAAAAATATTGGTATGACTCTTAAAGACGTTCGTCGCAACAGCGCTGGTCTAAAATTTTCCTCAATTTGTATGAAATTTAATCATTTCAATCAAGTTGCCGTATTTCAAATCGTTTAAATTATTTTTTCTAATTTTATGCCTGTTTAGTAAGCCTCCTCCGATGGTACCATTCCACGGAACTGCCAGATTTTACACAAATCAAAACCTACCATTTGCATAATTCGCATTCCTCTCCAGCACCATCATCGCCGATACCCTTCCCAGCAACAATCAACACCATGCTACCACCCCATGCGAAACGTAATCATCTTCACAAGTAAACTCATCACCGAAACCCTCCTCCCTCTCTCTCATCGTGGCTCACAAAACCCTTCAACCAGCGCCGTTGAAACGAACGAGGCTTATCGGAAATTCTGCATAAATCTCGCCCCGAACAGCTCCAGCTATCAGCAGTGCAGAAGAAAGCGAACGGAAGGCGACGAACGGAAGGCTTCGTCGGTTACAATGGTTTTTTGCTTTCCATTTTTTCTTTTTTACGTTGAAAGAAACCATCATTCTCCACGTGCAGGCTGGATGGTTTGGTGATGAGGCAGACGCCCTTACCATTCCGTTTATGGCTTCAGCCATGGGAAAAAGAGAAGAAAAAAAATGGCCTAACCAGATGAAGCTGACTCTTATCTTAACTGCAGCGATTTCGTGCTGCTGCAACGGCTTCATCTTAACACGCCACTTCAGCGTAGACTTTCTACTTTGGTGGAGCAAAAAAACAACAAGCTACAAATAAAAATTTATCAAGCACATGGAGATAAAACAACACTATACAAAAAAAAAGTTAAATAATGTCCGAGTTTGCCACAAAAAAAATCTTCAAAACATCGACAAGCATTCCGAGCGAAAGAGTAAAGTGACTTAATTTTCATGCCCAACACAACACAGCACCAGGGCACGAGGGGGAAAAGTTGCCAACAATCGTGAAACAATGTGCCAAAACCAACTACACCATTACGGTGAGCGCGCACACGTTATGATTTTATAAACAGTTCATATTTTTCAACCGAGCTTTTCCTACTAGAACTCGACGCTCGGCTCTACCAAGAAGAAGAGCTGGCTCCGGGGCTAGAAAAGCCCATATCATTACGCTACAACCAGCCGGAGAAGCATTCATTTTTCTTGCCGCTTTACATTCCCGAAGCATCGCGCATACCGCAATGCCCCCTCCCCCCTCCTTCCCGGAACACGGTGGGTCGTACAAAAAAAATGAGAATATCAAGACTTTGATTGCACAGCGCCAACAGCGCGCACCGCCGCTCCTACTCAGGAATGATTGACTCGCCGAGTGACTGAATGCTGCCGCGCGGTCTTCGCTTGCTCAAACGTGCCGGGCGACGGGACGGGCAGCGGAATGAAAACGGAGAAAGAGAGCGAAAAAAAAAGCAAATGCCCCGTGATTCCATAAGTTGACGGAAGGAAATAAATTTTCCACTACATTCCGGTACCGCTTTAAAGAGCCCCGCGCTACGGGCGGAACCAACAGAGCGCGGGCCGACGACAGGGAAGGCTTGCAAATTTACAACCTCACGCCCCGAGGCGCCAGCACCAGCACTGTCAGCTGGCTGGGCTGGGAAACACACCAACCGACCGGGGTGGGACACCCCCATTCCATGCAAATTCCCCCTTTTTTCGGTGGAAAATTTATTCAAATTCGTCATATTGCAAAGGCCTCCCCCCCTGGTTGGTTTTACGCAGAAAGCGTGGCGACAAAAATCAAGCGCGCCTTTCGCGTCTCTACCCAATTTCCATATGACTGATTGCGATAATCGGATACCGTTTGTCAGGCGGGTGGGCTAGGATGCCCGCGAGCCAACCCACCCGCCTGACAAACTACAGCGTGACGGCGCGTTTTTGTTTCGTGTTATTTTTGCCACTACCGTTTCGGTCGTTGGTTTGTATATGCAACACATACAGAAAGACAGATATACACACACACGTAGAGAACAATTCACATCATACTTTGTCAATTTTCACATTTCCGTGATTTAAGATGCGATGTGAGCAAACAACGTCGTGTGTGGATGTCACTATGATGCAATTTGATTGTGGAAATGAGCCTGAAATTGGATGGGGCTCGATTTATCTTCACTTTGCAGCAGGAAAAATAGCTCCATCCATTACTCTTCCGTAAATGCCTGCGCGGCTTGTCTGTTATTTGATGTTTGCGGGATCCATTTTAAACGGAAGCGTTTGATTTGATTGTTCGCTTGGCGTCGAGCAAACCGAACCGTTCGCGTCCGAATCGCCAAGGTTATGAACATTAGAGATTAATTAATTTTAATTACATACATTTAGGCGCTTCGTTGATGAAAAAGGAAATTGTGAACAAATGTTTCGCCTGAAGGTATGCAAAATGTAGTTTTAACTACTTTTTAAGCGATTTTGTAACTTGAAAGTAGTCATGAAACATATTTTTCAATGCATAAGTTCAATACATTACATAAAAACCATCAGTCATCAAACCACCAAACATCAAACGGACTTTGTAATTGCTTTTGGCCTATGAAATCAAAATTAAACATGAAATCCATCTACCAGCAAATACTAGCAACGTGTCTGCGCGTGTACTACTACTTTGAAAAAAAAGACGAATGCATTTGTCCAATGTCTATTGACTTTGCGACAAATCGATAACTTCCTCCCAGAACCGCAAATTGTTTGTTTTTCCCCTTTTACTTTATTCCGTGCCAGATCAAACGTTTTTTTTTTACATTTTTGCAACAAGTAGCTTGATTTTATGATTCTTGTATCGAAAAAAATAATCATTGAAACTCTTTTAGCAAGTACATATTTGCCCAGCCATTTGGCAATTGAGGGTTTTGTCGACGCAAACACGCACCAAGAGCTTGTGGCTAGGTTTGAGTTTGATACTCTTATTCAAGCAGCACCCGTACGAAAACTCCTGTTCTGAATGTTCCCATTTCATTCATCTGTTCGTCATCCGCCATCACTGAAGCGAGCGAGTATTAACCCAATGTACACATGTCTGCGTATCCCTTGGAGGGTTTCCTCCCACTGCAGCCACTTGTTGCCAGGCCCGGAACGCATTTGCCCCGTTACGCCAAACAATCTTCCTACGCACACGTGTCTGTTTACCGGTGTTGCCTTCCCTCCCTAGCTACTGATGACTCCTCCCCCCTTTCCAGTCACTAAGCATATGCACGGATTCTTGACATCCCTCCCGCACTCCGCAACCAATAACAATAATGTCACGCTATTTATCTTCATATTCTATACAGGTGAGATTACACTCATCTGTTCACTTTGCAATCTAACTTTGCCTATTTTTGCCGTTCGCTGTACCATTTGTTGCTTTGCCCTGCATCTCACACTCTACCCACCACACCATCGTACACTCCCACCCACACACGGTATGGAAACAATGCTACCGTAAATGCTTAAAAATTCTAAAACAACTCCAACCCGCTTCTTCCTCCGCCTCATACAGCCAGCGCCATTCAGGAGAAACAGGCGAAACAATGAAAGAAATTTGTGGCACGTGGTTTCAATTGCAAATTTCGCTTCACCCGGGCCTATGCTATTCTGACAGACCAAAGCCTTCCACTGCTCCGGCAAAGCGAGTGGGTGGGTTTGTTGAGTTTTCCAACCCCCTGTGCCTCCCATCATCAACCAGTACCTCCCGTTCACCACCACCCGCCTAGCTTTCCTGGGAAGAAGTGTCCGTGAAAGAAACAATAAATTTCCATTAGACGTTTTCCAACTGGGCGTCTTACGCAAATGCGGGAAGCAGCATTTACTTGGCGCATCCACCTTTTCCCCAGCTTACATACCCGGCTTCTTGGGAGACGTCAAATACGCAACCTCTCAAGAGAAAAAGGAGAATCGAGCGCCCGTTTGACTGCGCGGTGTTGCTACTTGCTGCTGTTGTGGAAATATTTATTCCCCGCCCGACCCCCCCCCCCCCCCCCCCTACGACCGCACGCGCAGATTAGCATTACACTGTCTCGAGGTGACTTCACACGTACCATCATCATCAGTGCCACTTTCAGCCACCAGCCATTCATGATTCCTTTTATAGGGGGGGGGGGGAAGCAGGAAAGGCACATTTGGCAACCAGATCTCCGAAAGCACGACCGTATCCTAGGCCTGCCACACCAATACAATCCTGCGGCGGGTGCTAATGAATGCATAATTTGTCTAATTACAAGCACCAGCCTCCTCAGCAAAACCGTCACTGGGTGGGGGGGGGGGACACCAGTATAGCTGTATAATTTCCAAATTATGGAAAAAAGGAAGATGGGTTTGTATTGTTGCCGATAGAGTGGAGCTTTTGCTGCGTGTTTTCGTGGAAATGATGGTACCCGCTTTGCAGGAAGTGTGACTTCAATGCGGAGACCCATTAAGATACCCTCTCTTTCTTCTTTCCATAGAAAATTATAACAATATTAGACCTCCATATGATGTCACACCAGCAAAACGTTAGCCTTAACCAGTAGCAGTTGAGAAGGGTAGTAGGAGGGAGGCAATAAATGACAGAAATGAAGATGTTTATTGTAGGCAATTGAGCCGTGTGCGACCCGCGCCACTGACTGTTTGTAAGTAATCGAATTCAATTAGAGTCGTATAGACTCGCTAAACCATTGGAATGGGAAACCATTGTCGCCGAAACTGATAAGATTACGGGCTGTGAATGGTTTGAGCAAAAAAAAATATATAAAATTCTAATTTTAAGCTGGCGCCTAACAGGTTGGCTGATAATTCCCCGATCTGACACATAGATGGCGCATAGATAGTATTAAATGCATTTTTTTTATATACAGTAGAGCGTCGATTATCCGGGCAGCTCGGGACCGGACGGTTGCCGGTTAATCGATTTGCACGGATAATGGTCCAAGAAATGTCAAACGCATATAAAACATGTGAAATTCACTAATTTTATTATTAATTCACCTAGAATCAATCGATTAATCGTTAGTAGAATATTATTTTAATCAATAACTGTAGGTTTCACAACTGTTCATGAACAAAAATACATTTCGAAAATACTCCTAGACACTACAGAGCTGCACAAGAAACTGGTTTCCCAATTGATTATCGCTGCAAACTTTCGCCGTACGTATGAACGAAGCTGTCAGATTTATGCGCACGGTTAAGCCGCCCGCCGGTTAATCCGTCCCCGGATAATCGACGTTCTACTGTAGTACCAACCTTCAAATGATTCGTGTCAAAATTTGACGTCTGTATGTCAATTAGTTTGTGAGACAGAGCGTCTTTTGTCAAGCAATTTTTGTTATTGTGAAAAAAAAATGGAAAAAAAGGAATTTCGTGTTTTGATAAAATACTGTTTTCTGAAGGGAAAAAAATACAGTGGAAGCAAAAACTTGGCTTGATAATGAGTTTCCGGACTCTGCCCCAGGGAAATCAACAATAATTGATTGGTATGCAAAAATTCAAGCGTGGTGAAATGAGCACGGAGGACGGTGAGCGCAGTGGACGCCCGAAAGAGGTGGTTACCGACGAAAACATCAAAAAAATCCACAAAATGATTTTGAATGACCGTAAAATGAAGCTGATCGAGATAGCAGAGGCCTTAAAGATATCAAAGGAACGTGTTGGTCATATCATTCATCAATATTTGGATATGCGGAAGCTCTGTGCAAAATGGGTGCCGCGCGAGCTCACATTTGACCAAAAACACCAACGTGTTGATGATTCTGAGCGGTGTTTGCAGCTCGTTAACTCGTAATACACCCGAGTTTTTGCGTCGATATGTGACAATGGATGAAACATGGCTCCATCACTACACTCCTGAGTCCAATCGACAGTCGGCTCAGTGGACAGCGACCGGTGAACCGGCTCCGAAGCGTGGAAACACTCAAAAGTCCGCTGGCAAAGTAATGGCCTCTGTTTTTTGGGATGCGCATGGAATAATTTTTATCGATTATCTTCAGAAGGGAAAAATCATCAACAGTGACTATTATATGGCGTTATTGGAGCGTTTGAAGGTCGAAAGCGCGGCAAAACGGCCCCATATGAAGAAGAAAAAAGTGTTGTTCCACCAAGACAACGCACCGTGCCACAATTCATTGAGAACGATGGCAAAAATTCATGAATTGGGCTTCGAATTGCTTCCCCACCCGCCGTATTCTCCAGATCTGGCCCCCAGCGACTTTTACTTGTTCTCAGACCTCAAAAAGATGCTCGCAGGGAAAAAAAATTGGCTGCAATGAAGAGGTGGTCGCCGAAACTGAGGCCTATTTTGAGGCAAAACCGAAGGAGTACTACCAAAATGGTATCATAAAATTGGAAGGTCGTTATAATCGTTGTATCGCTCGTGAAGGGAACTATGTTGAATAATAAAAACGAATTTTGACAAAAAAAAAATGTGTTTTTCTTTGTCAGACCGAGGACTTATCAGCCAACCTGTTAAATGTATGCACATCCCATGGATCGTATCCGTTGATTTTATTATTTAATACCATTTTTTTCCTCACAAAAGTGATCACTATTTATTATGTTTTAACGATGTGGATTATCATTCAGTTAACTTTTGTTGATGGGAATTAATCAAAAATCAGAAACCATTTTAACCTCCCATCGTTTCTTCTTTTATCAAGTTAATAATCATCCCAAACATCGAAAAAGCTGTCATCTACGCCAAAGCACAACATAAGCTGTAAAGTATGTAAAAATTGAAAAAGAATCACTGCCTCTTCTTCCACAAACTTTCCCAGCACACACATACACAAAATAAAAGTATTTGTGAACTTCATGATAAATACAACGAAACTGGAAAAAGAAACAAAACACACACAAGAATAAAGCTACTTCTTTCTCCCGTAACGCAACATTTCTCTCCCACCCCTTTCGCTAAGACAAATAATTTGTTTCCCGTGCGCGCTGTCAGATGTCACGAACGTTACCAGTCACACGATTGTCAAGGGGTGGGGAGGGGGGGGCAAAACAAAAACAAACCTTGCTCCTTGAGTTCGATGGACAGGACGAGGGGAGCAAAAGAAGCATGGGCAGCAAACGCTAGCAATATGCAAATTGCTTTCCATTGTACTTTGGCAACGGTTAGCGCGCCATTCAGAAAAAAAAAGCCTCGGCACGAGTGTGCGTGTGTGTCGCTGTAACTTCTTGTTGTTTAATTTGAAATTGCTAAACATCACTCTATACAAGCAATCAAAGAGCAAAGTTTGCCTTACTGTTTCCGATGAAAAGCTTTCGCGTTGTTTCCACCCACTCCCGGTGCATTCACGCACGTGTATGTGCCTTAAAGGCGGGACTGGAAGAGGGGGTGCTTAAATGTTGCTTGCCTTTATCTGTTCTTTCCGGGTGCTTCTTCTGTTTTTTGTGCCATCCTGCTTAGCACAAGACAAGACAAAAGTCTAAGCATCGTTCGTTCGTGTTTTTTGTTTGTTCTTGCGCAAGATTGAAATTTTCTACCTCGTTGCAAAAAGTACATGAGAAATGTACCCCCATGTGTGTGTGTGTGTGTGTGTACCTTTACCATCCATTACACGGCAGTCAGTGCACGACAATAAAGGCAACATCAAGAATGGAAACAAGGTAGCACAATACACACCGGCACTAAACCGAAAAGAAAAAAAAATACATCCAGATGGAAAATAAGATAAGCAAGAACAGCACAGAAGTACGTACAAACATAAAAGCTCTTAAGCACCCGTCAAGCGTCTGCAAAGAGCGTTACACACACACACACACACACACACACACACACACACACTGCCGCCGCCACACTAAGTGAGCAGTATGTTGGCCCATCATGCAACAGGAAGAGGGAGTGCGCGTGCTATGTGAGCTCTTCATTACAATGTAATCCTATCATTGGACGACAGCTAAGCCCGTCCTTCTTATCGGCACCCCGAAGCCCGTGCCTCTCTCTCTCTCTCTACGTCACTTCAGCACCGCAGAGATCCTGTCGTACCGAGGAAGCGTCACTGAATCCGGTACAAAACGGCTGATCTGTTTGTCTTAGAGCTTCCACCGACTGACGACGTCATCACTGACAATCTTCCTTCTTCTTTTTTTGTTACATTCAGGATAAGCATCATCCCCCAATAGAGGGGGATGGGACAGGGAAATAAATACTGTCGAGTGGCACACAGACAACAGAAAAAGACGTAGCAACCATCCAAACGACAATCACAAGATCATTCTCGTCTCCGTTGGCATTGTTTTCCTTGAGATCGAGACGCGTCGAGAGAGAGAGAGAGGGAGTACGCATGAATCACTTGTGCAAATCGACTCACGGCGCAGAACGATGCACGGGAGGCCTCGGCTGCCGCTTCCTACCCGCAATGTAATAAACTGCACTGGCAAGGCCTCCTGCCTGACTGGCCGCTTGTTTTCCCCGCATTGCGATAACACAACAGTGGAAAAGCACAGCAGGAAGTAAAAGGCAAAAGAAAAAAGCCAACTACCATCTTCAGTGCGCCTTTAGAGCTGCTTTTTTACCGTTGCTTTGCGCATGGATACGTTTTCGATGCTCGCCGAGCTGATGCAGATTGTTTCTGGATTGTCCGGTGGAAAGCAGTTCGTTCCTTCCGGTCGAGCAACGACCTGTGAGGAGTATTGTTCTTTTTTGTTTAAAGAAAAAGTATCCACACTTCCAAGCAACTGCACACGTCACTTATAGGCAAGTTCTCTACCTTTCTGTCACTGCCATCGTACCAACACGCCTTACACCGAACCTCCATTAGGGGAACTCACCTGGAACGTATCGGCGATAACGACCGCCTTCATGCCGCCCTGCGACGAGTAGAAGATGCACACAAAGTAGATCAGGACGACGGCAATGTACTTGTTCAGACCTGTTGCTTCCGAGAGGGCGATGGCGGGCGCCAGGACGGCCACCGACGTGTAGAACAGCATCTGGAGATGGAAAGGAAAGCGAAAACGGAACGTTGAAGGCACAATACGAAGCGATAGTCGTAGTAGTACGTAGTACGTAGTATGTGGATCTACACGCCCAGGTACCGCGTTGAGCGCTGTGAGTTGCTGTGAAACGTGCCTAGGTCAAAGGTTCGTCTCTTGCTTTCTTTTTTCACCCCTTTCTTTCTTCGATTTCTTCCACCAAAGCCGGCAGGTTGGCTGGCTGATTGTGATGGATTCATGGTAACGGTACGAGCTCCAGGAACTACCTGACAATCTACCCACACCGTGTTGTTGTGCAAGTGGAGCTATAGAAAATCATTCCCAGTACAGGAAGAATGCTGCATACACACACACACACACACGTACTTAAGGATAGGATTACTTAGAGCGTAGAGCGTTTTGTGACGGAGCAAGATGACACTGGATTAAGGCAAAATGGCGCAAGAGATTGAGGCAAAGTGTGATGTTTACAGCAACACGAGACGCTGGTAACAGCGCAATTCCCGGTTCCCATAAGGCTGGATACAATAAAAACGGCACACACACACACACACACACACACACACACACACAGACAAACTCGGCGGTCAGTGAGTGTAGTCCTTCCGACTAATGCTACTTCCGGGAACGTGTGCCGCCACAACATACCTGGCCCATCCCATGCCCCCAAGACACGCCACACGGCAAAGCGTCTCCGACATTAAGCGAACGTTGAGCGTTGTGTCCCGGGCATTCATCGTTTTCAATAAAGTACGCTACAGGGCGAACACACTTGTGTGCGCAGTGAGGAGGAGATGGCCCATCATGGTGCCGGACCCCTCTCTCCTCAGCAAGCCTCGACGATCCGACATGCTCCTCGCTCGGCATTGTTTGGCTTCAAATTAATCCCTAATCCTCCCCGGTGTAGGATAAAGCTATGAAGCAAATGAGGGGGGGTTTTTTGCTCGGTGTAAGTGACCGGAAACGAGCAGCCGCGTAAGACCTACCAACCAAGCTTTTGCTTGCCTGTACCGTACTTCGTTTGAACAATCAGCGCCGTTGGAACTAACGAAGCAATTCGCTGAAAATTCTTACCATTTTCCCGAGCCACAAACCCGACGACGCATAAAGCGACCGGAGAAACAATCAAACGCTTGGTAGACTACTAAACTCAATTTCAGCCGTGTATGTGTCTATATATTCCCATTGGGGGAAAACGAAGACACACAGGGATCAAGCAGATGGTAGAGCTGGAAGTTTCCGGCATTTTTTGGGGAGGGATGCATTTGGCCACCGGGATGTCAGGTGGTGCCGAAACAGCAGCCCGAGGGAAGCGAAACGTTGGGAATAAAATTCAATCAAACTTAATTCCATCACACCATTTAATCCACCTTTGATAAAGTTTACCTTTCTACCTAATCTCACCGTGTCTGTGTGTACTTGTGCTTTCCCAGTTGTGCTGGGTACACTTCATCCCGGACAGGCTCAACATTTGCGGACCATTGCGGCTCGATGAAAGCATCTTTATGTCTGTGTCTATCCAGACCGGCTAGTAGTTATAGCAATTCAGGCTTTAGGTTAAGTACGTGATGGTTTGTTCCGGTTCCAAGAAGAAATGTATCTGTGCAATCAAAGGGCTCCAACACGACCGGTAAAAAAGCATACCATTTACCGGTAAAAAAGCATACCAAGCAAGCATACCGCTTTAATTCTCCACCGTACACACACTACGGGAGGAAATCCTCCTAGTTTGACGAAGGTATAACCGTCCGCCCGCAAGCCAAATGTGGCCTCCGCCAATTGTTTGATTAATAACAGTAACAAGCAAATATCACAACAGATCAGTGAGGGCTGCCAGGTACTGCCAACGCCCTCCAGCACTTCCTAGGTGCTAGAGCTAAGGCTTGGTGTTAGGGGTTGTTACTACCGGACAGTACTTGCCCAAAGCGCCCCCAATAGTGACACCTTTTTTTTGCGGCCAAATTCTGTGGTGTGTGTGTGTGGATTAAACGTCCTATACTGATCCCAATCCGCATCGCAAGGGGTGCGTCAGTGTGGCATAGAGATAGCACTGACACTTGGATTCCACTTCCAAAACAGAATCCAGTGAGGGAGCCAAACCAAAATGGGCCTTCCATATTTATGCCCCAGATGTCAGACTGCACGCACACTCGTACGCCTGTCGGTTTCGTGCCGATTCGCAACGTGATCCTATAAGCTGTTGGATAAGGTAGGATTTTCTGTTTTGTGTTGCAATGGAAAGCAGCCGTTTGGCAGTAAATTTGAATGTTGTATGACCATGTATGATGGTTTGGAAATTATTAAAAAATAAAAAAAAACTGACAAAAAGCATCAGCCGTTTTAATGGAACACCATAAGCCTAAAAAGGATTTTTTAAGCTAAAGTAATCTTAATGCCTCTTACTTTAGAAAAGTATTGCGCCATTCTAAGTATCTCCCGTTTTAATCCACTTCAATCGAACAGAGATTCACTGCCATTTTGGGGGCAAGATTGTTCCAATTCTTAGAAAATCCTACAAATACACTTCACAACACTTTGTGCATTACTTCCTGGAAGTTTCCTCATCTTCTAATGCACGCGTTCATTCTCGAACCACATGGTTTTGATACCGAAACGCGCATCTGCACAATTTAACCGTTCTCGCAGATTTCACAATCACACCTTGCTCCGTGCAAATACACACTTGAGTCTGGTGAAATGGTAAACCTCTTAAATGGGGAATAGAGGAGGGCAAGAAAGGCTCCGATCAACAACTCTTTCCGGTAGGGCGGCAGCAAGCGTACGATTTAATTTTCTACCTCAAATAAACAGCATTCATTCTAAAAGCGCGCGGGAACAACATTTCCCACCAAAGCAGTATCCTCCACTCCATCTCCCTGTGTACCATTGCTCCAGCGGCCTCTTCCCCCTATCCCTTCAAATGGAAATAGCGAACAGAAGGCAAAAAAACGGAGGCATCCTTGAAACAGCATACAGAAGTCATCCCTTTTTGAAACGAGCCTTTATCTTTTCCGGGCTCCCCCGGTACGACCGGTTGGCACACCGACAAGGAACACACCAGAAGCCAAACGATACTACCTATGCCTATACACACACACATACACCTTTTTTTTTGTGGCACAAGAAAATGCAAATAAGATGGGCGGAATGGGAGTTGGTAAACATAAATTTTACAAAACCCTCTCGTTGCCCTGTGTGTCGCATCCTTCTCCCGGCTTTTTTTTCGGATCTCCCGGCTGAGATCAATCCGAATTCACATTCGGTTGCGTGGTTTTTTTTTTCATGGGGGGATACACAGATAGATACACAAACGCACCGCATATGTGCTAGCAAACGGCCATAACAACAACCACAACTTCAGTCTTCAGACCTTTACCACAAATCAACCAACAAGAGAGAGAGCGAGAAAAAAAGCAACATTCAGGACGGCGTTCCTGTTCGCTTGATTCGATTTAACGACCGAAAATGAAAGACAAGATCAAATATAATCAACGCAAAAGCATCATCAAACCTGTGCGGAAAGGGATTGAACAAAAAAAACAGCGCAAACCAGTTAGAAGAGCGGCAACATTGCATCAAACAACCGAACGTTTTCTGACGTTGGTTGCAGCACTGAGCTAGACACAAATTCAACCCCCTATCTTGGCCCGTTGTAATGATACCCCCCGGTTGAAGTGGATCTGTTTTGTGAACTGTGTGACCCCCTTGAAAACGCATCATTCCTTTTGCCTTGGAGCACCGGGGAATGAATTGAAGGTACAAACGGTAACGCAGTATTCAGTCGCAGTGTGTTTTATCGACGTGCGAATACCGTGCAAACCCAAAGTTTACGACATACGAGCACATGGCGGTTTTGGGGGTGGAGGGAGGGTTGGTTACTTCGCAGTAGGCTGCCACCCGTAAATCGTTTGCTGTTTTATGTGTTTGTAGCACACCGAGCGGGCCAAGCATCGGAGGTTTTATTCGTGGTCGTGGTAAAGCAGCGAGTAAGCAGAAAGGCTTAACTCAAGCCCCGACGAGTACTCGGGTACTTCCGTATCGAGTGCTTCCTGCCTGGAAGCTTTCAGCGTTGTAAGAACTGGAAGCCTCAACTTACGATACATGCTGGAGAGGGAGAGAGAGAAGGACCTTACCTGAAGAATGTACAGCACCGCGCCGAACGTTCTGATCCGCTTATCGAACCGCATCCCAAGATACTCGTAGCAACTGGTTACATCCAGCTTGTAGTAGATGGGATAGAACACCTTCACCGCAACCGGCACTACCAGCACCATCGATATCACTGGGGGTGGGGAAAGATTGTGAAAATAATACATCACAAACCAGAGTGTAACGAAAAGTACTTTCTCTTTGCTTCTTCAGGTACGTTCGATCAAGAAAAACCGACACCGGTCGCCACCACTTACCGATTAGCGAGAACTGGGTGCCGCTGAAGAACATCTCCGCCGGGTTGCCGAGCAGCTCGATCGCCGTGATGAAGCTGGTGGTGAGGCTGAGCGTCACCGGGAACAGGCTCATGCCCGAGCCGAGCAGAAAGTCATCGCTCGACTCACCGCCAGCCGCATCGACGCCACTGCTGCCCCGCTTTTCAAACCATCCGTAGAACACGCCTGGTGAAGAAAAGGTGGGAAGATGAGTGTGAAACGTTGCTCACCCGGCTTACAGGGGTTCTCATAGTTGTGGGACACTTCCTTGCCTCTTTCTTATTGGAAATGAACTTTATATGATGGAAATTGGACTCTTGGCACCCTTTTTGGACAGGATCCTTAGCAATTCCTATTGGATTTGTCCAGCAAGGGTGCTATGGAGTCCAATTCCCATTACATTAAGTTCATTTCACGCAACAAAGGGTCAATAAAGTGTTCCACAGCTATGAGAACTCCTGGAAAACCCTGCACTAAGCAGCAATGCCTTACCGATGCCTATCGAGATGACCAGCATGAAGGCGACCGCCAAGTAATCGTACACCGTAAACGTTGGTCTCGAGTCATCCGTGGGCTCGGTGCGGATGCTCTCCGGCTGCCCAAGAGCGACACCCGCCAGCAATACAACCAGCAGGTACTGACAGTAGCTTGCCATTTCCGCTCTGGACTCTGGAGGACGCTGGAGTTTGTGTTTGTTGTCGCACGCTCCAGATGTTTGTCCCAACTGCTGCACCAACTCTGCTTGTTCACACACAGAGACACTCGTAAGAATCCACAAGCAGACTTTCAGATGGGTGTTTTGGTGGGTGGTTGGTCGGTTGGGCAGTCGGCAAACTTAATTTGTTGTTCGTACACCGGTTTAAAAGGGTCGGTCTCTCTTCTATCGCTTTGCGGGAGAGGCTCGGGAGCGGTTGGCGGCTGTGTTCAGTATTGCTTGCACGTGGGCGAGTGATTTACATCTCCACACTGAGACTTGTACTGTGCCTGGCAGATGAAAGGATTATTTCCCTATTCCAGGGGGGAAAAGAAGAGACAGAAAGAGAGGGACATTAGAGAGCCATTCACACACACACACACACACACACCAACAACAATTGCATTAACGATTTAAGTGCAGCTCTAACCTTAAAGAAAGGCGCGCTTGCGATGGGGAGATTCACGCAGTGTCAGTACAGTGCGAAACTGTGCAATCACAAGGCGTCCCTGGCTGTCCCTTTGGTAGAGCATTCGCTTTCGAAACTGGACCCTCCCGTTGGATATTCCCCCAAGAAGAAGCAATCGAAGATGCACAAATCGCACAAAACCACTTGGCCACACACACACTACAGTTATCCCGAGCGACTACAGCACGCTGCCAACACTCCAGTGAACGCTTTCCAACGGAACAATTCCAACTGAACGACCAGCGAACGAGCAGCGCACCGTTTATACGCCCAGAGTTTTGTACACTTATCAAGATCTTCTCCAGCACGGCTACTGCTGCTACTGCTGCTGCTTCCCGCATTCCCGACCAAAGCTGCACTCCTTCATTTCCCATCTATCATCACCCGCCCTGACACAACACACAATACACCGCGCGTTTGCCGGCACTCAGCACGCCGTGTGTGACGACGTGCATTGGTATTTTTTATCTTGCCTCCCCTTGATTACCGGTAGTAGTGCAGATCGGTTGAGTTAGAAGAAGATCGATCCAGTTCAATCTTCAGAAATGCAGTGCAGAGGCACTCACTCTACCGCCCGCCCCATTCAATGAAATAGGGGAGGACGCTGCCGCGACCGAAACGCGCTGATTGTGGCCTGCCCATTGGTCCACGATAAAGACACTTCACTCATCCCGTGTGCTCATGCTTTATTGGCTTATCACACCGCAAAAGTACCGAAAACGGTCGAATCGAAAAACCCAACCAACCTTCGAAGCATAAAGGGTGTCGACGCCTGATAGCGGTGTGGCGAATGGGTACCGTCAACACACCACCGGAGCATTGAGCGCGGTTGTTGCTCCAAAACGTGACCGTCCGATATATCGTTCGGCCGCTCTCACTGTTTGCCAAAAGCGTTTAATTTTAGGTTCCATTTTCGTTTTTTTTTTCAGGAAGCAGCAGAAACTCTCCTTGGAGACCCATCTATCCGATGCGAAAACAACTCGCAGCCACACAAACCCATGAGTCACGCGTGATTGTTGTGAGACGCGACGAGCAGTGCTGATTCTGCAGCGCTGGGCGAAATGAAACTGATAAGGGCAAACACTATCTCCCTCGTGCCTCTTGGGCCTCTTTTGGATGTGTCTCAAATTAATCAAAGATGTTATCATCTCAATCAGGAAGAAGTAGACAAAAAAGCGAACGATACGAGCCCACCAGCTCCACCGGAAACATAATTGATGGGCACGGACACACAGTGCGCCAAAGAGGGCCTTTTGATTAGATTGATATGGTTGATAAGTCTGCTGCTCTGGGGAGTAGTGATGGGAAAAATGAAGTTTTTGTCGGAATCGATTCCGGCTAGCTCCACAGTCTTCTGGAATCGATTCCGGATAGTAGGTCCGGAATCAGTTTCCGGAATCGATTCCGGAATCGGCTCCGGAATCGGAATCGACTCCGGAATTGGTTCCGGAATCGACTCCAGAATCGGAACTGGCTCCCGAATTGATTCCAGAATCGGCTCCGGAATTGAAATCTGTTCCGGAATCGTCTCCGGAATCGGATCTATAATTGATTCCGGAATCGGCTCCGGAATCGACTCCAGAATCGACTCCGGAATCGGCTCCGGAATCGGAATCGATTCCAGCGTCGGAATCGGCTCCGGAATTGATTCCGAACACGGAATCGGAATCGGGTAGGTCCGATTCCGAGCTCCCACCACTACTGGGGAGCCCACTGGCAGAGCAAACTGAGCAAAGGTTGGGTGGGTTTTTCACACCACAGCGGACACGGGGACAGTTTTCTGTGAGATGTGGGCAAAACATTGAGGGAAACAATAAATGCCAAAAATGTCTATTTACCTCAGCGAAACTGGCGCTTCCGGTGCGGCACTTCGCGGTACTTGAGAAACGTTCTAAACTGCAGCAGTACGATCAAACCGTAGCTTCCCGTTCTGTGTTGCATTCGCGGTATTGCACTGACCACTTACTACCGTAGCACCACCATAAACACGTCCGCAAGCTGCAGTTTTTTTGTTAGTGGCAAGGAAGGGTTTTCAGGTCCACCTGAGTGCGACCGATTTAAATCCAAAACTTTCGAATTCGGGAACTACACAAAAAAATTGTAAAAAGGTTTTTGCGTCTTTTTTCAAACACTTCCAAACAAAACTAACGTTCACACTTTCACCAACACTACCAGCTACACCACAGCTGACCGTACTCCGTGTGTTCGTGATCGTTGCTCCGTTGGTATGTCCGTACCGCACGGGAGCAAATTGGAAACTCAATGAAACGCGCCCGAAACGTCCACCATTTATTAGCAAAAATCGCCCTTTGTGTGTGTGTTTGGAGCGGGAGGGGGAAGAATGATGAGTAAGGAAGCATCCGTTCGCGTATCGACGGGGAGAGTGAGACACACACACGCAGCTTGGTAGCTTCCTCCATCATGATCTAACGCATGAACACTTCTCCCTCATATTAGTTTTTGGCGAGATGGATTGGAACAAGAAAAAAAAATCATATGCAATCAACAAACACACACACACATGACACACTGGGTCAGTGGTATGATTAGCACCCCTAACGCCCTCCGAAAGCCACAGCCCGAAAATTTTCCACACCCCACGGTTGCTACAGCATTGCAAAACGCCCAAGAAGCACGGCAATGTTGCGCACAGCTCAACGTTGCGACACCCTTAAGGGCTTCCCGGGACCACGCCGGTACCGGGCGGATCGGGCCGGGTTAGAATGGGATGGAACTAGTTCAAACCTCAAGCCGGCGGACATAACCAGCTGCAACAAGCACCACAGCGAGCGGTGCAGCGGCAGCAACAGCAGCAGCAAACGCCCAACTACGACGATCGCTCAGGGGCGCGCAATACAAAACACGCCGTGTGGACGACCTCCGAGGCTGCTCTGACTCAGCGCAACCGCGGGTGCTGCAATTGCAGCGGCGGGGGTAGTACCGTACAAAGGAAACGCAACATTCTAGCGCTACTTCAAGATGGCGTACGATTACGAACGACCCTCGAGCCGGGGGCAATTATTGCAATAAATGGACATACTTTCCCCTGGGGTTGTGTTAGACAAAAAAAAACTGTCCCGCCACAAATGAGGATCGAATTAACCCTTCCATTAACCTAACGTCCTTATTTTGCGCAAACATTTTGCGCGACGCACATTGTGCCGCACGACAAAGCGACGCGCGAGGAGACAAAAGCATCAAAAAGCATGATGGATTCACATTCACGGCGGCTAATCGGGAGCAGGTCGCGTCTTCGCCGTCGTCGTCGCCAGCAGTTAATGGGGTTGACATTAATTAATTGTCGTAATCCGATGTGTTTGTGCGTGTGTGTGTTCTAACTAGTACTACGCAGCATGCCATGCTTTCCTTCGCTTACACAGTCAGAGAGAAAGAGAGCTTTTTCACCGCCTCACACCGCAGCCGGGTGAAAGGTTGAGTTTATTAGCGCGCGTTTTTATTAACCCGGCACAGGAGATTCTGCCACGCTCGCTAATAGGATTATGGTTTCCCACCGCTACATCACTTACCACCACCACCACCGACGGGTAGGATGATCAAGATGAAGATTCTCACAACACAACACACACACGAAAAAGAAGCAAGTTGTTCTACTGTTCTACTTCCTCCGGCGCTTTCGTTTCCGCATGCCCACAAACACAAACCGAACGCCACCAGACCAGGCAATGGTACTGCGAAATTTGGCTAGCCCTACACACGGGTGTACACCGGAAAGGAGGGTCGACACAAACAATTTTGATATCACTGCATCACAACAACACAACAACCATGACACACACACTCGCACACGGCGGAGTTTGGGTGAGTTTGCACCTACTTGGATGAAGAGTGAAGTCACTGTTTTTGCACAAACACGAACCATACTTTGAATGACGTTTGGGGTTGAGGGCAGAGCAAATTGCGTACGAATCAATTCGTACGGGCAACAGGAGACGAACCTCTTTTATTTTGGCGCTTCTTATCGGGCGGAACAAAATTAATTTCCTGTGCCGCGCGTGTGTTTCGGTGGTGGTCGCGAACACCACGCGATTGGAAGCATCTTTTATGAGCGATGGCCTATTTAAGGGTGCAAGCATGATGAGTGTGGGTATAAAAATCGTTCCCCCCCGGTCCCGGGTCCCGTTCAAGTGGATGCGCCGATTAGCGCGCAGGGCCTAAGGGTGAAGCGCGAGACTGTAAGAAACTTTTGCAAGTTTCAAGTGTCGCATCCACGCCAGGTGAGTGGAGAGGTATTTTTGTATAATCTACCACACTCACTGCCGCACACTGATGTAATTGACCGTAAAAATCCGTGCCACCGTTACTCGACCGTTGCGCACCACACAACCATCGAACACAGTGACTAACGAGATTTTATTACACTAATTAAAATCTATTCCAGGCTGAAGAGGCTGCCTCCCAAGACCAATCGTCGTCAATCATCAGCAACTTCAGCTCAAATGGGTCATTCTGAGAGTAGAAAAAGTGGCGGCGGCGGCACACCGGTCGGTAAAGTACTGCCGGAAAGTGTGTGTCACATTCTTGCCCCACTTAACAAAGAGAGAGAGACAACAGTTGGAAAAATGTTCAAACTTTGGTCGTAAATTTTCATAAACATTCCAACGACGACGAGTCGCCACGAGACACGGGGGGAAAATCGTTGTACTATAGGTGCGGGAAACAACAATGAAGCCTAATGGATATAAATGGCACACAGAAACACACCGAGCAGTCGAGCGGGGGGCAACGCGTTGATGAGCTTGATATCCCATCGAAAATAACAAAATAACGCTACGCCCGTGTTAATTCCGTCCCTGATTTTGTGTTAGCACACTTTATCAAATCACTACCGGAAGTTATGGAAAACAATAGGGGGGAGGGGGGTGAAGGGTGGAAAAACACAAGATGTAAACAAACGGCCAGCAGAGACGCCGCCACACAGCACATGTTTTACAGCACTCAAGCAAGCAGCTACTTAAATTAAAAAGACCTTCCCCACTGATTCCCACCGACAACCTGTTTTGCACCTGGACAGCAAAAGGTAAACAACTCCTCCAACGCCGCATCTTTTACCTCAACGAAACTGGCGCTTCCGGTGGGGCGATTCACGAAAATTGCTCACAATCTTCGAACACCGCTGGCTGTCACGACACGTACGGTGGGGCCGTTGCATTCGCCTCAAGCTGATCCGCCGTAGGGACAACACCGTTATGCACATACACGCACTGTGTCTCAACACTTCACACACCACCGCGATGCATTCGATCGGAACACTGGCGGCAGAATCAAACCTAGAACACTGGATCGTACGAGTAGATATAGCTTCTTTCCGCCGCTTATCAAACCGGAAGCAACGCTCACGCAGAAATCGGATGCGGAATAACAGTTTTGCAAATCGGACCACCACCACTCCTCACAGGGGACGACTTCACTGGCAGAACTGGAGTGGAGTTCGGGCGAGATAAAACGTTCAGTGTGCGCGTCTCGCACGCTCTCGAATGCAATCCCCCTCCCTACCCTTTTCTTTGGAGGTCGATTAACGTTAACCGAACGGGCACCACAGCAGTACACACACACCGCACACCTGGTGGAACCGCATCAAACCGATTCGAACCATGCGGCGGCTGGGGCTTAGTTTGCGATCGACCAGACCAGACCTAAAGGTGCGAATAGACCCCGCGGTGGCGTGTGGCAGCAGTTTTGCCATCCACTAATTACATGCGAATTTTCGCACAACAGTACAAAAAACGGGGATGTGGCGATGAAAGAAACGGTAGTAGTATCACCTTCCCTTTCGAATGTTCTAATGAATAATAGCATCAAGCAACTAATTTTACAAAAATTCGATTAGCATACGTTTGCTAAAGCGAACAAAAAAAAATGGTTTACTTTTAGATCGTGCAACAATTAACGAAAAATAGCTGAAGCCTCTAATTTGTTTAGCAAACACTTATTCAGTCAACAAACAGGCTATTATTACGCATCTTTGTAGGTTCTTGAGACAATTATGTTGTGCATGTTAGTTAACCAATTTCGGACACTTCTAGTTGTGACAGTATTTGAAGTTAAAACATTAAAATTATGATTATAAAATTAAGTTATAGTTTTAACTACTTTAAACTTAGTTAAAATGAACTGTCACTAATCGTTGTAATCATGTTACTAAACAAAATCAAAGTGTCCGGAACTATTATATTTTTTGTGTGTTTTATTCTACAAATATATGCATAGACAGAAGGTAAAGAAAATGCCGATAAGGTCTGATAATACTTTTCAAGTGCGTGAAGATGGACCACTCTTTAAATTTCAAATTTTAGAAATCGATTGAGTCCCGTCTCGTGGCACAGTTGTCAACTCGCACGCCTAATCAAAACATGCCGGTCATGGGTTCAAGCCCCGAATGGACCGTAACCTCATACGTGTAAGGGTACTGACTATCCTATTATCGTTGTTGTGCCAAAGAAGAAGAAGAAGAAGAAGAAGAAGAAGAAGAAGAAGAAGAAAATATTGACTGACGATGTACCACCACACGCTATTGCATCTCGTATCTCTAATATTTGCGTTTATCGAATGAAAAGAGTGTTTATACCACCGTTTCGAAGTTCGAAAAATACTGATTCAGAATGTTGAAATTGTCGGTGTGCTTTGAGTAAATTTGATGCTTTATATGCTCTTATTATGATGTTTAAATATAAGTAAAATTCAAAAATAACATAAAAAATATAAAAAAACATTACAATATTCTCAGTAAAAAAAAACATACATAACACTGCCAAATAAAAACCAAATAATGTACTACAATAATGAAGAGAATATTTTAAACTTTTGATATATTTTTTTATCATTTTGAAGGTCGAAAAATACTGACACAGAATGTTGAAACATGTAATTTTACTTTTTATTTTCGGTGTGGTTTTCGTAAATTGCATGCTCTATATGTTCTAAATATGCTGTTTAAGTATCAGTAAAATTCAAAAATTGCATAAAATATATCAAAAGTTTTTAAAAAATATTCTCAGTAAAAAACATACATAACACACTGCCAAATACAAAACCTAATAATGTACGAACATCGAGTATCGCATCATACTGCTGATAATTGCTCTACTGTAAATGTATTCATGAACTATTCATTCTAACACACAAAAAAAAAACTTCAAAAATATTGACCTCAGCAAGATTTATTTTTTTAACGTTATAGGAAATTATATTTATTTATGGAATTTCATTTATTTATCGACAAACCCATCATGTGGTATGCATCAAACTTCATGGTTCAGCATATTTGAAAAAAAAAACAAATTATGAAACCAAAATTGCTTCGACTTGCACACTAACTCTAACCGCACCTTAAGAACGATCCGAAGACAGGTCACGGGCAGTCCGTTGTTGCTCACGCGTAGTCGGATCAATGAAGATGGAACCAGTTCAAACTGAACCGCATGGATACACTGACCCTTACCTGCCGGCGTGCGCACACGCATGATAATGTATCGTGTGTGTGACGTGACGACGGACGGCGGCGGCAGCAGCAAAAGCCAGCTTGCGCTGAGACCGCGTGCAGACAAGACCGGTCTCGCGATCACGCTCACGCGCGTTTAAGTAGGCGATGTCGCGTGAGGAGGGGGAAGTGTCACAACACAACAGCACAAGACTATGACATTTTGGAGCTCCGACTCTCTCTCTCTCTCTCTCTCTCTCTCTCTCTCTCTCTCTCTCTCTCTCTCTCTCTCTCTCTTTCTCACGCTATTGTGAGCGTTATGTTTTCGAGAGAAGTTGGCCTGTCTTGTTTGATTCATTGCAATTCCTCTGCAATACTTGAAATATCAGGCCTCTGAGCACAGAACGAATCTTTTAGTTACCGTTTGCCACTCCATTAAACTGCAGTACATTTTACTAACTTTTCCCGTACCATCGGCAATTGATCGGCGCTGGTTGATTAATGAATGGAGTTTCGGCAATGCTTCTAATCTCATCCCTTCAAAAGTACCACAGCAACATAATTACCAAAAACGAGCCCGCCTAAGTCGCCTAATGGAGCGTAACGTACCCAAACCCCGTCGCTGCCCATATATTTCACACAACTCAATACCCATTCTGTCGTCCAAATTTGTCGAAAATAGTTAACCCGGTGTTCGGCTGATTAGCGTGACATGTGATACCGCTCTGCGGCGGGAAAGGGGATAGATAGAGACCAACTGGGATGGGGGCGCGCCCAACATTCGTTTGCGCTCCAAAACGATATCTAATTGCGTACGCGCTGAGCACAATGTTCCCATCGCCCGCAACAACCCGCAGCACTCTGGGAGCAACACAAATTAGTCCTCTTAATAGGGGGCGCAACCAATACTGGCGGGAATGCTGTGCGCGGGACCTTTTGAGGACCGTCCGAAAGCATGCACGTCGCCCAAATCTGCTCAAAATTCCACCGATCGATGTGCCGATTCTTTCATTCATCCGGGGGCGCACCAACGCACTCTTGGAGGACACATTTTTGTCCACCAAGTTGTGCGGGTATGGGGGGGGGGTATGGCAACACTGGGTAATTGATTTGATGGCGAGCGCTTTTTGGTGGACGCGCAAAATACTGCCGCCACCGTTTCGCTAATTAAATTGCCATTTGACACCTAGGGCGCAATTGGAGTGTCGCGGAGGCGCCGATGCCGATTAGTCGGATTCGTACTGGAACGGTGGACGGCTCCATCACATCAGAAAAAAACTCCAAGTGGACGGATATTTTCGTATCGGGCCGGCACGGTTCGACGACATTAATGTGTAACGACCGTGACACATGGAGCGCGTCCGACGGATCAACACTATTATTGTCGACTCTCCTCCTCTTTCGCGCTGTCTTTTCGGGTAGCAATTTGCCAAACCCGACCGAAACCGATCCGAACCTGATTCGTGCGGTGCACCGTGATACCGTCCAGTTTCTTCCTGTATGCCATGGGAGAACCCGTTACACCCAAGCCAAGGACGGTTAATAACGTACCGTTGACCATATTTATCGCTGCAGCATCGCTGACGTTGCCGTGGTAATTTCGCTCTTAGTCACTTTCGAGCGAGTAGGGATGTAGTTTCCGTCACGTTTTGCATGCTGCTCCCCCCGAACAGCTACGTCATTTCTCGCTGCAAACAAACAAACAAACAAACAAATATTGAGCATCGCTTCTTTGATGCGCGGATGGCTGGTCGATTGAAGTTTTTGGGCTGTTGGATGATTGAATTAGCGAGCGGGCGCGAGAATGATTTACAAGCTGCAAAAGGTAGCCAGACATGAAAGAACTCATTATAGCCGAGTCGGGTATGGCGTTTCATTGAGCGAAACCAGGTGAAGCTTACCGTGGGTCAGGGATGGGTTTGTCGTGAATAGAGCATTGGGTGCATGACCGATGGAATAGTTCCAAGAATTCTTGTTCGTAATTGTGCTGAATTTCTACAGAAATCTAATAACTTGCACAAAGCAATAAGCTTATTACTGGTAGACATCAAATGAGTTATAAGTGTCACGTCACTGGAACTAATTGGTGGTCTGTAAGGTAGATGACGCGACTTATACGAGATGGATTGTGGTTTGATTCCCATCTGTAGCGGTTACAAATAGCAAAAATCTTTTAATTACTACTCTACTCGGCTATTAGATAGTAATATAAAGACACATTCGATGTTATCGACATACTTTAAGTAGTCGTAAAGCAAAAATCAGAAAATCGTAAACCGGCACTCGGCATAAAGGCACACCACCATGTCAATCATTGTCATGTCAATTTTCTTTCAATTAAACCAACAATATTAGTTACTTACACTATACACGAATTAAGTGCTGTTTTTTTTTTTTGTTAATGGTTTTGATATCATTTTATTTCCTTTTTTCAAATCTGTTTTGTTTCATAAATCTTTGTCCCACTTTACGTATTTCACTAGAAACTTTTCTCTTTAATTTGTTTACATGTATTTCCTTCTCTTTATTTCGTTTGTGCTAGTAGTTTTGCTAGTAATTGCAACAACAACAGGTGTATTACGGTGTTGAATACCGCCTATAAAATATTCTCCCTGATCCTTCAGGATCGTCTTGTCCCGCACGTTGAAGAGATAGTCGGAAACTATCAAAGAGGATTCCGAAACGGAAAATCAACCACTGATCAGATCTTCACCATGCGACAGATCTTGGAGAAGATGGCAGAATACAGACACAACACATACCATCTCTTTATTGACTTCACAGCTGCATATGATAGTATAGCCAGGGTAAAACTGTATGACGCTATGAGCTCTTTTGGAATTCCGGCCAAACTGATAATGACCGGTTAGAATGTCTATGACCAACGTCACTAGCCAGGTGAGGGTGGATGGAAAACTCTCAGGACCTTTTGCTACCACCAAGCGTCTGCGCCAGTGGGACGGGGGCTAGCCTGTCTCCTGTTCAACTTGGCGCTAGAGAGGGCCATCCGCGACACAAGGATGGAGACTTCGGGAACCATCTTCTCTATAAGTCAACCCAGATCCTGGCATAATCTATTTGGCGTAACGTCCTACGCGGACATGCCGGCCTATACAACAGGCTTTCGAGACTTATTTCATTACCACGCAGTCGGATAGTCAACCTTGCTACGGGGGGACGGTCCATTCTAGCCTTGAACCCATTACGGGCATGTTATTGAGTCATTCGAGTTAACGACTGTACCATGGGACCGCCCGATCCTGGCATACGCTGATGATATAGACATCATTGGTCTGCGGCTCTCCTATGTAGCAGAAGCCTACCAAGGGATCGAGCAGGCGGCAGAGATCCTCGGATTGCAGATAAACGAGGCAAAGACCAAACTGATGGTGGCAACATCAGCGGGCCTACCAATAAATAATCAGAATCTACGTAGGCGTAACGTGCAGATAGGTGAACGCACTTTTGAAGTCGTCCCAGAATTTACCTATCTGGGGTCAAAGGTCGGCAACGACAATAGCATGGAAGCTGAGTTGCGCGCAAGGATGCTGGCTGCCAACCGGTTATTCTACAGCCTGAAAAATCAGTTCACCTCAAAGAACCTGTCCCGACGGACGAAGCTGGGACTATATAGTACCTTTATAGTTCCGGCACTCACATACACCTTGGGACATGAACACTGTCCAAATCTGACGAAACCCTCATAGCCGCGTTTGAGAGGAAGATGCTCTGAAGGATACTTGGCCCCGTATGTGTGGAAGGACAATGGAGGAGCCGATATAATGACGAGCTATACGAGATGTACGGCGACCTCACTGTCGTTCAGCGTATCAAGCTCGCCAGGTTCCGGTGGGCTGCCCTTGTTGTACGCATGGAAACGGACGACCCAGCGCGTAAAGTCTTTTTAGGCCGTCCACAAGGACAGAGGAGGCGTGGTAGGCCCAAATTGAGGTGGCAAGATGGCGTGGAGGCGTCCGCCATTAAGGCCGGGATAACGGACTGGCAGACGAAGGCGCGAGACCGTGAGCGGTTTCGGACACCCCTGAGGCAGGCCAAGAGCTCAAAGCGGTTGTAGCGCCGGATAAGTAAGTAAGTAAGTAAGTAGTTATGCTATTATGTATTGTATTTCTTTATTAGTTATCTTTATCTCCATAGCTATTTATCACCCTTTTACCAGTTACTGTTGTTTCAATAAATTGAATAATAAAGAACTGTTTACGGATTACGCTTGTTTATGTTTTTCAAAATTCTAAAAAACAAAAGTAGCGGCGGGTTTTTTTATCTACTATGGTGGAATATCGACAATAATACTAATGCTTTCTCCGCTTACATTGTGCGCTGCTAAATTAACACTAATGAGCTCAGATACCTGACGCAAACGATGCACTTCATTTCTACCACAAAACCATTCTATAGAGTGCACAAACACACTCCTACTACACATTTCCTGCAACACATTTCCCTCCCAAACTTGCACAGATTGGAAATGTTATCTATCAAAACACAGGCAAATTGCCATCATCCCTACATCATCATCATCAAATGGGTGCGTCACAAAACCTTCTCCTGTGAAGTGCAACAACAGCACGACGGTTATCATTAAACATCGCCAGAGTGTGTTTGCCTCGCTGCAAACCGTTTGCTCAGACAGAAACGGGGTGTGAGGGAAGGGAGAAGAGAACATTCCGTGAACATTCCGCAAGGTAAATAGTTGATTTACGCGAATTACCGCCAGGTTGCAGCACCACACACACACGCACACACCCACACAGGATATGAATTCACCACCCCCTTCACCACCCGCGTTTTGTTTCAAGTGTTTTATTTATTCTTCTAATTATGATAAATTGCCGCATTAGTGTGGCAACCCATCGGGACCCGGCCACCCATCGGGAGAGAAGCGGTCGGTGCAGCAGGCTCATGAAAATCATTTGCCAATCTGCGGTTGCCAGCAAAAAGCTAAACAATACACACGCGTGCCAATCGGATGACTAATAACAGCAAAAAAACCCCGCGCCGTGCACCGGCTGGTTGTTGTTGATTGAAATCGATTGGCTAAATGTATGCATTTATGCTCAACAAAGCGCTAACAATACAGGTACGCGGTGTACGGGTACGGAAAGGTGAATCGAGGGCAAGCAGGATTAGCAAATGATAAAACGCGCATAAAAACGGTAATAATAAAACAACGGTTGAATGCTTAAGTACACAACCAATGACTCCTCCCCCAATCCCGCATTACCCCGACTTCGAGAGCACGATAAACATCGCTTTGTGTGGCCTATTTTTAAGCATACGAACATTATGCTCTTTCTGCCCTCATACCCTCATGCCGCATGAAGATAGGGACCAGGTAAGATAGGTTGCTCCCTGGGTTTTCCCTAAGTAATGCGCCACTAAGTGAATCGCGTGGTAGCAGCGCACCACTTGAAGCTTTTTTTTTTCTAATAAGAATGTTAAAGCACTGATCTAATTGTGGTTGAAAATGGAGGGCGTTACACACTCACTCACGAACGGGAAAGATAGAGAGAGAGAGTAGGACGCCCCCGGCAGGTTGAAATTACTTACCAAAACACACACATTTGTTTCGCGAACCCTACAATTATTGGCTTTGGCGCGCCTATTCTCCTCGAAAAGGGAATTAAAAAGTGGGAAACAATTCCACCACTGCAATTCACCTTTAAGCGTACATTTCAATTACAACATCCTAACCCCCGTTGGCCTATAATAAAGGTTTAGCTTTTACTTGCCATTTACTCGGAGGGGTAAAACAACACACAAAAACCCCGCTGTCGGTACGATGCCTATTCCCACGTGCACACTACCATGGGGCGGTCGGGTGAGGGGACCAAAGTTCGCTTTGCCACCAATTAAACATTCAAACATTCGCTTCCTTCCTTTTGCGAACCCCCCTAAATGTGGATTCCTTCTGGCATTTGGTGTAGCTAAAATGAGAAGAAGAAAAAACCTGCATCAAAATCGGTTTCATTAAAATGGAAAGAAAGGAAAGGGACGAAAAAAACCAACCTAACACGTCGGCATCCCTTCTGCAGCGATGTTGAAGGAGCACACGTTGGCTTTTGCTGGTTCGACTTACACTTTACACCACACCTGTCATCGATGGAGGGAAATTTGTAGCACCGAGGGATGTCGGCATTAGAATTCATGACCCGTTGTGACCCATTCGATTCCTTTTCTTTTCTTGCAAACGTCCAAAAACACCGGTGGGCAACGTCAGATGATTGATGCGGTGGTGAAGGCCAAAATCATGCTTATGCTGGCAGGACCACGCACAAGACTTTGCCACGGATGGGCTGCTCCCGGGTTCGGTCTGTGTCCGGTCCACCTTTTCATCGGGGCGGGATTGTACTGTGTGCTAATGTTGACTTACGATACTCCTCTCTCCCGGGCAGAGTACGCTACTTCCACGAACGGAACGGAACGGATGATAACCCATCGAGCTCGAGAGACAAGGTCCTGGCGTTAACCTTTCCTCTTCCACTTTTGACCACCGGTAGGTAGGGTTGTCCAAAAATATACAAATCATTCGCTGATTACCCTTCCGAGAGCGGCAGTAGTAGTCGCACAGAAAGGTTAAGGGCACACACACACACACATGCCCAGCCAGACCGCCACCAATCCCCTCTATTGCGGTCAATCCCCGGTCACGCATCCACAGTGCCGCATTGCGAAATGGGTAACAGCAGCAGCATCCCTCCACTCCTCCTTCGGCCGACAAAAGGTGACGGCTTTCTTTCCTTTCGACCACCGGCCAAACAAGCCAAACCAGCCAGAGCTCGTTCTCTGCCCTTTCCGTCCAGCCCCTTAATCATGGCCGGCCACCGTGCTGCCGTTGGAGCGGTTTTAGTGCTTTTTTCTTCTTTTCCCGGAGGGGTTTGACGGCTGTGTTTACACAGGATACACACCGGTCGCCCTTGCCACTATGAAGTGATCTTGTTCTCTCTCTCTCTCTCATTCTACGGGGAGATGATTATGTTTGCCCAACTCGGACAACGGGGTTAAAGAGAAGGACACAGGAGAGCAGCGAAAGGAAGAGAGAACGCGCGCGCGGTTTTGAACGTCTTCACCGCCACACCGCCGTAGGGACAAAAGTTTTTCCCTCGAGTGATCCAATTATCGGGTTTCCGGAAGACTTTCCCAAAGCCCGCCCACAACCCGCCCCTTCACCGTTTCCTGCTGCACAATCATACAGTCCAGTGCGTTTCTTCACGCACTTCACCGGTCACGATGCCGCGAGGCAAACGCAGATGAAAACGGGATCGATGCGAATGGGTTGGGAGGGAGAGCGGTTATCGTTAGGGTTGGCGACCTCCGGGCGGGGTTTTCCCGGGTCTGGGTTAGGTTTTTTATGGGTACGAGAGAGAGCGTACTGAAGATGATTTGACAGTAGCCCGCCGGGGAGGGAGAGGGCATTCACAACTGCCCACACGAATTCTTCCTCCCCGGGAGTTGTCGCTCGCGGCATCGATTGTGCATCCATCATTCGAGTTGGATTGGGAAGAAGGAAAACTCACCCCCGGTATTAAATAACTCTGTCTATCGGACGGCATTTTGTTAAACTGAAGCTTCTCCACTTTGAAATCATGGTTCGTTGAATTTTCTATCAATCTGTTCGAAGCTGAAGCGAACCAAGCAACACAACAAAGACGGTATTATTTCCTCTGACCTTAACTTTCACCAAAAATCCTTGATTTTGCTTCACTCAAGACAATTTCTCCAACTACTGCACGGTCCACCAGTGAGGAAACCTACTTTGATGCTTTAATTTGAAGGTTGCAAATTTGACAACTCACACGCGGTTCCCATTCAAAGCGTTTGGTTGATTCTCGTTCTCTCTCTCCCTCTCACTCGCTCACCTGCATCCCCATCATGTGGTAAATTCAATTAAACTTCACCTCAACGATTATCGCATTATAATCACGCGCCGTACGTAAGAAGCGCAGCACAAAAGCCTGACCTGCCTGATACGCGGGTCATGCTAACGCGTTCGTCCCCGGCGTCGTTTAAAACTACATCCCGCCCTCCCCCTCTCCCCCCACAACACGGATATCCGGCACTCTTTTAACGTGTAATCTCAACACCCCTCATTCATGTGCACCACACAAACACAAGTAAAAGAAAAAAAAAAACAAACACAAACGCCTGTAACGCGCGTGGATAAATGGCGCAAAACACTCTCTCTCCCTCTGGTCCTACCAACGCTGGGGCGTAAAAGTCCCGGAAATCTTTACAGAAAAAGTACACATCCTAACGGTCTACAGCACCAGCACCACACGGTGATGATGGTGATGCACAGCAGCACACAGCAGAGAGAGGGAGAGAGAGCAGGCAAAAAAGGACAAAAAATGTGGCACAAAAAGAGGTTTTTTTTGTTGCACTCCTCTCACTATCATGTTGTTTGCTTGCTTTTGGTTGTTTTTCCCCCTTTCTTAAAGGTTGTGCGCTTTTCATAACCTTGAAAAAGTAACCATACCTGAAACGATAGCAAAAGTTCTTGATTTTTTAGTTTAGTTTTTATCTTTGCCTCCCCTCCAGCTTTTTTCCCCCTTCTTTCCATATCACCACTTCCGGGACGAATCCATTTTCTTTCACGCCATAGTAGTGGTGCTGTACTTACAGTTAGTGTTGCGTCTTTTTTTTTTATTTGTCCTCTCTTCTTGCACGCTCCGGAAAACCATACTTTCGGTGTTTCGGGCCATTTCTATTTTCTTGCTATGTTTCCTCTCTGTTTGTTACGTTTATTATCCGGTTCTTTTCACCGAGCGAAAGCATTATAGCTGCCAATGCAGGTCCTTTTGTGTTGCTCTTCACGATTGTTTGCTTACCAGTTGTTTTTTTTTTTGTTCTTTCTTCGATGCTTTCTTTTTTTCTTTCTTCACGTACACGTATATGTGTGTGTATTTGTGTGGTTTATTGTTTTCCGTTTGCAACAAGAGAAAGCGTTGAATCAATATCTAGTGCCATTGTCTCCAGATGTGAGTGTGTGTGTGTTTTGGTTGAATTCGTTCCTTCCTGGGATGCGTTTGGTTGTTGTAACACATTGTGAGCGATTTTTTTGACCCACAAACAGTTTGTTTTCTTTCGTTCACCGCTATTCTTCTCTGCTGCACAATAAAACATTCACAATAGTTACAAAATGGGTACTTATACATTCGTGGGTACGGTTAGCGGGTGCGCTCGCCAAAAGTACACGAAACCACCCAACCTTCGAAGAGGTTTATTTATTTCTATTCGTCCTAGCATTTGTTGCATTCACCACTTGCTTCGGGGAAAAAAAAACAAGCAAACTATACTTTCTACTCTTGCGCGCTTCTATTTTCTCTTTCCCATCTGCACCACCTTCCTGCTTACCAGAGGAATTCTGTGAGAGGGACACCACACCATTGCCATTTTTAAACTGTTATATTGCTTTATAACCTTCCCACAGCTGCATAGCTAGCTACCCCTGCACACACGCGTTCGATTACGCGTTCGTGCTGAAATCTTTGCCCGTAAAACTCTTCCCTTAAACACCTTAACATAAAAAAGTAGTTTGTTTGTTGTGCGCGCTTGTTCTATCCGGTCACAATCTTCCCACCGGCTCCCCTTTGACTCGGATCGACCGAGCGTCCGGCGTGACACAGTGAAAGGAAAAACTGCCATGCAACTGCCATCAAGCGTTAAAACTAAAGGATGATTATTGATACCATAAGTGTAAGACTACAAATCAATTAAGAAAAAAAAGTATTGACAACGCACACATCGTACGGCTCGTAATTTTGAACAGAGGGAAACAACGATCTTGCTTCCCAAAATCTGCATGGCATGGTAGCGCGCAATTCGATTCGATCATGTTATAACTTACTAATCTGTTGATTATAATATGTACATAAATTTCGAATAGCATCAGCAGCATTAACCGCTTTACAGCGCTCGAACAATACCGCACTCGCAATCACAATCGGTACACAACTGTCCAACTGTACAATACCATCGCGTTCCAACTCTCCTTCTCTCTCTCTCTGTGTCGATGCTTTAAAGCGGATCCAGCAGCCTTCTATAGGGGTCGAAGGGCGCCAATGGATATGGGTGGATTTTTGTTTTTGCGCGTCGGCTGCACGGACATCGGCGCCACCAGCTTGGAGGACGAGGGTGACGATCCGTTCGAGTCGGCTCCTTCCTCACAAACCTCCTGTGTACCGCGGGGAGAAACAAACAAAACGAATGATGATTAATTTTACATACAAACAGCCGAAAAAAAAACCCGAAAACGAATCAAAATCAGTGTTGTGCAACTTTTGAGAGAGCTCGACGGGACACGACTAAAAGGATTTTTATACAATGCTTCGCGTATGCTTTAGGGCTTGACCCCGCGTCAAGTGCTTGATAATGCACAACACCGCTCTGTTGCGAAGGCAACACTTTGACTGAATAAAAATCCTTCAACAGCAACCCCGGAAAGTGACACAATTATCGTCCTTCCGCAATCACAGTGTACACGCGTTCAAGCAAAAGTTGCACTACACTACGCTACTAATAGTGCACAAGAGAGCAAATATACAGAGGAGTGTAGGAAGGATGGTGATGGTGGTGTCGCAACATTACATTTAAATTCGTACAGCTTGCCAGTTTCATCTGTGCCAGCTGGGAGGCGGGCGTCAGTGACTGCGTACTGCCAAACGGCGACGGCATCATCGTGGACACGGTGCGCTTCAGCTTCGAGGGCGTTTTGTTGAACGAAAACACGCGGCCAACCTGTGGCAGGAGAAAGGAAAAAAAGAACCGTTGAAATAAAAGAACCGAAACCACCCCTCTCGCGCTTTATCGAACGAGCCAACGGAACAACGACGCACCTTCATCCGCGTCTTGGAAGCGATTTTGAACGCTTTCGACAGCGTGCCCACATTAATGTCGCTCACGTCGATGTCCACCTCGTCCGCGGTGCTGTTGATCAGAAAGTGGCCCGCATCCGTCCGGCACGCGTTCTCCGCCATCTGCTTCGACAGGCTCTTCAGGTAGAGCAGCTTGTCCTGCTCCTCGTCCGCAATGTTGAACGAGTACTGGCGGTCCTTCGCGTTCTGGGCCAGCTCGCGGCAGTTCAGCATGAAGGCGCGCGGACTGTCCACGATGTTCACCACCAGCTGGACCGTGCTGAGCGGCATCAGCTTCACGTGCTTGTACGGTTTCGTCGTCGCGCAGGACGACCGCGTCAGATTGAGGCTGTTCGTGTTCGGCGACTTCACATTATTGAACACCCGGGAGCGCTTTTTGCACACCTCGAGCGTATCGCTGAACAGAAACAGTACCAGCGGGTCGCCCCGCCCGCTCAGACTGTCCGACAGCTCCGTCACCTCGCACCGCGACACGAAGCTACGATGGGACGAGACGAGATGAGGCTGGATGAACGGAGAAAGAGGGGGAAAAAACATAATTGGTTGAAAATTAACAAACAACAACAACAAAAGTAGGAAGGCAGAACCAATCGAGCCGGAAAATTAGCACACAGGCACAAAACACACACACACACACACATACCGGACAGTTGTCGATATCGTTGAAAATGTCAAACATTGCCATCTGTCCCTCCGTTTTGCGCTTATCCTCGTTAATGTACGTCATCACCTCCCGGATCGCTTTCAGCGCGTCGTCCAGCTTTTTGTGGTCCGGGTTCGCTTTGCCGGTGTGCTTCAATATGTCTACAAATAGGGTGGGGTGGATAGAAGGAGAAGAAGGGACAATGATATACGCCACACGCTTCACTACTTGCACCACAGAGTACGACGGCAACACGCTTACCATTAAGCAGCAGGCTGATGCTGGGCAATCGCTGCACCGGCCGTATCATCAGATCCTGCAGCGACTGGCGGCCGCACTCCGGCTTCGCCTGGTTAATCTTGAGGAATGCATGAAACCGCGGATTGGTCGCATCGCACTGGACGAGCGTTTCCTTCATCTGCTCGAAAAAGTTCACGTACGGCGGGTACGCCTTCAGCAGATCGTCCCGATGGTCCAGCACGATCTGCCCGATCAGCACCTCCTCGCTCCAGCAGGCGTGTATCGCCTTCAGCCGGTCCAGCATCCGCTTGTGCACGTCGTGGATCGGTAGAAAGTTGCCAAAGATGGACCGCAGTTCCGATTTGTTCAGCAGCCGATTTTCATTCTCCACCATCTCTTCGAGCGGTTCCTTAAAAAGCTGGTAACAAAAAAATCGACAAACATGAAACGATGAATAGAAATATCAATCTTCGCTTTCCTCCTCTCTCCCACCCACCTTCACGATCGTGTCCAGTATGCCGACGTAGTTCGATTCCGTGTGGAAAAAGTCCATAAAGTGGTTGTGCCGCATCGACTGTGTTTTGGCCGATTGCTGCTGCTGCTGCTGCTGCTGCTGCTGGTCGGCGGACGCTTTGGCCGAATCGGGAATGGCGCCCTTCTTGCTGCTCTCATGCTTGTCCGGGCTGACCGTGCAGTCCAGGAAGCTGCCGGACACGGACAGCAGCCCGGCATCGGACACGGACGAGCGCCGTTTGCCGACACCGAGCGGCGTCCCGCCGCTACCACCGTCCGCCGGCGTTCGCTGCGAGAGGCGCTTCCGTTTGCGCTTGTTGAAGCTGACCGGCAGCGAATCGCGCCGATCCACGACCGGTGTGTGCGCTATGCTCTCCAAATACTGTATTGCACACGCGCGCGCCCCGGGGACCGAGAGGGAGTGTTAAAGATAGTACAAAATAAACATTAAATAAAGTAAGGGTGTTTTAATGTGCACTGACACAGAAGGGACACACACAAAAAAAAATCAAACACATCTGTAACGATGGTAACAACACTTACGTCCGCAAACAGATAGTCGCACTCGTTCGCATAGCCTGCCTGGATCGTGTACCAGAACCAGTCGGCCTTGACGATGTGGGTGTTTTTGTTCTTCGTTTCCGGTTTCGCCTGAACGACGTGCTCATCCACCACCTGTCATGGAAGGGGAGGTGGTACCAGGGGGGGTTCAAGGGAAGAGAGAGAAAAACAAAAGGACACACATATGGTGAGAAATTATTGTATAAAAAAATGAAAAAAAAAGCTTTAAATGTTTAAAGTGGAAGCAAATCTGCAATTTACTAAAGGAAAAAGAGAAGGAAAACTAAATCATTATTGTAGTAGACGGTTGTGTTAAAGGTTAGTTAGTGTAAATCAAGCATGAAAGGAAAACTATAAAATATTAGCACCAAAATGTTAGTCAATTATTAACCTGCAAACACCACGCGGCGTCGTATTGCCTTATCGGACAGGGGAAAATGGCACACTTAAAGCAAAATGTAATAGGATTAAGATTTGTTGTGGTGATATGACGATATGCGTAGAGTAATGCGTGATGGCCCAATGGCACCCAAATGCGATATATTAAATAATGCCCGATGATGGCTCTGGAAAAGCAACCTTTTCCATCCCCCCTCCCCTCACTGCACTAAAATGGATGAAGCACACAGTGCCGCCGCCGCTGCCGCCACTCGAATTACTCTCGTATTCATGCACTTGATGGAAATTTCATCAGCTTTATTGGGATGCACACATCGCACACAGAAGAAGAAGAGAGAAAAAACGACGCGAAGCAGTACAAACGTCACGGTGCAACTCCTTCTCCATCCCTGCCACCGCACCGCCCGGTATATAGCTTTTACAGGGTTTCCCACGATTTATTGGTCAGTTCCCATGATTTTTTGGTGCGTTCCCACGATTTTTTGGTTGTATCCCATAGATTTTTGGTTCGATCCTATAATTTATTGGTATTTTCCGATTGGATATCAATACAATTAGACCAAAAAATTCTGGGAAACGACCAAAAAATCGTGGGAACGCACCAAAAAAATATGGGAATCCACCAAAAATTGATGGGAACCAACCAATATATCGTGGGAAACCCTGTAAGTGTCATTCATCGATTGGGAATTAAACATTATCCAAATGGATGCATAAATGATGGATGACCGGGCACTGTGCACGCCGGGAAGAGAAGGGATATGATGAACAGTGTGTTCCGGTCGGTCGGGCGGTCGGTCGACACATATGTTCCAAAATATGCAAAAACCCCAACTCGCACACCCGCTGAAGGACAGGTGTGCCCGGTGATGCAACTGCCAATTTAACGGTATGTTTTCTCCCTCTCTCTCTCTCTTTTATTCTGCACTTCTCCCATCACAACCAACAGAGTGCAGGGGGGAGAGATGGTAAGTGATTCCGGATGAATCAGTCGTTAAAAGAAATTTGATTTTACTTGATTCGGAAGTGAACCGTCGAAACCAAAATTTAAATAAAAAAAAACAAAATGAAAGTTAAAAATTGTACAAAAAGCACCTGACTTCGGCGAGGGTGGTGGTGGTGGTGGTGAGAACCATTTAAAGGCACATAAAAATGCAATGAGCATAAATTAAAAATCAAAAACGGGCCATGGCTGGAACGGTACCCGGCAACGGTTTGGGCGTATGGTGTGGGACGGCGGTGGACAGGTATGACGAGCGAGTGGAGGGGGGGGAGAGGGAGAAAGGAAACGGTGTTGATGGTGTGGCGAGGTGTTAAAATAAACCAACAAGGTGTCGAAATGGTTGCTGTTGCATTTTTTCTCCCCTTTTTTGTTGCATTTCAATTGCAGTTTCCATTTTCGATTGAGAGAAAGAGAGAGAGAGAGAGAAAAGAACACAACCAAACAGGGAAAAAAATAAAATAAAATAAAATTCCCCCAATCATACATCAAAAAGCTATGCACACTTCAACAGGTTGACCCCGACCGATGATAACGATCATCCAATCAATGGGCGTCGCTTTTTACTCTTTCCCCTCGGTTTCGCAACTCCATCTTTCTGTCCTAGAGAGTTTCAATTTATAGCATTCACTTCACTTGCGAATAAATATCAATTTGTAAAATGAAAGCAAGTAGTAGAAGGTGGAAAAAATAATTATCCCCCAGCGGGGTATCGCTGGTGGTTGATTTTTGTTAACATTCTGTTGTCACGCGTGCCTTGTTTCATTGTGGCACAGAAATTTAGGCATTCAAAGCACCGAGGCTTGTGTGCACGCGGAAAGAAACAATAAGCAATGCATTTTACAAATAAAGGTTGTTATTGAGCTTAATTTTAAAAAGAGGGTTTAGAATGCAAGGCAGAAAAAGTGCATATGAGCAGCTTTAACAGACGAAACGGAATAAAAAGAGAGACACAAAAGGCACAATGCAATTATACCACCACCGTTAATGCAAGTGGAAATGGGCGAAATTTAATCCCACGCTTTTGATATAAAACTGGTAAAATTCGTGTATTTTTTATTACTATTTTACGCCCGTTCCGTTCGCAATACAAACTTCCTGGTAGTATGGTAGGAGAGAAAGTGTGAAACAAGGGGTTTTTTGTTGTTGCTGGGTACCCATTTTATCCTCAACATTGCCCAACCAGCAGCAGCAGCAGCAGCAGTTCCAGAGTTTGAGTGCGCGTGAAAAGTGCGCTTTTCCGAAACGCACAAATCACATTTTGTCTGCCGCTTCTGTGTGTATGTATGTGTGTGTGTGTAAAAAACCTCTTCCCGTGGGGTGTCATCCGCGCAGCGATTTTTCATTGTTTTATTAAGCAGCTTCACTCGCCGGCCTCAACAAGCTCTTCTTGAATGGATTTTTGTGCATTCATTGTCGCGCTTTAAATTGCACAAATAAAAAAAATACATAGATCCCACTTTTTCCCATTTATTCCGTGTATCCGCTCTTTTTTGTGTGCGTGTCTGGGTACAAAACGGAAATCGCATCCAATAGGATTTTGCCATGCCTTTTTTTTATTCCAATTGGAAACACGACACGACACGTCAAAAAGCAACGACATTGATGGAGACGCCCGGTTAGTGACAATGATGTTTATATAGTTGTATATTGAAAAATTGAAAGGGATGGGGAGGGATAAAAAACGCCAGCCTAATGCAAAACAATGTGCGTGTGTGGATGTGTGAAGAACAACAACACATCACATCTTTTTGGGGGGAGAAAAAAAAACACCCCCAAAAACGGACACCAAAAACAAACGACGGGAAATGTATCGAAATTGCAATAATGAATATCAACGCGATCAACGAGTGAGTGAGCAATTGTTGTATATTGTCTGTGTCGAGGGGCTGGGTTTGGTTGGTTGGATGAATATTTCGCTTTTCAAATTGGATGGAAAGTAAAGAGGGGAGGGGGGGGGGAATGATAACGAATCGGAATGAAACGAAAACAACAGCCACACCACCTTCCACCTTCCCTTTCTATCCACCACCACCGGCCGCCACAAAATCTACACTCTACATTGTGCATGCGATCGTGCGACACTGTGAATAAAATTAATTTATTCTACTGCTTTTTACTGTGTTACTATATTTTCCTCTTCTAACATATTGATTTGTGATTCAGAACGTATATGTTGGAAGCAGATGTTATCATTGTTTTCTCCTACTTTATAATTGTTTGTATTTATTACTTTATAACTCCTTATTATTGTTGTGTATTTTTGATTAATACTCCTTTTCTTATATATTTCAAGGTTTTGTTTTGTTGATTTCACGAGCCTAGCAACTTTTAACACAAGTACAGCATTTAACAGCACAAGCGCATCAGTTGTTTACGGAGCGTCATCACGCTTAAAACAACATTTGCACTTGAAATCGCAAGCATGGCACACAATATCACAAATCCAGTGTTGCGTATTGCGTAGGAAGTGTCCAACTACAAATGTATAAACGGATTCAGGACAATTGACAGCTTGAAAACAGGGTTGTTTATAAGTTTTTTGGAGATTTTAGCAAAAATTTCCGAAATATTTTTTTTATATAAATTTACAATTATAAGGAACAAACACTTAATCTAATTCTGTACTTTCGGTTGTATGCATTACTTTTAACACGTTTACAAGCGCTGGTTAAATGATTGTTTCAAGCCACAACACCCTTTGTGATATCACCGCGCTTGTGATATCAAGGTTGTCTTACGCATGATGACGTTCCGAAAACAACGTAGCCGTTGTCATGTCAATTGCTGCGGTTGCGTTAAACGTTGCTACGCTTGCGAAATCAAGCAAAAACCCCTATATTACTCATTTCTTCCAGTTCAAAATGTTTGAAAAATCACAAAAAAGCTATAATTGAATGCTCATAATCTCTAAAGGACAATGCCGCAATAAAAGAAACACAATAAAAACGCAATCGCAAACCAAAAAAAAAAACGATTAAACATCCGAACAAAGCTATATTCAATACACATCGTGCAATACAATCACGAAAATCACGAAAGCATTACACAAAACAACTGTTTAATTCTCCGCCCGAACAAGGAATTACAACAACGCATGGCTGCGCGCGAACACGCTTGTACACAACGCGGGAAAAGGGAAAGAGGGAGAGAACAAAAACTACCAATTGAGCACAATTCCTGTACCAGCAACAACATATCCCGCAGGTTAACAGACATTTAAGCATTGCGAAATAAATGCCAAAAAAAAAAGAATACCGAAACACGGCCGAGAACACAGAGCATCATCGCCTTGTTCTACCCCGAAACCCGCTTCTCTCACACAACTAGACCGACGAGCTTACTGGAACCCCCTCCCTCCCCCCCCTTCCCACCCCGGAGGATTCGGATTCGGAGTAACATCCGGATAATCCAGATTAAGTGATTGCCGCCGGCCAGCCGGACCGGGCAGCACACAATGCTCCTCCCGACTCATGTATGGTCTGGCGGGCAGAAAGCCCGAACCCGAAGAAGTGATCCTTGGACGACTTATGCACAGGAGAGCGGTGAGCAATCGTTCAGAGTCCATTGTTGGGTTGGCTGTGTCGGTTGGGGATGGTGAGGGAGGAGACACACACAATCGACCACCGACTAAAGCTTGGCGAAATTGGGTGTGTATACCAGCGGTTGTTGAAATTGCACTTAAAACCATCTCGTAACTCGTAATTGGATCTGTTCGCTTTGCCGTCACACAAACACACGCACACACACGATCGACAAAGCAATTAGAGGGCTTACTGTAGTTTTCTCCTTTCAATTAATTCGATTCCTACCCCGTCCCCTTTTCATAAAGAGGAAACAGCAAAAGGGAAATATCTTCACTCTCTTCCTGTCGAGCGCACCCTCAGGTGAAATTGGTTTCAGACATTCGCATACACCTACATACAAAATCGTCTATCGTCCACAACAAATCAGAATTCTGTTCAACAAATCGCTTGGAGTCGATCTCTAAGGCACAATAATTAATAAAGGAATTACCACCAAGTGATGTGTGCTAGATTACACTAAAGATATACCGGGAGGGATGCTTGATACTACTGGGGTTTTGGGGATCTCATCAGAAGGCCCGTTCACATACTCTGATCGAATCGAGAAACAGTACAGGGTGAGAGGTTGCAAGGACTTGGGAGAGAGATCAATCGGGACATTACGAAGAAGGTGCTGCTATATAAATACCGGCATCATGTCTGCATCTTCCGAACCAACGCCGGCGCCGGCATCGACATTCTTTCCCTGCTCCTCCTCGTCGATCGCCATCGGAGCAACGGCATTCGCAGCCTTAGCCGTCTCCTCCTCGTCCAGCTCCATCAGCGTATCCTCTCCATCCGCTCCTGCACCACCAATCGACGCGATCGAGTGGCGTTGCTGCAGTGTTGCTTCGCCTTTCGCCAAACAGCTCCCAATCTTGCCCCGACTGCGCGTCAGCATCTTCGCAGCGGAACCGTTCAGCCCGCCGAAGCTGGCGGCGGCAACCGGCGCGACCGGCGTCTTGAAGTCCACCTCGCTCCGATCCTTGCACTGCTCGGGCGTGTGCGGTCCGGCCGGCACTACCGCGGCCGCCTTCCCGCCATCCACCGACTTGAAGTTGCACACCTGCTTCAGGCTGTCCAGATTGGCCGTCGTGATCAAACCCCGGCCCTTGATCGTCTTGGGCGTGCAGTCCTTCTTGCCGCTCTTCGTGATCTTGTCCCGGATGCTGCGCAGCTTCTCCTTCACCGGCTTCTTGATCGACTCGTTGAACGTCGCCTCGATCGTGTTGTTGATCGACGCGTTCGACGCGTTCGGGTCGACCGAGCTGCGGCGCGACCGCAGCATCGTCTTGATCGGCGTCTTAATCGCGGCAAAGCTCATGCTACGCCGTATGCCGCGCGTAATCGAGCCCGTCCGCGTCAGCTTCGGCTTTTTGGCCGAACCGCCGTGCAGTAATAGGGCACCACCACCACCACCACCACCATTGGTGGCGCCACCGACGGTCGATGCGATCGAAATGTCCACCGACAGGAGCGACGGGTCGTCGAAGCTATCCTCCTGCCGTTTGCGCTTGTACGCCTCCCGGCTAGCGATCACGTAATCGTCCATCGTATCGTCGTCCTCGTCGTCCTCGTCCTTCTCCTCCACGATCCGGCGGAACGACTCGTCCACCATGCTGCCGCCGCCCCGTTCGGTTTTTAAAATGGGCGAAAGATTGTTCGGGTTGAGAAATTCGTTCGCTTCGCCGGATGTAAGCACGATGCCGTCCTGCTTTGGTGCAGCAGTGTTTGTTGTAGCTGCTGCCGGCATTGGTTCCGGTACTGCTCCCTCATCAATGTACGGTACCGCCGGGCGGGTGATGCTGCTTTCCGCAAACTGATTCTGATTGTTGTCATTTTCCGCAATGCTCAGCATGTGATCGCCGTTCCGATCGTTGCGGCTTCCTGCCGGCTCTGCTGCCATTCCTTCCGTCGATTCGTTCTCTTCCGGCAGGGACGGTAGTGCCACGGTGGCTTCCTTTCCGGCATTGTTCTCCTGCGGTTGCTGCTGCTTCGACTCCCTCGCTTCTGGCTCTTCGCTCCCAGGTAAATCCGCTGCTGGTGCTGGTGCTGGTGGTGGTGAAACGGTGGCCAGTTTCTTCGGCGAAACACTCTCCAACGGCATGGTTGCATCGATCAAGTGTGCGCCCGTGTTTGGCATTACCTGCAAAAGTGAGTTAATATGGTCGATGGTGTGTTCATGCAGCTTTTGGAAACAGTTATTGCGGGACAATTTGGAGCAGACCGGCCGTGTCCCAGTGTCCCAGAAAGAGAGTGAGAGATGGCGAGGTGGTAGGAGGGAAGTTGAGAGGGTTCTATTTCCTTTGATCTACTATCAAAGCGCTGCCAAAATATTCAAAACCAGTTGTACATTGTACGCCCATATCTCCAAACTACAATCTATAATATCGGACGCACACACACCCGCGCGCCCCAATTTCCCACCCCTCCTCCTCCTACAGCTCCCAATATCCTGATATCAGTGATATCTGATTTATGATCAATTATTTAACCATTTCCGCTGATGGACACACCACAAATCACCGGACGCATCCCTCCCCACACCCGAGCGACCGCACACACGCACGCTTTTCGGAAACGACCACGGGCTTTCCACGCATCAACCGCACGCACACACACACAGTACGCGCCACCCGAAGTTCCTTCGTTGAAGGCATACACACACGCAAGGACGAAGAGTATGCAATGGTAGCAATTAATCAATTAAAGCTTTTCAGATTCGCGTGGTCCCAACTTCACTAGCTTTAGACCATTGGAAAACGGACGCGGGGGGGGATTTGGTGTGCATGTATGCACACATCCCGCGGGCAGCGCTACATGGTAGCGCTTTTATCAAAAGGATATTGTGAGGAGGAAGAGAAGGAACCAGGATAAGAAGGATCCTCACAGAACGTTCAACAGTGTGCTTCCTGTGTGGCGGGGGGAGTGGGAGAAGGATAAGCCTAATGAACTGCGGGGAGGAAGTGTGGGGGGGGGGGGGTTGTGAAAAGCGGAATCCAACCAGGACCGTCCATTAATTACACTTTGAATAAATTGTAAACCCCGGCATCATATATCAAAACGCCCAGAGCAGCAGCAGCAGCGAGAGAGAGCTTTGAACGAGGACGACACTTTCACACACACTCACACGCGCGCGCTTGGTGTAAAGTTGTGGCTGGAGCGAAGAGGAGGGTTGACCGGTCATAAATTTCCCAATCCATTACTACGTGACTATGTCTGTGTGTGTGTGTGCGCGCTTACTGAGTAGCTAGCGAAACGAGTGAGCGCGCGCGAGAATGGAAATCAATCGGGACGCGATTTGAAAAGTTATACAGCATATAAATTAAATCGGGTACTAGTACTCTACAGGGGACTACCTTGAGGGTGGCAGACTAGGAGGAGGTCGGTGATAGGTGGGTGTGGGTTCGTAGGCATAGGCGCTCTAAATAATTGAAACAATATAATTGAAATCCACGCTACATGCGATAGAGACACACACACACCCAGATCGGAATCCTTTCCTCCCCAGACCGATTGTTGTGTTAATCAGCATACTAACACAGGGGCAGGGAGTGGTGGGTGGACCAACCAACGGAAAAGAAGTGGCAGAGGCGGGACAGATTGTCCGTGCACTGACGGCGGGTAACGATAATGTCGTAAGCTCCTATTACACACTCGATTAAAAGGGCATTAGCGCGATAGTCGCCAGCGGCACTTATTGAGTGTACTACTACTGCCGGTGGCTAATTCCACATCCGGGACCAGATTCCCCCCTCGAAAGCACTGTCAGGCTGGGGGTGATTTACGCGATTTCTACGGAAAACCACAACATAACGCTCACCCTGAATATGATGCCCCTTCCCTTTCCCAACCCCATTGAGCGGTTGATTTTTCCACGTGGTCTTGAGGTGAGGTGAGAAAGCGTCGTGCGGGAATTAGTTGTTAGTTGTGCTGCTTGCTGATGGACAGGTATGGCCGCCGATTGGACGGATGGATTGGGAAGTTGGAGGTGTTGTGAATGGTGTGGAATGCACATCGCCACATATTGCGCTATTCGTTGTCTATGGACATTTAGGCCTGCGTTTCGTGCGATTAAATTGAAAATGTTTGAATTGGAAATCGGAAGTTAGTTGTTACGGTATTACTTTGACGGCTGCCATTTCATTTCGTTTTGAAGATTGGTTTAATTTCCCTTTCTCCCTCCGCAATGCTTTTCCTGTTTTTGTGATGTTTTATGATATACCCCCGATCACCTCTCTGTTCCGCAAACAACGCTCACTCAAGCTCAGTAATGGATCAATCTAGCTTTCCCAAACATGCAGCTGATGTGGCGTGTGTGTGTATTTAAGCCTGATTCGCTCTAGCATTATGCTCCCGTTATGGTTGGTTAATTTTAAAATTACAATTTACATGTACAAATACACACCCGCAAAACAAAAGGATACCAGAGCACATACTGCACATAAAGACAACAATTACAAAACATACGACCGGCCCACCAGTACACAGCAGCGACAGACATGTATCCCAAATGTTTTGGGTTAATCCGATACAAAAAAGACAGTGAAAGCAAAGAAGAGACAATTCTAACCACTGCTCTTCCCCTTTGATCCAGCTAAAAAAAAACCCGCTCCCATAACGTCGATAGAGATAGAGGTGCAACACAATTAGTCGTGAGTTTTGGTGTCTCTCCTACCAAGCGACATGCTACAGTTTACACACACAACGGCCGGGTAGTATAGGAAGGGGATGTAGTTGCACACTTACCACATGCGAACATTCCGGATCTTCCAGATCGGTCGGGATGCCACCGTTCGTGCGCAGCACATCGATCATGTGCTGCTGTTCCTCCTCCGGGAAGCCGAAGAAGCACACCTTCTGCCCCTCGAACGCTTTCAGCCGGTGCTGCTTGGTGAACGTTTCGATCGTGGCGGAAAAGTTAGGATCGTGCCGGTTTTTCCACGCCTCCAGCACCCAGTTCGGGCGTATGATTGCTAACCGGAACGTCATGGCGTACCTAAAACCAATAAAAAAAAGGATGCAAAAGAAGGTTAGTCTTTAGTTTTGACTGGTGTTTGATGCTACTGCTACGGCGTTGCTAAGCCGAAACTTACCGATACTTTTCGCCTCCGCTAGAGTTGCAGATCAAATGGGTGACCTTCGTGTCCATGCCTTTCCGTATCGAGCCGCCCATCGAATGAATCAAATGCACCAGATGTGTCTGTGAAGTAGAAGAAAAAACGATGGAGCAATTAGGATTAGCAAATTACGATCTATGCTCAAAGCACAAGCAAAGAAAAGGCCAGTCTCCCTCTCACTCGATCGATCAGACCCCCTCTTCCCCTCCACAGTAATCAGTACACGTGCCATGTACAAAGCGAATGTAGCAATGTGGCCTACAACAAGCTGCTAAAATAAGCATAATTTCGCCATACAAAATCACCAACCACAGGCGTACACCACACCTTGCGCTGTCACACATTCACAACACTGGAGCATTCGGAATAAAACTAATGTGTCACGAAAATTGAACCCCTTCTATTCAAACAACCTCAACCAAATATTCCCAGTTCCACTGCCACTGTAGCCGTATTCGTGTACTACAGGCGAATCGTACCACAAAATGTCGAAACCTTATCAAACACGCAAAAACCTAACCCAAAATCACATTTATTGTGTACGTGGTGGGGTGGTGCTTTCCTGCCTTGATTCTTTTACATATTCTCATTACATTCGTGTCCCACCGTCGTCGTTGTCGTCGCCGCCGGAAGGGGTTTGCGGGCTTTTGTATTCTGCACAGGTACACGGAGCACGGAGATGGCATGGTGTAACCACAGAAGATGGCCATTTTTAGGTTACCACACACACACATACACACCACGAGGAGCTACGATCCGCAGTGAGGGGATGGAAACATATTACTTCATTTAATATACGCCACACAACACAGCACAGCATCTCATTCTCTCAGGCTGTGCGTGTATGTACACATCGAGAACCGGTGTAGTGGAATCAAGGGCAAGGGTTCCTTCGCAGCGTGAGTTGTAACTGATTTCTTGTACCGATGTCGGTCCAACTTCCCGCTCAACGGCGGTTGATTGTATTGAAGGCACCACCACCGACCGGGCAAATAACAGCAACAATTAGTAGCAATTAAATGTACACGCGTTCCGAGGGGGGGAATTACAGATATTAAAGATGTCTACATGACGCCCACCAATATATGACTGTGGTAGACCCCTGCCAGCAGTACAGCTTAGCGAGGTTAGAATTGGCAAATTGTGTATGGTTGCACAGATGCTCTATCGCCTTCTCGCTCGGCATCTTTATTCATCAAATATTATCCAGCACCAAGGATCCAGTGACAGGTCCTCATTCAGGCATTGGAAGGATTTGTGTTTCCAGACGCTGAAGAGGACAACCACACACGGTAAATACACATCATAGCAAGAGCGTTCTTTTGCGGCAAACCGTTCATCAATTGAACAGCAGCGCACAGGAGAAATGAAAGATGGTTGGTGGTTGGTGGGTTCCGACAGATTTCAAAAACATCCAATCAAGCACACAACAACAACATCTTCCCGCCAATTCTGACGTTCCCGAACGTTGTTGCAATTTGCCACTGTCCAAACCGAGCTGGGACTTCTTATTATCTCGTGTGCTCCTCCCCAATCGTTTCCCATTCCGAACTCCACAAGCAAGGATAATAATAAGGCCATAACCAGTAGGCACGTGACCGGAGAACGGAATCAGATTGTCCACCCACCCAGAAGGAGGTGGAGGACGAAATTCGAAGTACAGAAGTAAGTAAGGCACCTGGCGAGATAAGGTACAGAGCACGTTCACCAAGAGTAGGGCGCGGCGGTGTTATTTAAGGAGTCTCCTCTCTTTGCTCCAAACCAAAACCAACAATCTCGCCAACACCTTGCGAGCGAAGAGCGCTGGTTAGAGAATTCGATGAAGAGAAAAGGACCTCCAGGGAGGCGGGTGCGTACGTACTGTCCTGCAAGCGGGAAAACTGTAATGACAACGGCCTCATCCGTAAGGAAGCGCGGCCGGGGACGGCTGTCAACGAACGACAATTCGCAGATCGCAGCGTTAAGGCGAACGGGAACAACGGGACACGCGGCCTTCATAATCAATTTCACTAATGACGTCTTCATCGGTGCCTAGAATCCTGGATGGAATATCCTTCCACAAGCCGGCAGGCACAAAGGGAAGGAGGAGACACACAAACAACTGGACAGCAGCAGCTCAATCCTTGGAATCGATTGGTCGTTTCCGGTGTGTCCGGTGAGTCGGAGCAGCCCGGGAGACTGCTGTCACGTTTTGCTCAAACTCAAACTCCGAGCGGCCGAGCTGATTAATAATCGCAGCAGGAATCAATTTGCTACGCTCGCTTCCCCCCCCCCTTTCCGCTGCCCCTCAAAATGTCTGACGACACACAAACCGACGATTGTCGCCCGGGGTCCAAACCGGGGTTACAACAGCGTGTTACCTAACCTTATACTGTCCACTAACAAGGGGGGAAAGAGCAGCGAAAGCAGGATGATGTACGCACTACTACCTGCCTGCCAGCCAGGTCGATTTTCCGCTAAAGCTCAATAAAGGAAATTATGCAAAATTGTTTCCCCCTTTTGCGAACCGAAGGAAGGAAGGGCACAAAGCCGAGGACAAGAAGGACGAATAGTTCGTTGTACCTGAAGGGGCAAGAGCTGTCCATTTGGCTGCAGGGATAGAAGATTTGGGACAAGTTCAACAATGCTGACCACCATCGATTATGTAAGCAGCTCCAGCCTTTTTCCCCTTACACACCCTTCCCTTCACCCGCTGGTAATCTCCAGCTCTACGACCGGTGAGAAAAGGTTCCGAGAGCCGAGATCCGCACGCAAAAAGGGCGGTCGTGTCTCAGGTCATCCTCTCCCTTGTACCGAGACGGCCGACGAACTAAATTCAATAATGAAAGGGTAATTGCTGGGTTTCGTTCAAATCTTGCAGCCCGGCTCTCCGAAAAGGGAAAGCCAAACCAGTGTAGCAACAACCATTAACCTTTGCCAATGCTATGCTTCTCCAAAAAAAACGATCCTGGCCAACGATCACACAGACACACAAACGAGCTAATCAAGCTTTTGGGGCACAAACGGATGAAACCTTCCATCATTGATTTTCCCGCTTCCTCCGAGTTTTGTTCTGGGGATGATGGCGGGGTAGGTCTCTTTGTCCGTTCCAAAACAAACAAGGACACACACACAATCAAGCACCAAACCCGCCCCATTTACAAGCATAGACTCTTCCTCTGAACCAGCTTTCGCACAAAAATTCGGCTCCTCGTCGTCGTCATCGTCCTCATCGTCTTCATTACGCAAATTACACTGTGAATGGAGACCGACCGACCGACCGACGGTCGGAGGAAAAGTGCTTACCAGTTCGTCCTTCTTGCGTATGCCGGTGAAGCACGTGATGACGCCGCGCATGCAGTAGTTGTAGATCGGGCGATTGTTCCACACCAACCCTTCACTGAATCTTACAGCCTGCTGTAAGGCCGGTGGTCCGAGGATTCTGCAACAAGAGAAAGAGATAAAAAGAAAATAAAAATTAGTACTCATGTCGGAAAATTCAAAACAAAAGGGACATGGAACACATACACACACACATACATTCTAGGGACAGGTAAAAACCACATACAATTTGCACAACTATTTCTCTAAGCTGCCACACACACACACACACACACACACACACACACACACACACACACACACACACACACACACACACACACACACACACACACACACACACACACACACACACACACACACACACACACACACATCGAGCACACTATCATATCGAACTTTTACCCTCCAAAGCCGACCGCTTCGGGACGAAGAGAAACATTTCAAAGTCCCCCTTAATTCCACTCCCACTTCCCCCCTGCGGTCAATCCATTTCCATTCCAATTCCTAAAACCCACAAAGAAAAGCCCCAAATTGGTGCCCAAACTTTTCAACACAAGCATCTTCATTAAAATCAAATATTAGTATAACTTTTTCGTTCCTTTCTCGGGGTCTTTCTTTTATTTATTTTTTTGGAGCTGGGGAGTGAGCGCTGGTTTGTCTTTGCTTTGGCTCTATTTTTCTTTCCCTTTGGTTTTTCTCAGCGTTCCCTTGCTTCTTCTTTTGTTCTTCTCAGTTTTGACTAAGCTCAAAGCTGTTCTTCCGCTAAAACACTTGGGTGAAATCCTTTTTTACCCCCTTGCTGCACCGGTTTAGCCGTTTCTTCGCGCTCTTCAAACAAAGGTCCAACGAGAGAGAGAGATTGTGGGAAACGATTTGCGAAAGACCCGTCGCCGTCGCCTCGAGCCAAACCGATCGAAAGCAAACTCTTCAACTAGGAAGGGAAGAGAGACATACGGCTCACAGTGTGCCAACACAAAAATGACAAGGCATCATTGTCTTGGGGGGCGAAAGAGTTGTAGAAGACACGCCAGAGAACTTGTTACCTTTTTTGTTTGCAAATTGAAGAGGGAAAGGAAGAAAAAACAGAGGAAAGGTATCATTTGTAAACAGCCATGTTTTGCTTGTTAGGCACCACATTGAAAAGCACTTGCACAAGGATGCAACCCCCGGCCAGGAACACCAAGAACTGCAAGAAGGATAATTAATCAGCGCAGGCAAACTACCGGCACCAACTCTAACCAGAACTAGTAGCTCCTGTTGGGATGTAAAAATGAAGGAAAATTCATATAAAAATAAGGATTCTACTTTTAATGCAACAAAACATTCACAATCTATAACGCAAATAAAAAAAAAGCTTTCTTCCAAGAAATTGAAAAGTCCAAGCAGGATAATGTTGGATAGAGAAAACACAGTCGCATCTCTGCATGAAAGACGCACACCCACACCCTAGGTGGATAATAACTCCTTTGGACTGCTGCTGCTGCTGTTGATGCTTTGTGGCTATCACCTTCTTTTGCAAAAACAAAAACAAAAAATAGTTTGTGTTCTTCACAATACCACCACTGCCGTTCCTTCTTTCCACTACTCCATCGCGGCCCACGGCGAAGACGACGAAGCGGACGACGTGCAAAGGCACTAATGAGCTGCGGTAAAAACCGACAACTTTCTTGCGGTTAAAATACCGGCAAGGGCGCGCCACAGACAACGGGCAGGCACACACCACCGAACTCGAGAGGAAAATTGAAAATCAAGCAAAAAGAAAAAAGAAAACACACAGATAGATAACTCCCCCAACGATGATGCGCTCCCACACTGACACACTGACTGCGCTGCTGTACTGTTGCTGTGGTGGTGGGAGGTCTTGAGGCCGAAGAGGCTGTGGGATAATTAAAAAACTATGATGATTCACCAGAGCATCATCAGTCTCTTTAGCGCATTGGCCACTGTGTCGGCGTCGGATGGCGCTGGGTGTGAAGTATGATGCAGGAACAAATGGGGGATGAGGGTTCGAAACTATCGCTTCATTGTCATTATTTCACTCAGCACATTTTGCGGCAACTTCGTTCGATGTGCCTTTGAAAGAATGCTACAATAGGGAGTTGCGGCGGGTTGCACGACTGATGAAAACGCACGCTCTTGGCTGATCTCGGACAAGTCAGGAATAGTCGGAAGGCGGAGAAGGGAGAAGAACAAGAAGCCAGAGGTCCAGCGGTAAAGAGGAGGAGGACTACTTCATCGAGCGGAACCGGAAGAATTGCAAGAAAATGGGTCGGAAAATTGTTTTCTTGTACGCTTCTTTTTTGTCTGTGTGTGTGCCACAGCAGCTCAGGACCTTGTCGGAGGAGATGAACACGGTCGACCGGTATTAAAGAACCCGAGGGGTATAGAAAAAAGCCGCCCAATAGGCTATCGGGAAAAATCGATTCATTGGAAAAACGGGTCGGTTGGGCTATTGTTTTCCCGGAGCGATAGACCCGGATGGTAGTTAGAGGCAAAAGCCAAAAGGGAGAGCTTTCAACGTGCCACAGACGAGAAGAGTTTGCACCTTGGGGACGGCGGCGGCGGCGACTCAGACTCAGACTCACCCGTCCCGTTGTGAGGTCTTGAGGTCTTTTCGAATTCCCACCCGGGTGTGGGATGTACGGTTTGCAGCACACTGCGGTCAAAGGCGATCTTGCCTTCGGAAAAGCGTCCATATGCTCTGGACAAACGCTTCGTACGCTTCGTACTACGGCAACACCATACGTGAGCAGCCAACTTCAGCACCTTCTTGCACGATGTGTGTTGTGCATGTGCAGGTTGGACTCGGTCACTGGGGAGAGGATCTTTCGATGGATGTCCGGTGAAAAAGGTTTACATTTCAGCGCACATGAATGCAGGGTGTGACCACAGCTTAATACCCCGGAGGGAAGGAAGGCGCAACAGCTATACTGCAGAGCTTTAGCAGAACCGAAGCATCTTTAAACCTTATCGCTATCGGAAGGCGTGTTTTGCCTCTTTCAAGCCTTCCTTTCCAGGGATCACAACGTTTACCGGCACAAAACGGTCCCCCCCATAGTGAACGAGGAAATGTTTGTGGTTTTCTACCCTGCCGGACCGACAGCAGCCGACATATGTATTATGCTTTTCTTCATTATTTTTCTACCTCACTTAAGCTTCCATCAATTTTGCCGTGGTTTGCCTGAAACATGAAAAATGAACGACGAGGCAAAAAACGCCGTTGGTTCCCGTGTTCGTTCCACTTTAACTTGCAGAACCGACGACTTTACACAGGTTTGTGGTTTGTGATGAAGTCTTGATGGGTCATTTAAAATCGTCAGCACTGAAGCAGACACAACCGATGCTTCTGGAGTGGGGCGCATTTGTGCTCTGGCAGCATTTCACAAACCATCCCCCTCTGCAGCTTTCTGCACATTTACTTGCAAGTAGTAAAGCGTATCGACAGATACAGATCCATTGGTTAGTTATAGTGCTGCCTCCAGCCTTTTCTCGACTTGTCTGTATTGTGGTGAACTTCACAATATCTTTTGCTTATGTATCCTCTCCTCAACAAGCAGAGCTGAACTGCAAAGAATTAAAACTGAGATAATTGGCCCGACAGACGGCATCGGACTGCCATAGGAGCACTTTGGTGCCAATTATATCTTTCCAAGAATGCACTGGTCGCTTGGTGCCGCTTTGAAGATGCCTGAAGTTCCTGAGATGCAGAGATAATGGCATCATCTAATCCGATCGGGAAGCTCTGTTCCGCACTGGAGCTTCCGTTCTATTCGCAATACAATTGCACAGGGAAGTTTTAAAGTGAAGTACGCCGTACTCTTCAATGAACCACTGCACAGATAGAAACGATTAAAAACAAACCAAAGTCATATGTGATGCTTCAAAAACTTAAACGCTTCACATCGGTGTGGCATAAAGGCTATAAAGTTAATTGATTATCTGCACAAAATGAGCAAAACAGACATGCAGGAAATGCAATACACAAGCAGACGCACGCATAAAAATAGATTGAAGCTGTTAGAATCCAGAACCAGTTTACTGTGCCAAGACAAGAGCTGTGAAGGCTTCGCTACTCGGCTGCTAGCAAGGAGTTGGTTAAAGTGTATGGTCCTCATCAAGATGATCTTCCACTCTCTCTCTATCTCTCTCGAAAACACAATCTGTGCCCTTTCGAGTCCGATGCTACGCGTACAACAAGCTCCACAACCCACAGCAGCTGGCCACGAAAGCAAGTTCGCGAACGCATTTGGAGGGTTAGCAGAAATTGATATTGTTATTTTATAGCTTTTATTGGGGACGTGAGTATCATAATGATGCCACATAGCACACGCACACACATGCATCCACACACGCACAGTGGCATTTGCTGTCGTTTGGGGTATCGATAGTTCTTCGGTCGTTCGATATTCATTATTTTTCGTGCTTCGAAGCCGGCACATGCAACCGGAAAGCTCTGAAGCGTACCTATCACTCCAAGATGCACAGCATATTGAAGATTATCATACTTTAATAATAACTAAGATCAACTGGCATAAAACGGCCCTTGTTAATATCCAGCCATCTATATTTAGTCTTGCTCAATGCCTTTCCATTGGACCAAAACGCATTTACAACACGTGTTTTTGGAACTTGGAAACAAATGAAAGGCGTTAAATCATTCTGTGGCGACTAAACCGCAGCTATAAATCTTAAAACGTGGTTTGCAAAATAGGGAGCTTTGTCGTGCAGGCTTTAACACATTCAAGACAGGCACGATGCGACCTGGTAGACGACACAAAAAACAACACTGTTGTCATCATGTACAGCAAAATAACAGCGCCAAAAGAAAAACACTAAAACGCTAGTTTATTTTGTGACAGGCCATTGCAAAACCAGGGCCAATACATTACTGCAAGCACGGACGGACGTCCCACGCGCTTCGAAATTAGCATTATCCGCTCATAAAATTTAGCTCAAATTCATCAAAAAACATAAACAGCACACAGCGCGCTGCAAACCCGCCGCCGTCGTCAGCATTTATATAGCGTCCAATAAATTGAACCCCCATTTTGCCGCTCTCTCTCTCCCCCTCCGGCTCTATCGCCCTGTTAAGCCTTTCTTCTCCGGATCATTCAACAATATCCACTTCCTTGATGGCAAGCGCAGCGGTCCTTTCCATCTGCTTATTTTATGAACGATTTCATGCTACATAAAATCTAATGCCCGACTCTTCGCCACACCATGACATATTTTCGCTGATACGATTATGATCGCGTCCCCGGTCCCACGACAGGGTTTGCACATACCCGTGGGAGGAAATGAGCAGAGCGGAAAGCTTTTCAATAGATAATTTAGTTTAGAACGACCCACTACTCCCTTTCCTGCATCCGCCGACAGCGCGCGAGCTTGGACGGACATGATTCAATATTTGTTATGCAGCGACGAGAGCCCTAATATTCATACTTTCGTCGGTCGGTCATAACGTGACTTTCAGGGAGGGCGAAAGGGGAAATTTGAAAAACAAACCTTACGTAAATAGGCACTGCGAGTAAATGCGTTCCGCAGCACCGAGCCAACGACGCCTATCAGTGTCGATCAGCGCCGACCGCACTAGCATAAACTACTACTCTTTTTTTTTTTGGTTGCTTCCGAGCGAAAGTTAGCAGCAATAGCGCCTATGTTGAATCCTTATGAGCCTTCGCCTCTCTCTCTTCTCCCCACATACACACACACACACAGTCACAGTGGCTGGGCGGATGGTGGAACGATTCCACCGTGAACCGAAGCGGATGTACACACACTAAATATTTATTGCCGGACTACATTAAATTTTACCCATTCTTCATACATGCCCTGATATCGTTCGCATTTCAGAGCGTAGTAGTTCCCGCGTTCGTGTTCCCGTTTAACGGCCCCAGCCCATTCCCCGCCGAGCAGTGGCGGCGATCGTTACAAAATCCGATTTTATCGTTTTCGACAAATTGAATCTTCATCCAATGAAGTGGAACAGCAAACCAACAAAAAAAAATATGCTAAGAGCCAAACGGGTTGTTACGAATCACTTTCCTATTCCAGCCGATGGATATAATCGATAACTTCCGGTGTTAGGATAGGATAAGGCTTCACCTGCATAGTGAGAGAGCAAACTGAACTGTGCGCATTATTTTCATGCCGCATTTGAACGGTTTCATCTCTCGCTATAGCTGTGCTTAATTGACGGGTAAAATTGAACTACAATTATGTAGAACATGAAATTTCAAACAGGTTATGGGCAATTTTCCGCGAAATAGTTGGTAAAGGTAATGGAAATTCCAATGTTAATAATACATCAGTTGCTCTCTTGCTGAGGAGATTGTTCACTAAACGCCTAAATATAGGCAGTGAAGCTACTTTCAGCAGCATTCGCCTAAAAACGCCTACAGTTATGCAATATCCATCCCAAAACAGTGTAATTATTTAATTAAACATTTATTAAGCGGTTATTGGACTCTTTTACTGTAAAAAAAAACATACTACATCCCAATTGAATGTAAGTATCGAATAATGCAAAGAACACATAGCGAAAATCATCCCACCCACTCACAAAATAAAGACCTGAAATTATATTGCTAGCTAAATTTAATTTTACTACCAACTTAAACCAGCAACAATTTACCCTTACGACACTTCAAAATGTGGTTTAAAGCTAAGTCATCGTAAGAATAGAAAGCATTCGCAATAAAAAATGGAAATGAGTTTTTCACGACAGCATAAATTAAAACCATGTTCTGCCAACGATACTTATAGCAACATTTCGACAGGTTCTTTAGTTCGCGGAGAGGAGAAAAAAAGCACATTGTAACTCCCGGACAGTGTCTACATAAATGTGAAGCCCCACTCTTCCTGCCCACTACACTCTCCCCTCCTTCCCTGCACGATGTATTCGCACGCTGAGCAATAACGGTTAAGCAATACGACCCTTTTGGAAAGATGAAGATGGACGCCAGGCCGCAGCGAGCGCACTGGTGTGGTACAGCTTTAATAAACCCGTTAAAGTACTTTCAACGCCGCCCGTAATATGCCCACCCCGATTGCGTATCGATACCAACAAACGCACATCCCGCACACCATCACCCCCTCCGCATACCTTTGCTTCGCCTTGTAGATCGCATCGTAAACCGGGCCTTCGAAGTCGTTCAGCACGAACACGGTGCTGATGCTGATGTCGTCGTCCCCGATGTACTCCGCGCCGGTGTCGGAAGTCACGATCGGCAGTTTGAGGCTTTGGGCCGCTGCCAGCGTGGCCGCATCCTGTGCCACCGGGCCCACCAGACAGATCCGAGTCATTTCCGGCGTTGATGGTGACGTCGATATCGACATAGCTGCTGGAGAGAAAGAGGGAAAAAACAAAAAAGGGTGTGAGAAGAAAGTGGAAGTTCCGCATCCGGATGTGTCGGTGGGGGTGGTGGGTAAATTCGGTTAACGATTGTGAAAATGTGCCAGTTAATGTGCTGTCGGGCGCACCAGCGCCAGCAAGATAAGAGACACCGAGATGTGTCGTCGTCGTCCCGCCGCGGAGCGTGCGACACACATCCGTCAGAAAGTTTTGCGCTAGTTGGCGAGGGCCAGGGGGAGGGGCGCCGGGCCATTACTTCATGTCTTCGATGTCTCTGGGCTTGTGCAAGAATACATAAAAATGACGAAAGTGCGAACGAGCCAAAATGCCAAAGACCTCATTAATTACGATCGTTTCGTTGAGTCAAGCGGCGGCGGCAGCAGCAGCAGCAACAGCAGCCAAGCTTAAAGCTTTTCATTTCCGCTCCTGGCCGCTCGTTTTGCGACCGCTAAAAGAATGATTCCTGCACCGTTAACAGCTTTCCCTTCGCGCGTACTTTTTATGAGTCTTCATATTTTTCATTATATTCCAGAAGGCAAACAGAAAAAGCCAACGAAAGCAATTGACGAATGGGAGAGTGAAATGACAGCATTTTTTTTTTCTTCATTAATGCGCCACACAATAACCTTGGAAGGATTGTGATGGAATATTTACTCTTTCTTTTTTTTATCTAACAGCGTAAAACAATGAATGATTGATAGTCGTAGAACAAGCGCACCGGTGTCTATTTTTTGCAGAGGGAAAAAGTAATGTTTAATGAGACAACTTTAGCTGTTGTACTCTGATGCCTTGAATAAAATTCATCTCATGAGTCATAATTTAAGGCACCATGTCATTGGAACTTTGCACTTTGGAGTTCCAAATGATGCAATTACCATTGTGTTTCGGTAGTACATGAAATCCACTCAAAACTCTACAACAGCTCAAACAAGTGCAGTCACATTTTTGCCCCAAACGTTGCCCAATGCAGTCCCCGAAACCCAGGTGTGGTTTGCCAACAGTGCGACAGCTAATTATCATACAATGTTCCACTTGTTCGAAACGGGAGCTTGCCTTCATCTCGTGATAAACATCAAACAGGATCATTTAGATTCAGTCAACAGGCTGCAGGCACGGCCCAACAACACCCAACGAACGAACTGCTGCATCGATTGTGTAGCAGTTGCAGCAACAGCCACAGCACAGCAGCAGTAAAATCGACCCGATGCGCACTTCATTTTATTTGCAGTTCAATAGACGGTCGTTGTCGTTTTCGATTGCCACCTCCACACTCAATGCTGGTACAGCTTACCACACACATACGCACACACGTATGGCTGGGGGTGGGTTTTGGTTGCATTCACACGAAACAGGTTACACTTTACGTGACTCAAATGTAATTCAATAAATTAATTAGCTTGTTGAAAACAGGCACGTGCTAACGGGTAAACGTGCTCCATATAATCAGCCGCGTCTGCGTTTAATCGTTTGCCATACATATTTGATTGTGTTGGTGTGTTGGAGTGTTAAAGTGCTGGAGTGTTGGCGAATGCATCGCCATTATTTTTTGTTCCACGCGCGAAAGCGAAAATAGTAAATTATCACTTTATTGTGACACACAACGAAGCACAACTATGACAGGTTAGTAAACGGAATATAAGTATATTTTTTCGAATCTCAACTATGAGAGATGACTAAGGAATGTAAGTTATAACAACAAACCATATTTTAACAATTCAAACGTATAAAATTATTAGCTATTGCTTACAATGCCAAACGATCGTATTATTAGCGCCACTTTGTGATGCATATTACATACTTTTAGGCTGAAACTTACCTATCTTGACATCGTTCAATATCAAACCAATTTAAAACCTTCTAAAAATCAAACGAAAACAATCATTGGGAAAAGCTCAAAAATAACCAAAAATCCAATTTTCCTCAATCGCCAACAATCCTGTTTGTGCTAAGTTTGATCGCTTAAATGGGCGGGCAAGAGTTTTAACCTGGCAGCGTATTTTTCGAACGCATTTTAAGCCGAACCCCAAACAAACCTGTGGCAACAATCAATTCTGCCAAAATCAATCTTATCCATCCATCTGATAGGCACGAAGCTTCGCGTTCACAGCCTCACTCACTCGCCCTCTGTTGATAGTGTCGGGAGGGGGGGCGCAGCCACCGTGTGAACCACTCTTTAATCTTCCCCACTCTTACCTAATAAATTGATTTCGCTATTTGACGGAAGCAATTTCCCGCACATTCTACCAGCCGGATCAACCGATAACAGGCACACGGGCGCCGAAAGAGACGATGTAACAGATTTTCATCCACTTCCCACGACAGGGCGCCAGAACTGTATTAGAAAAGCTACCGGTTGTTGTTCGGGATGTTTGATCGAATGTTTGACTGCTAGGATCCGCTTTTCACCGGCCGGTCTGTTACTGCCAGAATTTCTGGCTGGTTGTTGTGCTGGTTTAGTGGAGGCTGCCTCCCCTTTTCGGTTTTTGGCGGGGACAATGTTTGTCAGATGAAACGCATCCCTTTTCGAGAGGGGCAGAAAGGGCAGTAGAGCGCGTAAATGACGGTAGAGCCGCAGCATTCAATTAATTCGATTTTGATCTAAATCCGATTACACAAATTGTGCGTTCAATCAACAACAGCTTGCTTCTAGCCTATCGGGTTTCGTATTGCTGAACCGATAACGAACGCACCATAGGAAAGGGAGCTTGTTTTCATCCAGAGGGCGCCACAAAGTTGCTCTTTGGTTGGACGTTTACAACAGACATCATTTTCGATGGCGCCCATGTTCCATAGTCCATATTTCCTGGTACAACAGAGCATGCAGTTTTGCGCTACCGTATTTAAGCTGCATCACGAGCATCCCCATTATCATCGGATATTTCCGAAATTCAAATGAACGTATCACATTAAGCGTACCGTTCTACGGTACAGTGACACACAGCCGTGTTCTACGAACTGTAACACACAGCGGCTTTCGCTCTCCAGAGTCAGTCGATGATTGGATCGTAGGTAAATATTGACTATCTTTTCGGGGTATAAACCGTGTGGTGTTGCATTATCCTTTTTTCGGAAAATTTACGAAAACACAAAAGGGAAAATTTACAAAAAGGTAATTATGAAGTAGGAAGTAATGTGTTTCCATATAAATCCATTAATGTAAATAGATTCACGCCAAAATTTATTACAGTTTCAGTTAAAACAGTCAAAGTTAATACACAAAATCCCCAAATAAGATCAAATCTACGAACCTTTCAGTGCTATTTTTCGTAGAAGATTTTGGAAAACAAGGTCCCCTTGCGTCAACGAACTACATTAATCGTGCACATAAATCTTACTTCAACATTAACAATCGTACAAGTTGTTTGTGGTCATGCAAAAGGAAAGAACATCGTAAAAAACATATTCTTGCTTATTTGCGTGCAGGCTATTAGCTTACAACGTATTGAGATAGGATTTTGCAATACAGACACACTTAAATTATATCAGAAAAAAATAAAAACGATCTTATGAAAAAAAGATAAGAGAAACAAGATGAGGGTAAATTAAATTTTATAAATTCCATACACAACACTTCTCGAGCAAACCTCCCGAGCCTCAATTTTCCGTATTTGAACGGCGCCCTGAAGGGAAATAGCTACACAAACAACACGTGCAATACAAGGGAAAAACACCTCGACAAAAACAAGCCCACACACACACACACACACACATACACACTTGATTAAAAGGAAAATACTGCCGAAATATTGATCGCTTCCCTTTCGATATGAGACGCCGGTGAAAGGTCAGATTTGATGCTTCCAAAAAGATTGATAGCAGGTGAAAGAAGGAAGGGGAATTTGAGGAGGAGCGAATAGCCGTTACTGATCCGGCGCTAATCGTCAGTAACAAACAGATGATAACCGAACGGGGAGGGAGTAAGAAAAATTGAGCTATAACACAACCATTGAAGGGGAAAAAAAGGCGGGAAAAGAAATCAAGCCTTGTTGCGGGGGGAAGAGAATGCCGCGCGCCGTTCTACGATGCGTAATTAATTGAGCTATTACATTATGATTTATGATCGCATTCAGCGGCTGACGCCACCACTCGCACACTCTTTACCAAATATTATCGACTCCCAGTGTTCGGGCCGCCCTATCAGGGAGCTGCTTCGCACCGCGGGAAAAGCCGCCACATGATTTAAGAGCTAAGCCATTCGAGCGAGCACCACCGTGGAAAAGATATTCGAAGGCACATCTTACTTTACACATCGGCTCGCCTCAGCTGAAAACTCGTCTCTTCCCAGTCCGGTTTGACGGATGAGCCCTTGCGAAGGGATGAAAATTGTTTTTTTTTTTCTTATTATTCCGCGAAGGCTTAGTATCCGCCGCACCTCAACCTGATCCCTTCAGCACTCTCTCTCTCCTTATTCCTTTGTTGTCTCACAAGGATTTGCTTGGTGCAAGTGTATCCAGCATGCTTTCTCCTGCTCAACGGCGCGCTCCGATTATGTCATAACTCACGGTGATAAAGCGGACAATAATACCCGCATAATTAATACGCGATGCCACCACCCCCCATCCGGCAAGTCGATAGAGTGATGGGTGAAGGCGCACACAGCTTCCTTTCACTAGACAATGGGCACCACACCACACCACCTCACAACAGCGCACAAGTTCGCTCTCCGCAGGATGTATCGTAGCGACGTCATTTTCGGACGTTTTTCTCGCTGCTGGGGAGGGATGAAGAGCAAGCGAATGGGTGGGAACAGTCATTGCGCCGCGATACAGCCACGACACGACCGCGAACCAAGTTCGCCCGGGCACGCCACATTAGCACACGCCTCAGAAAGGAAGCATCACATTAACGGGCGACGGTTTCTAGGCGGTAGGAGAGTGTGATCGAAGAGGATAGGCCACCAGATCCAGGGTTCGGACCAGCAGCAGCAGGATCGATGAGATTGCCGAATCGAACACAGCACACACATCAATCTTGCAGTGGTGCGAAAATTATGCGCCTCCGGAGAAGGACCCATGTTTAATGGAAGAATCCGGGGGAAAACCCGGTAGGGAAGCATTTTCTTATCTATCAGCATTGCCCCTCCTGCATTCGTATCCAACCGCTCTTCTACGGTCGTTTCGCGCTCAGCTTGACGTAAGAGTGTTGTTACCTATCCTCTGCGCCCGGTTCCAAAAGTCAAAGGTGTAGATGATCTCCATCAGCTTTTGCCACCAACGCGCCCCGTACACATACACCCACCTAAACCTTCATCTATTATGAAGATCGCCTCGTACTGCTTTTGTCCATAAAGTCTTGTGCACTACACGCACACAAACACAAAGGTTAGCCACGGTAAACCCTGAACCACCATTTTGTCTATCTCAGCGAGATTGATGATGAGTATTAATAGCCACTAAGCGCTATGGCAAGGAACCAAATCGACCAGAAAACGAACTTTTCCCGTGCTTCTATGCGGGAAGGCAGCACATGGATTTTTCCTGGCCGAAGGTTGTAGTTTAAGATGATGGTGAAGTAGCAAATGAACTTGAATGTTGTTTGAATAAAGAAAAACTAAATTAAAAAAATACAACAACTTATTAGTCTTCGGGCATTTTTCCAAAGATATGGTTCATCTGTTCAGAAATTAAACGGAGTAAAATATATTGCATCTATGTTACTGTGCACACCAAGTTCCTCATCAATCAAATTAATTGACAATTTAGTAGCTCCCAAATCCTGTAATCAATGTTGAGTTCTGTCAATCGTCTGTTATTGTCATCCGATTCACGTCACCAGATGAACGCATCATTGCTTTTTATTGCAGTAAATACCACCAGCTAGCGTGAGTGACAGATAGCGCAATGCGTAGCACCTAGACCTTCATACACTGTGCGACGTGGGTTCAAATCTTGGTTCAATCCCAATATATACAATGATTACCCATAAAACACCTGGAAATTTTGACAGAGCAATTTAAACGCATGACCTTTATTGCCTGCATATATATATATATTTTAACTTTGTGTGGAGTTTATCACTTATTCAATCTCTAAGCGCTAGCCAAGATTTATGAGTAGCCTAAAATGGACGCCCACTCGCTAGCACACAGAATACGGAAAGGGCGGAAGAAACTTTCTATTTTACCGAGGAGAAAGGAGGAATATTATACTCCATCCCTTCATTTTGATGACCATATCTTTCCTAATAACTCGGTCCATTCTGGTTGAACGGTGACCCTTGGGGGAAAGGTAATCTAAAACCAAGCATCTGGCTCTCTCACCGGGCTAAATAATTCCACAGGAATCCCTAATGGAGCGGAGCTAGCTGCATCGGCAAAGAACCTTTTTTTTACTTCTGCTTGTTATAAACCCACCACCACCACCACCTTGTGCTCAATGGCTAAGAACCGCGGAATGAATGAAGCATAAGGCATTTGGAGCGCTCGGGAACAAAAAGGCATCAGCAATATTGTAGCACCCTTTTACCCCTCACTCTCACCTCGAACGCACACACACACAGGAAGAACCATCATGGATTAATCACAAAGCCATATAATATTAAAGATGCGCTTCTTTCCCGTTCCGGGGGGCTGTATCTTTTAACCTAAGGAAATCGTTCCCGGAGCAGAAACATATAAACTTAGCACAACAAGAAGCTTCAGTATTCTAGAAGCGTGACCGTTGGGTTGGGTAAGAAAAAACAACTGGTCAAGCTCGGGGGAGGGGGTGGGAGTATCGCGCCACTCGTTCCACCTCTCGAGCGCCACACCAGTGCTGCTCAGGAAGGAAATAACTGTGCAAAGATTTTCCGCTCCAGCTTTGCTTATCAGCCGGATAAACAAACATCAATTATTCGCTGCCCGTTCGCCGCCGGGCAATATACACCACCCGGGTGGCCCTGAACGGACGCACACCGGGTATAGTAGAGGTGGGGTGGTGGGTGGTTGGGTGAAGGCCATTTCCCGGAACGTTTTTGCCGGAAGGATGGACCGCCAGCAGCAGCAGCAGCAGCAGCACTAGCGCATGCACACATTTCACATCGCGCTGTCGGATTGTTAGATGGTAAACAAGCGCTTGTGCTGCTGCTGCTGCCTCATTCTTCTCTCCCTCTCTCTCTCTCTCTCTCTCTCGCTAATACCTTCTCCGGCCAAGATTAGCAAAACAACAATCTCGGTCAATAGAGGCAGGCTCAAAACACGGCACAAAGCGAAAGACATGCGAAAACAACTGGACCAAACAACACGTCCTTCCTCGGTCCAGCCAAGGTGATGCGCCGGTGGTTCGCACCACTCTGCCGGAGAGGACCCACCACACTTATCGCCCACTGGAGGACACACAAAAATACCAATTTTGGCAGCAGTTCTCACGCGATCGGGAAGCGAGATTTGACCGTAAAACTTTGCCGAACCTAGGCATACTCAGGCGAGCCACAAAAATTCAGGGGAATGAAAAGGAAGCGGGAAGGGAAAAGCATTCCTGAAACGGGCGTAGGAATGAATATTCGACACCCAACAATAGATACCGAAAAGCTCACAAACGAAACCTTGTGCTTGGTTATCTTCCTGCTGGTCGGGTGCCAGGAGTCTGGCGTCAATTTTAGCACATTGAAAGCTATATATCGAGGAGATAGGAATAGGAGGACAATGATCATGAAATGTGTTACACATTAAAGTAATAAAGTACGATCTAGAATTACAGCACTGCCTGCAAAGACATAAATCAAATTCAAGACAATTCATGAATGTTTTCTTATTTGCGTTTTCCCCTCTGACATCCAGAGCATACCACTAAGCTATCCTCCCTTTTGCATTTATGATTAATTGATTAACTTTAAGCCCCTCCATCCTATCACACTACGCGACAATAGAGATGGTAAGCAATCATACACCGTCATTGATATTCATTGTTATGGAAAATTATTCCATCCGCATGCAGCCAGCCAATTGCTGAACAAAACTAGAGCTGATAGATAGAGCCAACATATCTCCGGGTGTGAAAAACAGAATAATAGCTCGATCAATACGTGTAAACATTGACTCACATCGGCCTTTCCTTCGTAGAAAAGCAGGGGAGAAATATATGATAGCAAACGTTCCATAGAAAAACGATAAAAGAATTCACATTAACATGAAGCACTAAGCAGTGCGAGCAATAGTAGAAGGAAAACACAATCCAACCCTAGTGTCTAGAGCAGTATGTAGAAATACAGGACTAACAAAAACAGGATGAAGTTGCACAAATGAACAACATATCGCCCTACTAGCAAAACATTCACACAAGCACAAGGACCTGCTGTTTGCATGTTTTTTTTTACAAATTCAACCTTACTACTTCGGGAGGCTCCCAAGGCATATTCCAATTTTTCTTTCCACCAACAAACAAAAACATTCAAGGGCTTCTAGCTCCCTGTTTTGCACCACACGTGAGTAAAGCATGGATGTCTCATTGGACGCTGAAGCGATGCCAATAAGTTACGGGTTACATCTTACGACACAGAGCAAAAGTAGGTGTTGATGGTATAAAATATCTTTGGAGTTGGAGTTTGGAGCTACCTGTTATTGCGAATGAATGTCTCATTTCATTGAGAGGAAGCAAACATGATAAAATCACATCAAATAGTGCTACAGACTCAACATTTTCTTTCCTGCGAACTTGTCAAAATGTCTTCAGTGCTGCCAGAGTGTTGGAATGATAGGATCCTCGAATTTTCGTTTGAAAAATAATGTCTTCATCAAATAGGTGCATCGGCAAATTCAAACGATTAACTTTAAATCTACCAGAGCATCGAACACAGTCCAGCGAACACCTGACTAAGATCCATCAGTGTTATTAGGAATTAAGATAATAAGCTTCAACATCTCACACCCATAAAAGAGGAAAGCTTAAATGCACAACCAAAGATTCGTATTAAGGCTCCATTACACTACATTAGTGCTGCAATAAATTGCTCATGTGGCCGCTACCATCAAGCCAACGAACGGCCGCAATACATCAAACCTCTGCCAACAATAGCAGCAGCCCTATGACTTCCCAACATTGTAAGCGCTTTGTAACGATCGTGTGCTCATCGTGTCACGTGCAGAGGCGTGTAAGAGGCTGGCACTGCATAGAGGTCTAACAATTGTACCACCCAACACAACAAAGCCCACCGTAAATCCTTATTAAACACCTCGAGACTGTACGGAGCGGGCATTCGAACGTTCACGAGGACAGAAGCGATACCACCCAACGCAAGTTCAACACGCACAACGTGCTCCCTTCCCCATAGGGCCTGGCTTGCGACCACCACAAACCATCGCAAATATTGGTGTCCATAAGGATGTCGAACGAAGGGACGAAAGACGCGGTCTTACTTTTATCCGTACACCGTACAATGGAAAGCTAACAGACAGATTCACTAAACATTAAGTTTATGTGCCAACGATTGTCTCATCAGTGCATCCGGAACGAGAAACGTCAAAGTAAATGCGCTCTACACGGGCTGCGATTTGTATCAGCGGTCGCTAACGAACACATCACTGCCACGACACACACAAGAGTTAGCTGCCTGTGTTGCCAGTATGGTCTGATCCTGACAGCCTCTCCCCGGTTGCATCCACATGATAAGTCGGATATGATACCTATTCGCGGCTCGCACTATTCGTTCGTTGCATACGATTTGCACAGCTGCGGCAGAGAGCTTTGATTTGTAACGTAAGATAAAGGTACGATCGGCTTATGAGCTTAAAGCATGAGCACAATCGTATCGGATCCTATCGATTTTCCCGCTAACAAGCGTTAATTTGCATTGGATTGGAGCGAAAGCAGAACATGCAGAAGCAGTTGTTTCATTAACAAATCAAATTTTATGCTGCTTTTTTGTTGTTGCACAAGCTGACTTCATTATCAGGTTACATTTTTTCAGTGCTTTTTGTGTAGCGTGCATTCCTTTTCATAATAAACAGCAGCATTCCATGAATATCCAAGAGTACAACAGCAGCAAACGAAATTAACCGCAATTCGTACACCTTATTAGTCGGTATTTGTAGCACTGAGAGCATTAAACGGAACACGTATCAACACACACAGAATTTGATTAAATGACCTCAACAACTGACCGACCGTACCCCCCGGGGCAGTCTAGGAGCAGAATGGAATTTAGTACACCAACAAGTACCTACCACCAGAGCGCCTCCACTGACCGACAATTTATGAACACACCTTTCGCTGTCAGCTGTTTCCATCGTAAACTGTACACCCTCTTCGTACGAAGTCTCACAGCAGCCTTCAGTGCCTCACAACGAAGTGATCCATTTTCGACTAACGACTAATGGGGATTTGGGATCTTAACAACAATCCCCTTTAAGATTGCTTCCCCTAGCATATTGGCAAACCTGCTTTTCGGCAACAACTAAGTGCACTAAGCTAGGGAAAGACGAAAGCAACGAAATATTGGAGCTCGGAACGAGGCAAACCTAAAACGATACACACCCTGGCTGCAGTCACTTCATAATGCAGCCGCGCCTTCTTCGCAGCGGACATAATAATTCATCCCGGGTACGTCCACAACCGGTGGTGGTGGTGGCAACAGTTGTGTGCGACGTTTCGGGACACATCATCTTCGATAATGGAGCGCACTGGGGCCTTTTGCCAAACGCAGGCGGCTAGCTTTTCCCGGTTGTACTCGGCTCTGGTTGGTACATTTAGAAACATTATGGAAGGACGGCAACACACATCAAACGAAGTTCGAAGCTTTTAACGACCTAGGCAAACGGAAACAGGGCCATCGCTATGCCATACTCCACCCGTAGGGGTGTCAATGAAGTTCAGCTGCAACATAAGAAATGCTAGCAAATGTCCGCTTACCTCCTCGCTGGTTTGCCAAAATGCAGCTCGAAGTCGTCTGCAGGTCAGAAGTGTTAGATTTAGGATTTAGTGTCCGTCTGCTTCTAGGCAGGTCCCCAAAAGGTTAAAATTCTATCTTTCTATCGTAGCAAAGCGTCTAGAACCTTCGTCACCTCATAACACCCAATATTGTGTGACCCAACCTGCCAGACAGCAACGTCGCCGCCACCGCTGCTGCAGTGAAAAGTATTTAAAAATATCATTATTGCGCTTACGAAGCTCTTAAGTGCTCAGTCTTTATTTGCCATGATGCAGCCATTTTGTGACCATTCTCCATCAAACCGTCCTCCCCAAAAAAAAATAGCCGTAGAACAACCCAAGCATGAGATGGTGGGTGCTACTACCAAAATAAACGTTAGAACCGTCGTCTCCCTGATCGCCAGCGACGACACAGCAGCAGCTCGACGACCCCGCGTCGTCGTACGAACAACAATTTATACTTATTAATATGACCTCCCGTTTCCGTTCCGTTTGGGGTGTCTCTCGTTTGGAGAGACCAATCACATAAATCTGAGTTTGTGGTGCCGATTGGGTTTGACGCTTGCTGCGGACTCCGCGGGCGTGATGCTGCTGCTACTGGCAACGCTATCTCGCATAAACAAGTGGCGAAATAACAACCCAAGGTGACGATGATATTGGCGAATTTGTTTATACCATTCGGTGGATGTTTTCTTCCCACAGCACGTCACGAGCGCCTCAGACTCATAGATAAAGATGCTGCGACTGTATTCCGTATCTCAGCCAACCTATTAACGATCTCCACCTAAACAACACCACTGCCACCGATCACCTTCCCGAGACACGTGATCGGTACCGTGGCCGTCCAATAATTGAGCGACAGCAGGGGTCGCATTACACCACCAACCCCCGCGACGGCAATTAGATCCACAACGTGTGTAAACTGGGACACACATACTCTTGGTCTCTCTCGCTCTCTCTTCCGTTTGCCGATAATACCCGGTGCAAACAAAATGACACTTTTTTTCTTCGTTACATTCACAGGCACACAAAACATTCAGCACGCGTTCTGGTGTGATGGGGGAATGTGACCGCAAAAACCGCAGCCTCATCATCAACCGGTAAAGCAGTGTAACGTACGCTGCTGACCCAGTGGTCACAGACTGTACCCTACCTGCCGTGAGGATATGTTCTTGTTTACGGCGCACCTACACATTCATTCGCCCAGCTGATTTCCGGTTGTCTACGGCTTACACACAGAAGCCGTCCATTTCTCACCGGCTTGTCGGTCATCCCGCCATGTTGTCCCCACCACCAGGCCTACCTGCCTGCCCTGCCACAATAATCACCACCGGTTTGACGTTAATTAGTTGGCCAACTGGTTGTTGGATGGCTGGCCTAGTTCACAATCCGTGCACTTGCTGTGTTACACATCCACCAAAAACCCATTAGAGCACTGCCCGGACGCGCGCGCGGTATGAACCAGAAGGGTCACTTACTGACTTCAAACTGCTGGTGTCAATAATTTAGCAAACAACTAGCTGCTGCTACCTGTCGTACACGCTGCCAGTTTTGCTGGTAGGCCTTTACCGAACAACGCCCTAATAGAACGGGGAGTTAATTTTGTACCCAACAAGTCCTCCTGCATTGGGAGGAGGCAGGACATGTGAGGACACAACATTGTTGTCTAGGCTCACGATCCCTCAGAAACGTACGGGCAACACACATACAAACCAACGGGGAGGGATTAAATATAGCCGGCACTTTGAGCTTCAGTTCTATCAAAAGATCGATGCAGAACGTCCACCCACCAGGTTGACTATTTCCTGAGGGGGCACCGCGAGGACAACCATCATCAATTCCAAACCGGAGTGCGGAAATTCGGAACGATTCGAAACAATCTCGCTGTTAATAAGCTACGCGAGAGAGAGAGCGGCGGTTCGATATTGATATTGCTGGACGACCACAATCCTCCTATTGTACCGGGGAGAAAGCGAGAGAGCGTCCGAGCGACACAGAGAGGTCGAAGATGAAGTCTCATTATTCTATTACCCTAATGGCAGTAGCAGCATATTGTGCGGTACCGTGCCTTAGCCACCGTTTGAAGAACCATTTCGCGACCACCGAAGGCTCCTGATCCCGAATATCTCACAAGCAGATACAACCCCCGCCGCAAGCCGGTTAGCCGATGATTACCGAATGGGACAAATCTCTGGCAAAGCCAAAGCTGGTTTGTAGTACAACGGCTTATCTCTGAGGGGAGCGTGTGCTCAGCGCTTTGTAAAGCCCTAATTAAACATATGAGGCTCACACACATGTGGTTTACCCGCATCGTATATATCGTACCGATCATCTTCTGAAGCCGCCTCGTCTCATTTCACCCTGTGTATCCATTCTGTCGAAGCACGACGTATTTTCATTTTTTTTGCCATCGGACAGGCGGCCCTCAACGTGAGAGGCAGCAGCAGCAATGCGCCTTATAGATCGATCGAACCTTCCCCCTTTTCATCGCCATTGACGCAGTGAGTGGCGGGGTGTAGTACTACTCCCCACAGGGGCACGAGGTGTAAGAGACGACGACAGAGTAGAAAGCAGCAAGGGAGGTGGTAGAGCCCGTAAGCATTTGCAACCGCTATTAGCACACATTGCGATATGTTAGCACTGTCTGGTCTGTCCCTTACCCCGGGTATTGATTTACACCACCATCTCCCTCTTACCACCTCACTTAGCACAGACACAATGTGAATGATGAAGGAAAATCCCGATAATGGATTGTTTAGTGCATGTACGTGTTGTCATAATACGTCCGCATACAGGCGGCTTCCCATTTCACCCGCCGTATGCAGCAGCATTAAGCCTCTCACATCTCACCCTCCGTAGAATGCGTAGCGTGTCCAGCAAAGGCATGGACATTCCACCGATCCCGTACCAGCCAGGCAGCAGCAGCAGCACTGCGTATCAAATTCTACTTATGAAAGACTAATATAAATTAATTTCCACCAATGCAACCAAACCCGCCCGGAGGATCCCTCGTCGTGTTTCCTCCTCTCCACAGCAGCAGTAGCACCACCGAATGGTGCGCACATCTGCATTAGCAGACGATGCAGGGAGTTGGAGTTGCCGTATTTCTGACTCTCGAATGCAACATTCTCCACACCGAACTACAAAGCACACGTGGTGGTGGTGCTGCTGTCGGGATGCTGGGATTGCTGATTGACTTTACTCTATTGTGAGGGAAGGGGCGTGTGCACGACGGAAGAAGATACCTAATTCCCTGAGAGCGCTACCGTACCAGAGCAAACGATGATGATGATGATGGGGGAATCCGCCGAGCGGATTGAAAACATGGATTTACGTTCCGGGAAGTGTTACCTAAATCAACATGTTTATGTTGGTAAAGCTGGTGCACGTTCAAATTTGCACTGTTTGGGAGAAGGCCTGCGGCGATGGGGAGTCGAATTACTTGTACATACCTGTGTTTTACGCTAGTACTGGACGTTGTTTTCCGATTGGGAGAGTGTATGGGAGTTTTCTCATTAATGCTCTACTTCATTTTGGGGGGTGTGTTTGTGTGTGTGGTGCAACATTGCAGGGTAGCAATGGAAAACTTTTTCTTTTAAAATCAAGGTAGAGCTTTTTTGTAATACCAACTTTCAAACAGCTAACTGCTGAATGTAACAACTCAAACTAGAAAGTATTATCAAAAAAAAAACTTGTATTTTTGTGTATAGTTTCTACAACGCTCAAACAACTTTACTCGACAACCAGTACCTAGCGATGAAACAGGATACAGGAAGAATTATGGTAGCAACATAATAGCACACATTTTCTGTCGCCTCTTGAACAATTTGCCCTTAACCCTTGATACACCAAACTGAGATTGATAACTATACTCCTATATAACTAGATAACTAGATGTATATAGATAACTATAAAGCATCTTAAATCGTTTCAAAACTATTCACCTTAAAAATTAACAAAAAGTAAAATTGTACATATATGCAATAACTCACACAAAAGGGCACATAAACCTATAAAAATTAAATCAGATATAATTCCAAACGCAAGAGCAGTCAAAATTTTAGGAGTTGTCATTGGATCAAGGTTAAAATTTCGACAACACTTTCTCTACGTTAAAAAAATGATCAAAAGCAGATTAAATATTCTGCACATGAGGCCCTTTCCGTTTGAAATTCGTAGGCTGAAATTTCAGCCTGTCAGCTGTTTGCATTGTATAGCAGTTTTCAAGCAGCTATCTAATTGAGTATAATATACAGGTGGGCTTATCCCAAGGTGTATGAATTTAGAAGGCTGAATTTTATCGCTTCTGCTTCTGAATGAAGATTGTAAAAGTGTTTTGAGTATTCGTCAAGCCTCCAGAAAGCTTGTTTGAGAAAAAAATTTCACCCGTTCTGCCAAAAAGTGATGTTCAAAATTGGTTATGAAAAAATGCTATGAGACCACCTGGACTACATACACTTTGATTCCAGATTCCACCACCTGATCTCTTTAATGCACCTTGGGATAAATGTAAACAACACCGTGGTTTCGAGCAGGTACTCGTATCTAATTCTAGCTTTTAGGCTAAAATTTTCTAGACTGAAAATCGCATGCTAGTTTTTTGTGTGGTTTTGTATGGATTGTTTACATGATTTCAGCCTCCAACTGTCAAACTCCATACAAAAAACTAACTAGAATCGTGAAGGCCCCCTATGTTAGGGTTGTGGAAATAAGAGATCGGCAAGACGCACACTTCTCACTATTTTTAACAGTTGGATTATTCCAAAAATATTGTACGGCATTGAATTAATTACCTTGGGCGATGCCAACTTTGGCTGCAAGCTAGCCCCAATGTACCACTCTGCTCTGAAAAAAATTACAGGAGCTTTTATCACTAGCCCAAACACCGCAGTACTTTGTGAAAGTGGACAATTACCTCTCGATCATGTTGTAGTCCTTAAATTAGTAAACCTAGCTGGCAGACTCATTGAAAAAGGAATCGAAGCAAATTCTTTTGTAGATAGAGCCAACAAGGTGTTAAAACAACTAACAGGTCACAACATGCCCAACATAGCTACAAGCTGTTCGACTAGACCTTAGTACGACAAAATCCCCACAATCGACTGGACATTGCAAAAACTAAGCAAACACGAACAACAAATAGTACTAAACTATCAAATGCTCATCGCCAACAAATATAAAATATATAATAAAATATATACTGATGGCTCGGTCTACAACAGTTCTGCGGGCTGTGGCATAACATCGCCAAATGCTCGCTGTAGTATTAAGCTTCCGAAAAACACATCAATATTCTCAGCGGAGGTTATTGCTATTATGATAGCAACTGAAGAAGCGACCGTAAATGACAGACCTAACGTTATATTCACAGATAGCGCTAGTGTTCTGAAAGCATTTGAGAAAGGATCCATACGAAACCCATACATACAACCTATCGAATCATTATCAAAAGACAGGTCAATCGAATTCTGTTGGATACCAGGACATAAAGGCATCGCAGGAAATGAAGGACCGTCTTGCGAATGAAGGTAGGATGATCAAAGATCATGTAGATGGAACTATCTCTAGAAGTGATGCATCCTTGTGGTGGAAAGTATTAATAACCCAGAGCTGGCAAAACATATGGAACAAATCACCCATTACCAACCTTAAAAAAAATAAAACAAACCACGGCACCTTGGAACGATCCACTAGATCACAGCGATCAAAGAGTGGTAACAAGATTGAGAAATGGACACACACGACTTACGCATACGTACAAACTTAAAAAAGGAATCACCGTTAATCTGCCCATTTTGTGGATGTGATACAACGGTGGAACACATTTTAATGGATTGTTTTGGATATTCCGCAGAAAGACAAAGAAACACAGACTTGGAGAGCATTTGAACATTGTACTTTCCAACAATTACAATTAAATTGAAAAACTTTTGAATTTTTTGAAGAACACTAATCTCTACAAACAAGTGTAGGAAATATGGATAAAAATATTTATAAAAACATAATTTAAATGAAAAAAGCATTAGAATTAACAAACATTTTCACCTTTCACCATTACCATTTTTCTCCATTTTTTTTTTTCTTCTTGAACTTTTAATTCATTTTTTTATCTCAAATAGTATTAGTAGTTTCTGAATTGTAAATTACGAGAGGCGAATGCTAAAAAGCCTCGTAAAAAAAACAACAACAACAACCTTAAAAATTAACAATGGTAATGCTAAACATACACAACAATAATAACAACATAAACATAAAACAACTGATGCTACTGATGTCCTTCCTTCCTCCGGCAACTTAAGGGTTTGAGAATGAAGCGAATGAAATTTCATTTAAAAGCATATTAATTTTCATCACATGACCAACACATCGTCTCTCTCAGGGCGCAACATACACAGCATATCCCTTGCTAGATATGGTCACTCCATTAACACACATCGTGTGATGTTGCATACAACGTTCCTGCTGGCGATCTTCCCTCCACAACGACTCCATCGCCCGACAACATTCCCCTTGATAGTAGTAGTATCAAGTTAGCAAAACGAAGCGACGAAGCGAAGGAAAAGAACCTCACCCCCCCCCCCCCCCCCCCCCCCCCGGTTACAATTTCCGATGCATCGGAATATTACACTTGCTGCTCGAATGCTTGACCAGCCGCCTCTAAACCATGGCTTCTTGTGCTCGTTCGACAAGACAGCATAGTGTCCCATTAACACACTTCACACACTGCCTGCACCGCTAGCCACACAGATGTCCTCTCCATTTTCCTGTTGTCCCTCTACTCTCCACCAACATTGACAATGTGGTCACCGAAGCAAGGCAACATGGTGCGGGAGAGGCTTCAAAAAGGCCAATACTTGTACGATGGTGTTGTAGTACAAGCGTCTATACCCTGCTAGGGGGGAGGGGTGTGGAAACCATACGTATACGAACCAATGGGACCGAACTTCCCATATATCAACCGTTCTTTAGGCCATCATAATCATCAACTCTTAATGCACCCGCCCAGACAGCAAAAGCGACAAGATGCCGGGCGCGGAAAGGAGCTTGCGTAACGACGCAATGGCACTTCTGGTCCACAGTAACAGTAGCGCTCGGCCTGTGGTGCCCAGTAAAGTGTAAAATGCGCATTGTGAAAGGGTGGAGGAAGTGCATCGAATCCATTGGCTGGCAAGCACAAACAGCTACAGCAAACTGCAACAGAAGAGGTTATATTTTCTTCACGTCTTGGGCGTCAAACAGGGCGACGGCTCCACATCCGGTGGTGAGGGAAAACCGTGGAAAAGAAGTGAGCCGCATCAAGGAGTCGGCAGGAGATCAGTCTGAAGTGGGAGGTGGGAAGGTGGGTAGTAGTGCGGCAGCGTCGGATGCGTCTCGAATGGGAAAGTTTCTGTGCACACACGTACGTGCTGAAAACGAATCTCAAGTGGAAGATTACTTCCGCAATGTTCTTTGTGCTGACAGCGGGAGAGTGGGGTGGTGTGCGTGATCAGATTTTATGAAAACGAAGCAAGCAAGTCATGCTCTTTGTGGCATTGTTTTCAGATTGGTTTAAAGCGAGCATTGAAAGGTTTAAAAACAATCGATAAACTTCAGCGTCAATTAAGCTGCACTAAAACAAACCCCCTTTAATGTGATAAGGCATGCGTTTATACAAGCGAAATAGATACTTCAGAAAAGGCATGGCTTATATATAATATGACGCACGAGCAAAGCGCGGCCATCAGAAAGCTCCAATATATCTCAAAAAGTAAACATTTACTTTGAAAATTGAATGTACACACAGTGGACCAAATGGCTCGCCGACCATTTTTAAGTACCAAATTGATTGCAACTTCCCACAGCCCAATGAACCCACAACAAACCAGAACCATCTTGAATGACCTTTTTATCCTTTACGATACCTTGCCTGAACCATTATTATTATTATCATCTGCCGGCTCGCGCTGTGATAAATTTAGCTCAAAGACGCGATTGCTTATCATGTGCTCTCGCTGGTGGTTATAACGAGATTTTCCATTCCATAAAGACCCACAACATTCACGCATTGACATTAGAGCTTGGCAGCCCTAACAAGGGCATAGCATGGTGGTATAGCTGCTCAGACACTGTTTAAATCTTTCGTTTTTTTTGGCCCGTCGTGATACCAAGATACTGCGCCACTGCTCTCACAGGACGGTGGCAAGTGCACAAAAGAAGCTCCAAATTGTTAGGCAAGCGGTCTCATAACTTCTGCCCTTGCGGCTGCCCTCACACTCACCCACCAGTGCGCGCACTTTTGTGGTACAAATCCCCGAAAAAGGTTACAACAGACATGAACGAGTGCATATGTGGGTCTGCCCCTAGCAAGACAACAAGGGGCAAAAGGCTGTTCAACCCCACATAACAATACAACAGCAACGAGGCATGGGGGTGAATTGAACCCATACTGTGGTGGTGGGCGACCATTTTCCAATGGGTTACCACGCGATAGGCGAAGAGACTCTCCTACACCAAGATTGAAGGAAGGACGACCCTCGCTTTCTGCACGACTATCATCCACATTCCTTTTATTACATATCGAATATGGAAAATATACATTCATCGATAACCATTAATGGTGGTTGGCAGCAAAAGGCTCCAACACAATCTAATCCCCCCCCCCCTCCCCCGCCCAGCGGAGAGCGTTTTATCCTTTCGATCGATCAACAGCAAATAAAAGGACACCGTTTTACATCCGTTTTGAGACTTGGCCTTTTTTTCTGCACTTTCTCCCGGACCACGGTGTCACAAAAGAAGCTCGTGGGAGAGATTATCGGCAACAGCACAGCCACCATGCCATGCCGTCGTCAAAGGAAGAAAGCATTTAGAACCGTCGCTTACCAAAACACACCATGCAAGATAGACAGCAGACATGCAAGCCGCCCAATGGCAGATGGGCAGCCAGTTTATGGCCAAAGATACAGTGTGCAAATGACAAGCTATTGAGCGAGGGTGTGTGTGAGAGACACAGAGAGAGAGAGACAGGGTAGTAGCTAGTACAAAAGCTCGGTTGACAATATAACCGGGCTGTTGCTGCCAGGCCAGGCAGGCATGCAAACAATTTTACCAGTCAAATATTGCTTCCCTCCCCGGACGTCGACCCATACAAAGGGACAAAAAAAAAACAAGAAGGGGGTGATGATTTTGGCAACAAATTCCAAGTTGGCATTTTGTGAAAATGTGCAATTTGGATTTGGGGAACGGGAACCTTTCACTCCTCGGGTCCTGGGAGCTGCGGTAAATAATACAAAACCGAGTGCTGCTGCACGCGACGTTAACGCGAAGAAAAGAAAAAAAAGCACGCACACAAACACACACACACACAGAAATTCCACTCCATTTCAACACACATCCGGGTAGATGGTGTGTCCCCCCTTTTTTCACATGAAAGTGAGGATAAGAAAATTGACCCTTGGTGCTGGACAAACATGCTGTGCGCGGTAAAGATGCTTCCCCCTTCTTCCTTCTTGAGCGACAGCAATATTGGTAAAACGGAGGCGGCCATGATGGAGAGCGGCAGTACGGGAGAAGCAGCGGCGGCTCCGATAAGCGGGCTGACCAATACACAAAATAAGAACTGGCGAGAACTGACTGGTTGTGGGCAATCCTTTTCTCTCCCATCCGCGCCAACACGTAACCTGTCACTGCGAGAAGCTTGAAACGTGTTACCACTTTGTAGCAGTAGCGGTGGCGGCAAGTGTCTAGTAAAACGGAGCAGACAATAAATACAATAACCAACATATATACTCACACACACACACACACACATACACGAACAAACATAAAATGACCGTTGTCAGGATGGGTAAAAGACAAACTGGGCAGATTCTTGCTGGTGCTTCTTGTTCGCACAACGCGGAAGAGCATATGGTGCGGGATGATATGGTTCTGTTTGCACTAGCTGGACAAGAAGACTATTCTCTTATTCTTAACACACATTTTGTTTGCTATCTTTCGTCTGCCACAGAAACTAGAGTAACAGCTGGTGGGGCAGTAAAAACAAAACTACACAGAGCGCACCCACAACAATTGTTCAGCAAATAAAGGCACACAATAGAAAGTGACAATGAGCAGCAACAAAGCAGACTGAATTGTAGATAATGAACAAGCCATATGGTATATTAGAAACCAAGAATCTAATTGGAAAGGAACAGAGATCCTTGTTATCAACTGTATTGAGGTAATTCCACTTTGCAGAACATGCGTTTGGCTGCAAATTGGAGTCCTTACGTCCTTAAAACAATCTACTTATGATTCGATGATCGATGATTTTTTTCATTTTGTTTTAAATCAACTTTATGCACCTTTTTCGGCATTTCTGTCATGGGAGATGTTCTAGACAAACTTCTTCTTCACTAGAATTGTACTAGTGTCCATTCAAAATCGTATGTTTGTCTCCAGAGATGTCAAAGCCGGTGACGACCTGTGCAATGCGTTTGAGATCAGGCATTTCTAATCATCTTGTTGTCTTCGTCTTGCGCAATTCGCTTGCACTACACCAACAAGGCTTTTATTGTATCACTTTTTGTAGACAACTGATCATCTTGCGAGTTTGAGAAATACGTAGGCAAAACTTGGAAATGAAATTCTAGCCGATACTCGAAGACTCCGGATAACTCCAGCTCCGGATAACTCCGACTCTGGATGACGCCGACTCTAGACGACTCCGACTCCGGATGACTCTGACTCCGAAAAACTCTGACTACGGACGACTCCAACTCTGAATAAGGGGCCCTTCACAATTCTAGTCAGTTTTATTGTATGGAGTTTGACAGTTGAAGGCTGAAATCATGTAAACACTCCATACAAAGCCACACACAAAACTAGCCTGCAATTTTCAGTCTAGATTATTTTAGCCTCAAAGCTAGAATTAGATTCGAATGCGTGCTCGAAAAATGGCAAAACAAGGTGATGTTTACATTTATCCCAAGGTGCATTAAAAAGATCTGCTGATGGAATCCAGAATCAAAGTGTATGTATTCCAGGTGGTCTCGTAGCATGTTTTTAATAACCAAATTTGAATATCACTTTTTAACAGAATGGGTAAAAACTTTCGCCCGAACAACCTTTCTGGAGGCTTGACAAATACACAAAACACTCTTAAAATCTTCAGATTTTCCGATCTTCATTCAGAAACAGAAGCGATAAAAATCAGCCTTCTCAATTCATACGCCTTGGGATAAGCCCACCTGTATATTATACGCACTTAAATAGCTGTTCGAAAACTGCTACACAATGCAAACAGCTGACACAGGCTGAAATTTCAGCCATCGAACTTAAAACGGAAAGGGCCCCTAACTCAAACTCCGGGTAGAGCCGTCGCCAAAGTCGAAATCAAGCTAACAATATCCGGAGTGAATTCGGAACGGTGGATGCGCTCCGGAGAGTCATACCTAGGACATATCAGTCAAGCTAGGACACATCAATCTTGATGCCAAATGATGATAATACTATAGGATCGTAGACTATTATCAGGATAACTACATGTGGCATCTATGCCAACTCGTTTATATATATCCTAGCTAGCACTGCCCATGAACGCCTTGATCCCTATTCCTACACCTTTCCTAGGTTGCTAGTTTATGTCCCAATACAGCTCTACTAGTAGATTCGTTTCGTTTGAAATCTTGTCATGAATGGGTTGGAAATAGCAATAGCCAGATTCAAACAAAAAGAAACCCTCCTCATCTTTATCACCCTTTAATAGTTTTCGTGTATCACAAAACTGCACAACCCTATACACGTACGAACCATCCTAACAGTTCATAAAAATCATAACCGCAGTTCATAACGAGTGCCTCGCTGCTGTATCAATTAATTACTAATGCGCAAAGAAAGCTAACCCCAAAGTACTACCCAAGTCAAAAATATCGTATTAAACCTTTCCCATCTTACAATCGACCGCACATAGATGGCGATAAGCACCTTTTCTCACAATGCACACCCTACCACTAACACACTCCCACCACCACCACCAGCCACGTTCTACTGCAGAAATGAGCAACTAATTTTGCTCCCTTATCTCGATACGAATGGTCATTCCCCATTCCTTCCTACAACTCGCCTCCTCCCTCAAGGGAAAGCTGAGGTTAAAGTTGACCGCGCTCCAGACCTCTCGTTCGGTGTCTCAAAGCACCAGAACACCAATTAACACCCACCAAACCCTGCCCGACCGAACCCACCACCCAATGCTAACTACTATAACGGATGCAACAGCTGTACAACGGTTCGAAAACGAAACGAAACAGCCAGCACCCGAACGCGCCAAACGACGTGAGCCATATAATGCTAAAACTCGCCCTTTTTGCAGCCAAATACCCACAAGAAACAATACCCAAAAGCTCTATTAGCTGCAACTCCTTATAGACGGGCGCTTAGTGGTCAAGAGAATAGACCCCATGCTCCCCCGTAGCTCCGGAAGCTAGGGCAAGAAAGCGAACCAAGCAACAGCACAACCCACATGCACATGTTAAAAACCTCCCCGCTCGACCCGGAAAGCTTTAGCCCACTTTAGCATCTTTATTTATTATTTATTGCTTTAATTACTACCAAATCATCGAGAGTGGGAGCAGGAAGGGAGAACGTTTGGAGCAAGAGCACACACACACACGCTCCGGGATGATATTGAACGGTCCCGGTGGTGCAAAGCACGGAAACGCTTTCGTGAGCGGCCAGAGTGTTTAGTCAAATTGAGCTATCAATAGTTTAACCGGACTGGGGGAGGCGCTGGCTAATGGGCGAGAACGATAGCCGAGGGAAAAAGGAGTGGTAGTCGTGCCGTAACAAAACATTATTCCACTGCTTTACAAGCAATTTAACACACGACAGGTGGTAGATGTATTTTGCATACCTTCGTACCTTCAAACATACTTAACATTAAATGCCCTTAAGTTCGCCGAAAAAGACCTCCCCAGCGTGCCGAATTTAAAATGACCGATTACACTTCCACCACACAATAAATAATTCATTTCCTATCGTACCGATACAGTGGCGGCCAGACGGGGAATGCAGCTCGGTTTGCAACCACCTTCGAGCAATGCATTGCAACCAGCATAACCAGAGCCAATACTTGACACGGCTACGGAGTAGTGCCAGGGCGCGCGAAAAGTCATCGAAAAACTTTACCTGCGCCACCAGCACGAACAGAACACGCCCCAACCGCACCACACGGACGTAAAGTACTTTACACTTCAAAAGAGAATCCCCTTAACGACACGGGAGAGAACGGGTGACGACAGGATTACAACAAATCCTGCTGCTGCCGTCGCTGCCACCACCGGCGTTTCCTCCAAAGCAGCACACACCTTTTTTCGTGCCAAACTGGGTAGTAGGAAAAGACTTGTGTGACCTGCAGTTAGGTTGCTTTCATTTTATGCACTTTCTCTCCCTCACACACCCGCGATCCCCGCGATCGAGTGATACACCCCGGGGAAAGGTGGCAAAAGGATCGGTGTGCAAAAGTGTGTCAAAAAGATTGTACCATGCGCCTGTTCGCTGTGCTAGTGGAGGTTCGTCTTATACATTTTGTTCTACTATTTTTCATCCACTTCTCGGGCGTTTTCCTCATGCATTATTAAAGCTCTCGCGCTGCTAGAGCTATCGATTCGAACGTTTCCCACCGACCGTTACCGTGTTGCATACTGCTTCTTCCGCTTCTTCGATTCTCGGAGGCGAAAGGGTTCTTTTTTTTGTTGCTGAGTGCTACGCGAAGAAACCCCTGCAATTTATTCAATGGACTTTAGCGCACACTTTTGGCTAACACGCTCCTTCTTTCCCTCACACGATGTACTGTTCTTGTTCAATCTTTTTTGTCCTTGTGCTAGTCGAATATTGTATCCGAGATCCCTAAAATCCTTTACTACACACTTATCGTCACGTTCGTACTTCACCTTACCGAAAGCAAGCGTAAAGGTGTGTCTGTAAAGCAAAAAAGGTGCTCTCGCTCGGAAAAGTCAAGGAAAAAGTGCACGTAAGCGTAATGGTGGCAGCAAGGACACACACACACTCAAACCCGAATGACCTTTACAGTTTCTCCAGAAACGGCTGGGGAGCTGTACTACACCGGACCGAGTTCTTTAGGGTCGTGAGGGAGTGGTGTCCCCGAGGCAAGGTGATGATTATTTCTCAGGATACAACGGATGCTCTCTCCGTCGAGCTACTGCTGATGATGTAGAAACTCGCCATGTCGTGGTGTGGCGGCAGCCCACATTTAAGTTTGCTTTATCTGATGCTATTCTCAAACCGGACTTTATCTCGAAACTTACCTAAAATGAGAAGAATAAGATAGAGAAATATTTAAAAAAAATGCAAATCATGTCCATAGTTGCAGCACATTAATCGCAATCGCTCAATCAGTTGCTACAAGTTTAATGTGGCGTTGGTTGGAAAAGCAGAACTGGTACAATATAAAACATTTACGATACACAATCGAAGCAAAAAGGATCGGAAACTAAACCTCACAACCACCCGACAACGACCCTCGAAAGTTATTTATACAAAAAAAGAGAATGAAATGGCAATCCTTCAACCGGCGAATGATGACGACGACGACGATGATGATGGACGGGAATGAGAGCAGAAAACATTCCTGCCTAAATAATGAGACCACAGGAATGGTCCCCGTCCCGTGGGGGGTACACCGAAAACGTTCCACCGCACAACTGTGCAGAGAGCATATGCAAATATGCAAGAGAATACGGGGCTCGATCCGTCTAGAGTTTGGTGTCCCTTTTGCTTATATATATACCCGGCTCTACCCTCGGTTGGGTCTTTCCCCCGGAACAGTCCGGGGGAATGATCCCACCAATCGCTCTTGGTAAAAGTCCAAACCTTGACAAGCGCATTCCACAGAAGTCTTTTGCGTGCTTTCTTTCTGAGGATTGTTTTTTTTTATATACATATATCCTGCACTGGAATCACCGCATACATTTGTGTCCTCCTAACTTTGCTTAACTTTTTGTGGCACATTCAGACAGGTACAACATTCCCTCCACAGTTTCCCAATATAGGTATGCGCGCCAGGATGATACCAGGTACTTCTTCTCTCTTTCGGCAAGAAGCTCATCTCAGCCCCTATGAGCCCCTCGCCGCCTTGCACGGTATTATCCCGGGAGAAATTTATCTCGTCCCATAAAGCACAAGCTGCTGCTGCTGCTGCACCGTCGGAATGCATGAGGGAGGGAGGCAGCAGAGGTTTAAACCTCATTACCTGGGCCCGACACACGAATGCAAATCGTAGGGAAGCCGGATTTTATCGTTCCGTTTAGCAGCAAACAGTGACAGTGAGTTTCGCCGTCGAGCGATGGTTTTGCAAAAATTGAAAACCGTTACCGAAGACGCTTCTGTGTATTCTGCTGATGTGCCCTCCTCGTCGTGGGACACATTGTTACGAAGTTTTGAGCTGGCTGAAAGATTCCGGTCCGGGAATGGTTTTTTTTCCTACGAAATTGTATCCGAATTATGCGGGCGAGAGGAAAAAGTTAAGCGAAACATAGCACTTAAGTTATTCTTGTGTGGGTTCTTGGTTTTCCTTTTGGTGCGACGTCCGACAAGTAATATCGATTAGAGTTGAGCTGCAGAAATCGTTCCAAGTGGGAGTATGGTTGTTATTATTACATGGTTGTTCGATTTTACGAAACGTCAAGAGCGGGACAAGCTTAGAGTGAATAGATTTATAAGGGCAAGTTCAAAGAAGTCAGATAATCATCAAGTATAGATTATTGGAATTTAGGCATAAAGTGACGGAGGCTTATATGACCCAAAACGTTGCCTTGAGCAATTCCAGGTTAGAAGATGAAGCAGGCAGAATGAGATAATGCAATTTGAGACATAACCTACAATAGAGACTGGCAAACGTTGACGCCAAAAGAGTCAAAATATATAAAAATGCCACACGTAAAGAGGTTCTAAAACGGTTGTACTCTATGTATATTCTTATTAGGCAAAATGAGTTGCCATGTAACAGCCGGTCCCGTAGTGCAGTCGTCAAGTCAAGTCGTACGAATTATAACGACACGCTTGCCATGGGTTCAAGCCCCATATGGGACCGTACACCCCCGTAACCCGTTGGATTCCTACTATTCTGTTATGAGTAATCCAGGATAGCTATGCGTATTTAGTAATTACCAGCAAAGGACTTAAACCCGCACCGGATTGTTGCGCCAGCTAAGAAGTTACCATCTTAAGGGCATCATAGGCCAGCATATATGCCACATGCGGGGGGGTTCATTCAAGATCACTACTTTTTGCTGTCTACTTATATAGATTTAGATGAAGAAGATCTCAAATCGAATGTCTTTAAAGCTCGCTAAATATCCTAAAATATATTGCTCCAAGGTACGATGCCTTGAGCACAGCACGATTTTTAGAATCATTCAACCTGTTACATCTTTGTTTTAATACTTCTTGAATACTAACTCAGATCCAACTTGTTTATAAATGTCTGGTATTGTGAAATAGCGTTTCCCAGAGAGAAATCTCTGTTTCATTGATAGAACAGCGATAAAATGTACCTTTGAAAGTCTCAAAGAATACAATATGGCAAAGAAAAACGTCAACAAATCAACTGAAAAACTAAAACCGACCTGCATTCCAACCGAGACACTACACACACACACACTTCACTCATTGCACACCTCATGGTGATGGGGATGAAATTAGGGCAAAAAAGAGAGGGAATTCCCATCATACCGGGCGGCACGCAATTTGCCACGGGGAATAAATGTGGCTCGCCTGCTGGGCTATAAGTCCGTGGTTCTTCCTTTCCCCGCTCCAGCCAACGGCAACGACGGCAGTCGACATGTCACGCGATAAAAGGTGCCGCCGGTGGAGTACGTGGGGAGAGGATGTCCCCACTCGGCATACATCCCACACGACCACTAGCTGAACAGTATTCAAAGGATAGAGGAGCCCGGGAATGTTAACTAGCGATTTTCAACCCCCCCCCCCCCCCTCCTACTCCCCAGAATTGGGAGACGCAGTTGGTGGTGGATCAAAAGTGATGAATTATCTCTCCCGGCGGTCGGCGGATGAGCAGTTCCGGCGGGGGAGAGGGGATGGGGGGGGAGGAGTAGTGCTTGATGACAACGCCCGTGGTTGCCCATTGTTCACGCCGGTGCTTCCGGTACTGGGGGCCGGGCCTTGCGCTGTGTCCCGGGCGACGGAAGTACCGAACAGAACAGTTCGGCTCTCAGCGGGAACTCTCTCGGCTTTCGGTCCAGCGAGCTTCAGCCAAACTCTGTTGACATCGATGGACCTCGTCCTCCCTTGCCTAACGGTCGTGCCGTGATGCAAGCACTGAAAAGCCAGAAGGAAGTTGTCCTACCAGCACTCTATCGCGTTCGGTATGGGGCAACACACACGTCCTTGGTCCACCCTCTTTTCACCGCCATGGCACACACAGAGAGGCAAAAAAGCTCTATCTATTCCCACAATTGCACACCTCACACAATGCCTGGTGTGGCTAGCATGTGTGTGTGTGTGACTCACTAACGAGGCACTCTGATGACCGCCCACCGTGCGAGACACACACACACACCCAGGGCGGACCGCAGCACAGGGTGTGTATGCGATGACTTCTCGAGTCTCCAACACTGTCGACATGTTTTTCGGGTCCGAAGCACTTCCTTCCTGTGCAGGAAAAAGAGCATTTTTTATCATCCTACCCGCTCCGCTCGGAGCAGGAAAGCTTTTGTCTTTTCGCGCCCCTGCTCGGTCGCGGTGATGCATTCCGAAGGCTTAGGGGGGGGAGTCGTCGCACCAGAGAAATTGCAGCTGCACACACATCAACATCAACGGTCTGTCCCTCTCGCGGCGTAGGAAATTCCTCCCACCGGGTACAACACACAAGCAAGCACGCTAATGAACCTTCGAGCGCACACCGCCTGGCCCTGGTTGGTGACAAAACACCCCCCCCTCCCATCATCATCATTCATTCTCATCATTCTTATTTGTGGGCAAACGCCAGTGGCCGCAAGATGACGAAGGCTTACAAAAACAAATTTGTACGTAAACGTGTCGTAAAGGAATGCCGAGATGTGTGAGGGGGGGGGGAAGGAGTGGATGCAAATTTTGATCGGAACAAGGGTGATACGCGCCAGGGAAAACCTGAGCCTGGATAGGAACAAATTTGTGCAGTTTCACACGGTTGGTGTACGTCAAAAGCCCGGGTTCGTCCACACGCGAAGGCGCAACATTCTTCGGGACAAAAACGGGCCATAGAGAGCTCTTGTGCTGTGTGACCTTTCACTCCTTGTGTGTACTTATCAGTGTAGTGTTAAATTTAAGACTACACAAGATCATCACCTGCGAACCTCAAACCAGTGGTGCGCCTTGTAGCGCGCGATGACACCTGCGAAGATCCGGGCACTAGTAGTCGGAAGTTGCGCTGGAAAAAAACAACATGGAGCTTTGCCGAGCGCCTGGAGCAGTGCGAGCGTTTGCTAAGCCCATTTGTCGTGTGGTGCATGTAGAAAATGGCAGAACCGTTTTGCACGGTACAGGCGCAAAACATGCTCACTTCAACCTCATATCCTATTCGTATTCCACATCCTCAAGGGCACACACACTCAGGGTTGAGTTGCGCTTAGGACTTTGGGGAGAACTTCGGTATGTAAGGGACGAACCCGACCAGGAGCTTTTCAGTAACACAGAGGGATAAAACTATACAAAGAAGAAGAAGTAGACAAAACTATACAAATGCAGACCGAGCCTCTTCAAGGCCACTATTTGCTTTCAGTAGCAGAAGGCAGCGGCCATCATCTCAGCAGAACCTATCCGGCATTGTACGTACGGAAAAAAGCTCTGCCACCAGAAAAAAGCATTACGCCGTCCCGGCTCACATGGTCCACCTCGCTTCCGGGAGGGCAGCGGCAGCTTTCGCGACACAGATTATGGTTGTCTCACATAATTATGGTGATTGCAGCCTTCCCAACCCAATGCAAACACAACACTGTGTTCTCGTGCCATTTCCTATGCAGCGTATCAGAGAATTTCCAACGACTAACGAAAGCACGTGTATGCGGGCATTTCGTCTAGTGCTGGATTGGATTGCAAATTATAACACGATGCTCCCTTCGCAGTGTTCTAACAGCTGTCACACGCTGCCAAATGAAGTGCTGCGCTTGCAGAGGAGCGTACCGGGAGAGTTGGTGTGTTTTACATGGCCAATTTTATGAGGAACAATTCTACATGATGGGAAACAGTTCAACAAGGAAGGGAGAGCATACATTTTTGAAACACTCCAATATCTCGGAAATCACATGAGCTCACTAGAATACTGATTCAATTACATCTACACCAGTAAGGACAGCAGTTTTAATTATTATGTTCTGAGATTTTACCACAATGCATAATCTCCTCATCGCACCGTTACCCCGATATTTCGTGCCAATAAGCAATTTTGCAACAAAAACAGCGGAAAAAACTATATCATCCATTAGCCCAAGACTCAGCCAAGACACATTCCACCCACCATTCATCCGACCATTCTTCCTTCGTACTCCTGTCTGTTGTACTTATTTTCACTTTTTAAACAGCCACTACCGATTGAAGCAACATGGACGCTTGTGTTCGGGGGGATCTGCATGCATGCGCATGCAATGGCACCCAAAAATAGGTACACACCACACTGAAACACACCACCAATAGCAGCAGGCAAAACGACTTCAGCGCTCATCGACAGTACAATCCAAACAACAGCAAAAACAAGTGCACACCCATTTCTCTGCACACAATCCTTCGCGTAACGTGAAATTTGGTGAAAAAGTTTAACCACACACATGTGGCACACATCATCATCATCGTCATCATCAGCGGTGCCGTTGTCGTGCATGTCGCGGAGCTCGTATCATCACTTTGCGGCAAGGCCAACGTTCGCAAACGACGATGAAGCCGTCCAGCGGTTTTTTGAGGTGCTGTGTTGTGTGCCTCATCACTTGAAGTTCGCCTGACACCGGCACTGCTCTAGCGGTACAGTTGTGGCAGGAAAGCTGAGCATACACATGCAAAGGAACCGGACGGACGCAGACAGACGGAGTGACACTTGATTAACCTAGAGCCTAAAAATTGATGTGTTAATCAATGTCGTTCGGTAGCGAAGAAGAGGTTAGCCTCAGAAGAAATGTGTACATGTAAAAATGAAAACATTTTGAATAAAATGCACGAAAAAGCATCCAAATGGAATAAAATCCTCGAAAACGTCAAGTTAGTGTGGAGTTTATCATTCATTGACGAACCTGTACAACGTTTAACGCTAACTTCGCGGCACGCTCTAATAGAGCAGTTGGTAAGCGATCTGTTTCACACCTAACAAGCGTCGGATCAAGCCTCGAAAAAACTCCAAAAAATGTATCAAGGAAAATGATTAAAATCTTATTTAAATTCAATATTGCCAGAACGCGTTATGTCTATCAATCAAAATTAGATTTCCTGGACTTTTACAATACTTTAAAAATTCTTTCAATTATCCCTTTTCACATATCCTTCATCTACACACACTGTAAAAGTACATACTGCAGCCTTCTGTGTGTGTGGTGTACGATCCTGTCGCGAGTCCAACGAGAGGTTGCCTTCTCCCGTTTTTTTTTTTTTTAATTGCACCAGTTTCATGAACGTCCACCGACCCGTAGTGTTGTGCCATGCCAGAGAAATTCGATTTGTGGCAAAACGCAACCTTTTTGCTCTTCCCCATACTCCCCACAGTCGTGACACACAAAAAAAGAAAGCACCGGTTGGTCGGTTACGTATTTGCTGCTAGTTTACTTCAAAAAGCCAAACTGCACCAACCAAACATTCGCCGACCAAACCAACCAACCAACCGACCGAAGAACAGGAGAAAAAATCGAAATAGAACACGACGGGATGCACACCAGCAATGCTTTGGGTGTAATGGATGGCAAATAGGCAACGATCCGAGGAACGCTCGCTTATGCAATTTTCTACCAGCGCCATCATCCTGCAGCTGCATTCGTCGTGCCACTGCACTACACCTTACCAAAGAGAGCAACGACATGGTTAACAACAGTTCAGCAGAAGAGCATAAACTATTGATCAACGAAATTCAGTTACCCACCCAACACGCCAGCCTCGGAATTCACCCAACATCTGACGACCACCATCATATCTCGTTACTGTGTAATGGAGCATTTTGTATGTGTGTGTGCGCGATTCCACCATTCAACCAACTTCTTAACCTTGGACTTCATATTAGAGCGGCGGCAAACGCGAGGAAACCAATCCGAACCGTACACAGCACCGGGAGAGATCATTGCATCGTTTGTCCGGGACTTTGCCCCTTCCGTCCTCTCACTTTCATATGGGAAGAGACCGGGTGGTGGGTGAATTGAAGCGGTACACACCACATACAGCACACCCGCGTTCACGCCGTGGCGGTTGTGTAATACGGTGTACAGCACCACCACCACGACCGACAACAACTGCGGTCCAATTTAATCGTGCAAAGAAAACGAAAAAAAAAATGAAAGCGAATCCAACAGAAGTTTGACAGCGCCACACACGCCAACAATGCCGAGCGCGACACGATGGACGGCAAAACGATGCACGTGAGTGGCATCTGTTAACCCCGACACCAATCTGAGCAACAACAACAATGGCTACTTTATGGAGGAATGGAGGAAAGATTTGTTGAAAAATGTTCAACTTTTGTGGTTCCATTTCCATTTCCAATAACTTTCTTCACTGCCGCTGTATCGCTCCCCCTTCCGCTCTACTCCATGAATAAGGCAAGCGAACATCAAACTTCCGAGGGGCATAGCAATTGGAGCATTGAGAGCAGGTTAGGAAGTACACCGAGCGGTGGCCCCCAGTGGCACAAAACACGGCCAGTTCTTGCTGTCCAATTTCATACTGTTGATACATACTTTTCATCCTCTTTCCTCCTCTTCTATAGCCGTCTCCAATGAAAAGCCCCAAAAAGACCGAAACCCCGCCAAAAAGGCCGCCCGTGTCTTTTGGCGTCGTCGTCGTGCGTATTACTCATGGGAGGATGAGCTCGCGTCACCTTGACGCCACATTCAGCGACTCGGCGGTGGTAGTGATGGTATGCCGCGGTCCCCATGTGGCCCCGAAGCCAATGTACGGAAGACACAAACGCCGCTCGATGACGAGCAGCTGGCTCAGGTCGAACAGTTGACGAGTGTATGATGGGTTTTTTTGTGTGTGTGTGGGGATATTATGAGGGGCATGAGGGACCAAAGTCAAAACCGCCTGTACGGCTGCACCGCACACGCGGCGGCATTGACGCAATTTCACCACACACAAAAAAAACAATCCACTAAAGTTTGAAGGAACACCCGCCGCTGTTGGCCGCACCACACGCGTGATGAGATGTCCATGTTCACTTTTTTATTCCCCAGTGTGTGTCTGTGTGTATATGTGTTCGGTGCGTACTGCCAACGTGTTGGCCAATGGAGATTTCAACCATTTCTAGCGCTGTTTGGCGGAAGATGACAAGATTTGTACATTCTTTTTCTGGAGGGCAATAGCAGAGAGCAAAGCGTTTCCCAAAGAATACAAAAGAAGCGCAAAGATGTTGGGAGGTTTTCCAATACTGGGGCCCTTTCCGTTTTAAGTTCGTAGGCTGAAATTTCAGCCTGTCAGCTGTTTGCATTGTGTAGCAGTTTTCGAGCAGCTATCTAAGTGAGTATAATATACAGGTGGGCTTATCCCAAGGTGTATGAATTTAGAAGGTCGATTTTTATCGCTTCTGCTTCTGAATGGAGATTTTAAGAGTGTTTTGTGTATTCGTCCAGCCTCCAGAAAGCTTGTTTGAGCAAAAGCTTTCACTCGTCCTGGCAAAAAATTATGTTCAAAATTAGTTACGAAAAAAATGTTATAAAACCACCTGGACTACATACACTTTGATTCTAGATTCCACCACCTGATATCTTTAATGTACCTTGGGGTAAATGTAAACAACATCGTGTTTTGCCATTTTTTGAGCAGGTACTAGAATCTAATTATAGTGTAGCATATCTGCTATACCGAAGACCATAGACCATAGAGCCATAGACACATTGTAACACACCTTGGAAAGCCAAGCTACACCATGGTAACACATTCAGTAAATCAGATCATACCATACACACCCGGAAGAGCACAGGCCACACCGTTCATATAAAAACAATTGTGACACACTTATCAGAACCAACCGAAACGTACAACATAAGCAGGAACAGTTTATACATTATAACCCAAAGCAGGAACAGTATATGCATTAAACCCAAAACAGGAACTTAGTGACAAGAACCATCGTTCTTGTCAACAAAAGACAAACGTAATTAGCTGAGTGAAAACAATAACTTTCCAACATACAACCCGGAACCAAATATGAGAAACCCTTAACTTCTTTTGAGTATAAATAAAACCAACTCCCATCATGGCAAGTGAGATTCGTTCGGACTGTCAGGATAGGACTATGCCCATCCTACATCTATCGACTTCTCATTTAAAGAGTTTAGTTATGTCTCCCTACCCAAGGTAAGGCCTCTAAACTCCAACGTTTCCAATAAGGGAAACCTCCTAAAGATTTCTATGATCGCCTGGACGATCAAGTGTCAAAAAGTCCGCTTCGAACAAAGTGTTATTCCACCTCGACTCATGTCAGTAAAAACTGACCTACCGCGACGGTACTCGAGGTACAGTTGTACGATCATCGCATTACATAGCAACTGTGACTATCTCCAAACTCATTACATGGTGACCGTATTCAAAAATCGAACTCATTACACTAGCTTTGAGGCTAGAATAATCTAGACTGAAAATTGCAGGCTAGTTTTATGTGTGGTTGTGTATGGAGTGTTTACATGATTTCAGCCTCCAACTGTCAAACTCCATACAAAGAACTAACTAGAATCGTGAAGGGCCCCATCGTCGTTTATTATTATAAAGCCACTAAAACCGCTTCACTATGTCAACGAATGTAATCAAAAACAGCACTTAATGAAATGAAATTTCCAATGCACCCCGTGTTTCCCCAGACACTTAAAAACAATAATTAAAATATATGTTACACACCTCATAAAACGTTCCCAATATCACGTGTTGTTGGTGTCTACTACCTTTGACTGAAATAAAATCAAATTCCAATCGATTGGCAATGGGGGAGGAGAGAGAGAGAGAGATAAAAAAGAACCCCGAAACAACAAGCATCATCCAATTGCCATTTTTGCATCACACACTTGACCACAGTGTGACATGGTCGATAATGCAAACAATAAATATCGCTTAATGCACTTACCGTCCATCATTCATCGGCAGCCACCATCGTGTCTCTGTTCTGGAGGGACCATTCCGGGAGCTTCCCCGCAAGGGAAAAGCACGGACACTTTAATACCCTTATCACAACTCATTAATCCGATACGTAAACACACACGCACACCGCGAGGGGAAAGGGTGTGAGACCCGGCTACTGCTGTTCACACAGCGGGCGATATTATACATTTAATTAACCATTTTTAGTGGCACTGTATCATTAATTGCAGTTCATATATACACATATATAAAATTCAAGTAAATTCCCAGTTCCAATCAACCAAGGGCGGTTTTCATTGTCAGTCGAAGGGAGGACGGGATTTAATAATTGTTTTACAGCAATACATGAAAGTGTGGTGTGGATTTAATTGTACGACAGCAGACAGACAGCGAGTGTAATTGAGGGGTGTAAAAATTGGGAATGATAGCTTTCATGTTGAGGCACCATATACGCGACACCTGCAGTAACTCTTTCACTTCATAAAACATAACTTAACACCGCAGGAAAAAGTAATATACACCCTAGAAAAAGGCATACAATCTAGCATCGAACGCATCAAACCATCACGCGTGAATGAAATTACTAATCCACGTCATCGGCTGCGGCATCGTTGGTGGACTTTTGTAATCGAAGATAACCCCTCGGAGCTGAAAGGTACAAGCAGCAGCAGCAGCAGCCACCGGCAATGGCCTCGGCAAGTGATTAGAACAGTGTTGTCTGCGTACTGTGTGCACTTTTAGCGTACGATTCTCGTCTGCCTTTTGGAATCTTCCCCCCAAAATAAGGGATTCTCGCCCGTGAAGCTTTCCAACCTGTCCCCGCTTTACTGATTGAGACAGAGTGGGGAGTGTGTGTCACTGCTTTGCTCTTCAAAAAGCAATTATTTTTGCCCTCGCCGGTTTATCTCCCAAATTCGCTTGCCGCGCCACCTTGTCCGGGTGTATCGGCGGCCACAAAACAGGATCAACCACCTACCAGCATCATCCTCTGGCGAAGAAAGGCTGCACCGATGCTTGGGGGGGGGGGAGTCATCGTCAGTCGTTCGAACGCGTACGATTGAATGTCCCCCGGTGAGGGATGCACAAGAACAAACGCTCTCGCCACCGACAATAATGCAATCAGGGCAGACGGTGGAGAGCTTCCAGCTTCAAGCGAACCAAGAGGAGCCACATTAGACTACTTATGTGTCAACAACATGTGTCTAACCAAATGTAGATGTATGTGTGTCTATGTGTGTGCGTTTAATTTCCAGCAATCATTTTCTCATCCTCGCAAAACATCCCAGCATCAAACCTCATTCACTTGCACCTTTTCCAGCATATTTGCCCCATTCGGTGTTGATTTAATGCGCTTCTCCGTTAAAAGGACTTGGGCGGCGCATCGCCGCCAGACCTTTCACGCACTGGCAAACGCACATCTTCTTGGTGTACTGCAGACAGAGAGAGAGAGAGAGGTTGGTACAAGGTTCAAAAAGCGAACATTCAATTTACTCCGAATTTACACCGGCGAAAGGGCACCGAAGTAATTAATGCACACTCGTTGACTTCCAACGATAGTGCTGGTGGTACGTACACTCCTTTTCGGGACGAATTGCACAGAAGCAGCCGTCGTTGTCCTCGTCCTTTGAGAAGGTGCGGTACCGGTTGAAGCACCTGATGTGTTGGGTGTATACCCATCACACTTCGAATTAATAACTCAACCTAGAGGAGGATTTGAAGAGTTCAGCAAGGGTTGAGCTCCTCTCTGGCCACGCCAGGAGTAGTGTCAGATACCTTAGACACTTCAATAGAGCTTAGGCACAGAGCATACACAGCCAGCGCGCGCAGCACAGGTTGGAGGCGGATGTGGTGTTTCTTTATTTCATCTTCATGCTGTACACCGAAACACCATCATCATATACACCACTGCACTGCTCATTGGGGTTAGCCACAAGTCCAACATGATGCGTGTTTCTCTCTGTGTGTCTGTGGTACAGCCAAACATACGTAAATCAAACCCGGAAGATAGCCGACCCATCATTCACCTCACACAGCAGCAGTCAAGGCTGGCGCAGGCTGGTGTGAAGCGAATGGAAGGCATCAACAGTAACAACAAGAACAAAAAAGACTCTAAATCTTCACTCCCAATATAGACCACTCATCATCATCATCACCCATCGGGGTTGGCTGCGACGGCACATACTTCCACCACTTGCTAACGTTTTTGTGCAAACGGAACGGGGGTTCTATATCGACTCGGTGGTGTGTTGCTTGGCTAATGGTTGTCTTTCAAGCCGGCGGGGTCGACAGAACGGTTACGAACGACTTTCGCACACTGATCAAACGGAACCGGGGTCGAGCGGCATCATCATGCATTGCAGCAATATGCATCCGCCGACAGGAGTGCATCGGAAAGTATGTGTTACTTCTGCTTTTTTGTTGTTTCTGGTTATTAATACCACACCCACAAGCAAACACACACACACACACATACACATGGTCATAACGAGCAGTTAGTTCATAAAGCATTCGTTGTAGACATCGTTGTATCATCTTGCCGAAAGGTTCGTTTGTTGTTGGTAGGTGTAAAGAGAGGGAAGACGACCACACAGCAGCACAACGCAATTTTGCCACAATTCACCGTTTGCTAACTCAGTTGGAAGTTAGTGGCATTAAGAAGTTCCATGGCCCAGCACAGCTTGCACCATAAACCACCGTGAAGCGCCGCCGGATGGTAAATGATTGGCGTGTACTCTCGCCATCATCATGCGCTGTTGGTTGTTGTTTTCATTGGGCTCGACGCTGTTTTGTGCGAGAGTTGGACAAGCTTCGTCCAGTTAGTTACTTCTTTGACTAGCCGTGAAGCTGTAGATAACTTTTGTGGTAATATGGCAGTGCATTCAGCGAAGCGGAGGGGGATGAAAACTTGTGGGCAGTGTTGTCTGGTAGTTAGATCTAACGGGGTGATGTGATAAAGTTTAATCTCAGAATTACCTTTTCAAGTAATTCCAATAAAATTTAAGCCATTTTTGGGACTTAATATGCACATCGGTGTATGTGGAGCATCTAACCACCGATACACCTTGGGGAACTAACTCCATGATGTTATAAAAAACGAAAATTATGAATGAGTAGCCACAAGAAATTATTAGTACACTTGTTAACAAAGCATCGCTAGTACTCCTTCTACGTTCAATAGATCACTCTCGTAATAATCATATTTTTCTTGCTCCCCGCTACCAGTCCAATGATAATGTTGGAACAAATAGAACAAAGGGATAGAAAAACAACTTTTGTTGAGGTTAAATTACATGATTAATGGCTATCCGGGGGATTATAAATTCTCACAACTCTTTCTCATGCTTCGGTTGGTACTAGAGTGTTGTGGCGTTACACCTCATGCTTCAACATAAGACTCAATACATGTAGACTCAATCAATAATAATATGAGTGCCGTCGTATGTCCACATTTTTTGCGGTTACCACAAAAGGACACTGGCGGCAAAAAGTCTTTTTGTTAAGCCCACGATAGGGTTTAAAAAGTAAAAGTGAAAAACAATTGATTGTTATTTGAAAACGGGGTAGCAAACAAACCACAGCACAGCAAAAATAAATAAGGACACAAAACCTCATCCAACAGAAAAGTGGTGTATCCCACCCCTTTATATCTAGCGCCCTCCCCCTCCGAGCAGTATCGAAAACAAAAGAGGAGCATCCCGTATCCAAAAACACGTGTCCATGGAGAACGGATAAGCCAAGCTAGAAACAAAGGCAGTACCACAAAAAAATAAAGTTAAAGTTAAAGTAGGCGCTGCTGCGGCAAAAGGCACCATGGACTCTGCCATCTGTCTATTTCCTATGCCTATGCTGTGTGTTTCGTGCACTTTTTGTTTGTTGGTTTACAAGAGCTTACAGGAATTTTTATTAACAAAGTTCGTCCATTCCGATCGTTCCTCGCATGACTAGTACCGACGAGAGAGTAGAGAGATATTTTTTCTAGTTTTAGTTCATAAATACCATGTTTACCGAGAGGATTACCCGAACGCGGATGGAGTTACTTTAGCAGCTACACTATTGCCGCGGGCATTATTAAGCATCAAAACGGTTCAGTAAGGATATTTTATGCAACAAAACAAACATAATTAAGCCTTAAATTAGTTTATCAAATTTCGGGTGAGGCTTTAAACTGGAAGGATTAAGGTAGCGAGAAAAAATATCGAAAAATTCCCCAGAGAAATTGAAAAAAACGCAGCATTAGCAATGCAACAAAAGCTCAAAAAGTAATTCTGCAGGATTTATGGGAAGGCATTTTAAAACTGTTCTTTAAAAACTCTCAAAATCTTGTGGTATGCGCTCTCCCACTCTATCTCTTTCTCTTTTTCTGGGGTATTGTGGTTACCTCACAATCCTATCTATCATTGCACCGAAATTACTCTTGCGATTGCACAAAAACCTTTAAAAAAATCAAATTTAAATTGCAACCAATTTAACCGATTTCCCACAACTTTCCCACACAATGTTGTGGAAACCTTTAACTACCCACGACCACCACGGAGGATTAATTCATTAATTCTGAAACCTTCGATATTCGATACCACAGTTGCAATGCCATGCATTATGCAGTTGGCAGCCTGGTTAAGGTAGGGTTGGAAACTGGAGTGTTTCGTTACTAGATATCGAAGACCCACGTCAGTGGTAGTCAGATGCTTTAATGTTATAAATCCTGAACATCATGTGAGGCAAAATTTAATGGGAAAAGCGATATTATGCGAAACATTTATGGATGTAACGCTTTATTCTTGTCAAAGAACTTAACGGCTACGGGAGTCCTTTCGTTTTTCAATTTCCAATTTCAATCTGAAAGGTATCAACATTTCACCTGAACTGACACTGTCACAAGATCTAGTCGTGTATAACTTCAAAATAAATTCTGGAATAATACAAGCTGCTTCATTGCATGCTTAGAACATTAATAAGTTTGAGGAAGCTTTGATAGATGATAAACAAGAGGAACTAATTCTCGACAACCTAATCTAGGCTCTAATGGACAAACTTAAGCCCTACCATGCCATTGTACAAAAATATTCATACAATCTTCATTTTAGAACCACTCCAGTAGCATGGCGACCACTGGGGCAAGCGAATGAGTGCAAACTGGCCAACAATCGATGTAACCAAATCCAGCGCCCACGCCTGCAATAAAAAAAAGAGCGTGTGGCAGACATAATTTCCAGGCGCGTTATCCGGAAACAGGAAGCAGCACAACGGACGGCCTCTGCCCGAGCTCCGAGTGGAGAATAATGTCGAGCTGCACACCCTGCGTTCGAAGGAGCACAAAAAAAAGACACCCAGAGTAACGGGCGATGGTTTCAGTTTGCCACCGTTTGGCCACCAACCAGCAGCCCATGCGCTTAACGCAACGTTGGGTTTTTTAAAATCTGGGACAATCAAACGATGCACAACCTTTGGATGGGGACAGTAGAGCAAAAAAAAAAAAAAGATGGCACTCCCGCATTCACAGGACATGGATAACACTTTTCACGTCAGTTGCAGTACCCCACACAACTCGCGGGGACCCCAGTAGTGCCAACAACTCCGCAGAGTTGTCTATGAACAAAAAAGCAAGCTCTCGAAAGCCACCAACTCCACCAAGCGCGTGACGGTAATTGGAGAGGAGCAACTACTAACGGCACCAAACTCCGGAAGTGCCACCGTTGAACGGAAGTAGCACATAGACTTTCAGCTTTGCTTCCCTCCGGAACCTTCCTGAAAGCTCTAATTCTCGCACCCACGCGCGTCCCACTCCACTTCTCTCTTTCGCTGTTTCCACACCTATTGTTTGTTTCGTGAAGGCGGACACAGTGCGCCGTCCGCTTTTCTGTGTTTTTTGCTCCACCTCAGTTGAAAGTTGGCCAATTTTCAGCAAATCCCGCAGCTGGGGATTTAAAATAGTTAGTCAACTGTAATGGGTCCACCGAGGCACCGATTGCAACATGTACCGCACAAACACACGCGCACACACTCAAAAGGCCTAACTCGGGAGAAGAGTGAAAATACAGTTGTGTCGCATAACGCACTCGGGGAAACACACGCATAGCCGCTGCACAGAAAGCCAATCGTCCGTGTTGGGCACTGTCGGAGCCGTGATCGGTTCCAAATGCACTCTGTTGTCCTCCACCAAACAACCAACCAACCAACCGACGCAGGGGGATTTGCATTTCCAGTTGAATTCAATGATCCATACACCGCAGAGACAACCGGGCCCCTGAAGGTACACGCAGTAGTGCACAGGACACACACAGGATGTGGACCAGATTTTGGAACGTCACTTGCACACCCCACGGTGGAAGGTGATGGTGGTCTCGAAGCATCGAGCAACATTTAGACCGTGCTCGTGTAACCAAATGGGTTCCTCTCTTCCACTCCTCTTTGCGGAAAGTGTAAATTGTACACCAGATAAGTGATGTACCTTTTTGTTGCAGTGAGCTACACACACACACGTAAACACTATTGTGGTTCACCGCAACTGTCAGTTTATGTAGGGGAAGATTTACACCGGGCATCGGTTGGTTGTTGGTTGCACATAGTGCGTTCATTAATTATGTTCATTAACAGTGCAACTTCATTTTCTAGTCCGTAACTCCTCAACGGGAGATGAAAATACTAACTCTTTTCTGTGAGTTGAAACGAGAAAGAAAGAGTGGATATAGAGATATGAAGAATTGCTGTGCGAAAAAAAGGCCATCACTCACACAACTCTTTTTGGAAACAACTCAACCACTCTTTGTGCTGAGTAGAGATTCACTCTTTTTAGATTTTGAATAATTTTTTGTGATCACTAGCACTCTTTTTGGATCTCACAGATCTCACAAATCTGACTACTGAATCACTCTTTTGGGACTCAATTCAGTCACTCTTTGGGCTAATTAGCTGACACTCACTCTCTTGGGATTCAACTAATTCACTCTTTGTGCTCCTTAGCAGAACACTCTTTGGGGATTCAACTCAACCACTCTTTGTGCTGAGTACAGATTCACTCTTTTTGGATTTTGATTTACTTTTTGTGATCACTACCACTCTTCTTGGATCTCACAGATCTCACAAATCTAACTACTGAATCACTCTTTTGGGACTCAATTCAGTCACTCTCTGGGCTAATTAGCTGACACTCACTCTCTAGGGATTCAATTAATTCAGTCTTTGTGCCCCTCAGCGAAACACTCTGTAGGGCTTCTACTCACTAACTCAGTGTGAACCGGAAACTCAAAAGAGTGAATCAAACTGTGCAATGCATGGTGAAAAGATTCATATGAACTCTACACTCGAGCTGAGTTTAATCCATTGCTTTATTTACAAGATAAAACTCATTAGCTCATCGATGATCATAGTCAGCTAATTGTAGCACTATTCCATGGAATTGGGAGTTCTGATACCACGATGATTCTAGGGGTTTCTGTCCTAAAAGTACTAATACAGTTGTAAAAACTCTTCCTTGCTGGTTTTGACACTTATTAGCACAAGAAAGCATTTCACTACGGAGAATCTAAGAAGTATATCAAAAGATTCAGATAAGAGAGGAAAAATAAATTCTGTAGATAAAATGATGCCTTAAACTGTTATGTCAAAAATAGTCAAGCTACCAAGTAAGTTCATAATTTTGGTGCGAAATATTTTTTTGTTATTTCGTAATTATATCGACTTTCAGTGGTTTTACCATTAATTTACAGTTTATAATAGAGAAACAGGGGCGGTCCCGTGGTACAGTCGTCAACTCAAACGACTCAATAACATGTCCATCATGGGTTCAAGCCTAGAATGGACCGCCCTCCCGTGGCAAGGATCCTGCATAGGCCGGCAAGTCCGCTTAGGACGTTACGCCAAATCGAAGAAGAATAGAGAAGCATTGAATGCTTCATAGAGAGCTATCATGCCAATACTTAAAAAATAATTAAACAGCTTGACGGACAAGCTAAACGAAATATTAGCTTCTCAACATTCCCGCATTCTCGACGTCACCGACAGAATTCCATCGCATCGAAGAAGATTTGCACAAACAAATTCGAACCCAAAATACCTCCCACAGGGAGCCCCGTCCTACCACAGTGGAGAGGAAGGAAGTTGAAGGTTAGGCCTTGATTATTCAACAAGTGCCGTCATAAACTTTTATTATTCCACCAAACATCTATCGAATAAACATAGAGAGCTGATGCTAGTACAGCTGCGATCCAATTCGACGTGCGACGAGTGTTTTTATTCAACCGCCTCAATCATCCCCAGACAGGGCCGGCCTCTGGCCCAACATCAAATGAATCCTCCCCTCGTGCCAGAGGCCATCCAGCCGTCTAGTATCGTCATCATCAACATCATCACCATCATCAGCACCATCACTCGGAGCACAATACGCTTCTCCTCCAAAGTGGTACTGGCGGGTACTGTACCGATGTACACACACACACGCCACCCAATATTTGCCAACACCACTGAAAAAGCACCCTTTCGCCGCCTCTACAAGTGACCGATGATAAAATTAAAGTAGCCCTCCTCTGTCTCTCCGGGTGGTCTTATTTTACTATCAAATTACTTCAAAATCCAAAACGATGGCATCGGGTCGGCTGGCACACACACACATTGGAAATGATATCGGTTTGCTCGTTTCGCCGCCGACCGTATGGAGGAAATGCCTTCGGAAGTATCCGACGCCCGGAAACCAATTGGTAGGGATTTTAGCCGCACAGGAAGAGAGATATCCCGCCGGCCATATCGCCGGCCATGTGAAGAGCAGCTTCCGCGAATCTCCTACCAAAATGGAAGCGAAAGGGCGCATGTGACGGCAAAACGAGGAATCGTTGTTGTGGCCGGCACCGTCATCAACGAAAGGGTAGTGTAGTCGGAAGCTTATTCGAATTTCTATTTGTTCCTCTAAAATCCCGCCTGATAGTATACACCACCATCCCTGGCCCTCTGCTGTCTCCCTGTATGCCATATGCCAATTCGATTCGATGTGCTCTTTGTGTTTGGCTATAAAAATCAAAACAATCTCGACGGGTTTGCCCCTGTCGAAGCCGACTCTGCTGACCCCACAACTACAAGTGGTGGTTAAACTACGTCCTTTTACCTCTTCTTCCCCCTGCCCGGCCCCAACTGGTTCCTATTCTGATAGCTATGTGTGTAGTTTATAGTCTAGCGAAGATGGGGGGGGGGGAGTATTCTTTGGTTTACCGCAAAATTGTACATGCTCAAAATAGTGGATCGGAGGGAAAAAGGAAAAGGATTAGTCCGCCCTGCCCCCGGGTGTCCGATCGGGACTGGGGCAGAGTTTTCAGCTTTAAGCCTACACACACCCACAGCAACCACACGACACCGCGCGCACTAGGGCTTTGCAGGGAGCGAGATGGTGTATGTGGGGCTAATTCGAGGGGTAGCCATTTGCCTACGAACAACAGGCTCCGCGCGCGCCGATGCCGCCGCTAGAGAAATTGGTTCCGATAAATAGTTATGCTGCTTGCCTCTGTTTTGGCGCACACCATCTCTCTCTTTGCCCAGTCAAAACAGTTAAAGTAAGGGGATTTTGCAATGGGCTTATTCGGGCCTAGTGGGCGTGAGTGTGCAAAAAGGGAAGTCGATATGTGGGTTACAAACCAACAGCCCAACGGCGACTGGAGAGGAGATAAAACCCTCATGGCTGGGTGCTTGAGGGGTTGGAGCGAGCTTTAAGCGCCGCGTTTTACAGGCGAACATGGAGCAAACTTTAATGTTGGTGGTTTGGCTTTAAAAATCGATCGAGAAGAAGGGTTGTACTTTGGGTTTAAAAAGGTATTCCGTGGACTTTTGAACAAAGACGAGATTACGAGCACAGTTTCTATTGAATTTAGAATAAAAGTAATACATGTAAGACGATATTTAGCAAATGACCAATTCAATCCACTTAAATATAGTTCATTGGTGTAGCATTTAGTTAGATATATGAAAAAATATTTCTGTATTTGTAGTATTTATCACCAGCGTCAAACAAACATGTCTCACAATTGGTTTATAAATATTGATCAATATGTACAATCGATACAGGAATTCTGAGAAATTCAATATTAACTAAAAACGGCATTAAACGACTCTCAAAATGCATGATTTAGCAAAGTTTGTCATATGACTTCATGAGCATGCAACACACACAAATCGTACGTCAACAACTACACAACATAGTTGTCATCAAACAACAGAAATTTGTTCAATTTGAATCCCAATATCACTAGCCCCACTATCATGCAAAAGTAACATCGCTGACTCGTCTAACTGTGTGCCAAAAACGTTGACATAATGTTTACATACTGTTACAACAGCATGAAAAATACGCTACTACATGTAGATCACATCGTACCGTATTCGGAGAATTACCTACGGTCGGTTATGATGCTACTACATCCCCCGAATTTATGCAAGCAACCTTACAAAAGCCCTTACAAAATATATTCTGTGGATACTTTTCGTAGATAGAATTTCGAATGATTGCCTTTTAATGCTACAGGACCTGTTTTCACCAGTCACCAATTCTATTAATTGGAATTTTGGACTTTTTGGAAGCCTGTCAAAACATCCCAACCGTTACAAAACGTTGATGGTGTACCCAAAGTCGCTAGGTAACATAGATATGCGACAACGAACCAGCTGTTTTGTAGTCGAAATTGATCAAACCATGAAACTCCAGGTATTTTGAATCGTTTGGTTGTCTCTCTAGGAGAAGAAGTAACCTTTCCCGAATCTCACAGCAAACCATACTTGGAAAGAAGACGAATACTTCATAAATTCAGACTTTCCGATAAGAGCTCAATATGAACCGAAACACCTTTTAGTCCAAAAACAAGGAGATTGCGAGAAATTTCCTCTATTCGGATAATATTCTGAGATAGACTTCCAGATAGACAATACTACGCAAAAAAAATTATTCACGTGTATGCTCTGCAGTTCAACAACACTTCCTGATGCACCTCAATCAATTAACTGCTGCCCGGCAGCAAATCGAAACTTAAATTACACACGCATGTGTTTCCCTTTATGTCATCATCTCGTCGAGACCGGAACATTCGCAATGACGAGCAATTTATAACAGCATTATCCAAAGCATTGTTGCCCCTTTCATTTAACCCAGCCGATACGGAACAGTTTGTCCCATCATACTCGCTGCTCTCCCTCCTCGCTACTGCGGCTTAATGTCGGGCTCATCCCAGAAGGTTCGAAAGACCATCGGAAATGCAGTGTAAACTGTAGTAGCGCAGAGTTTTCGGTACACACCATGTGGCTTTGCTAACTTTCGGGCGATAACTAGCGGCAAGTTTGCCTACGCTTACGCCTAAACCACCGGGGCTCCGGCTGGCTCCACTCAACAACACACGCTCTTGCGGCCGAATGCTGGAACCCGTGTGCCGAACCGTTCGCGAAATTTGCGAAACTGTAACTGCAATGTTTACCCAAACCCCCCAATGTAACGACGATAAAAGCCATCGTCGCCCTTGGCCGTCTTCCGCTAATGACAACGTAGCAGGGGTATCACCCTTTTCGAATGCGTTTTGTGTGCTGATGACCACCACACCAAACCGAGAGACACACTGTTGAAGCGCACGGCTTTGGCATAATATGACAACGGTCCGAAAAAGGACAACAGAGACGCCACGCACCGCTCGTTCTCTCAGTGTGTGCGTGTTTACACAATAGGCTAAAGGCCCACTACATCCAGACAGAGAGAGAGAGTATCAGACACGACCCCAAACTTGCACCCAAACGATGGTGATGGAGCTAAATGTCCCCACGAGTTCCCACGAGGGAGGAGGAGAGTCCGTGACTCGCGGACCGGATGTTTTGTGTTACCGGAGGCTGTGGGCGACTTTCAGGGGTTTTACACAACGGGACCTCCTCCGAAAGTTAGACCAAACCCCAAAACACTCTCCTCATCCCCATTGCAATGTGTGTCTGGCTGCCCATTGCGGGAGGTGCATCGTTGACAGTTCGACCTTCGGTTGAACCGAAACCCGGTAGGAAATAATGCAGCCTAGGCCAGCGTGGCTACCGAGAAAATGTCATCCAGTGGGGCCACAGAAAACGGCAAAGTTTTGTATACAATTTAAACACTTCACCCCACATTCGTGCTGCTGCTGCTACTGTCCCGGATTCTAGGACAGGTTGCGGTACGGGGGTCACAGGATGTTAAACGGTACACTTCACTACCATCCTCCCAAAGCTTCCAGTTTCAGCCGCACTAGAAGTTTGGAGTTAGAGAGAGAGTGAAAGAGAAAGATTGAGCTGTAATCGGAACGGCGCTCGAATGTGTTGTCCAGAGGACGCTATTCCTGTGGGAGTCAGTGTGTGTGTGTGTATGTGTCCCATTCGTTCAAGTGAATGGAGCAAACTTTTGCCACAACCACGAGACCGCTCTCCTCCTCTTCCCTTGGTTCCCCCATTATAGTTAAATCCTTTCGGACGCGCAACCCCCCTCTACAGTCGATCTCCAACAACAACAACAACAACTATTCGGAAAAGTTGCATTATGGAATATAAATATTGCACCCCGAAACTATCAACCAAACAACTGTCATCTGCCCTGTCATTGTGTGGGTTGTTTGCCAGTTGGGCAATAGAAATCTTTTGTGGGACAATTGCATTGTTATGGTGTGTGTGTGTGTGGGGGGGATACATAAATTTAACAATCCTTTGGTGTGGCATTCAATCTAATCATATCAGGTGGTTGCTGGTTCTATTTCCTTTACTCTATTCGTTAACTTTTTTGTTAGTATGCATTTCTTATTTAGTTTAGTTGTATTTTATTTCACTATTTTATTTTTTATTTATTTATTATCGTTTTCCTTACTATGCATTTTTTTATTAGTTTTCTTGTATTTTATTTCTTTCTTTTACTTTTTCTTTACTTATTATCGTTTACTATGCATTTTTTCTTCAGTTTTCTGGTATTTTGTTTCTTTCTTATACTTTTTTACATTTATTATCGTTTTTTCTTACTATGCATTTTTTTCTTAAGTTTTCTTGTTTTTGTTTGTCTCGTTTACTTTTTTCGTTTTCTTTTTCGTTTGTTTTCTTAGAAGTTGCTTTTCTTGTTTATTTATACATTTTGAAACATATGCTCACTTTTAAGTCATTATTACTTACTATAAGCTTTGTTAAATAGCTTAACTTATAATCTCTTTGACTACAGTGTAATAGGCCCTCCCACAACAGCAACGACCTCATGGAACTAAGACGAAACGGTAAAGTAAAACTTAAGTTAAAATTACGAGAAACAAGTAAACTGATGCCTTTTCTTTTCCACAGCCACCCAAATTACTTGTGTTGGCGCTATTTTTTCTCAAAGAACAACTTTACCGACCTCAACGGTAAGCCAACAATTAGCACCTTTTTACAAGATGCCCCCCCAAAACGGTACCACCGCAAGCACGCAAAAGAGCAACAAAAACATAAAGGCTCGCGCCCCACGCCTTGAAAGGATTAGAACACGGCACAGCCAAATGGCCGGAGATGAGACCGGAGATGATGGCCCTGTCGTCGCTCGGGTGGGTGGGCGAATGTGAGCAACCCAAGTTGACGAAAGAAGGTGGCAAAACAAGCAGCCACTACCTACTTCCTAACACACACACACACACACACCAAGCGGGCTGTTGTGGGCACATTTTTTAAACTTTCTAGTGATCGTGTAAACATTTTCATTCCACCGGGCCCTGAAGAAATAAAGTCACCGAGCGAAAAACGCGCTACGAAACCATTTACCTTTCCATTACCTTCTAACACCTATATTCCAAAGTATCGCTAACACGTCAAGGTTTAAAGATACGCTCCCGAAAAAAAGATGCATTAATCCATCCTAACAGTAATGTAAACTTTCTTCCAGAGGATTTTTACCAACATCCTTATCCGCGACAAAGATATGTCTCAAAAAAAGCAACAGCAAATCGAGTTTGGGAAGAAAATTTACGTTTTTCTCCGTTCATAGACAAGCATTCATCCTCCTCCATATCTCTGGAGCTCCGCTCCGCTTCTAACGAGTTAAAATTGTTCCAGAAAAACCGGACAGCGGAAGTTCTTCTTTACGGTTGCATTTGCAAAGCGCACGCAAAATCTTAACTTTTAAAATGTTGCTAAAGCGCGCGTTCTTCTCCATTCCTTACTGCAAAAAGGCCGGTAAAGGCCGTTCCCGTACCGTTATCTCATCCGTTTTGTTCCAATTCGTATCCGTATCCTTTATCCGGGCGTAATACTTCATGCCTCACGATGTTATTTTGGTGGGTGTGTGAGTGTTTGTTATCCAATGATTCTCTTTTTTTTTTTTGTCTAATTTTTTCACCAGAAAGTTTTGTCTTTTATTCACACAGGCACACGCTCCATTTCATATTTCTCGAGGAAGCCAAAGCGCTATCTCTCTTTAAGAAAGATTTTTTTTTTGCACTAAACGACAAAACAAAACAAAAATCCCCAAAACCGGAAGCATCCCTTTTCTCCCGAAACGGAAGATTAACCGGCCTATTAAGACAAACGAGGTGAAGAATTGCTTCGCTCGAAAAGGGGATCCTCATCCTCGCCCTTGGGGGGGGGGGGGGGGGGAATTGTATCCTTTTTTTTTTTGGGCTTTTGGAGTAGCCTTGGAGCCTTGTTTCTCGGCACAATAACCCCCTTGATCAGAAGCCGTAAGGAATCCCATCAAGTCATCTTTTGCAAAAGGTGGCCGCCCCCGGAAGGAAGAAACAACTACAACAACACACAAAAAAAGCTCATTTACACACACTTTTCTCGCTCATTAACATCTGCTTAGCATTCGCGCGCACCTGATGTTTCTTACCGAGAACCTGAACCCTTTTATACCCGACGACGTTTAACCTTCATGCCAACCCCCGGATCGGGCCTGGTAAGATCGGTGCTCCCTTTGGAGTTCGTTACAATTTATGCAAAGTAGCATTAGTCAGAGTTTGTGACTTTCGGACGCAACATTTAGCCGAGGAGGAGAAGTCCTTCCTGCCCGCCGGTCGCTGACATCACCGGCCCAAACCGTGACGCATTACCGAATCCATCTGTTTCGCTAAATGTACGACTTGAAACAGCTCAATTGGTAAGCGTTTTCATACAAGCTCCACACACACACACACACACACACACAGGTGACAGAATACTACTCGAGTGTCTATTTTTCAACCCCTTTTTTGCATAACGTATTACTCATCTTAACTTCAATGGTTTAAAAAATGCCAAACCAAAACACCACCTTTACCTTTGTAAAGCGTAACCCCGAAAATAGATTGCCCAGGTACACAAGGTACGAATGTGAAAGATCGGTGCACCTTTCACTGCCATTTTGTCGCGTTTCAAAATCGGATGACCGTGTCCTTGTCAGCGGCTCGAGAGCACATCGCACAAATCGAGCACTGTCACTGTCAACCTGCCCCGCAGTGTTGCTATGGAAATGGTTGACCATTTTCATTCACAAAAACCCCGCGCGTCGTGGTGTGTGGAGGAGGGTGGTTACTTTACGCACCGATGTTTGGGGGGAATGTGAGTCACCTTTTCCTATTGTGTCTTTGTGGTGATGTGTCCGTGGTCAAATTTCCTTTCCAGTGTGAGACCATCGTAGGATTAAGAATTATTTTGTGAGATTGATCACACCTTTCTAAATGTGAGATAATTTGAACTGATTCGTGATTCGAGTACTGCGTTCGAAAAGAGTATTATAATAGGATGTAACTGTCAGTGTTTGACATTGAATAATAATTTGAATTTTATTGTTTAAATTATTAACTCTATTTTTGAACTGAATTACGGATATATTAGAAATGAACTCGTATGCCTGGATAAGAGGCTAGCGAAATGAACATTTTTGGTCCTTCGAACCGGATTGAACCAGTGACCTATGTATTTACATTCCACACGAACTGGATTGAACTAGTGACCTATTTTGTATGGAGTTTGACAGTTGGAGGCTGAACTCATGTAAACACTCCATACAAAACCGCACACAAACCTAGCCTGCAATTTTCAGTCTAGATTATTCTAGCCTCAAAGCTAGAATTAGATTCGAGTAGCTGCTCGAAAAATGGCAAAACAAGGTGATGTTTACATTCATCCCAAGGTGCATTAAAGATATCTGGTGATGGAATCTAGAATCAAAGTGTATGTAGTCCAGGTGGTTTCATAGCATGTTTTTTATAACCAAATTTGAATATCACTTTTTGGCAGGATGAGTGAAAACTTTTGTTCAAGCTTTCTGGAGGCTTGACGAACACTCAAAACACTCTTAAAATCTTCATTCAGAAGCAGAAGCGATAAAAATCAGCCTTCATAATTTCATACACCTTGGGATAAGCCCACCTGTATATTATACCCACTTTGATAGCTGCTCGAAAACTGTTCTACAATGCAAACAGCTGACAGGCTGAAATTTCAGCCTACGAACTTAAAACGGAAAGGGCCCCAGTATTGGAGAAAATAGTAGTTTGAATTGATATGGATGCAAATAATGGAGCTTTTGACGAATTTTCGATTATGTGCAATTTTATGCAAAAAATATGCCAATATTTCATACACACATACACACTATAAAGCCACAGGTTTTAATTTGTGATGACATTTGCAACCCATAAAAAGCACTTTCATAGAGCTTACGACACTTGACTTGATTAATATTTATTTAAAATTGAATTCAATATAGAGCCGTTTTCTATTTCAAGCTAGAAAGCTGAAATGTTTGTCTGTCATTAGAACAAAATTCATCATCCAGGTTATTATCCCACATGATAGTTACGTTCCGCCATATTGGATTTCCCCATTTGTGTATGTACAAACAGAGATGCATTTAAAAATCCTTTTTTGTTTTCTCTTCTTCCGTTTGCAAAGACTGATAATCTTCTTTTTCTTATTTTGGCTCAACAACCGTTGTCGGTCAAGGCCTGCCTGTGCTCCACTTGTGGGCTTGGCTTTCGGTGACTTATTGATTTCTCCCCATAGCAGGATAGTCTGTCCTATGTATGGCGGCACGGTCCATTTGGGGCTTGAACCCACGACGGGTATTTCGTTAAGTTGTACGAGTGATAATACTTTTATTTAATTTTAAAAAATCGATTCAAATTGTTTTATCATTTTTTTATGATTTCAGCCGCCAAATGTCGATCTTCATGTAAAAAAAAAACCTGACTAGAATTGTAAACCCTTCCCCCGAATTCAATGAAACGAGCTTTATATTCGTTTAAAATGGTAATTAAAGCATTAACAAAAATACTATAAATAGTGTAGTAGAGTTAAACGTATAACGAAACAGATTTCGAGCCGTATGATTATTTACACACGAGTTGTCGAAAAATATTGACCGAGCGCATCTGTCAATCAAGCCAATTAAGATAAACGCTTGTCGAAATGTTCATCATTTTAGCTAAATTGATCAAAATGGCCATTGATGAGACAGATTTTGCTATGACGTGAGTCGTGAATTGTTGTCCCAATACAAAGAAAATACTAGACATTTAGTCGTCTCCATGTGAAGTCTCTTACACCTGTTCTCACTTTCCTCTGAATCTTTATCCAGTTGCTATGGATCGCAATCCATGAGATTGGATCGCAATCAACTACGTCTGAATCGTTTGCAGCTACGTTTGGATCGTTTTCAGCAACGTTTGGATCGCTCTCAGCTACCTTTGGATTTTACGGTAGCTCGCGTATATCTCGTTGCAGCGCAAAGTTTATTTAGTGACCATTCGGCGTACCTCACGATTCTCCTCATGACAGACAATTTGAAAAGCAACAATTTCGTATTGTTCTATGTTTGAACCCAATTGAGAATATGTGTTAAAAACCCATTTTTGAGCTATAAACAACATTTGACAGATTTGTCTGCTTCTACGCATCAGAACAGATTTTCTCCATTCTAAAGATGGAATATCCGGCTATACCTCGAAACCCTGAACAAGACTAAATGACCACGTAGGTCGTTACGCTAAAAAGAAGAAGATTGTGCTGGTTTGTTTGAAAAACTTGGTCTAATAACCAAAAACGTATGAATGGTGATGTAAGCTTCATATAAAACATACGATAAGATTTTATAATTGAATGCATTAATTGTTTAGTTCTTTCCTTGGGGTGCAAATGTGTCCCGCGGTCACCAAATAAACGGTGCGCTAAAACGAAATTTGCGCGAGCTACCGTAAAATCCAAAGGTAGCTGAGAGCGATCCAAACGTAGCTGAAAACGATTCAGACGTAGTTGATTGCGATCCATTCTCATGGATTGCGATCCATAGCAACCGGATAACGATTCAGAGGAAAGTAAGAACAGGTTATTTAAAGCAGAAATGGATTCCCTACACGAAACAATGCTGCAAACCTTCCATTTTAAATGAAGCCACTTTACCCCCTAAACCGAATTACATTGAAACTCATTTTTCTCCCATATCCCTACAGAGAAGCAAAAGTTCATCCTCCCAGTAGTAGAGTAAATATATCGTTCCCATTTTTTTCCCAGGACAGACACACACACACAAAGCTAACCATCCCTGCAACCCCCGGCTAAAAACGTCCCATCCCGGCAAGGCAAAAGGATGGACACACATAATCAACCTGTTGCCCACACCGCCAGGTGATCCGCATCGTCCCAAGCTCTCTCTTTCTCTCGCTCTCTAGCTCATCGTAAATGTACCCTTTTCATCAACCATTCACCCTTCGTCATGCTTCACAAAATCGTGCAAGTATAACGCGGCGACACAACACACGAGAAGACGCCTTTTTGCTGCCCCGGACGCAGTAGAGATAGAAGAAAAAATACGAAAAAAGGAAGACACCACGTGAGAAAGTAGCACAAAGCTCGCTCGCTTGCCCTGCTTAGCAGCCAAAGGGATGCCCCGCCAAAGGGGCCAAGGAGGATCCCAACAACAACAACAACGGCAACAGCAGGGAAAAAAGGGATCCCCATCCCTTCTCGCTCGCAGGGGTTTCTTCATTGCACACAACAGGTGGTGCCGCGCACGCCCTGCAACTACTACAAATGCTGATTTGCTTGCTTTTGTTGGCTTCACTGGACACACGGGGGAGAGGGTGGGACCGTTGAGCCATTAAAATGGACAAGAAAAACACTTGACTGTTGCCCCGCTTAAACCCGCAAGAAAGGGTTCTGAAAAAAGGGGTTTTATTTCTTAAAAATATGTTTGATTTTTGGCGAAAAGATGTGTTTTAAAATTAACATTGAACGTAACGTGTAAATATTTGCTCAATAGTTTAAACTTTCAATTTAAAATTCTGTTCCAAGAAATGATAAGAGATTGTTCAAGCCATACAAGAAAGAATAATGACTAACTTTGCAATCATACCAAACGTTTTTTTTTCGGGAAGGAAATCGAATCTCCCATCCCTTCCTGCCACAGTAGCATGACATCATAGGACTAAGCCCACCCAGCTCTGCCAACATCTTCTTTTCCCTTCCTCCCGAGCAACAAGCAACCATCACCACACCACGGTACACCCTTCTGCCCCGCGCATACCACACTCCCTCTCTCTCTGTCTTTCTTATTGATATTTGCAAATACGTCAGCGGCGGCGTCCGGGAGTCAGAATTCTTATTTCCGAAAGGAATGTGAAATAAATGTCGGTGTGGTACATTGAGACAAAGCAGAATATTTCAGCTTCATCGCAACATGACGCAAAATGCACATACACGCACGCACGCACGCACACACACACACAAAGGCACTGAAAGTCGCTCTGGAGGTGAGGTCTTTTTGTTTATTGGTGATGCTTTCCACCACCGCCAGGGAGTTGATATGTGTTCAGTGTGGTGGGTGGATGGGTTGGTGGGTAACAACAGCCTTTTGGTTTTGTTGTTGCTTTGTATTACAGAAAAAACAAATAAATGTTTGAAGCGTGCGATGATATGAAGAAGATAGACGGGTGTGGGGAAGTCTTTTGAGGCCTATCACATGATTTTGATGAAAACAAATGGAAATAACTAAGATACAAGATAAGGATGGAGAGGAAAGGGAGAGTTCATATTGCCGATGAAACAATCAAAAAATAATTTAAAAAAAACTAGCATAAATAATTCAAATTCAATTAAAGAAATTCATGAAATTTAGCAAAAGAGCATTGAGTCGGTACAAAAACAGTTAAACAATACCTAATTTAATGGTTTGAAATGAGATCAAAAACATAGCCGAACTATAAACAAAAAAACAGAGAGAAAACAGTTCTAATTTAGAAGAAAAATTAACAAAAATCAAAACAAAACTGTTTCAAACAAGAAATTGGAAAGGCTAATGCAAAGGAAAAAATGAACACAAAACTACAAAAAAAAAAGAAAATTGTCTCGAAAAAAGCAATGATTAGCAATTTAAAATTTACAATAAATTTGCTCAACAATAACAAAAACCAAATGCAAAATAAAAGGGAAAAAACAAAAACATCTTTTTCCTTCATTTAAACTCCAAAATTATGCCCATAAAACGCCAAACATATTCATATTAGTGGTGGGAGCTCGGAATCGGACCTACCCGATTCCGATTCCATGTTCGGAATCGATTCCGGAGTTGATTCCGATTCTGGAATCGATTCCGATTCCCGAGCCGATTCCGGAGCCGATTTCGTTGCCGATTCCGAAGCCGATTCCAGAACCGATTCCGGAGCCGATTCCGGTGCCGATTCCGGAGCCGATTCCTCGAGCCGATTCCGAAGTTGATTTCGAATTTGACTCCGTAGCCGATTCCAGAGTTGACTCCGGAGCCGATTCCCGAGTCGGCTCCAGAATCGATTCCGCGATCAGAATCGGCTCCGGAATCGGAATTGACTATTTTTATTGCGATGCCGAAGCTGAAGCCGATTCTAATATAGGAGCCAATTCCGATTCGAGAGTTGATTTCGAATCCGGAACCGATTCCGATTCCGGAGCCAATTCCGGAATCAATTATGGAGCCGATTCCGGAACCAATTCCGGAGTCAATTCCGTTCCCGGAATCGATTCCGGAAACTGATCCCGGACCTATTATCCGGAATCGATTCCAGAAAACTGCGGAGCTAGCCGGAATCGATTCCGACAAAAACTTCATTTTTCCCATTACTAGTATTTCTCCTCTTTGTGCTCTGCATCATTGACCATACTTATGTTCCTTGTTCTTCGTTCTCTACCTTTCTTCTCTTTCAATTTTCTTTTCTATCCCTCTCGCGCACAGAAGCGCACAATTTTCGTTCAAAATCGTTACAAGTAATCGTTAAGTTTGAAGGAGCCCGGGAGGGAAGGAAGTGCAAAAGGGAATGGTTGGAATTCAAAATAACCAAAAACCAAAGCGCACATAGCACACACACACACTTAAGCATCCCGAATGGTGGTGAGTCAACACAATTGCCAAAAACAAGCAGCATAAAGCGTAAGGGTAGAAGAAGGGAAGAAAAATAGAACCAACATGTAAATACGGCCACAAAACGGGACACGGAAGAAGCATAACCCAGATTGAAGGAGTAAACGAGATGAATGGAAGAGGGAAAAAAGGGGAAAGAGAAAGATGTATGCAAAAGCGAACGAAACAGAAGCGCTCGTTTGCTGATGCGACAGCATCGAAATGGCAAAGCGAGGAGTGAGCGAGCGAGAGACAGTACGATGTCATCATAGGAATGTTGTTATGGTAACACACACTCTCACTCGCTTACGCAGGCGCGCGCGCGCCCGCTCGCACACACAAGCGCTCAAAAGCCTTCTAAGCCTGCTCTAACGCGACACAGTGTGTGGCGTTGTCCTGTGGGGAGAGCTTACCTTCCACATTTCCAGCTGACAATGATGGTGGTGGTGGTGGAAGCCCTGTCGCCATCAGCACCGCCGCCGCACCGTTGATGGGCTGCTGGTGCTGTTGTGGTTGTTGCTGCTGCTGCTCCACGGCCGTATTTTCGATCGGTTGTAATGGATTCTTCTGCTGCTGGCACGCTGACAAATGCGTGATCGGGATCAATTTCTTATCGGCGGTTAGGCCGGTTTCGCCCGTCTCGCCACCGCCGATGCCGCTCGACATTATGCTAACCTTCTTCTCACGCAGCGATAATGATTCTTTCATCGTTTCGGGGACACACAAAAAAGGACACGATGCGCGACGTTGTTGTTGGTGGTCGTTTGCACAGCAAACGGTGAATTACACACACACACACACTTTACCACAGGGTCAGTGCACTTGATTTCGCATTGAAATGTGCAGCCACAGTTGATGCACCGTTTGATGTCTATTCGTTTATGTTGATTTTTCTTTTAAATTATGTTCAGCTCATTACCATCGGAATGTAGTTAGTTGTTTTCTTTAGCGTTTGTCTGGAAGAGAAAGACGGGCGCCTTATCACGTCCACTGATGGTGAGAGTACGATGGGCCCGATCGTTCGCGAAGAAGAGATTATTTCATTTCAGTTGTCGCGCCACAGCATACTTTTTTCTCCCTTCTTGCCAAATTGAAACCAATCGCTGCGAACGGCTCATACCACACGCACACACACACTAACACAAACACTGCGCACAGAACACATTAACACACACCAGCTTGCACAGAGGCGCCCATGAAGCACAGCCTACCGGAGGCTTGTGCTTATGCTGCGTGCGCTCACGCTTCCTTCCTCCTCCCAGGTACAAGAAACACACTGCACACACACACTCATACACAAGCACTCTGAACCCACTTTTGAGAACAGGTTTTTCTTACCTCACGGAAAAACTACACTGGCTTAAGAAAAACTGCACACACACACGCACAAATGCACTAAATCTTGCAGTTTGCTCCGTTTTATTTTACTGTAAAAATGCACGCGTTCGAGCCACACAGCAGGCAAATGGGATGCGAAGCCCTACTACGACCGGGACGCGCACTTTTCGCACCTGAACTGGGAGCCCCCTTGCCGCACCACGCCGCCGAGGGAAAATCAACGCAAACGACGCGACCGTAATTTTACCGATGATGTTGACGATGATGCCTTCTCGCGAAAAACTGAACCATAGTTTGCCTGGGGAGAGGAGTGTTCCGTCACACGCATTCACTGTACCAACAACGCCGGAACCGTACCGCCCGGGATCTTTCGCGATCGTGCGCGACGCACTTTACGAGAGCGATTGTGTGTGTTGCCCTGCTTCGCTTGGCAGTTGTGTTGCGGCGGGTTTACGGTTGTTTTTTTGAAAGTGACAGCTAGCGGACAGCTCCAAGCGCACGCTGGGGCGAACCGTGCGGACATGCGGAAGGGGAAATTTTTATTTCGGGGAAATAGTTTTCTATTTATTTTGCCTCCAATTTGTTGAAAATTAGTGGGTGAAGGCGTTTAACAAATTACCTATTATTTTAAACGGTATTTTAATGGTGTCTGTTGGTGATAAGAGTTTTATTTAATCTGGTTTCATTTATTTTTGAATATCCATTGGTAATTTTTTTTTTTATTGATTCAAGAATCGCTGCAGATTACGAGAAGCTCAATCGAGGACCAAAAAAGAGACGATTTTTTCATTTATTTATCATTATTAAAATCGTTGTAAAACAAATTCGCTTCAATTTTGCTGCAGTCGACCACTGTGTGCATCGAGCTCTAGTACTGCACAACTGACAGACGTGTGACAGTGCTGCCAGTTTACGCAGGGCATGAATAAATTTGAAATAACGGCTAGAACGCTTCGTCCTAGCCTGACAAAATCATTGTTTTATTTAGTAAAATAATGTCTAAATGTGCAGTTTTCACTTCATCAAGAATAAATACCAAATTCTCCTTCATGTCATATTGAATCCAATGCTAAAGTATTAAGTTTAAATGTATATTCCATCGGCCCCGTGCACGCGGAGTTGACCGTTGACGGTTGACCAAAGATTTTTGTTGGTTGTTTATGCTAGAAATTTGCAGCTAGTATTGCTCATTAGGTGCTTAGTGCAAAAACATTCGCAGTGTTTTATTTACTGCTATTTTATGCTATCAACATGATTGTAATGGTAGAATCCTTTTTTATCGAATCTTTATTTATTGTCTTAAAACGTGTGAGTATTGATGCTCTTTCACTCAGTTCCATTTACTTATGAGTAACAATTGAAGTTTGATTTCTTAAAAAAAGTATTTATTATAATTAATTTAAGGAATAAGTTTCCATTTTAAAACAGTAACTCAAAGAACGCAATCAACACTCAAATGACAAAATCAGGTTAATGTATCACAAAACAAAGAAACCAGTTAAGAACACGATTTGGTTAAAACTTACATCCATATGTTACGCTAGTTAAAATTGTTTCCCATCCTCACACTCCTCAATCCATCCGCTGATAGCTGCCCATAATACCGCGTGCACAGTACAGGAACGGTGACATGGCCGCAAACAGCAACCCGCCGCCCAGCCACGGCCGATGCACGATCCACGCAATCGAAACAATCACGAGCGCCACCGAAAACGACATCATGATGTTGGTCGACAGGGTAAAGTGAGTGTCGGGCAGGAACAGCCGCACGAGCCGGTGCTCCCTGGCCAGATGCTGCATGATCGTGGCACTGCAAATGGTGGCGAAAAACAGCAACATCCAGCCAATGAACCGTATGCCCCACGTGTTCATCCGTTGCTGCTGGTGCTCGAAGCGGAAGATTTCGTGCAGATTGTGCTCGCCCGGTTCGAGCAGCAGCACCTTGCGGAAGTGCGTCGATTCGTACGGTATTATTTTACCGTTTTCCAGCTTCCCCACCACGGTCACGTACGAGCCTTCCAGCCCGGCGTACGCAAACTGTATCCGTATGTCGCCGATTTCCGGGTTCCAAATGTCGTTACAGTGATAGTACAGCCCCGAGTGCATCCTCACCGATGGGTCTTCCGGTCGCGTGTCGGATGTGACCTCCTGGAAGGTTTTGAAGCGTTCCTTCGCTACGGCACCCAGCTCATAGGGGCCAACGTGCACGTGCTCGGACAGATGGACGGTGGAGTCGATCGGGAAGGACGTGGGATTATGATGCCCGGTGCGTATGTAGAAGCTGCGAGAGTCGACCAGTTCGTCGCGCCACTCTCTGTTGTAGAAGTACGATCTGTCCTCCGTCTCGACCGTTGCGACGGATTCACCGAAACGGTTTTCCCTACAAAAATGAACATAGGATAAGTTGATCTGATTTTGATTTGTTGCAAACGACATTTTCATACACTGTTTCCTCGACCCACTGGTACATCTGGACGCGTCTTTTCAGCTTCACCGCCTGCACCTGGATGTTGTAGTCCGGTTCGGTTAGCGGCTCACCCGTCGACAGCGCACCATTGAGATGAATCAAGCGTCCTTCGTATTGTTTTTCGTATGGCTCATCGGCTCGCACTGTGACTGCATCGTTCAGGGCCTCATCTAACGATAAAAGAATCCGAATCGTTCGACCCTACGGAAATTGCAGTGAGTAGTGTGAAACGATCTAGGAATTCTTCATTTTCTGCTACCCCTACCTCGTTCCAGATGAGGATGGTGGAGCCGGCTAGTAGCAGCACGGCACCGAACAGTGTTGCTACCCAGCAGGATTTGAGCGCATCTGTGAATCTCATCTTAAGCAGATTATTTTCCTGCTATTCACCACGGAACTGCAGAAAAGGCGGTGCATGGAAGGCGTAATCGCCCAACTTTTCACCGGTATGTTGTTTATTTTCGTTTTGATTGACATTCGCATGATTTGACGGCTCTTCGTTGTCAGCTGTCAGATGCCATAAAGTCGCACACAGTGGGTGATACTCGTTAAGGATTTTTAAATATTTTATAGCATTTCCGTTGGATTTCAGGAGAGTGCGAAAGAGGTTTTTGAAAAATTATGCTAGTTTTAACGACATTGACCTTTATTTTTTTATTAGAAGCGCTTTAAACAATTATTACAGTGTCTTTTACATACACCCATGGTGAAACAATGCTGCGGTATATATATTTTTATTATAAGAAGGAAGGATAAAACACATTATCAAATTAGAGAAATTAAATCAACGTTTCGGTTTAGAAATACAGCCTGAACTCATTGGTTGAACTTCAATTCCCTGCCATCTACGGAATATGTGCTTTTTAGTTGGCACGTTTTTCCATAAAAAAAAATGAAATTTTTCATGGCATGCCATGAGATTTTTGTGAAATTTCCAAAAAAAGGTTTTCCCATACAAAGGCATGCTTTTTAACTGAACTGTCAGCCAACTATAAAACGTTTAACTAAAAAGCATGCCAACTAAAAAGTGTTCAACTATTGATTATTCTTCTTATTCTTTGATTGATTCTACTTATGAAGTAAAGGGTCACATACGGATCCTAAAGCGTATTTCGCAAACCACTGCTCTTCTGGAACCCAGATAGGCTGGCCGTTGGAGCGTCTTTAAAATAAAGTATGATTCTGCTAAAAAAACACCTATGAAATTGTATTAGTTTAATCTAGTAGGCAGCAGTACTATGTGTATGCGAGTTACGGAATGATTCCACCCTTCAATGTCCCTCATTAAAATCTTATACCTTCCGGTTTTGCTATCCCATATCGAGTTTTTGCAGATCTTTATTTTAAACCGCATTTAAAATGCATCTAAATATTTGCCCTTTTTTTCGTTACTTCTTCAATAAAATCATCGATTCAATCAGTGCGGGTGTGCGCAATGAGATTAGCTAACACGCAAAGAATCTTTCTGAGCAAATATTCTTCACCGTGCAGTCTAACGCACTGGTGCAAGCAGGAGCGACAAGCAAATGCATACGAGAGAAAAAAAATAATTTGCTCGCTCTCTGTTTGAACACGATTTGCTCGGCGTGCGAAATTGCGAGAGTGCGCTGTAAAGTCCGCCGATGAGTGCAAGCAGGAAGGCTACACAAATTAGAGCGAACAGCAACGTGTTTCTCTCTCGGCAACGGTTTTGTTGCTTGGGAAGATGCCGTCCTCTCCTGCAGCTCGCTCACACTCTCGCGTTCTCTCGCTCTCTTCACAACAAAAAGAGAGAAAGAAAGAGATAGAGTGAGTATTAAGGTCTTCCACAGCGGTGCGTACTCTTAGTTGTTTCCCCTTACGCGAACGGAACGGATGTGTGTGCCCGTACTTGCGTGGCCAAAACTCATCGTTTCAGTGTTGTAGCGTTTGTTCATCTTGACTGCTGCTGCTGCTGCTGCTGTACCGTGTTATAGTCTGTTTTCACCCGGAGCGCAGGGAGCAAAAAGGGACCTGGTAGAAAGATGTTCGCCTCACCGTGTCTACACTAACGGGTGCGTGTGTGTATACAGTCAGTTTCTTCAGGAATCTTCTCGCACGGCCGGTACTAGCATTCTCGTCCTCTACACACGGTGCAAAGTGCGTCAGCAGCAGGAGAAATATCTTGAAGGTTATTTGCTTGAACATACAGCCACACACACTCACGCACACCCGCACGCCCGTACCGAGCACACGCAGCGTAGTGTGGAGGGTTTTGATTGATACGTGTGTCCTAATAAAAACAAAACACAAGTGCAAAACAGAGCAGGCCTCGCCAGTTCTCGCAGCGAAAGGCAGCACACCAGCGAGACGCAGCCCCCGTAGAAACGATTTCTTGCACGCAGGTCGTCACTATCAGGAAGTTGTGCAAAAGTGCTGTAGCGTGCGTGTGTGTGTTGTTTCTAATTGCAACAAATCTAAAGTGGAGAAGAAACAACAACGCAGCGAGAACGTGCAAATCCTCCTCTTGCCGGCTCCAAAGACGAAGCTGACGAAGCGTGTGTGTGTGCATGTTTTGCTGTGTGTGACTGTGTGTGTCTTCGTGGCCGCGAGTCTTGCGGCGGCGTAGAACCACGAAAACCACGTAGAACGGAATGGGAGAGGTAGAGCAAAACGGAGGAAGGAAGCGAAAATTGCATCAACAGATATGCAAGAGCAACAACAAAAGTGCATTTCTTAATACAAGTGTGCGCGCGTGTGGATGTGTGGATGAAGACGGGCACACTTAAGTGGTGTGTTGTGCAGCAAGTGCGCGGATTCTTCTTCTACAGCGAGATAGAAACGAGAGCAATCAGATGAGAAGAAGGAAAGAGAGATAGAGTGTGTGAGAGAGAGAGAGGGAAGAAGGGCGAGAAGCAAAAACGTCATCTTCATCAGCTGATGCTGCACAAGTGGTTTTTCTTGTGTGGTTGTGTTCGCTGTGCACCGACTACCGGGAAGGGAAAGGATTTGCTTTTCGCTTCCCTATCGTATTAGTGTACCTGTTTTTCGTCTTTAATTTTAAAATCAAATTCTTAATTATTTATTTTCAATGTTTTTCATGTTGTTTTTTTTTTCTTTTTCAATATTAAATAGCATTAAAAAAAACATAACTAGTAGCAGACCCCATCCTGTGTGAAAAGTGTGTCCCATGTGTATGGTGCAATAGTGCAATTGCGAATTCCCCCTCTTACCCCTTCCTACCCCTTACCGCGGGGGGAAGGTGCATAGTATCCGTGGCCGTCGTGTGTCTTTTTTCCGTGATTCGGTTGAACGCCTAGTAGTAGTAATCGTGGTGGTTAAATGTTCTTCGTTCGGTCCTCTCGATCAAAGCAATCCGTGCGCGTGTATGTGTCGCTGTGTGTGTTAGTGTATTGTTGTATACAGTGCGTTTTGGGGTGGTGAAGTGTGCATCTGAAGCTCAGAAGTAGCTCAAAAAAAGTTTGAAAAAGCTGTGAATTAAAAGGGTGAAAATTTGGTGTTGTTTTGTCCCCACCGAAGCGTGAAAATAGTAAGCGTGTGAAAACATCCCGGTTTTCCCGGTCCGATTTAATATAGTGCGATCCCGATCCCGAGCGCGCGGGTGGATTACGTGTCGTTTGTGCCGCTGCAAGAGCGAACACCCATGGCCCGGCTTATCCTCGTGTGGCTCGCCCTGTGCGCTGCCACCGTCCTTGCGAGCGGATCGGCCGTGCCGCCGTCGGCCTGGTCGTCGCGGGTGCACCGAACGGCCCGGGACACGATGGGCGATGGGCGGGACCACCATGCCGCCGCCCAGCCCCGCTCGATGCTGTCCTGCGACCGTGTCAACAACTTCTTCTCCTCCATCAATGTAACCGTCAGTCAAGGTAATGCCCCCACTGCCGCCTCTAGGTGGAGAGAAACAAAAAAAAAAAGAAAAAAAAACCGCGCCTGCATGTACGCTATACCGCATTACATTTCGGGTGTTTTAGCGTTACAAGATCCGGCACACGAGAGCGAAATCGATCGGAAATTATGCTTTTGATGGGTGTGAAGGGGGTTGTTTTTTTGTTGTTATTTTTTGGCATCACATTTCCGCAAATTCTTCTTAAACCACTTTTCCCCCTTTATTATTCTTTTTTGCCAGCCGTGTGTGGCAGACGTGCGCTGGTAGCAAGGAAGCGGAAATGAGTCATACTTTTTCCTTTTTTTTTTGTTTTTTTTTTTCACTTCGAGGAAAGTCGGAGGGGTGAAAACTTCTCTGTGTGTGTGATTTACTTAGTCCAGAGCCCTTAAGAATGCTTACCTGCTGCCTGCGGGGGTTCATACTCATAATCAGTGTGGTATATTGGAACGGAAAACATAACCCGGGAAATGGGCAAGGAGTGGCAGTTTCTGCTCGGGAAAATTGCATTGAAAATTTTACTTTCAATCAAAACTTTCGATTAAATCAGAAATGCCAGGAAAAATAATACAAAATGGTTTTACTGGAAAAGGGTTTCTTGTTCGTGCGATAGAATCAATCCTACTGCTGCAAAGGTTTGAAATATGTTGCGTGTCCTTTGACCTCTCTTTATTGCAAGGCTACGGGGATTGGAAAACGGGTGTCAAATTTGCACAATTTTTGTGATCGATTGCGTGACACCGGGAATGTCGGTGCTGGGTAAAACATAATATTCAAACAAATAAAAAATCTATAACCCGCTGAGTGGGAAATTCGTTCCCCTCTGTTCAGTATCGGATCCTTCAATTATGGCTTCATGTTGCTGCTGCTGCTGCTGCTATTGAATGATTGATATCTTCGAAAATAACCATCAGTAGCTCATGATTTACCTTTTTATATATATTTTGACTGTCACAAATTCTTTCAAAAAGAAATTCTTTCTTCGTTTTTTTTCTTCTTCTGTGGCGTAAATTCCTCCCTCATAATGTTGCGCATGTTGTAATCCTTGCCATTCAAAAAAGGGCGCAGGAGTGTCGGATCATCCCTTCCCTTTACGCTTTCAATTCCCCCCCCCCCCCTCCCCTAACGGTTGTCTCAAAATTGATTGCTGTCACGTGGCAGCGGAATGTTTTTTCTTTCGCTCCCCTCACAAACGCCCGGAACCTCGTGTTTGATGTTGAAGGGTCGAGCCGGTTGGTTTCGATTTTATGTTGCTCTTTAAATCGGCATTAAATGATTTGTAGAGTGGTAGGGTTTGTTTCATTTTACTGCTCGCAATGAGGGTTATGTTTTCAGCAGCATAAAGGTGTAGACATTGGCGATGTAACAAGCCGTTTATTATTCCATAATAAATGAGAACTAGAACGAAAAACGGCTCGAAAGTGTTAGGATACGGTAGCTGGCTTTGGACAATAAGGGGGAATATTTCGAATGAATCAGAATTCAGAGAAATGTGCTAATTTCACATAAAAGTGTATTTTGAGTGTCTTAGGTACTATCCATATCGTCTCAAACATTTTCGTAAAAATTTGAACGAAATTCGCTAAACTACTCCCATGCCTGTGAAAACAAACACATCATGATTGTTTGGAGCAATCAGGTGATTGGAGAATTGGCGGACCGATTTACCATCCAACGTCACAGGCCCCTAATCGCTGCGCCTAAAGACGGGAGGGACTGCAGTTGGAGTGAACGGCGCACCGAAATCACCGTTTTTGTTGTTGTTGCGATAAGATATTTTTAAAATGTTATTTTTTCGCCGCAACACACCGTGTGTGTCTGGGTTTAATGGTTTAATGGTTTAATGGTATAATCGTAATCACTCAAAGTTCAGATTAACAGTTCCACCTTCCACTGCCGATCGGGTCCTTATCGATGGAGCCCGCCTGTTACGTATATCGGTCATGATTAGCGAACGTGTTCTTTAGATAAGCGAACGGACGAAACGGAACCAGACAGAGACAGTGGTGTGTTTTGGTTCGATTGGTTGGTTGGTTTTGTTTTAAAGCGTTGCTGGACGCTTTTGCTAATCAAACCAGGATCTACGCTTTTAATCAACCTGCACGATTCGCCCCGATATCGTGCGATAGGTGTGAGAAATGTAAATTTCAGTTTGTTTATCAGCCCGAATTCAATCTTGGGTGGTAGTCAAGTGGTTCTCAGTTTCGATTTCCAACTCAATCCTGTGCCGTTTTTAGAAATGGCAATTCTTCGGCAAGCAAATTTGGGGCAGTATAATCCGTAAGGTTACAACCCCTTAGAACAAACCAATTGCCTGGAGCTATGTGGATTAGGAGCAACAAAAAAAAGGGGCGAAATTGGAATGCTTTGGCATTTCTTCCTCAATTTTCAGCTTATCCCCCACGCAGCTTGACTCGCAAAAGGTCAGCACACCGGTACGAAAGGCCGCAGAATCCCTTTCCCAAGCCGGCTGGCATGCTCTTAATCAATGTGGCCTAAAGCCTAGAGGAGGGCTACGTCGTCGTCTTGCCCTGCCTTGCTGGTGTGTGGTGTGTCAATCCGAAATTGATTGCAAAAGAAGCGGGACAAAAAAATATGGGACCTGTGCTCTGGGTCAATAGATTCACTGATCCGGGCTGAACCGGCAGGAAGCGGCTCTCATTCGTGCGGAAATCTCCTGGAAAAGCTCAATGGTTGCATGGATGAAGTTATTGCTCGTTTTTTTAAAGAGATTGCGAGAACCGGAAGGGATGCTGCTGCTGTGGGGAAGATAAATGTCAACTTCTTTCCCTGGACGGTTGGTACACTAGGGGTGTGTTCTCTGGGGCGCACCGAGAACTCCGATCCGATTCTGACTTCGGCAAAATCGAAACCACTAGTTCTACACGGAGTTGGAGTCACTTGGAGTCGTCTCGTGTCGTCCGGAGTCAGAAGCGTCCTGTGTCAGCTGAAGCCGAGCGGAGTCGGAGTCGTCCGGAGTTGTCCGGAGTCAGTGGGAGTTAGAGTCGGAAAAGCCTGACCATAAAAACATTGTCTCTGGCTGATTCCGGACGGCCTCAACTCCAGTAGACTTTGACCTCGGGTGACTTTGGCAGATTCCCGACGACTCTGAATGACTCCGAACGATTCTGGATGTTTCTGGATGACTCCGAAAAACTCCGGATGACTCCAGACGACTCCGGATGACTACGAACGACTCGGAATGTCCGGCTCTAGACGACTTCAAACGGATAATGGTAGACGGGTATACCTTCCGGAGCCGGGTCCAACATTTTTGGAATCGGATCGGAGTCTCCTCCAGATTTTTGCTAACTTTACCCATCACTATGGTACACCACCCCAAGTCAAGGTTGGACGACCTTTTCTCCCCCCCCCCCCCTCATTTGACTCCTGTACCCGTAGGTTTGAAACATTTTCCGAACGCCTTCCTTTATATCTTTCCAGCAGTTGTGCCACAGTATGGGTTGGGGTTAGATTTTTACTCCATTTCAATCACACCCTGCCTTCCTTGGGCTGGTTTCATTCAAAACTAACAACTTGCGTACGGCCAGCAAGCACCTCCACGCTCCGAGGAGCATCCGGGATCAAACGGAAAAGAAGGGTGCCCTGGTGCTGCTACCTGACCGATTCCCGCCTCACAGCATACGCTTTGCTTCATCGAAACCAAACCCTGCCCCTAGTCCCGCATCCCGCTTATCGTGTCCCCGTTCGGGTGCATTTTCCACCTTTAAATACACTTGTTTTCGGTAGATAATGGGACGGTCGGGCTGCGACCGGGATAGGAAAGGATTCCAGCACACCATACCTTTCCCGGGCCTTTGCCCGGCGTGTTGGTTGTGCTTATCTGTGCGCACCTTTAGGTTTTTTCTTTCTTTGTGTATGTGTGTCTGTGTTTAGTTTTCCTTTTCCTCTACAACCTTACAGCCCTTACAGCACACACGAATAGTTTCCCTTTCTTTGCTCACCGTTCGCGTAGCAAATGCCCCCTTTCTTTCCGTTTTAGTGACCCTTGTTTTGATGTTTGATCCCATTTCTCACTTTGCTCATCTCGACTCTTTTAACAACAATACAACAGGACTGTACACGGGCTCCTAAGGGTCGTTGGTGTTGGCCTTCCGATACGGTGGGTTTTGTTTTCTTTGTTAATTAGATAATACATCTTATGATGTGTGTTGCTTTTACTAGAATTACAACACGACCCATGTGGATTACTCCATTCAGTTTGTTTGTCGTTTCGATTTATATTTGCGTTTGTAATGCTTCTATTGCTGGTTTTAAGCTATTATGATGTTATTACTATTTAGAGGGATTGTTTTTGATGTCTTGAAGAGTTTTTCCAATTATAGAATTTACTTTTTAAATGGACAACTCCTCATTTTATGTAGTATGAACTATGATTTATTGATGTTTTTAGTGTATTACTGGAGAAACATTTTTGCGCAATGTTTTTCGCTTAAATTCCGTACCTTGAGACTGTTCATTGATAATTTTCTTGAACAAGACCCGACGCGAAACACGACAACGTTCGGTATGCTTCATCAAATCTGTGCGCCACTAGAAATCTCTCCGCACTGCTGCAGCATACCTTTCCGACATCCACAGCAGAAACCACTCTTGAGCCGAATTTCCAAGCCCTTGGCAGCACACTGGGTGCACCCGCCTTTTAATGACCGCTTTTCGGCACAGGTCAATTGATTTCGTCTGAGGATATGGCTCGGCTTCGTTCGTTCGTTCTTTCTTGTTCATTCTTTTGCTTGCCCACACGGCTTAACTGCTCAAGCTCAAGCTCAATAACCAAGAATAGAATGGAGAGCACCACCGGCGTCCGGCAAAGGTGAGTTAGCGCAAGGTATGAGCAACACACTGTGAGGACTTCATGCTCCAAACCCAGGCCCAGGACCTCCCGGTGCGCCAAAAAGCATGGGCCTCCGCTCCCTTTTGCGTGTTTCGGACTGAAATGAAGGGCCCTTTACCATGGACGGTCCTCCGTGTTGTGCGCCTTTTGTGTAAATGGTGTCCTGTTCTGTTTGCTGCGCCCACTCGCTGTGGGAAGCACATGGACACACACACACACACGCACGCAAGGGGAAATAGAGCAATAAAAATTGATTTTACGACTTTTTTGCAGAGCGCCTTGTGTGTGTGTGTGTGTGTGGATGACGATGGTGATGATGATGATGATGCTGTTCAGAAGGCAGCCCCAGTAGTGCGGGAGTGCGCCGTTGTGCATTTGCCGGACAGTCTCTCCCGGATCGGGTCATCGTGAAGGGCTATCCTTTGTTGTTTGCTGGAGTGTTTTTTTGTTTTGTTTTTCCTTCTGTCGTTCTATTCTTCATTAGATGTCGCTAGACAGAAGGCGCAACTACATAAAAGCGTCCAGGGGTTTTTGTTTTTCGGGAAAGCTCGTACCATCCAGGCGTTGAGCGATAGAGAGGAACAGCGTCATCGAAAAGTAGGGCCAGCTTGTGATGTAAAAACCTGACCTTCATCGTCTGCTCCAGTATCTCCTAATCCTTGGAGAGTCTACAGAAAGAATCTTTAAATGAAAAGATTCCTTCTAAGGGTAGGTCTTCGAGGTTTCACATTGCTTTAGCTGAGAGTCTAAGAAGTTGCAAATTACTTACGCTCCTATGAGCTGCCGTTAGCAGTTCTAACACATTGAGACACAAACATAAGTTGGACCTTCCGACGAATGATGCAACGTTTTTGATATTGTTTCATGCGATCTGAGTTAGATAGGTTAGAGGGTAGGGTTGCCTCAAGCGTTGTGCTGTTGTTATTTGATGTTGCCTTTGTGCCGTTACATTCTCCGAATGTAACACACAAAAACCACCAACCTCTTGTGGGTTGCTATCCGTCGCCAACGGTAGTCCCCCACGATCCACTTGTCCAATTTCCGAAAGTGCTTGTGGCACACTCTCGCTATCATCCGCAGTTACAAGAAAGAATGTCACCGCCTTCGGAGAAACATGCGCCCAAAACAATACACGATCTTTCCTAACCTTTGATTGCTTTGGCCCGGGTTGTGACCTATTATTAGGTTACGAGCCGCAGACAGGAATGTAGAATTGCGTTCTTTTGGAGCACACACACCAAACCAAGCTTGCTGTCAATAATTAAGACACTCCGCGTGTCCGTTTGTTGGCAACATACAGCTTGCCCTTCTGTCATCTGTCGCTCGCCATTCACCCTTTTTACTTTTTAGTGACGAGTGACGACTCGTGGGTGTAACGAAAATAGACGCTCTGCCAAACCCTTTTCCATCCGGTCACATCCGGTTTTGCAGGGGGAGTAATGTCCCTTAGTAGAATCCCGGCCGTTGCCATGGTACAAGCGGGCGAACTCGGTTTGTTTAGTTCGCTGCTAAAATAACTACGAAACAGCATAGGAGTATGCGGAGCAGAAGCATACGGGACGGTTCCGGTTGTGAATCATCGGGCACCGGGTGCTGATCGGCGAATGATCGAGGTGCAGAAAAAAGGGTTCGTTGCAAAGGGAGGGCCTAGAACCATGTGCAGTTGATTAAATGCCGCTTGCATTAACTACGCAGAAAGGGTACGACCGTTGGACCGTTTGTTGGCATCAGTCGCATCTCAATAATTAGAACTTCTTTGACCTTTCTTGGGGCAAGCGTTGTTATTCCTTCACCATTCCAGTAAATGTGAACCTAATGTGCCTAAAGGTAATGAGCATCTGATTCAAATCGAAGGCAGAACGGCACCCACAAAACTCTCTCTCTCCTTACTTTACAATAGTCGTGTCTGAGCACGTGTGCTGCATTCGCGCAACCGAGCGTTGTAATGTTCGTCGCTTGCCGCAGATACGCATCAGCACGGCAAGCACATTTTGCACATTGATATCAAAAAGCCTGTTCTAATTGTGGCCCCATCGGGAACCTGGAATGATAAGAACGTCAGGCCCCAGCGCCTGTTGAGAGCCGCCGCATCATTCACCTCCCATTATCACACCATGCTACACCAACCGTCCAAGAAGACGGGTTCCAATAAACAACGAACTTTGTGATCATATCGGGACAAGAAGCGGCCGCAGGGCCGCCGTCCCAGCAGCTATGACACATGAAATGTTTGTAAACAGTGCGCTCCAAACTGCCCCGTTGTGTGATGTGCTGCGTGTCCCGTCCCGTCGACTGCAATCATCGCATGCCGAAGACGTGGCGGCTCGTGGAGCTTCTCCTTGTTGTTAGGTCCCTGCGGGTTGGCGCTTGCCTTGACGCTTTCTTTGGTTTGGCGGAGGCAATTCTTATTCTGATTGGGATTGGGGTTTCAGGTGTTTCCCTTTATTAAGAAGGATTTTTATTATTATTTTCTGACAAATGTTAGTGTCTTTTGCAGGCGATCGTGTTCACTTCATCAGCTGTAATCTTCCTCCTGCACAAAAAAAACCCCACTCATCGTTTGCATGCACATCGCACGCTTCTTACCATATCTTATCGACAACCATTGCTGATAACCGGCCCCCGTGCTCCGGTTTGTTTACATTCAAGAGCTGTATGTGCTGGAATGAAAAGAAGCAGCCTTCCCCCGGCAGGCCGAGAGTGCCAGTAATCGCAACAAGGGAGCAACAACAACAACAACAAAAAATGGATCACACGTAGGGTTGATAAGGGCGTCCGAGAAGGCGGCGCCCACCAACGACCACTGCGACAACTTGTCGTAGGTCGTCAACGGGGTTTTGCTTTTTTTTCGGAGGCCTGTGAGGCGTTTGCTTTCAATGCGACCAGATACGTTTTCCGATTATGCTCTGCCAGCCAGACAGCCAGCCAGCATGGTAAGATCCGGCAAAAAAAAATCAAACATAAATCAAACAGCTTCTCAAGACGGCGTGACGGGTGACTCATCCATACACTCCGTCATATATGGGGGGCCCTTTTTTTGCCTTCCAAATGTGGCACGGCCACGGCTCGTCGTTTTCAATTCATTCATCACGAGTGTATGTGCCCTTTTCGAAACTGTATGGTGGTAGGTGAGCTGGGCAGGAAGGATTGATAGCTCACGAGAGTGCTCGGTGTTGCACCGCAACGAGGACAGCCAGTTTTGTCCGCGTGACAACCGCCTAGTGGACCCGAACGAGATTCGCTCTGTTCGTTACCGATGGATTAAGGGCAGGTGCCCACGGCATAAGCAAACCCCTTGGAGAGGCAGTGAGAGAGGGTTTGTGGGTGGCCAGCGGCTGCCACGGATATACCAATGTCGTTTTTGGCGTAACAAAGCGTTCGTTTGTGGCGATAAAATGCATTTCGTACTCTGTAGTATTGCGCGCGAGCGCGCGCAGGCTTTCGTGGAGGCTGGTTTTGTTATTGGGTGCTGTAAATTCCACCCGCCTAGAGGAGAGAGAGAGCTGAAAGAGCTGGAAGCTATGGCGCAGTGTTTTGTGGCTGCCAGTGCTCAGTGATCAAGCCATAGCTTGGATAGATATATTGGTGCCTTGGTTACGGTACAATAAAAACTACCTTTTTGGTGCGGTATCTTAATCTTGGTTACCTGTTTTCGTCCGGGGGAAGATTCGATGGTACTGGAATAAAGAGAGAGAGAGAGAGAGAGAGAGAGAGAGAGAGAGAGAGAGAGAGAGAGAGAGAGAGAGAGAGAGAGAGAGAGAGAGAGAGTTACGAATAAGATAGCTTCAAATCGTGTCTGTTTAATCAATCTTTTTGTGATTTGAATTATTCGCTCGTAATCGTATACGGTTTGACCTTCATTTCAAAGATCCAGTTGAATTTCAAACTTTTTAAATGCTATAAAAAGCACTGATTTATTATTAAACCTTCATTACTTCTTATCATTCCACAATTTCTTGGAGTTGCCTCTTTGCTGCTAATCAAAACACCGGGGTAAAATAAACACCACCGACTAAACGGATCTGCCCGGGGCGTTTTTAATGGCCGCCCCCTCCCACCCCAATGGCAGGTAATCCTCGGCTAGTTTCCCTTCACGCACTAGACGCGTTTTTGTTCCAATAAAATCAGCTGCCAGCACTGGTGCCAGTCACGGGAGTTTCACCCGGCAATGGGAGTGCAATGTATTTATATCAATTTATGAGTTGCGAGCATAAACATTTATGATCTCGTTGTTTTATGACGTTCCACCAGCGCCGCTTGGGATGAGGACGAGGAAACAATCGCTGTGGCGAGAGGTTCTAGTTTTGAGGCCTACCCGCTGCCTGTTAGCAGTGGGTTTTATTGCTCCGGTGAACGAGTCGAACGTATTTTGAAGGGTGGGAGAGAAAAAAAACTAAAGTTTCTGTGTGCATCAGAACTTCCTGTTGTGTGTTCATTCTTTTTTCTTCATCCAGGAAGCTTTTGATGGGTACAGCAGCAGAAGGAGAGCGCAGAGGATGCTTGGGAGGGTTTGAAGAAAGGAATTAATCTTCTATAGTATACTGGACGTCTAAAGGGGACCTAAGTTTCCTAAGTTTGAGAAGGAAAAACGTGCGGTAAGATGCTGCAATAACCTTAAAATGCTGCGTGGGAAAATAAAACTAGATAAGCGACTGATGTGTGTGTGTGTGTGTCTGAAGAGCATTTTTGTCTCGTGAGTCATTTCAGTTTGTCTATTCTCTAGGTTTCGGTGTAAATTCTTGATATTTGGAGAAGCATCAACATGTCAAGGTCATGCACTAAATCGCCTTGGAGCAGCTCGTCATTGAGCTATTTACCTTTGCTTCTGTTTACCTTGTGGCAATTGAAATACGAACAAATTTTCATCCAAACAAGGGCACACGTGCCAACGCGAATTTCGTACTTTTCCTGGAAGTTCGTCTAATCGTGCAGCTCGTTAATGGAGAAAGCCTAGGCCCACACTTTCTTCGAATAAGCTTTTTCGTGCCTAAATCTTCAAACTGGAGTGTTGCACACTTACTGTTGTACAGCCTATTACATCATGTTATCGATTAAAGCTTCTCCGTAAGTGTTTGCGATCCCAGGACCATTCGTAAATCACCCTTAAAACACAGCGCTACAGTTCGATTTTGTCTGTGTGTTTGTGTTTTGAGAAAATCAATTGGAACACACCATACCCGTCACGTGTGTGCGAATGGCTGATGTGGATGCTACAGTTCCTGGGTTAATGGAATTTTCAGCGCCTGCAACCATACCACCTAGGCCTGGCAACGAATTTGCAACGAAATCGGTTTTTGGCGGCGGAGAAGACCAGCCAAAAATGAATGGGTTAATGCTCGCCCATTCATTAAATCGATACACCGAAGTGGGAAGGCAATTAAAATTTTGTTCAAGGTGGTGTGCTATACCTAGGGGTATTGCTGAAACAATTCCAATAGTTGCGAGTCTGTTTTTGTGTCTGTTTCAACGAATTGTAAGCGCATTAGCGCACCAAACACTTCAGGCATTCTGAACCGAAAGCACTCCCACAAACACACGTTAGCGGAAAGCATACATTTATTCATTCACACCTCCGCATTCTCGCTGGGTTGATGGTTGCGATTGGAAGAGGGGGTTCAGAAACATTACTCTGCCCTTTTTCCTGGGATCTGGATCGTGGGTTTTGCAATTGGGCCGCTTCCCAGCAATATATGCTTACTCCAAAAAAGCTGCACTAATTATCAGCAGCCAGGGCAGCGCCAGATCCATTGATTGACGTTGTATTTCGCCACGGTTGAAATGTCTCGGTGAAACGCACGGTGGTTTTAGGGTGTTCAAGTGCGCTTAAAATAGAACCTGACGTGTCCCGATCGCCGGCGGGGTCACTTCGCCTATCGATTCCGCCTGCTGTGTTTGCTCAATCGTAGCTCAATCGATGATCCTACCAGCCGCTAGTGTGTAACCTAAGTGTGTGCCCCTAGAATCCAGCAGATATGGCCACATCATCGCGTCGATTGACTTCAACCGGATGGTGAGTTACTCAACGCCGCTTTCCAGGAATCGATACGGCCGCTCCCTAATCCTGCTTACGCTTTCGAGTGGTGGCAGTAGTAGTAGTTGTTTACCGTAGGTTTATTTACATTTTTAGCAGTTTTGTTTCTAATTTGCGCTGCTCGGCTGGCAGGTGACCACGGCACACATTTCCTGTGTTTACCGTGCCAGAGAGCAGTAGCAGTTCCAGTAGGTACAGGAAGTGGATGCTTGATGCTGATGATGGTTTCGATATGGCCTGGGAATGGCTTGGTAGCGTTGACTCAGTACCTCTGATCTCCTTCCCGCTGGTAGGGTTAGCGTGTGCTAATCGTTGTACGCTACTCTGACTAACTCCGAGGCGTGCGTTGTGTTTCTAAAATAAATGTTTTTCCGGCAATTGGAACAATGAAAAGAAGGGGAAGCACTCTCAGCGGTAGTTAAGAGGAATTTAATTTTAAAACAAAACTGCAAACAGAGCTCAAACTCGCTGGAAAAATGGAGCGTTCCGTAAACGACGTTGTGGTGCTTCCTGAATCACCTGCAACCTCGGTTTGCTTTTTTAGTTTTAATTTTATTAATATACCTTCCACCAGAGGGACGAGGGACTACCGGTTTCATTCCGCTTGATTTCGCCTTTCGCACATTTCCAGCAGAAAAGGGGCAAGCCAATCCGCTGGGAGATGATTTCAAAAATTAAAACATTGTATCGAAATTAAGACTGACGTTTCGTTTAATTTGCCATCCGGTGCCGCTGTCCGTGGTTTTGCATCCGATGGTCGGTCTGGCGCGCTGTTGCTGCTGCCGGTGGTGGTTATGGTGTTTGGTTTTTGCAATTTTTTTTTGGTTGGTGTGCTGCGGTTAATTTACTCTCATTTGGATTTTCTGCCCCTTGCTTTTTTGCAGCTTGGCTTCGGACACTTGCCTTGTATGGGCATAATGATAAATTTGTATGCCTTTTTATTGCACTGAAATGTGATATCCAATATCCATAAACGGGGTGGTGTCGTGTGTATGTGTGTGTGTGTGTGCGCAGCGTCTGTGTTGTTGTCTGAGACGAGGGAGCGGGTGGTTCTTTTTTTTTGGTTAAATAACGATCATAAAATTCAGCAATATCCTTTTCCGTGAGTGCCGCTTGCGCAGTTTCCGCAAGCCACAAGCGGACGTATGGCATGCAAATTTCTTCCCCAAAACCAGTGTGCGTGTGTGTGTGTGTTTGTGAACATGTTGTAGCAAGCCCCATTCCAGACTCCAGGCCTGGCGTGTTGCAGTTTGCGAAACGAAACTGTTTGCGATCGATATATTTCACGGGCCGTGTGCGCAGTGCCGGGACCACACGAAAACCGGCTCTATAGCGTAGCATCACGAATCCTGGCACAACAAAAAAGAGTGAGACATAGTTGCGCAAAAAAAAAAACATGATATGCAAAAGCGGCACCCTCAAAAATTGTCACAGTAAGCTGAGCCTGTGAACGGGCCAAAATCATCATAATCGGTCAGAATCGACGAGCAATTTTGCAGACTTTGGTAGGTCGAGTTTTGGTCGAAACTGTAGAAGAGGAAGCGAAAGGAGCAACAACAAGCAAACCAGGTCGGGATTTGCATTAATGATCTGCTGCTGCAGCACTGCCAAGGGGAGCTCTGTGTATGCCCAGACACAACCAGATCCGGTTCTTTTTTTGCATTGGTGTCGCGATTTTTGAGATCCGCTTTTTGGGGCCGCGCGTGTGTGTGCGTCCTTGGCTAAACAATATTTCCAGCACCCACGAGCGCTTTTGATGCCTTTTGGGTGTTGCGAGATGAGGATGTGTTGCACGAAATTGGTGGCCAATTGCAGCGCGCAACGCTCGTTAGAAAGCTTGCGAGCTGCAATTTGATATGTGCCCGAAAATAGGAAAGCCACCCTGCATGCGTGGCCATCAAAGAGTCGGTGCATTCCGGAGCGTTCACTTCAATCGTACTGAGCCGTGTGCGCCCCGAGTGTTGGTGAAGAAGATTGAAAGGTTGTCATCCCATCCAGCCGGCCCCCAGACCAGACTAGCGAGCAAGGGGAGAGCTGCTTTTGAATGCAATTTCGTCGCATTCGTGCTATTCAATAGGTGCATCGTGCTCTGTGATGAGATTGATTTTACTTGTGCACGTGTGTGTGTGTGTGAGATTGTCTGTGCATATCATCGAATGCTTCGGTGCTCTCGTTTGAAGATGACACACTCTATCTGTGGAACGGCGCTCCGCCCTTTGGTGAAGGACTATGGTGTGTTTTATACTTTTCGACATTGCGTCGGTAGGCGACGCTCGATGACAAAAGATCCAGAGAAAGGGTGAGAGGACCAGGGAGAGCGATTGGAATTTCGTTTAAAGCTCTTCCCTCTCTGTCTCTGAGGACGTGAATCTAATCAAGGGCTTTTCAAATGGGGGTGCGTCTAGAATGGTGCGCTGTCTGTTGTTGCTGGGCGCACCTTTTCCGAGTCATCTGCCCGGCAGGTATGCTCTGAGGGTCCTTGCGTGCATCATTGCACAGCTTTTGATGAATTTCTGTTCGATGTGCTCGCTGCGATTTGTGTCGCTGGGGTTTTTGGGATTGAAACAGACGAAAGGGTTAATGAAGTAACCAGCAGACAATCGAAGAACAGAAATGAGAATTGGCAATCGAACGGAAAGATTGAATATTGCTGAAAATGTATTCCAATACGATCTTGTCATTACAGCTTCATCTTTGCTAGCGTACGTTCCATTCGTGTTTTTTCTTCATGCTTGCACCTAAATTGCTACACTTTTCCCATATCGGTTTCCATCGGCTGGGCCCGATCGCGTGTCTGTTTGGAAGGCGCTAACTCGCACCGCAAATCTCCCGAAACACTCACCGGAATCAACGGCAACCGTTTGTGGCTCGTTAGTGTTTGACGCTTCGGAACAACCGCACGACCACTTAACGGCGCCCAGCCTAGCATGGTGGCGTGCGAGAGAGGCACCTGCTTTGTCTAATGTTTCATGGTTGGTTAAGTTTTTCGCGCTTGCACGCGTGTCTTTTTTGGTGTCGAGTGTGTGAGAAAGGAGGTCTAATATGCCGGGCTACACTAATATGAACATAATATGCATTTGTGGTGACATACAGGGGAGGGAAATGATTTGCTACTGTAATTGGGCTTTTGATATGATTAGAATTAAATGAATGCTTTTGGGGTTTTGGGGTGGTTAGTTTGTCACGCAATCTGATATCCTCTGATGGGTTCATTATGTTTGTCACTTTGACACTAGTAACTGCACGTCAGATGGTTTGTGGTTTTGGTTGGATGTAGGAGTTCTCCAAAGTTTTGTAGCTCTCTGCATTTGGAAACTCCGAAGAAGGTGTAGTGCTATAAATATCTACTCAGACGTTTATTGGATTTAGGACATCTTGCTTTAGGACCTAGGTCCTAGGATATCGTCATAGATGAACATCTCTATCATTAGTGTATGTGTCATTTATCTAAAATGGAACTCTGAGGAAGGTTTAATTCCAATAGTAAATATGAAGACTCTTTGGATTTAAGGCATCTGATATCTAAGTTGATCTTTTTTGAAGATCAATACAGATGAACATCTCTATCAGTTGAGTTGAGTGTGTTCTTCAACAAAAACCAAACAAACTTGAGATCTTAGTCTTGTAATCCGTAGTGTTTGAAGAATTGTTGATCATTGCGACATATTCAATCAGAGAGTTCAGAAAAATATAGATTTTTTTTTAACTTCTACATAGTTCAAGAACTTCTACTCCAGAAATATTATTCAACCTGTTTAACCGTCCTAAAATACACTTTTTGTACAAACAATCAATTCCTATCTCTGCCCCGTATGCCAGAAACGGCCACTAAACACATCAACCGACACTTATAAACGATACGCATCTCTCAAGATCAGCCGGCGATCATCGCGGTCACATGTTTTCATCTTGCTTTATTCAAGCTCGTTTTTGGATTATGGATGATTTTTGGAAGGAAGGTCCCTCCCCACCTTCACCAGTCTTTCTTCCATCGTTTGGTCTCGTTCGCTTGCCCCCAAAAATTCACCAATTAGTATTTCTATCAACATCAATACGCGCGCTGTCAACATGAAACATCAACGAGTGTTTTTTGGGGTATGGTTTACTGGTCTCCGTGGGCGAACTGTTTTTTTTCGTTTGCTCAGCGTGTTGTTTCACCCGAAAGTATGCGCACAACAACAAAAAAAATAATGTCGGTGTATAAATTGCGAGCGAAGTATGCGGTGCGATGATTTGTGTCCTCGGTCACGCTCGGGTGAAAAATACACAAGATCATGTTGGTGTTATTTTCGTGTTTTTGTTTTCCTGTGCCCACCCTTCTTGAAGGGAACAACCTCGTACCTCCGCTCTCTCCCACGTTTTGGCGTGAAAATCTGGTCGTGTTTGTCAGCGCAGAAAAATTGTCTCCACAACCTCCGGGTGTGTGTGCGTGTGTGTTCCAGCCGTGTTTCCGCTAAGATTGGGCGGAAAAGAAATGTTCTACACGATCGACGCCACGGCGCGCCCGCGCTCGATCGATGCTCTGGAAAGGTTGGCCGGTTTATTTATGGCGTCCCCCTCCCCCCCGCGAAGTCTCGCGCTGTGTGCTTGCAGTGTAAATAGAGCTTCCGATTTACCATAGGAATGTGGAGATCCGTCTGTTGGTGTGTTCGTCTTAATTGTGGGTTTCGAAAAAGGCGAAAAAATACACATCATACGCGTGTGTGTTGTACATCATTTAGCAAGAAAAATGACAGATTTGCAAATTTTCCACCATTCCCTTATCGTGTTACACTCGAGTAGGTTTTCCAATTTTCCCTCCGCTGTAGTCACAGCTGCCAAACGTCACCGGAGAGGTTCATCGGAGTTCATTGACTGGTTTTTTTTTCGGTATAGGGTGGGAGTGTTGTTATTGCGCATTCGCCCATACCGTGTGTTCCAAAAATGTCTTTTTGCGTTTGATTTGTGATGTGTTTCTGTGCTCTCTCTTTCTTTCTCTTTCTGCACACTGGCTGCTGCTTCCCGTTTTTTTTGCCTACGACGGTTACAAATGAGCGAATAATTAACGCAGCGGAAATGGAAAGATAAACCAAACCAGCTCTCTTCTTTTTGGTTATTTTACTTCTGACTCACTACGGAGCAATGGCGAAAAAACCGAAACAAAATAACGCATCGAAAACACTACAACACTACACGCCAGATATGCGACCGCTGGGCACGTTCGGCTTCCTCTTCTACGGCGCACAGCCCCGTCCCACAGGACGTGGGAATGTTTGTTCGGATAAAAATAAACAATCCGACGCACGCAGTCGCCGCTCGGGGAGGGTAGCATTTCGCACCGAAACCGGCCGGCGTGCTGTATATATGTTCTCGCTTTCAATAGTGATGTTCGCATTTATTTTGCCCCAATGTCCAATTCTCGAACCTCGACCGTGTTTGATGAACTGGCGGGGCGTGACCACGAGCGGCCACGTGGCCGCCGTGATTTGCTACGTTTCAAATGTTTGAGAGCCAAGACGTTAACGCTCCCGAGCTGTGCAAAGTGCCCCTCGAAACCCAACCAATGTGTGGACTAATTTTAAGCAATTATAGTTGATGTCGAATTTTTATTTGATGTCCACTACTAGTCTTTCCCCTAGTGAGCTCCATTGGCGTATAATTTATTTGATATTCGTCTGTAGTAGTGGGATGGAAGAGATGTTTTCCCCTCGCTTTGCTGCTGAAAATAGATTCGCCTTGCGTGTTGCGTTTATCGAATTGATTTAGTGGATCGGCCACTCATTAGCGCAACGTATCGTATCATGATCATCATCGTCATCGCACTCTAGGCCTAAGTTGGGGCGCAACATTAGACCGTGGGCAAGAGGTTGATGATATTTTATGCACAAACCGATTGCTGCACGCCGAAGGACACTGGCCGTGTCGCCATCGTGTATAACAAAAAACCTCGTTCTCACGACCAGCACCAGCCCCGATAAGACAGTTGCCACTTGGGGGCATGCTAATTTTTGGTAGCTTTTAACCTAATTTACTGTGCTTCTCGGGGCCGTCACACTGTCAGTGTGTTTGACTAAGCCCCCAAAACACACACACACATACACACTCTACGGACACTGGGTGACTGCAGGAATGGTTTAATTTGTCCATTAAACAGAAAAGAAATAAGTAACAAAAAAAAAAAGGCTGAACCCAATCTCGCCGTCGTGTCGTCGCAGTGTCCAGTGGGTTTGAAATGGCAATCCATTCCGATGGACACACATACAGCTCTCTCTCTCTCTTTTGGGAGCCCTTTTGATGGCTGTGCCGCGCTTATCGCAGCCGCACTGTCTGGGCCGTTTTGTTTGAAGCAACGTACGGGAGGGAGGAATTTGCTCCCATTTGCATTTCAAATTGGAACCAGACAAACGCTCGCGCGCGCGCGCTTGCGACAGTGAAGGCAATGCTCTTTGCTTTGAGCAAGGGCTCTGGTTTCGGCTGGAGAGTTCCTTCTTGAATACCGCGCCGAGGCTTTGGAGCTACTGTTGAAGTTAGATTTGTTTTGTTGTTTTTGTTGTTACGTCAAGCAATGAGAAACACGTTGGGGACAGCCTTGGAGAAGGAGTTGCGAATCTTATCGCTCTCTTGCTTGCTTGGAGTGTTATTTGGTTCGTTGCGAACTCTAGGAGCTGTTTTGAGATAATTGTGCAATAGGTTGTTTTTTTCTTTCTTTAAGATGTGCCTACGTCACACTGCCAAGTGAAACAGTCGTTACGGTGAGCTGTAGCAAAACGCCATCTGTCATCTGGCACTTAAAGTCCTCCGCTCTACCGGGGTCTAAGAGAAGCTTATAGAGCTCGAGAGGAACTTAGGAAGGTGCTGCGCGGCGCACAGTAATAATTTAAAGACGCAACCCTTATGCGCACTGGCTGGTTCGCTGGCTGAACCCGTTTGCAAGATTGCGGAAAGTGCCATTTAAGGAGATTCCAACGACCTGATTCAGACCCACACCAGCTGGGTTCGCCGCACCGTTTTGTGCGACTTTTATTTGTTCTACAAAGCGTTGTGAACGCGGCCACGCACACACACACACACACACGTAGAGCTAGGCGCGCGCACCGAAAGGGAAGGGCCCGTACCAGTGCCAATCCGTGCCATTTTATCGATATGGCCTGTATAAACCGCTTGTCAGACGCTCCCCGGAACGCCAGACATGAAGTTTTCCTTGCCCCCGCAGGTTGGTGCCCGAGCAAACCTGCTCCGCGGCGGTAAGGTGTGTCGTACTGCTCAATAAGCGCGGCACATTGATGTTGTTTTGTGTGTTGTGTGGCTTTCTTTGCGTGAGGTTTTTTTTCATTATTATTTGCACTGTATCTGGAGCGTTCACTTGGGTCTGTCAGCTGCTGTATTGAAAGGCAGGCTACAGTAGATTCGTTCGTGTTCGTTAGGTTTTTTTTGGAGAAAATCGCACTCTAGACACTGCACTGTCTGAGTTGAGTGAGAATCCTCTTCGCACTTCTAATGTCGCCCCACGGGCTGGTTGGTTAGTAGTGGGCATCATCACAAAAAAAAACTTGAGTTGTATTAGAACCGCCATCGTGTAGAAAACGAACGTGCACTGCATGAAAGTAGCGCTCGGCGGCTGTGCGCGATTGTCGCAGTGAAGGTTGATGCTGTGCAGTGCGATTGCTTACTACCAAAAAAAAAAAGCCGCCGCTCCATCCTGCTGTGTGCTGTGCCATACGCCACATGGTTTATGGGCGATACTACGCATGACTACGTTACGTACCGGCCTCGGTCAACGATGGCGACAAAAAAGCGGCAACGCGAACGCGCCGCCCGTGTATGGGAGTCGGCCGAGACTCGGTGACGGCGAATTTTGTAAACGCGAATTTATGCTGTGAACTCGCTCTCGCTGTGTCGGTGGCCAATCATCTTCTCGCAGCCGTCGCGGCGGCGGTCAAGATGAGAAGCCTGAAACTCTCGCTTTTTGAAGTAAACGTATTTCGCAAGCAAAACACACGCACACACACCACTCGGCGCGCCGTAATTGTAATTGTTGGCAAGGGGAAGGGTTTTGGTCCCCAAAACGGAAGCGGGGTTTCCCCTTCACTGCTTCCGATGGTGTCGGAATGTTGGAATTTTGGTGGGCTGCTGTTCCCACCACCGTTGCAAAAGCTTCAATAATACTCAGGACCGCGTCGGGAGGGTGAAGAGTATGAACCGAATGATCATAAGCATAATTTCCATGATTATCGCCATGTGCCGCGCGAAGCTAAATTCTGTTTCCGTTTTGCACTTTTTTTTTTTTGGTGGGCCGCTTTTTGGCTCGCTTGACTTGGTTTACTTTTTATGCATGTATGAGCGCTTTTTCGGGCTGTGGGGTCGCCTCCACTTTATGACCTTCGGTTACGCTTGGCTTTTATCGGAAGGAAGGTTTGCTGTGTGCTCACAGCATTGGACCCCGCGGGACCAAAAGCGGGGGGAAGCAAAGCTAAATAACGAAATGTAAATAGCATAATTATTTGAACCCGGCTGACCCCACCGGGAGAAATAACCTTTGTGATTGTGATTTCATGTTTCGTCGCGGAAGGGGGAGGGTTTTTTTCTTAGTCCGCGCCGTGGTTTAGGTCTGAGCCAGATTTTTCCGACTGCTCCGACGTGCGTTGCTGCGTATTTCGGCGAAAAGCAAAACTAAACCCCACCATACAATGCACACACACACACACACACGCAGGGAACCCACAAATATTGCCCAGCCTTGGGTCTGCGATAAGGCTGCGGTTCCGGTTCCGGGGTTTGCGTAAATCATCGAAAAGTACGACCCAACAACGCAAGGATGCGGCATTTTTAGGGACATTTAATATCGCTCCAAAGGGAGGATCGCCGCACTGCCAGCAAAAGCCGCTATAGTACGCCTGCACGTACACGTGCATATGCTGTGGCTCATAAACCAGAGGTAAACACAAAAAACAGTGTACAATAAAGGGAAGTTAGTATTTTACCTCCTGCTCGAGTGTGGAGTGTGTCCTCATGCCGGCTCAAGGTGGTATATTTTGTTGTCCAGAAACCGGTGAAATCGGAACCTTATATTTCCTGTCGGTGCGATGCCTTCATTCCCCGAGGGGCCAAGGGGTGCAGGAGTCGCAGAATATTTGTGACCTGAGCCTTTCGGTTCCAAATGACGCTTCGGCAGGACGCTTACCTACCTGGCGCAAGGTGTTATAAGAACATTTGAACTTTGGTTCCGGTCTTTGTAGGGTTGTTCTTAGGCGGGGTGTCGTGTTACATCGTTATCTACCCGGAAAGAAATGAAACGGTGTTATTCAATATTTCGAGCAGTTCTTCATTTTGAATCTTTGCTGGAAAATGATTCCTATTTGGAGGATTATCTGTAATGTGTTTGTGGGATTTTCAAACTGTTGCCGCAACTGCATTCAGAATGGGAGCGGCGGATTAACAGCTCTTAGCGGTAAAGCCCTTTGAGCTACCGATCCACATGCTGGTTTGAAATTCCTTTGAATTTTGGGAAATGCTCCCATTGCATTTTTGTGGCATAATAGACTATTTAGAGTCATTATAGTAATATTTTGATCTCGGATGTTGAGTGTCTAAGAATTGGTTTCTCTCCAACAAATCCTGGATTCTCCAAAGATTTTTGTTTGTTTCAAATAGAGAACCGTTTTGCATACAATTGTTGAGTTCCAGACGGTATCCTTCCTTGATTAACGCTTCATGCTGTGAGCAATTACTTTTTGCACACTTAACTGTTAAAGTTCGACTTTTATTCTCTTCCTCTGCTGGTACTTGCAAGAAGCTATCGCATGTATCGAGCGTTAAAGTGACAGTTGAAGCGACACAAAACCGCAATCATTCACAGCGATGCTGCTACCGCATGCTTTTTTCTGTTTGTTTTGTGTGCCTGTGGGGCAAGAACTCATGCTGGGAATATTTCCTACCTCCCTAGGTGACACTCCAACACCACAACCTACGGTTTTTCGGAAGGGAAAACAAAAACAGCCATCATTTGATGTCAAAAGCACACTTCGAGCCTAACGTGTCATACACATTTGCACGAAACCGTTGATGACACAGGACGGTGACACGGAGTCCTCACCGAGACCACAACGTAACAAAGGGAGGATGAAATTGGGAAAAAGTTTTTTGTGCGTAGCAGCGAATTATTGGTATCTTTAAATGTCTTTAATGTGCAGGGAGATTCGGTTTAAATATTCCCTAAAATCATTCTCCTCAGCGCTGTACAAATCAAACAAACTGCTGACTAATCAAGTTTGCATCGTTCGTTCGCATTGGATTTGAGACATTTGCAAATCGTACCGATTGTCGGCTTGTTTGGTGAATTGCCCACCGACGCTGGCAGTTTCCTATAACGGACGATAATTTACGGCGGGTTTGCAAGGTTTCCTCGCAACCCCTTTTGGGCCCCATCGGTCTGATCTGTGCTTTGTGTGCCCGTGATGTAGCGGTTCGTTATGTTGATGTGTCCTTTCCTCGTCCCAAAAATTGCCGCACCCGGCTCAATCCCCACTTTCTCGAAATGCTGATCCATATGGTGAAAACAAACTGGGTCTCCCGCCGGCACGATCCTTATATATAGCGCTTTGCCGTCAAAGACTAGCCGAAAGGAGGCACAAAAAAAAAAAATATTCCTCGACCCGTCAGATTGGTCGCGAATTGGCTCGTCAGTCATCAATCAGCCGCGCGCGCGCCCGCAGTGAACACAGCAATGCCAACAGCTTTTTTGGAACAAAGAGAAGGGCGACACGTTTGGGGAGGGAGATCGGGCCGCGTACAAGGGTGTGTTACAAAGTCTGACAAAGTTATGGTTATTCTCTTTCGCTGTGCGTTGTGTTCGATGTCGCACGCGTGGTTAGAAAGCACAGCAGAAGAAAAGAAGAAATGCGAATAAAAAAAAAACTGCCGCAAACACTCACGAACGAAATTCCACTGCCCGTTGCCGCTACCATCGCCTCCCCCTCCCCACAAAAGCACTGGTTTACTTGTGACGTTCGAATGTGTCCCTTTCGCGGGTGGCTGCTGCGAGGGTGAAAGTGATTACACGAATTTAGCAGCAGTCTCGCACAGCATCGCATATCTCGCTCGGGGCGCTCGGGTGTTGTTTGTGCTGCCGCTCCATGCTGATCAGTCCATTGCCCTCTGTCGATTGACCTTTAAACGAGCGATTGGGATGGAGGGGGGCAGGGAGAACATGATGATTGGGAGCAGTTTTTGTGCAGTTTCCCACCGTGGTGGTGTATGTGGGATGTTTTTTGTACATGCGTGCATCACAAATGGTGTTGATTATTTTATTATGTTGTTTGCTTTTAAATGTAATGCTTGAAGTGATTCATTTTTTGTACCTTCAAGACGTACTTTACGCGAGAGAAGGTTTTTGTACAAGGCTTATCAAGCATATAGGTCAAACAAAATGTTGGTAACGCATCATTAATTGCTTTCGGCCACTGATAAGCGACGCCAGGGCACACTTTATCACGCCTCTGTTGTATGTATTCCATTTACGAACTATCCAGGGTCTTTTTTGTGTTAAAATTCTTCAACTCTTCAATGTTTGAAACCACCCAAGTATTCAATAACGATGTGATTAAGCTTTATCAGCCCTGGGCAGCAGCGAATGGTTGTTTTGACATGTGACAGCGAGTATGTTTAGTGTTTTCCAACGACCGTAAATGTCGTTTTATTGTCACAACATTGGGTAATCTTTGGTCTACCTGTTTGTTGTGAAACTTTCAATTCAAAGTTCCTAAAAAAACACCTCAAAACTTGCACACCTTGCAAACTGCAATTCTGGTTCGAGGCAACATTTATTTCCCCCTTGGACGCAACTTAATTTATAAAATCAAAAACCTCCTAATCTGGATCAGGTCGGCTTTACTTTTCCCCAAAGTTCCATTCCCTTTTCGAACGGATCCGTATGTTAACTGTCGGATAAAGCAAAGCCTGATCCCGAATGATTGAGGTAGCATTAACTCCATTATCCCGGCTAGCTGTGTGTGTTTGTGTGTGTGTGTTGCAGTCAGGGCTTCAAACCGTTTTCTCAGTAGTCGATTACGTTTAACCGCTCGGAAAAACGACAGTATGCGTCCTTCCGGTGCAGCAAGTCCTTGCCGAGGACGTTTTAAGGCTCCAATGTGCCTGTATGTGTGTGTGTGTTTATGGGGTTTACGGACCTGGTGTGTGCAGAAGGGCAAATCCTTGCAGGTTTGCTGTTATCGGTGAAATTGTCTAGACCGGTGGTAACTTTATTCCGGCACGCTTCGAAGGGCAATTGCTTCTGGTGGTAGGTGGGCTATTTATGTAGCCATTGCTTTTGCCATCGGATGAACTTGTCGGGAAAGTTGCAGGCTGTGTGCTCGTGTATGTGTATGTGTGTTTGTTTAGTAGTGTTAGAAACTAACGACGGAGTTAGTGGTTACGGTCGGAATTAAATTCTTTGTATTTCTCGTACCGAAAGACACCACCCCGAGCTTGCATTAGATGTATCGTGCGAGCAAAGAATTTGCTTTCAAGATAAGCTTCGGGATTTATGCGTTCGGGTGTGATTCGATATAAAAGACGTGCTTTTTGTACTAAAATAAAACGGGTTGCTCCACTTGTTTTGTCATCAAACGCCATCTAATTGAGTACCGATAAGCTCCTGTGTACCGACAACATTCTTCATTTAAAAGCATCCCTTCCATGAACGCTCAATATCATGCTCACTTCGTTCGAACGTTTTACAACACCGTCGCTCAACCGATCACATTCCTTTTCAAATATTTATCTCATTTCAGGTAATGGAACCACATGCCACTTTCACCACCATTGCAGCCCCCGAGCCCCAGCACGGATGCGTATCGAATCGATTATTCAAAGCATCTTCTTCAAGAAGCTTGCCAAACGAACCGTTCAGTGGTAACCATCCCGGGCAAACACAGCCCGAACCAAAATCAATCATTGTCGGACGCCATGTTCTCGGCTCGGCTCCCCCCCCCATCGAAAGTGTTTCCTGCGGCGTCCTGCCATCCGTAATTATTTACCGTCTTCATGTCCCTGTGATGTCAGACGTAAATACTTTCCTCCATCCTTCCTTCGTTTGCCCTACCCCAAATAGCCAAAGATGCTTTGGTTGTGCGAAAAACTCTCCCTACGTCCCGATCCTTATGGGGCGTGTGTTGAGTGTGCGTTCGTGGTCGAAGGACCAAATGGGGAAAGCGTGTGCGCGTGTAGCACTCGCACACACATGCCGCTTGCGGCGGTATGACGGTGGGTTGATCAATTATTAAATTCCTAATCAAATCAATTCCCTTCTTTACCTTTCCAATGTGGCAGAATTGGCAGGATCACACAATTTGATGTAGTAAATGATTGAGTCTACGGGACATGCTTGGGGAATGGGGTTTTTTATTGAGTATGTACAGGAGTACAATGGAAAAAGCATAACGCCAGGTACATGTTTGAGAAGGCGTGTAAGTAGGGTTATTTTTGATGAGTAATATTGTTGCTGAAATTGGAAGAAACTGGAAAATGAAATGAAACTTTCCAGGGTTAATGCAAACCTGCCTATACATACAGGATTTTTGCAGTCATAGACTGCTACATTATTGAACTGACATGACACCTGAACTTCTACATTTTATGGTACGGGATCGATTCCTGTCGGGTTCAATGCTTACGCAAGAACCACTAACTATTTTTAATGACTTGGATATATGTTGTTGATCATTCCTAATGACATTTCAGACAAATTCTATGCATATTTGATGTTTGATTGTCCCTGTACCGTGTATTTGCAGAACATTTATCCTATTAAAATGAAAAAAAAAAAAACTAAATGCCTTGAAACATAACCTCAACAACTTATTTAGTTAATCTACATGTGACTTTTTTGGGAGATAAATGACTTTCTTTTATGTTTTTACTATCTCTCTCTTTCTTTCTTTGGCTTTCTTTACGTATTGCGAATATGTGTCTTGATCTGTCTTGAGCCGCTCATCTTGAGCCGCTTTGGTGGTCCGCCCGGTGCATGGAACATGGAACCATGTGGAAAACCCGTTTTCCTTCACATAATTGCCGGCGAACCCGTTCCAGTTCACATGTGCTTGAGTGTATGTGTGTCTGTGGGACCGCAAGTGTTTGCGATTCTGTGTGTGTGTGTTATTTTACGAAACCCTACATATTGTCAGGCTCTCCCTCAGGTCAGGCAAAGCTCTGTGGCGCTTTACACACGCCGGTGAACCTGAACCTGCGCCTGACGGTCTGGGATGGGATGGATTCAAACTGGCTGGAACCGACCAGCCGAACCAAGTAAGGGTGAACCCGTCGGAAAAGGGCAGCATAAAGGGGAGGGAGGGAGCATCTTAATAATAATAATGATGATACAAATAAAGCTAAAAGGAGGCACCCAACATCACGCACACAGCACGGAAGAAAAGCGATGGAGCAACACGGAGAAACAAAACAAAGAACAACAGCAGTGGGCAGAAAAAAAACAACAAAACAACCGTTAAGACGCGCATGATGAGGCTAAGATGATGGGTACGCCTTGCACAGTCCTTGAGGCGTGGTGAACCTTCGGACCGTCGGGCCGCCGCAAATTTATTGGGAAAAGGGGATTGCAAATGGGCGATGATCGCGCGGTTTGCCCAACGCACGCGGACAGCATTCATTCATACAGTGACGGCCAATCAATGGGGTGGTTTTGTGCTGGTGTTTGCTGCCCCTCCGCGCCCCTTACAATGCCCGATAATCGAATGCGTTTGACATGAGTTATGCTCCGGGCGATGCATCTTGACGAGTTGGTGGTTAGTTTCAAAAAGCTTCTCAAGCATTGAGGCAGGAGTCTTCTGGACATTAGGACGAAAGATCTCTATCCTAACTTCGTTTCAACGTTGCGTACAACTTCACGAGGTGTTGATTACAGTAAATGAGCTTGCGGCGATCGTATTTGTTTGACATTTTACTGCTCAACACACTGCTCAGCTGCAGAAGTAAAACGTTTTGCGATGTAAATGCTATAAAACAGCGTTAATGCTCCGTGAGGGTCGATCCCGGACCCGGTTCCGGTCATCGGCACCGTCAACTGTAACCAGGAAGAAGCAGCTGGGACCAATTTAAGCTTCGATGAAGGTAATTATTGTAATTATGCTATTTGTGTCTTAATACCTTCGCGAGCTACTTCGTTGTACACGCAGCTGGCACAGGAGGGACGGCATTAGTCCTTTGTTCTTGAATCGATCCTGGGCTACGCTGGTCGTAATGGATAAACTATAATTTGACTTGTTGCGTCCCTCACGCACACCGCCTTCCAATAAACGAGCCATCGTTTGGGGCGTTGGAGTTTATTTAACTAGATATTTGTAGGTTGGCTGTGACATTGGCACCCAGTTTTGCTACCAACTTTTAATGTACATATTTTATAATCTCTAGAACGTTTCAAACGTCCTCAGAGATAACTATACATGGAATTTAGAGGTCAAGAATGGAATGAGTTATCGAGCGAAGGGGAGCTAGTGCGTAATTCATGATGCTAGCTGTCATTGACTTTGCTCTCGCTGAGTGGACAACTTTATGAATCACTCCGGTTCAATTGCAATATTTGCAGCCTATAAAATGACAACTTACCTTGGCAAGGCATTAACCGTACAAGGAAGTATACATTTCTATACTCACCGTGCGACTTTTACGAATGCCTAGACTATTGATCCTCTAACCTCATGCTAGCATTTGAATTTATTGCTCGACTTTTAACGAGCTTTGACTAAACATTCCCAAAGCGATCAAACCATTCGCTTAAACTACTCTGCGTGAATAAAGGCATTTGAAATGGACCAGATGTAACTGGACATCGTGGAGCGGAAAGAAAACAGCTCCAACCAACGCCCAACATTCGTGAAATTGTTAGCCAGATGGATAGCAGCGCTCTCTTTCCCTTTCTGCCGGTGTCTGCGCAAAGGGGCGACGTATAATTATCGCATTCCCTTGGCCGATTTGCACTTAACCCGGTCAGGGGGCACGGCGTAGTTAAATTGTGAGTTCCGCCTTCTGCTGCTCCCCGTCGTCCCGCACCCTAAACGCCAGTCCAGCTGCTCGCACACTCTGTCCGAAATGTTCGGAGTTTCTCAAAAGTAGTTTTCTTGGTCGGTTATCTTTTCTTTGTGCTGCTGTTGTTAGCATCTTTTCGTCTTCTTCCCTTGCTGGTGCTGGTTCCTTTTCTTTTTCCATCCCCTTGAACGATGGTGTGGCCATTCATGTGTTCTTTTCCACCACACGTAACAGCAGCAGGCAGGCAGGCTACATTGGAATGTGGCTTTTTCGCATATTCATGTGGCTCGAGTTCGGGTTGGGAAGGGGGGGTGGGGGCAGTAGTATGCCTCCCTGTGCGTATCGGCGAAACAGAGGTCGATTATTTCGGTCGGTAAATTCGCGAATATGAGCAATGAAATTGAGCAGTGCGAATAAAAGAAACGCTCCCTCCGAACGATGGTAATGGAAGACCGTTCGATTGCTGTGGGAGATGGTTGGTTGGTTGGTTCTTTGGAACTCATTCTTGGGAACCTGGTCTGGGCTCCTTCCCGTTTTGCGCACACACCGGGAGGGGGAGCCCGTATGTGCAAAACCTGAAAGGTATCTAAAAATGGGAAGAGTCGAACTGGTGGAGAAACCAAGAAATGCCATGCTAAAACGGAATGGCGAAAACCCAGCGCAGACGACGGGGAGATGAAACAAAACGGCCGAGTGAGAGAGCATCGTAATGCCGAGAGACGAGAACTTACTTAAGGGTTGCGGTAAACCGGTTTCTTAGGCTGCAGCGTGGAGCTTTCTGTGTGGGGAGGCACACACGAAGTTCACGCTTGTGTGACGCACACGTCGAAAGGCAACGGGGAAGATTCCATCCCGTCTTTGTTATGTTGCGTTCATGCAGGCGCACGGGATGGAAAGGAAAAGTATGCCTTTGCTTCAAGGCGTCTGCAAACGGCATAACATAGTGCGCAGGTCAAAAGGTGTGCATTTGTACAAAATCGAAGCTTACTGGGGAGGTTGAGGAAATGCTGGGTTAGATCGCAGCCGCAACATGGATGTTTTAAGCTCTTTCATGATCAGTTTGTAGGACGGATGAGGATCATGGTTTCTTGGGATATTTGAAGGTAGTCATTACACTGTATCGATGTACACAGTTTAGAATCAACTTGAGATTTTGATAGACGTAGGACAACTTCATCCTCATCTCACTTACTTCTATCGATCGATTGCGGCATCCTTACCCTTAAAGTTGTAACTTCTTGGACGGGATGCCATCAATAATCTTGAGCATGTTACCGACTAAACAATGTTAATTTCATAACAGATATTTAAATATTTACACAAGTGTCTTCCCCAAACCTGTCTTACCTTCGAACTGTTATTCCTCCTTCGTCCCGAATACATCCGATCAATCAGGACAAGAAAAATAGCAACTCCAGAGTGCTGAGCTACAACTTTTTTTACGAGACTTTAATTTCGCCGTTGCGATTTCGGTACACTTTTGATAAAATCATCAACAGACGGAGCAAACGACGATCATAAAAAAATACATCATCGGCCTATGTATGGGTTTGCCTTTCACGGCAGTCGGTAGAGTAACCGGCAGTGAACAGGCCAGACTGATTGGCCATTTTGTTGCGCACCTTGGAGCATTTGGCCGAGGGCCGCTGATTAGCGTTTGTGTCACCGAGCGAGAGAACCGAGGAAGAAACCGGATATCGTGGGATCATTGTGTGGCGTTCGGGCCGTTCTTGCAGCTTCTAACGCTGCGGTAGGACGTGCCGTTGGTGGGTAGTTTGATTGATTTTAAATTAAGAGATTTATGGGCTACCCTGCCCTCCACCACCGTGGACCGTGGTGGAGCGATAGGGGTTCGCCGGTTTTAGATGACCGTAGAGCGATAACTTTATGTGCGGTGTAGTTTTTTGTTGTTGTGTGTTACTTCCACCTACCACAAAAAACCGGCTCCCGTCAACCGGCTGCCCCACAGGAGTGGGATGTACTATTTCGTAGCAACTGGCGAGAAGCTACGCCCGGGAGTCGCTCCCCGGACGAATAACGATAAATTTTATTGATGTTCGGTTCGATTCGACACGGGCCCAAGCGAGGGGCACTCAAAAGGGATGATCATCTCGGTGTTAACCGGTCGGCTGGACCGGACCCTGGGCGACAACAATGTCTGCGACGATGACGGGGTGGCGCCTTGTGAATGAGATATCACACAATGATTGGGTCCCGGGTGACAGTGTCACCTCTCGCCGCGGATGATGTTTCACTAATGTCTGGTTAGCTTAAAGTTGGCCCAAAATTGGTTAAAAATGCTAATCCTTACGGTATGGTTGCTGCTGGAGCGTAGTTGAGTCATCCTTCAGGTTCATCCGAAGACGGAGAGTTGATCTTTAAACTTCCAATGCGCAAATCCGGCTCCTGGTTAAGCGCAGGAGCCTAAACATCGATCGATACTGGGCACTGTTTAATGGGGATGGTTAAGTTATCGAGTCATTTGGATTGTCTGCTTCTCTTATTGGTGTGTCAAAATTTACATACCTTATGGTGTGATGACCGCACGGTGGCTCCTGTACGTCGTAAACGCTCTTGTCAAGCGGAGAACTTCAGACTACTGAAAGAAACGATGGACTCCAATGCTTAAGCACACTCTGTTCGCGTGTCCGGTTCAGCACTTTTTTGGGTACGTGACTGGTGTCAAATGTTGGGAAGTGTTTATTGTTTGTGCTTATAATGGTTTAGCTGGTGTGACATTTAATGCGTGGCTTTCGTCCCGTGCCCATTATACTGAACGATGCAGACTTCAGATGCGCCAACCAGTAACTGGAAGTATTTGCCAAACATAAAAATGATAGTAAGCAAAAGATGGGAATGTTTATCTAAACATTGAATCATAAACCACACACACCCACGGCGGTCCTACGATGATATGCACCAGCCTTATCTATATCGCTCTGCGCTACGTCATGTAGCGAGATACGACTGCGTTGTTGTTTGGGTTCTGGGCACCCAACATTAGGGCCTGTTTCCTTCCAAAACGCATATTGATCGTTATATCGCACGTGTGTCGTCATCGACGTGATCACCACATCCCAACACCTAATTGCGTTTCGATTCGGCAGATCACATGAGCCCGTCGGCGAACTGTAAGCCTGTGTGCACCAGAGCTACCTCCAAAAACACGAACACGGTGTGTACATTATGTTCCCGATCGATACACGTCCGCTTGAACACGCGGGAAGTCGCGAGTAGCTCCGTTTATTTTCAGCTAGATGACTCAAGTTTGATCTGGACGGTTTTTCAATCCACCGTCCCTTCCTCTGCTAGCTCTATGCTAAAGCAGTATGGTAAATAATTTTCCCATTTCATAAGCAAATCACCGACTACAAAGACGATAAATTCGACGCCAAGAACCGACCGGTTGCCCGGTTGACTTGCCTCCCCTGCCAATAGCTCAGCTTTTCAACCCATCATCATCATCTTTGTGGTGATGCCCGTCGCCATGACAGCTTTTGACCATCTGCGGGCAAACAACAACCGTCCAGCAAGATGATGATGATGATGATGATGCAATTGCCAATCCAGCAAAAAGTCGCAGCAGAAAAGTGATCCACCAGGGGCATGAAGGCGGCATCGGTGGCGACAGTGGCAATTTGATCGCGAACGCGCGTGGGCCCCCGTGACCACAAAAGCGCTCATCTGCTAGCGATTTATTATTTATTTTCATCAATATGACTCAAATTGCTGACCGTCGGGTTCGGTTGGCAGCGCGGTTTGGAAGGAGCGGGCGAGATTAACCTTCGGTCGGCACCAAGGTCCGCGTGGAAGCTCAGCTCCACGCTGCCGTAATGATGGGTGATGATGGGGAGAGGCATATTCTGCCGTTGGTTTTCAACAGCCGTTGCCGAATTCGGTCATCAAAAGCCATCGAGGCGCACCCTTGCTGAGAAGCCTGGCCAGGCCTACGGGCGTGGGAGTAAAATTACACATTATGGATTCGAAAAGCTTGTGGAGCGCGAGATCATATTGTCTAGGATTTTGGCGAGACAGACAGCTCGCGTGAGAATGTTGCTGCCTGTGACACTCCCGATGAGTTGTTCGCGTGCATTAAATGTTGTATCTTGTCGAAAGAAATTGTTTCGATGGTAGAGAATACCGAAGAAATGCACGAGAAAGTGGTTCTCCGAATGGATGTATTATATTTGTGGTCCCTATCCACAAATAACCGACCGTTGCCACGGCTGCCATTTGCATCCCACTTTGCGCATTCAGCCGAGGACCCCGAATGGTAGGTCATCGTTGAATTTATTAGTAAGCCTTCAAAGACGTCCTCAAAAACCGTCGCGCGTGCCAGCCGCGATGTTGAGAAGAAGTGCCGCGCCAGCACGACGCCAACCGCACCAGAGACACGCGATCGTCATGCGAATAAGTCATGCTGCTGTGGATGGAGCACTCGAATGCGCCCTGCCTAGGCAGCGACCGCTTCAGATGGTGCTAAATTACGTCTTTGTTTTACCACCGGCTGATTTATTGACGGTTGATAATTAAAACCTACCGAATCCTCCCCCCGCGAGCGAAACGAGAGCCACCAGAATCGCTTCGGAAATGCAAATCAGCAGTGTGTTTGTGAGTTTCTAGTTTTGCTTTGCTTTTTTGCTTCGGGTTCGCTCAAAATTGCTCTAGGGCACCACCAAACGGGTGATAAGCAAACGGATCCTGGCAACAACACAAACGGATGGCAGCGACCACCGGAGACCACACCGGGCGGTTCGGGTTTTTATGACCTACCCTCTACCACAAAACGGAACCCCTGAGATCTTCTGGAAGATCTGTTTTTTTGTGGTGGCGTTGTGTGCTGATTGAATAGATACTTCGGACGCATAAAACTCGTCGTCGTTTTGTGGTTCACAGCACGGTGATCGCATATGTTTTGCCTACCCTCTGTTACTGCATGTAAATTTGCACTTTCCTACCATCTTTGGCTGTGTCCACCGAGCTCTACTTGGCCATCGGCACCATGTTTGGGAGGGTGAACCTTCTTTGCGCGTCGAACTCCGAATGCGAGCGCCAGTTTTTCACACTCACCCCGTCCAGACATCCCACGCTAATGGGATGCATTAGTGGAGGAGTTTGATCGATTTATGCAAGCCTTCCCGAAGGCTCCGATTTCGCCCGGAGCACGGAACACCAGGCATAGATTTGTACGTGTTTAGTAAGGGAGAAGACTAACATAAAAAAATACGTCCGCCGGGTAGAGTTGAACATCCTAACCTTCTAAACAATAAATTTCACTGCCGAATGGATCGATTTTCATCTACCAATTCACTGCCGAATGGATCATCCGGTGGAGTGTGCCGTTGGAGCTAGAGCCGGTAGGTCGTATTTCTAATGGATTTTCCGGTTGCTCTCTGCAGGCAAGAGTGATGTAGGCAAGCACCTCAGGTCACCCTCGTTTTAGAGAGACGGCAATAGTGTGTGTCATTTATGGGTGCGTACCACTCTGCACGAACCATCTCAACCGCAGGATGGGGTCGATTTGCGCACTCAAGCGTGGCTCTAAACGCGGATTTTAGGTACGTTTATGGGTTATTTTAACGCGATGATCCAACGCGAAGGTGTCGGCTCGCTGTTGGACGCTTCGGGCGCATGAGTCATTGATGCGTGTGGAGCGCATCCTGAAGAGCGTCTATCTGTTAGAAATCATCTTGGACCTATTGGCTTGAGATACGATGGATATAGCAGATGGAGAGTTCAAGAATGCAAATGACATTTCTTGTGGGTTTTGTGGTTCAAAGAGAACGGTAATTTACTGTTTTTGTATCTCCAGCCTAGACTCTCCAAACTCTTCGTGTTCAATGCCACAAACTCAGACATTCGCGTAGCTTGCATAAGGTGCACAGTACCACAGAATGGCACAATAAATCATACTGAAGAAATCTCCAAAACCCGATGGAACTTGCTGCTTCCAAACCGCTGCGCTCAATATCTTTAGCAGTTTCTTAAACGGCAGTCTGTAAAAATAAACCCAAACTTCACAGCGTCGTAAAACATTTGCCACCAGCGGGAATGCTCATTAAATGTCACGAGCCGTCGACCAACCACCACCGCCCCATCCCAAACGCCAAACGGTGCCATAAAACGCTTTGATATGGGATGCAATTAGTCGAGAAGTCGCACACAGTCACAGGGTTTTTGTGCGGTTTCGATTTAGAGTTTTGGCAAATCGGGATGACCTCATGGGATGTGTGCTTAATTGTATTGACAGATTTCTGCATAATTCAAACATCATCCGCGCACCACCTCGAGCAGTGTTTGCCGAGCTAGGCAAGTGAGGACCCAGGGGAAGTGGCGGCAAAGGCTGACTTCCAGTGTTTTGGGGGAGAATCAATTGCCTGCCAGAGCCGGGCCCGTTGTGCAAAAATGTGAAGCTTTTTTGCATATTATGTTTGGCGATTTTATTGCACCTTGGGTGTGCGAATGTCAACGGGAGAGCATTCGAAAGCATTAATTTGGCGGGGTAGTTTATGGGCAAGGTAAAACGAATTTGCATATGTACAAACAAACGGGGTAGAAGATGTCAAAAGCAATGTACAGACGCGGCGGTACAAAACGAAACAGGCGTTTTCTTTGTGCAATCTTTATATTATTAGAAGTAAGCACTTGTGGTTTGTATTGCTGTTTTTTCACAGCTGGTAACGTTACTTCACTCAAGAGTGGGCGTGAATGTACGATATTGTTCTAACGCTTAGAGCCTCTAGTTGCACACACACACACGCTTTGTACGTTCAGCAGAAAATGTATTTTGTTTACACTTACGGTTACGAGTGTAGATATAATTACTTTCCGATAGTGATCGCGCCCCGTCCCAGCCGGGGCAAGATGGCAGTGTCGAGCGTTTGTGTGCATGTTTCTTTCGTCAGCAAAATATTACTAACGCAACTTCAAGATGTTCAAGTCCGCACCGCACAATCCGTCGGCCGTCTGGTGATGGCATACTGTACGGATTTGTCAAACGTCTGTACGGCGCTGTTCATAAATCATAATGTTATGATCGTTTGCGCTGTTGCCCACACAGCACAAGAACGTGGCCGCCGACCGCGGTCAGCTTTCAACGTGGAGAGCCACGACGTCTGGCGCAAGTGTCAGATGTACAGTCTTTTTTTGTAGAATTATATGAGCGTGCGTGGTGTTTAGTGCTTTGAGCTAGAGTATTATTTATTGTTTTGAAATGCTCTTCTCAAGGGGAAAGAATATGGGATTAGACTTGCATGCTTGGGGATGGAAATTAAAGACGCATTTTGCTAGTATGGGGTATAGTGTATGTGTGTGTGTGTCAGGTTTTTCGATGATTTTGATTGAATCGATACCACAATTACTGCGACGCATTCTATAAACGCACGACTTTAGAGAGTTATTTTCATTACTCAGAATTGCGCGAACCTTCGCAATGTTTGCCAAGAGTATCCACTAACGAAGTGATTTACTTGAGACGCGTCCAAGAGTACTTCAAGCTCATATTTGATTCCACACCGAACGCGTAAGTGCGTCCAATTTCAGTGCGCCGAAGCTTGCGTAACTGCCGCGGTGTCATTTTCCCGCCCATTCCGCTGTCACTGGCAGATGACACTTCGCACCGGTCACGTGTCGTCGCCCCGTTACTCGCATACACTTCGGCCTAAAAGAATGTGATGTAATTTGTGTTGGACATAAATTTTCCGACACGAACGATTTGCTGCTCACACACACACACACACGCGCACGCACAAAGGTCGAAGAGCAAAGCAGACAAAATATGGGTGCCAAACAAAAAAAAAAAAAAACAAGCAAAGCATTGCGCCTTCGAACGCACAATCACGCGTGTGGAAAAACCACCGGGCCGCGGACCGCGTGAGCGATGGCAATTGGGGAGATTTTCTTCGTTGTCATCGTGGTTAAAGCTCCGGACCGGGAGCAATCGAAAAATGGGCGTCATAAGGGCCAGTTTCGCGCTCAACGCGGCAAAAAGCGGAAGATCCCATCCATTTTCCTTCACCGGCCGGGGAGGGGTATAATTTATGATTTGTTCTCATTTGATGGAAGAACGCGTGAACCAGCGGGTGTCTTGTTTTTTTTTTTCTTAACTTCCATTCGAGATGCATGGATGAGGAAACTCTCCAAGAAAAACCGGAAGACACTGGTGCATGGAGGGTGCCACTGTGTGTGAGTGATTCTGGTGATTGAATGGGATGGCCCATCGCGGTGTACCGTGGCGGGTGTGCGATGGTGCGATTGTGATTGTGCGATTGCGATGCGCGCCGAAGGAAATTAGATTATTAAAATCTTGCCAAGATTATCATTACTGTTAAAGCGAGAACAAGCTGTACGACGACGCGTACACGTTGATGGCATTTATAATTGAAGGTTTGTGTCTCTCTCTTTCGTGAAGAGAGAGCTTCTGTCGCGAGTTTATGTCAGAACTACTGTAACAAACACCGAGTCGCAAACTGAAAAGGTTACAGTTATATCCCAACGCTTAAGCACTTGTCTTACAGCTTTGACAGGTTAATATAAAGGAGTCTTGCTCTTTCACAGTGTAACCAGTTGATCGATATCAATATTCCCCAAACTGTAGACAAGTTAAAAAGTAGCACAACGCTGACACAGTCCCAGTAGAGCAGAAATCTCACCCCGAAAAACCCCGGCAGTGTCCCTACTCAACGATAACGGGTCAGATCGAGGCCGAGGGAATTATTCTGACAGTGGGCAAACTTTTTTCCCACCCAAATGCAATAGTTTCGCTCGTCCGATCTTGCTAACTTTGATGCTCTCCTTTACCTCCTAGGTTAGGTCCTCGCCTGCTCTCCTATACAAGCCGAATAGGATAAAAACATTTAATGACATCGAAGCAGAATACGCCCGGAGTGGAGTTACAGACATGAAACCAATCTGTGAAACCCTTGATTTTATTGTGTCTCGGATGCGTGTGTGTGTGTAACTGTGTGTCTGGGGCGGGCTGGGTCTTTGATTGTTAGCCACGGTAGGGATGGGACCGGAAAGGTTAGTGTCTCCTGGGACACAATCGTTTGGATGAGCAGAGAGAAAACTTTCCTCGCCCGGGCTCCAGCCAATGGGTTTCCTTTGTGTACAGGTTGTGTGTCAGTTGTGTGCTGGTAGAAAGAGTTGAGTAAGGCGAAAAGGAAACAGAACCGAATCGAAGGAAAGTTTCATCCTTTTGCCCGGAAACAGACAGCCGATTCGCCCGAGTGTCGATGGGTTTGGTTGTTGTGTGTGTGTGGGAGGGCCGCCGTTCGACTCGAGGTTATATGCCTCGTCTGTAGGAAGTTTTATGAAATTATCTTCATTTTTCTTCAGTCCCACCATTGCCGGAGATCGTTTTCACTAGCCTCGGCCCGGGCAGGATGGAATGCCTCACTTAAGGAACTTCTTTAGGAAGTTAATGGGTTTTTCGCGGAAACAACACTATTACAAACGACGACGCGCCGGAGCTGCTTTTCTGCTCCGGTATCTAGCAAGGCAGCTCGCCGGATCCTCCTTGGATAGCATCGCTCGTCTGTTGCATATTTGAAGAGTGCTATTTCCAGCATCCAGCGGAGGGGAGTCGTATACGTAGTGGGGTACGGTTGTTGTTCTTTGATTGGATTTAGCAGAAAAAATACACTAACTCCACAGACACGGCAAACATCCTGCCACCGTCCCACTCTGCACCAAGTCGTGCCAAGTAGTTTGTGGGGATTTTGGATTGGGAAGAAAACAGGGAGGATAATCGTAAGAAACTACTGACAACCACGTCGATAATTGCTACCAGAGGCCCCCTTGAGACGGCACAATCTCTCACTTGGCGATGTTCCGATTCAAGAGTGTGGAAAATTAGTTTTAATCATCGCACACCTTGGCAAACGCCCGCCAGTGCTTAACTTCTGGTTAAACTCCTTGTTACCTAGGTAGTACCGTTTGTGCCATCCGTTTACCGCGAGCCGTCACTTTTCACGCCTTGCGCATCATTCTAATGATGGTTGGAGTAGCTGGGTTTGCTCAACAGTAATTGTCCCGCTGTACGCTATCCGGTGCTATTCGGTCTCCGAAGAATATCCGCTGAAGAATCACCAAGACACTAATGCAACTTTTATCGTTCGTTTGGCGTTAAAAAAGGTATAGCAACAAAAAGGATTCCTTCCAGACGGTGTTAAAACAAAAGCGCGTCTTCTGGTGCACTGCTGAGGTGGTGGAATTTTGTTGAGAATAGCGCTCAGGACGACATCAATGTCCTCCATCTGTACCATCTGTAGACACACGCACACGTGCTCATGACAACCGGAAGGCAATTATCTCCGTTGCACTTCTCTCCGACATGTTGAAATTCAACATTTTGTACTCGGTGGGTGTATGTGTGTTTGAGCCCTTTCCTTTCTTTTTTTTTTTTTGAAGTAATATACGTGCGGTACAATTTCTGCATTCTTTCGCTAAGCTCTCGACGTCCCAGCGTGTCGACCTGTCTTTCGTTGGCGCTAGAACTCGACGGCACTGCGGAATGCACAGGACGGAATTGTGGATGGAACCCAAGGCCTGGTCCCCAGATCTCGCCTGTCATCGTGGGCAGACGACACGGACGGGCGCGCGTGTTCGTGTTCTACGGGGTTTTGGAGCACTTCAGAGTTTTGTTCCGACAGCAGCACTGCTCCCCCAGATCCCTGGTTGGTGATGGCAATAATACGAGCACGTTTAACTTTGACATGTCTCATTTCATTGCCCGGGAGGACATAAATTAAAACGAGCGACTTTCTCCCGGCTGGTCCCGTCCGTGTTTCGACTTCGACATGTGCACTATATTGAGGAGACGCGAACCGCATGGCTCCCCGCCCCAAAAAAGGGAAAGATTAACGAGGTTTTAATTCGTCGTTATGCTAGACGCTTCGGTACGGTCTTTATGGGAAAATATTGTTCCATTAATGAGGGAACCTCTGACGTACCTTGCACGGGAAGAACACGGCGGGGGCGTTCGACAGAGCATCATTGCCCGGCTCTGTTCCTCAGGTAGACCCCAGCCAACATCAGGAGCTTGAAATGAAAGGCGTGGAGTATGTCTCCGTGAAACTATGCACTTGTGCACACTGCACAACCGTTTGTGGCACATGCAAATAGCCCTCTTTGCATGTGCTCTCTTCTTGTGCTTCTGAGCCATAAATCTTTTCTCGTTTGTGATACGTAAATTTCAATTTTCATTCAAAGTCTGTCGACAAAGACAATAGTACTGCTGGAGGGAAGGGTGGAAGCACTTTAGTAGTCAGGGGGACGGTGTTTTTCCCTGTTTTATGCTCCCTAGATTATGACGGTGAGCACTTCATCCTGCAATGGTGAAGCGATATTGCACCAAACTCTCGCCAGTGACTGGAATGTGTGTGTGTGTGTCGTTCCCTCCCATTCCGAAACCATATTATTGAGATAGCAACCGTTGTGGATTGTGACAGCAGGGGATTTAATAGTTGTCGTTTATTTAAACGCGTTCGCCATGTTCGCTATTGTCATGCTCTGCGATGCGCGTCTCCCCTGGTACCACACCCAGCGCGGACAGCAATTGAGCCAAAATGGGGCTATAAAAATGATTCGCATAAATAGTCATGTTTCTGCAGACGCGCAAACAACCGCTGGCGAAAAAAATGGTTCCCCTGGAGACACCCTTTTTGCCTTGAGTTGGGTGAGTTGGTTCGTCGGCGAAAGAATGGAACAGATATGACGAGTTTTCACGTCAGCGTGCGACACATTGTTGAATGCATTAATCTGCAGTAAGCTCCCGGTCATGGCTGTGTTGTCCAATTCGGCTGACGTTAATGAGAGATCGCAATGTTCCGCGTCGTCGGAGACCATATCTCCCACATGGGAAGTAAGCGAGCGAGCTAGCAAAAAAAGGGATCAGATTTTTTTATCACCCTGCTGAAGATTATAATCGCCTCAAAATGTATCGGCCATATATTTCATCAAACGCCATTAATGTAAGTCCGGCTAACGTTTTTATTGTGGTGTAGTAGGTGAGGTTTTTTTTGTTGTTGCTGGTGCGAAACAAACCCGCACAAAAGTAATAAATGAAATTGACAGCCGTTTCGGGATGGGTGCTATGAACTGTCAAATTATAGTCCCATGTTTTCTTCCCTCTATGCATTCCCGGCCGAACTGCAGCCGAGGGAATGTGCAGGCTGAGCGCTTTTTTGGTGAAATATGCGAAAAGCCTTTCATTAAGCCGTTTTTCACCAGACCCCACGGCCTCACTCAGTGGGAAGAAGGGAAGAAAAGCGCGGCGCGGAGGTGGCGGCCTACTACTGTGTGCACTGTGGCGTTGTCGTCTCGGGCTTGGAGTGGAATGTTGAACGCGCGTGTGAGTGTGAAAATTCATCACACAAAAACACACACACACACACACACACAAACACACCGAAAAAACATCAAAGTCCTCTCAAAGAGCCGTTTTCCCGGCTTTTGCTCGCGCCGTGGTGGTGACGTGTAGGGAAGTTTGTGGGGCAGCATTTTCCGCACACACACTCCCTTCACCCTCTTCATACAGTAGGGGGTTTTCTGCACCGACCGAATAGGATATGGTGGTGTTTTTTCGGCTGCTATAAATAGGTGCAATTTTCCACCGACGCTGGGTTGTGCGCTCGCGTTTTGGTTGCCACCGCTCCGTGCTGTGTGTCGAGTAGAAGGTTGTCAGGCGCAACATGTGGGAATTGTTTGATGGTGGTGGTGGATGTTTTCGGTGCCCTGTTTTTCCGGTGCTTTTCAAACGGGTGGTGGTTGAGCGAAACCGTGCGAGCTCAATCCAATGATCCTTTGCCCGTACCGCTAGCTAGAAGTGTGCGTCATAGATGATTGGAGAATGGGAGTTGTTTGCTTACGGCAGCATCGACACCGTCAATACCTGTGTAATTGGAGCTCGAGTGTTTGTCAAAGTAGTTCAAGGAGGTGTACATTTATCAGAACATTTTCCATTATAGAGTTAGAGGGTTCTATTGAGTTCTTGCCACTCGTTTATATCTATTTACAGATTTACGAATTCAACATAAAATTTTGAATATACTGAAAATCTGACAGTTAGAGCCTAACATCAAATTATTTGCTTTCCTTCCCGGATATTGAATGCACCGGGTCAATGACACGGTAAGCTAAGCACATCAGCAACCATTTCCAAAGTGTCTTTTTTCAACCACCGTCTCCGGGGGTTTCTACCACGGCCCAAGAAACTGCCAATGGTGCAGAACAGACGGACGCGGTAAAGTGTGGTATCGCGTGACGAACCACAAATTCTTCCGACGTTTTCCGAGGACTTCCCGATAGAACGCTTCCTTTTGCCTTGGTCTCTTTTTCTCTCTCCCTCTCTCTCTCTCTCTCTCTCTCTCTCTCTCTCTCTCTCTCTCTCTCTCTCTCTCTCTCTCTCTCTCTCTCTCTCTCTCCTCTTGCCCAGATTTCGCAACGGTTGGTTGGTGTTGATTAATAGCGTGCAAATAGTCGTGTGCGAAAAAGATTACAATGTACTATGCAGCTGCACCATCAGCTCCGAGATGTCTTGATGTGTCGCGAAGGTTATGAGCACCTTTTTTTTTACTTCCTTACCCCTAGTCTCAGTCAGTCAGTCAGCAGTCCCCAGAGTGTAGTAGACGAACCATTTTAACGAAAAACACACAGCTTCCGCATCCTAATGATTTCGGTAGCGCATGGCGTGTGTTGTGTGCATGGGGCGAAACCGGTTGGTCCCAACGAGACTGGCAACGACGACACTGACCAAAGGTTGGGGGGGCCTAGGTACGGTTGCGGTTACAGAAAATAGACATCGCACAAATCATTACCAGAAATATATGGCACCGAGGAGGAGGAGGATGTGGTGGTGCAGAGGTGGTGATGCGGTTGCATAATCGAGTGACGGAAGGGAGCTGTGAATAAATCGGTGGAGGTACGGGATGAAGCAGAAAAGTGACACCAAAGCACGGCAACGACGTCCGTCAGTCTGCTGTCAGTCAGTGCAGAGGGGGCCCAGCCTAGTGCATCACGGACGATGTAGAGATACCTCATCGAGGGTGATGTGTTCGTGTGTAACACCCTCACCCCTGTACCACCCCAAAAAACGCGAACATGGTGTGACATTTTCATTGACATTCTGCCGGTCCCGTGTGATGGTGTGGTGTTGGCGATTCGATGTTGGATCATTTTCCGCATTCATGCGGACACCCACCACACATTGCGCGCGTGCTCTCTCTCTCCCACTAGCTCGGGACGGACTGTGGTATCCCGGCTGATAATATAACGACTTGGCAGTCAGAAAAAGATGTACTGCGCTATTTAAAAACAGCTAATGAACTTCTTTATCTCATGCTGCGGCTGACAAAATTACTATCTAGACAAGCGTTTTTTTTTGTTGTTGCGAATATTATTAACGCTGACGTGTCTCGGTACCGTTCCACCAAGGGAGGCCCCCTCTTTCTTCGAGGCCGAAGGTGTCAGCCCCGTGTGCCGGCTTGTGGATCGTGATGTGTTGCGGGTGGGTTCCTGTGCAGCCACATCCGCCCTCTAATCGTAGCACGCTTGGCGATTTGTTTATTTTTAAATCGTACAAATCACTTGCACGATTCGTGGGGGGCTTGTTGCAGTGTTGCTGGTTCACTTTCACGCCATACTAGACACACACACACATGCGCGCTCTGTCGATCGTCGTTGTCCAACTCGATCACCATCTGTTTGTTTGAATACGATTCGGAATGGTTAACCTTTAAGTGTTTTTTTTTCTGTTTGCTATTTGGTGAGGGTGTGGGGTTGTCTAAGGCGAACGTTACGAATGTTTTGCTACCTTCGAATCAGCAGATCATATGATCTGGTTGGTCCACCAAACACACACCCCCTTCGTTGTATCGTTTCCCCCACACTGGCCGCAACACGTTGCTAAGGTTTCTGGCCGGGGGCGGAAATAGCGAAACAGAAAAGGCTGTTAACATAAAACTAGCTCGAGACGGTGAGATATTTAACCGTGCTGGGGGAATGCCCTGTGTCTGCTAAAGTCGAAGTCTCCCCAAGGTAACATAATGCCGTGCGTCGCAACGGCAACGGCGCCAGTAAAATGACACACTTTTTGCGTTTTTTTTGTGAACGATAAAATGTGTTCCGCCTAAACGTGGGAATCGTGACTTTGGGAGTGCGAACAGTTTATGCACTTTTACTGAGAAACTTGCGAAGCGTGGAGGAGATGAGATGTCCGGTCGGAATGTGTTAAATGTTTGCAATCCGTGAAAGAGCGTACCTGATTGTGCAGGCGTGTGACTTCCGCTCGATAAGTGCAATTCCCACCCTCTCGGCATGGGCCTGTTTAGGGAAGTGCACAAGACATCCCAACGGATCTACCAGCGGGTGTACGATTTCTCTCGGAGTGTGTGTGTGATTGTGTGAAGATTTTATTGCACCGAAAACGGTAAACACCGACACGGATGTGTGTGTGTGCCAAGATCGACAAATCGTGAGTCGTAAAGTTGGTGTCGTTTGGAACATCCCGCCTGCGTGTTTTCCCTGATCGTCTGGATCGTTTCCGTGTGTGCATCGAACGCATTATCTTTGTCGAGGTGTTAAGTGAGATCACACCTTTTGTTTTGGGAGGGAGGGAGAGAAAAAGGGAAGATAAAACTGTTGTTTTAAATGAGGATTAGAAAAGCTATAATACCTCCTTCATGGATGGAACAGAAAAGCGGGTTAATTAGGAGGTCATCGCTTGCCAAAACGGCACTAATGGCAGACAGCCCACACAAATAAACACAATAAAATCGACATGTGGGATTCATTTAAATTCATCTGTAAATAGGCCAGTGCAAAGTTCAACCCATGCCAGGTACAAATCATTTCCCCGATCTTGATCTCGCGCCCGACTCTCCTGCCCTACGAAAAGAAACCCATCAAACCAAACCCATTGACAGCTCTCTCGTAAAGATGGCGCCACCCTGTGTTTACTGCACGCGGCTCTACCAGGTTGGGCCATTGTTCCGCCGTGGTTCGATACATGATCCAGTGCGCCGGGTTTTTGTTGCGTAGGATGAAGCAATTTTAACCGGACAAAAGGTGCATGAAACATGAAAGCAATGTCGAACGTGAGAGCACGCGCCGCGCGTACGTCAAAACACGCGCCCATGCCCATAATGGCCCAATCTGCGGTTTAGGGGGAACAGAGCAGTGCCCGGGGAGGTCAGTTACACGCGCCAACTGACAAAACCCGATCATGGCAGCACCTCTTCCGGTGATTAATGATCAATTGTCACGCGGGGTGCAGCCGTGTCGGTTATGTGATTGTTGTGACATTGTTCCGTGACGCAAAGGGAGAAGAAAGTGTGGAAGTTGGGCCCTGAACGGAACACACTGCGTGGAGTATTGTGCGGCTTCGTATGAGGTCGCACCAGTGTCCAACGATCGTTATCATCTGCCGTTTTTTTGCGACCTCCAGCTTTTGCCTGGACAGTTCTTTGAGACCTCTTGGAGCATCCTGACGCATTCTAGGCACGTCCGGCGGGGCGAACCTTACCAATTGAGGACACATGCCATGGTTTGCGCTATTGCCGACATCGTTCTGCAAACTACCTCGTTCTCTGGTTGCTTGCTTTCGGACATCGCACATGCGCTCGGGACCCGCGTTGAAGTGTCTGTAATTATGAATAATATTTCATACAATAATTATTCATCAAAGCTTTCTCGTGTTCTCTCTCTTTCTCTCTCTCTCTCTCTCTCTCTCTCTCTCTTGCTCACGGGAGATGGCGCTCCACATGTGTCGTTCTTAATGGACGTCACGCTAGTTGAATGCGAAGGAAACTATGTGCCTTTAGCGGAGACTACCGTGCAAGTGTGTTTCTATTCTGAATGTCGAAACACTTACGTACGGATAGGATACCTTTACGATCTTCGTTCCGTTCAGAAAGAAGACACCAAGACACCGCTTGCTTTTTTTTTGGGTTGCTTCACTGCTTCAATTCCCGGCAAAAGGAGTTATGAAAACTATGACGGTAATGAATTGAGTTACCTCACCTTACGGTTCCGGCAGCTGGCAGCTGCAGCAGGGCCACGGATGCATTCAGTGTCTCAGGGTCCCTCGCTTGCCGTGTAGTTCTAACCCTCTGCTTGCAAGGTAATTATTTATTCAAAGCTTCGCGCAAGCACACTCACAACATCATACCAGGGTGTAGGGTGTATTTCATATTGCGCACCCGTTGCTTTATGGAGAAAGCATTCGTTAACTTCACTGCCTGATTGCGCAGAAGAAGAAAGAAACACGAAGCACTCACGCTCATCCCAGGGCCGGGAAGGAATATTCAAAGCGGGAATAAAGCGCGTCCGGTCCGGCTAGAATTAATTGAAAAGTCATAAAAAATTCCCGCAGCCTTTCGCGTACCTTTGGGACATTATTCTGCATCGAGCGTGCTCACACACTTTGTCCTGGGCTCTGGGATGTACGGCGCACATTTTTCTCATCGTTGGATGCAGTTCCTTGCACCGCCCTCCCGTCGGCTGTGGCCAAAATCACTTGTCGTAACGCTTTCCGGTGTGTGTGTGTTTATGTGTGTGCACATCCTACGCTAATGGACAGCGAAGGTTTACGATGCGATAAATTTCATTAAAAGGCAGTACGCTTCCTGTACTGGTGGAATTTAATTTGTTTGTTTGAAACGGGTCGCGTTTTCACTGTGCGCAAATCCTTTTGTTGGCGTAGGATGTTGAACATCTTGGTAATTTGATCCGCGGGATGTCCAGGGATTTCATTTGCAAGGGTTTTTTTTTGTTTGATGCTCTAACAGTTGAGGCTATTGAGATATGATTGCAAGGGAATGGAATGTATTGTATTGTTGTACCGGCGGCACATAGGCTATTATTTGCATCCGGGCTAATTTTGTGTGCACACCAGCTGCATTCCTTCATGCTTTATTAGCTATAATGATTGTTGTAAACTTGACAGTTGTATGATAAGTTGGCAAGATCTTATTGTTATTGAGCATATTTGTTATGCACGTTTAAGCACAAAGAAAAACCTTGTGTTTATTGTGGATTGTTTATTCTGCATGCAATTAAATAAACCGGGAATATATTGCCTCAATCCATTTTGTCATTAAAACACACGCACACTTTCCAAAAGGGAGCTATAAATCCGTCCCATGATGCAGTTTCTCCACCATGGAACGCAGCAGAACAAATGGTTGACATAGTGGAGCAGAATAAAGATTGATTTACTTGTACGCTAAACCCATTCGGAGCGAAACATTAAACAAGGCGCGCAACGGAACAGAAATACATTTCTGCTGAAAGGGCGATGATTAACTTGTTGCGATGTTGCTCATTTTGCCCGTTAGAATGACGTCAGCTGGATGCAATCCGTGTGCATTTCGCAATCTATCACACATACACACACGGCACCGAAAACTCGCGCTTTCACAAAGTGTAGCGTGGCCGTGATGTAGATGTAACATAAATAAATGGGTGATTTAAACGCAAACAAACATTGGGGAATTTGAAACAAAGCGAGTTTTTCGTGGTTGCGAAATTGGCTTGTTGCTGGACGACGAAAGATGGATTATGAGTGCAAACGGATGCATGAACGTGAACACTGCAGCAATATTCTGAGCAGTCGATGGTTTGCAGGAGGAGGGAGGCGTTTGTAATGAGGTTTTTGGTGACTGCATTTAAATGTCCAACCTCATTAGAGCTCAACTCATTTCAAGCAATTGTGACTTCTTGCCGCTATGAGTTCTTGAATCTGTTTTAACTCTTGCAGACATCAGTCGTACACTGCCGCTAATAAAAAAAAGCGGTCACTTTAGTAAATATGCCATCAGTGCGTCAACTTGGCATCGAATGGCGCACGCAAACCGTTGGTAAAAGTTGTTTGCAGACTCGGTCGATGACTTCCCGCTCAACGGTGCTGTGTCCTTGAGGTGCAGGCGCAAGTTGTTCTACCAAAAAAAGATCTGTATGTCTAGAGTACGCACGGAACAAAAATATACCAAACACGAGTACCCCGCTACTAAAACGGCACCCAAATCGATCGATCAAGCAACGAACCTCGATCCGGTAGATCGTTCAGAAGTTTCGGCGACGAAGTTCTTTCTTTGTATGCGTGCGTGTAAGCGCCAATAGTTTTAGTTGCTAGATCGTACACGTTATGTGTATTCCAACAAAAAGAACTGTAAAAAAAAGTCTGTCATCCAACAAAACCATCCACTTGAGTGAGCGACGTTCCACACGAAGCACGGGAAGAGCGGGTGGTGCGATCCGCAAAACGGTGGATACATAAAACGCAACGAACCGAATCCCGGATGTGTTGCTGCTTAGCTTTGCATGTACTTGCGTGGTTTCTTTCGTGTAGATTCCCCCCCCCCTCCCCTTTTGGTCGTGGTTTCGTAGGAGTTCACGGCTCGTTTGCCTGAGATTCCGAACCGCAATCTAATCGGCCTGTCGCCTTCTTTGATGCTTCGATCACGATAGCGCATACACGCATATGGTCGGGGAGGATTGGCGGGGAGGGGAGAGGATGTTGAAGATCGAGTGGTTTCATTTTGTTACGCGTGTGCTGTTGTTGTTTGGTTTCTGTCAAATGCCAATGAGTGCAGTCAGGCAACCGTTTGGCACATTTGCGGGCTGGTGTAACATGTGCTGTAACCGTTTTTTTTTGCTCCTTTAGAAGGGGATGTTGTGGATGGCAGAGATGCGTTCAGTAGGCGTTGAAGCTCGTCTGTTCCCACGGGCGTCATTTTAATTTGAAACTGGATGACCAATCTTTTGTGTCGGAGGTTTTATTTGTTGTGTACGATATGGTACTTACGGTTTGACAAAGGTTTTGTGTGATGCTTTTTGCGCATGTGTTTAGTGTTTCAACTCAGGAGTGCATTCACCTCTGTTGGATCATATTTCCAAACACTGGTGGCATGAAATGAATTTCTTACCTAAATTGTTCGTAGTTGTGAGAATATCAGACATGGAATTCTTTGTTTTTCGTTAAAATAGTAAATTTGTTAAATTAGTAAAATCGTCAAGATAGCCCAAATTCAAAGCTTCAATGCCAAGATCTTCCATCTACTTTTCCCGTCAAATTCTCAAAAAAAAGCACGCAGGCAAGACAACCCAGCAAGTGAAACGCAATGTCCAGTAATGTGTGAGCTAATTGGACACTTAGCCCGATCATTCTTCACGCCTACTCATGCACAACTTTTCCCAAAGCCCATCCATCTCTGGTACCCCGCAAGGGTGGTAGTGGCATTGCAAGAAACGGCGTAAGCTGCCTCCGTACGGCTCATTACGCTCGACGATTAAGTTCTGCTTTAAGACACGACCGTCCAACATTTTCTGAAATTGGAAATCTTTTGCTGAAAAAAAAATGTGTGATGAAACCGCAAAAGCCACTGAAAGAAATGGTGAAGAAAATGGACGAAAAAAGGGGACCACATCGCGCAGCAGCAGCGCGCCTCGTCAGCACAAAACCAGGGCATTGCAGCACGAGCTGTTGTTGTGGTATGGGGATGGATGGCTGGAAATAAAAGGGTTTGTGGTGGTCATTTGTCTTTCGCGCTAATCGACGCGAATGGCACGGAAGAACCTTAGCTGTGTGTGTGTGTGTGTGTGTGTGTGTGTGTGTGTGTGGGAGGGTGAGTTTTCGGTAGACATTTCCAAGACCTTCCGACCGGAATCGACCGTCTGAAAAGGGGACAGATTCGTCGTGTGCCTGCTTGGGGGTGTGTAGAGCTTCTCAGTCAAGCTTGCCCAGTTTTTTTTTATTCCTTTTGTTCACCCAGGGCTGGAACTTTCCGAACCGAGCCGTGACGAAATAAGCGCGAAAGGGGTCCGTCTTTCCATAACGCGATGGAACGCTGGTGAGGGATGGATGATGCGCTGGCTGGCCCGGGGTTTGGCATCAAGCCGTGCGGGGGATAATTTATTTAACGTTTTTAATTGACGCTAATAAAGAGATAAATGTTGGCAGGTTTAGGAAATTGTAATTTATACTTTTGCCACGGGCACACGGGGAGCAGGGAGCGATGATGGCCGTTTGGACAGTCGTTGTGCAATCCGGTGCGGCATTATCCGGATTCCTTTTCGGTGTTGGTAGCGCAAAAACTGCTGTTAGTCATCGCTTAACTAGTGCAGAAAATGGGATGTGGAGGTGTCGGATCGTTTTCATATTAGGAACATGTCTGATTACATTACTATCCATTGGTCTGCTTTTATTTGACGGGGCAAAATGTGCAGCGATCTTGTGCAAATGTCTCTGCAGTGTAAAAATATTGCACTACTTCGGACAACTTCTTCGGAAAACATACTGCTTAAAACAATTTTCTTGGATGAGCCTTCTGCTATTGCTATGCGCATAAACTGATGAGTGTAAAGTAATTTAACACTTTCCATCAGATAATTTATCTTCCATCAGCGCAGAATCCGAACTCCATTTGATTTCCTTAAAATACGCAAACAATCAACATTTAATCAAAAAACTGTTTCATACTTCATTGCATCCTCAAATACGAGCCAAATCGCGTACAGATACGTTTCGCCTCCGTGTCTCCGCACCGTCAGTCTGAAAATGACACTCTAAAAGACCTGTAGCCGGCATTGTTGTACTGTTCACCGTTTGTTTCAGCATTTTTTCCCATTATGACGCTCCCCTTATCTAGCCCAAGTCGCTTGGAAGTTCCACTCGTTTTATGACCAGCTCGGTAGCATCCGCTATAGGACCGGTGCGCGCTGCACTGTGCGAGTGGTGATTTGGAGGAAATTGAAAATATAAAAATTGATTGTTTTGCTTCATCGTTTCGCTCCTTCCCTCTCCATGCTTTGCAGCATGGTTTTCCCGGCTGTTTCGGTTTTTTTTGTTTGCTCTGCTTCCTCGGGGCAAGCGACAAACACTGGGACAAGCATGAAGAAGTAAATACCAAAGTTAGAGCGGGTGGATGAAAATACCAAACTACACGGTCCACGATTAAGACGCACAGTGGCAATGTGGTTTGGGGCTAGAACAACACAGCAAGTGGACTCGGACGGACACTTTTCCTCGGAGTGGGCGGGCTTATCTCCACCAGTCGAATGACATTCCGACGCTTTTGGACAACAGAAAAGTTGTTTCATTTTCATTCCGATCTCACGCGATCGATCGCATTGAGGCGCATTATTTGCCGGGCATTCTATTTAACTTTCCCCGGAGCATTGCGCTGCGGATAGAAAATTGATTCGTCTCATTTACGTCTCGGGGCAACCTCCCCGATAAAACCTCCGTTGCGAAGAAAGCACTTCTGTAGGTGGGGTTTGGTGCTGTGTTCATTTGGAGAGAAAATTCGGTGCGTTTTCGAAGTCATTAAGATATTCTGCTGATTGCATTCGATATGACGACAAACAGTTGTGTATTGTTCGAGTTGCCCTCAAGCCACCGCTTACAACCTTTTCCTTTCCGGTTCCGGCCCTTCCTGCCTCAATTGTGGCCGGTGGCCGGAAAAGCGTATTCAGTTTATGTTTGCTCATTAATATACCAACGTTCATGAATTAGTTTCCTTTGTTTGGCTCAGGCTGTTGATTATGCTTTTATGCAGCGCGAGACGTAATCATGCCACCATTGGGACATTGGTGACCGTCACCTAGCAGCTCGTCGACGATGCATGATAGAGGATGGTGATCATTATTGGTTCTTGCACCGGTAATCATCAGTTGGTTCCCGCCCTCACCGCGGCTCGGCATGCGGCTAATCGTAATGTAGTACACACAGTCAATAAAGTGTACAATACAGGTGACTATGATAATGGAGCCAGCTCAAAGGTGCTCGGGAGTGAGGGATATTAGTAGCACATTGTCTATTGTTTGTCCCGCCCATAATGATGCTGCACAAGAAGTTGTACATTCCGGCTCCAACAATGTGTGGTATATTGAATTGGTCGCAGACAAGTGTTAGGTACATTTTATGGTACCGATACTGCATGAGCTGTGATGCTACAATCATGTTGAAATGCTTCCCTTCCTACTCTACAAAACCATCGTTCATGATGGTTCTTTCTAGGGTAAGGGAGTTGTCTGTATGTTTTTTATATCTGTTATGACAGTTGGTGCTGCAGGTTGTAAATTATTTTTAATCCCTTTCCTTCTCTGTACGGTTTGTACTGTGTTTTGATGCTGCACTGATGGGGTCGTTGTCGCTGATGAAGATGTTTGTTTAGATAAGACGGAAATAAAGTATACACACACACACACACGTATGCAGCCCTCCTGTGTGTGTGCGCCACACGGTTGGGTCTGGTTTGGGTGCAGATGGGTTCCACACCACAACAGTCTTGATAACCAGCAACACACACCGTGGGCTCTTCATTGGCACAGGGACGAAGCATAAGCGACGAAGGGATAAACCATCACCTTAGATCATCCTGGAAATTAATGTCTCTGCTGTAGGTCATTCTGTTTTCTACCGTGGTGGGGTACCGTGATGAAATGCTGTATAAACAGTTTTGGCGGCAGGGCAGTAATGCCTCAGTGCTCGAACCCAGGAGATGGTGATAGCGATTGCATTAATGGTACACTCCGTGTTCTTGCCATATCTGGCTGCTTCGTACGCTTCATTTTTTTCTGTGTGTATCTTTGGAGCTTTCAATTTGAAACACTCTCTGCCACACACCGTACAGCATAATCTCTCGTGGGCTTAGTGTGTGTTTGAAGTTGGTATGCTTGTTTTTTTATATGTTATTTGCACTTCTATTTAGATAGAGCCATTGACACGAAACGGGAACCAGATAAGCCCCGCAGGCTCGGGTAATAACTACCATTGCGCTCCAGTGGTTTATGATGTTTTATGCGCTTATCTGGGGGCATCTTTGTCGGCATACTGGAGCCGGTGGGATAAGGTGATCGCTTCTATTGACCGATTACCAGCGAACGCACTGCTTATGATGGCGCTTTGATCGGCTATTTATTGATAGTTCACGTTTCACATGCCCTTACCGCGTTTCCGTACACGCACATTACCGGCGGCACCAGACGAAACCAGACAGCAATACCTCAAACACAACCGCAATGTGGTTATTCCTGATTATGGTTTTATGTTGTTGTTGTTGTTGTAGCACACTGTAAAACCTTACCCGTCCGTCGGTTCGGGTTTTATCAATCACACATTCGTGTTGACGGGGGTTTTCTACTCGCCACTTCACATCCACTGCCAATAGCCAACGCGCACTGTACAAACATCCGCATCCGTATCATCGGTATCGCATCCCGATACCCGGGTTGTGAATGAAATGGGAATGCGATTTGACAGCTTGATTTACTGATTCTTGACAGATGAGCCTGCGCTCCGCCCTGGGCTGGTAGGGAAAGTAAGTCCCGGGTGATAATTTACGACTCCCGATCTCGTGTATCGTGTGCAGACGTCCAGACCGGCCGGTATCATCGAATAAGAAAAGGTTCTGCAGCATAACAACCAGAAGTCACCCGGTCGGTCGGCTGGGAAAAGGGGTTCCAGGGGTTCCTTGGTGGCGATTGGTTATCTGGGCGTAGTTTGTGGATGGCGTCACCGTTAACCGTCGGTGGGTGTTCCTATAGGTGCTGCCGGTGCGACGGTCTTAGAATGTAAACAAATGCCGAGAGTCTCGGGATGCACTGGGGTAGCCATCGTTTGTGTGTGGCTCGTTCTCTCTTTCTCGTATTCTCGCCTTACTGGATGCACTTTTCGTGTACATTCTTGGGTTTATTTACTTTTAAATGCGATGCCAAGTACAAACCGCAGCTTCGTGTGGCTTTTGGGCCGATGTTTGTGTTTTTGGACAAGGGCAATAAAGGCAGAAACGCTGATCATGCATATTCAATCAGCGTATGATGTGGTTTTGAATTACATTGAATGTTCTTTTCTAAAAAACTATTGTAGACTTTGATTCATTAGTGTGGTAACTAGATTTTTATATTTCTTGCACATTACTGATACACAGAGTGCTAGGTTCTTGTTAGTGTAATTTTACTCCGTATTGTACTGGAACTTCCCGCAACTCTAGCATAAATGAAGAATTGATGGAAGCGTCGAGTTAATTAACATTGTAATTGAATTTCTTTCCCTGGAGCTGCGTACATGGAGCAAAAACCAACAATGATAATTGATTAGCTTTGCATAGTGAGATAGAGTTTTACGATCGATGGATATAGGGCATATTATAAAAATAGAAAACATCTCGAAAATCGATAGAACTTGCGTTTAAATTATGCGTACCACAGCAGTATAAACACAACCTGAAGTAGAAGCGCTCGGATCTACCGTTCACTTCATTCATTAAAAAATAAACATATGCAAAATTGTAGCTAACGGAGCAGAAACGAAGTTTCTATGAATGCGTCACCGCACTATTCTCGCTAGCCCTTGCTGCGCGCCTTGGTGCCGTAAATCATCCGTTACACCTCGGGGTAATCGCCACTCGCTGGGACATACTTTGTCATCAAAGCTGTGGAATAATTAAAACCCGTAGGCACATTAGCGAGCAGAAATTGTAAGTCCGTAGCTGTAATCTGTCATCTTGCAGGAGCACCCTCAATACCCTCGCCACCCTCGGGAGGTCAGTTGGCTTGCATTACATTTGAATGTATAAAATGCGTCGTTTTGTGGCGATACGTCGGCTTAATAATTACCTGGAATCTCGATACTTTTTAAAACCGGGTGTATAAAATAAACATGAGGTATAGTTTCCGAGAATCGATGGGTTAGCTATGGTTTTTATTTCCGGCTGCATTACGCGGAATATTGCAGTGGGAAATATCAATTCGTTTGAATACAATACATGCAACCCGTTTTACAGTTGATAGAGAAATGATGTCCAATGATCAGGGTATGCGAATTCCCCGATCTGTAGAACTGAATAGCGAACTATAGGTACACCTTACTTTTGCACATAATAAGCTTTCTGAAAATCCAGTTAGATGCATCAGCTTTGAATTTCAATCCTGCTAACATACCGAACCTTGTTCCGCTGAAAAACACAATTGATTTATACAGTATTCCGTTTTGCATATGTGCAGGGTAGCAGAAGAAAGCATATCATTTTTCGCAAGAACTCAAAACTATGAAGAAAAGCAATATTCATTTCGAATTGTAAACGTAATTGCATTTCTTTGTAACCACCATCGTGCAAAGAGCAAAGATATGAATGCTCTTCAACACTCTCCTACACAACAGTGCATCGTGTGTGTGTGTGTGTTTGCAGATAAAAATATCCACCCATGACCGGTGTGTTTGATTAAGATGGAAATGGCAGAAATGTCCTGTAAATGACAGCAGTGACTTGTAACGCCCATCCATCAACTCGCCACTTTGAAGTGGACCCACGGCCCTGTCACGGCGTTGTGTAAAACTAAGGTAAATAAGCATCGATAAATGCGTCTGCCCGTCGTCCTGGTCCGTTTTCTTTGTACCTTTGGTGCTTAACACACGTGCTGTTTAGCTTTTTGCAAGCAATCGAATGCACAGTTCGTCCCCGTGGGACGCGAGGAGAGTTGGAAACTGCGGCACTTTAGTGCATAGCCGAGCGAATTTTTGCTTCCTTCCAAACGCACACTGTAGCCATGTTTGCCCGTCGGTCGTGGTTGTGGGTGGATGTGCAACATTGTTGCACCCAGCGCAACCATTCGAAACCTCCTGCCAACAACGAACGATGGATGTGTCGGTGCCTTGAGGCGCTTGAACTTTTTTGAACCGAACAACAATTCGTTCGCCCGACGAACCTTGAATCGTACAACTTTTCTCAACGCGCGGTGGTGCAGGGCGGTGTGGAATCGTGTACCGCAGACGAGGTTGTGGAAATGCCTGGGGTCACGGGCAGGGCATGATATCTCTTTGGCAAATATGTAATCTCGAGCGATGCGTCTCTCGCGCGCGCGCTCGCGCTGACTTCAATTGGGTGCGAGAGCGCGATGCGCTGGGGATCGGTTTGTTTGGTCCCAGACATGGGTTGGGAGATGTTGGGAACCGCACACTCCCCCAGATCCAGCAAAGGGAATGCCTTTTCTTTGCATCGATGTAGTCACATCATCGTACTCATCCTCCTGGGCGCGTTGCGGGTGGTGTTTGTTCCTTTATGCCACGTACACGTACAATGCGACTTATTTAGTTGTTTTCACATCCTTTTTTCTGTGGGTAAGAAGACGAAAGTGGTAAATATAGAGCCGGGGGTCTGGGTCGGCAAAAGTTATACTTGTCTTTCAGTTTGAGTTGATTAAATTTACTCATTATAATCGTGCAAAGTCGACGGTACATGAGGGACGTGTGGGGTAAAGTGTGTCGGAGAATTTCGTTAGATGTTGTTAGGATGTTTATTCTAACCACAACTGTACGGAGCTACAGAGTGCAATTCAGGGTTTTTTTAGCGTGAAAATGTTTCACAAAATGTTTCGGAGACATTGCATCCATGGAATTCCCTTTCTCAAAGTAGTTACGTCATGCTACTGTAAAGCCAGCAACCCAATTTAAACCATCAGCAATTCTGAACCGTGAAAACAAAGCAATTGCCCAAGAAAGGCTTTTCAACCTCTCTCACTTTCAATTGCCCCTGCACTATAAATGGCAGCAAAAGTTCCTCTAATGTGACCAATAAAATAGCGATTGATTCGATATATGGTTACCCATTTATTTCAATTTCCAATGCCCGTACGTGGTCCGATCGATGCGACCTTTTGGTGCGACCGATTCGTGTGTGCGCCAACTGAACCAACTAAAATTGTACCCAAGAACGAAGCTAACCGTATACTTTATCTCTTCCCATTTCAGGTAAGTGATGATGATGCCTTACCGAACGAGCTAGAAAATTACTGCCAAAGCGTCAGCGATCTATCAATCAGGAAAGAGCGTCCCGAACACCATCAATCGTAGAGTTGAGGAGCGACAAAAAGGGTTTGCAATCATTATCCAGCTTTTGTCGGATGGAGACACCTTCCACCCAAGCACTTACTGCTGGTTTTGTTTTGTTCTGACAGCTTATTCTGCCACTTGCACGCCTTTATTGTAACGTGGTAGCAGAAAGAAACGATAGAAAATAGGTTTTTTTACTACTCCCCTTGCTATGCCCGCCTGAGCATCACACTCGATTAGCGCAAACTTAAAGAGCATCTTTTTTAAGCAGCGCTGGATAGCCTGCCGGCGTGTCATTCGACTGTGCGTCGTTGGTGCACGCGCCCCAGTGTGACAAACGAGCTGTTTCCAACGAGGAGTGAGAATGAACAAAAAATCCCGCAGGAAAAAATAAAATCCCTGTCAATGACGTCCGTCACGCGAATCGAACCGCAGAATCAATTTCTAGCCACGCGGGACAGAGCGTCATCGTGTGACAGCGTGCTAAAGTGCGCTCGCGTGATGACGGAGGGAAGCGGAAATACGCACGCGTCCCTCCGTGTACTTGAAAAGGAGCGCGAAAGAAAAGGGGGTTATTTTTCTCCCCCTTTCCGCGTAAAATTCCCGTCGCGTGTGGAGAGAGAGCGAGGGCGTGGAGTGATTGGATCGACGGGTTGCCACTTGTCGCCTCGATCGGCTGTAACTAATAGGAGTTTAATTTCGTTCGAAACGAATTAACACACTTGCGAAAAAGGGAACGAAAACTGGTGAGCAGATTTCGCACCCTTACCGGAGCCATCTTTCTTCGGGCACAACGGGACGTTTATTGTTTAATCAAGCGAGCAAACAAAACACCACAACACCCCCTATCCTATTTAGGAGAATCTGTTTATTTCATCTGTTTATTTCATCGCTAGCTGCTGGCGTGCGTGTGCGCGCGTGTGTCAAAACTTTCGATACTTAAAAATAAGCAAAAGATGTGGCATCAGACCCATTTACCCCAAGCTTGCTGCCGAGAAGCTGTGTTTGAAAACAGGGATGAACCAACCGCAACAACAACAAAAAAGCGATGTAGTCGCCGAGATGCAAAAATTAAGCTACACAAACGCCATCCCAAGCAGGTTATGTGGTTTGCTCCACCTCTACTGGAAATCAAGTCCCGTTCCGGGGCGTTCCAATAATTATGCAAATGTTGGAAACGAAGCTAATAGATTGTACAAACACACCAACCCCAAAGCTTTTTTACCTTTTTGCGCTCCCCGCTTTTCGAAGATCTTAATTGACCTCGAAATGGGCAGGCAGGCTGGGGAGCTGCGCGGTGGATGAAAAACTGGAAATGTCCACGCCTTGCTAAACGCGCGCCCGCTCGCACCATCTTAAGGAGTAAGATCTTAGGATTGCTAATTAGGTAAAGAGTTTCTCCAGTAAAGTGCCGCGCGCCGGCTCGACTCGCCCCGGACTGTTGGTAGAAAAGTCGATGGAGGAGGAATCGAACGGAGCATCAAAAAGGTACCATCGCTCGATAAACATTCCGCTTTACGATTATGGCACCTTGGGTGCGGGTACTCTCCTTGGACACTCAATAACCCGAGCGCAACGGGTTTGACAGGGGCGGGCGCCAAGAATGTCAACGCAGCAGAGAGACGCGAAATAACATCCGTAGCAACACACGAACGTGGGCGGGCCAGCAAAGAAATGCCATTTTCTTCAACTCTCGGGTGTTTCTTTTCGTTTGTTGTTGGTTTGTTTGAGACGCTTGCAACCAGTGCAATTGGCCACTTTTTTTCCTACCGGTTTAAGCGCTTTTGGGGACAGTTTTGTTCAATTTTGTCCCGGATGCAGATGCTGGAGACGGAGATGCTGGAGACGGAGATGCTGGAGACGGAGATGCTGGAGACGACCAAATGCTGCCATGCTTCCGAATACGAAGTGAAAGCTGGGGCAATGTTTTACCCTCCCAACCCATCGTGAAGTGTGTGGTGGTGTGTGGTGGCGAAGGTTACACACGCGAACTGGAAACAATCAAATGGCTGTGTGAAATTGGTAACGTTCGTGCCGGTGTATAAGTGAAATAACATCGGTACAATTGCTACTGGAACTGGTGTCTGCCCTGCAAACCAGCGGCGCATGTGTGCAAAGCGTTCCCAGCACGCTCTGGTCCAATTGACACGTCCGACAACTGTCGCACGAAGGTGCGGTGACGATTTGTGGATGTGAGCGTCACTGAGTTGCGAGGACACCGCGATGACTACGGAGCCGTGATACAGAAATCGAATTCCGAGTCCGTTACGGTACGCTGGAGCCAGGGGCGTTGGGGACATTCAGCAGTCAGGAGAAATGGCGTCGTTGGTTGTGATGATGCTGTCACAATGCCACGACCTGCTGACGTTCGATGAAGTTGAAGGGATTACACAGCTCAGTGGAGTTGTTGATGTTAATGAGGTTAAATTTCCGTAGTATACAATACCTCGGATTGAGATAACCTCTTGTTTAACTCGTAGTATTTTAATATTAGATTTATGAAAGCTGTAAGAATCATTGGGGATCTATTCTTGAAGCTGAGAACAAGCATCTGATGTTATTTCCTTAACTTCCTGTAGGAGATGTAAGTATGTGATTTTTACTGAGGAATCTTCATCTCGATTCTCTGCCAAACAAACTGTATCCGGCACGAGGTGTACGAACGCTCCAGTACACGCGATGGCACGCAAGTGTCGAAAGTGCACGCAACCTCACGCCATCGCGTCTGCCAAGTGTCTGCGTGCGAGTGTGAAGCAATGATTAATTAATTAACGCGTCAAGAATCGCGATGGCTCGGCTGGATGCGAAGACGGCGAGCGGGAAAGCTGCATGGTGGCAATTGGTCCCAAAAAGGGTCCTCACTTCTTCCCTTTCTTGTCCAACCGACTCCATGTAGGCAAGTGGATGCTGCTGCTGAATCAAGCAATAGCCAGCAGCAGTTAAGGGCTGATAAATCATACCACCGCCATCATCATCATCATCATCATCTTCATCTTTTCGGTCTGGTGGCGTCACACACACACACACACACACACACTCACGCATCCCCCGGTGTGGAAGCTGTTTGGAATGTTTGGTGTAAACTGGCTCGCCAACGCGAATTCTCCCCCCCGAACGCGGTCGCACGACAACGAGATGCTCTTCGGTCTCTCCGAGCGACATAAAACATATTTAGCACACGATGTCGAACAATTGCGTTGATTAATAGTGCCGTATATTGCGCGTGTGCCCATGGCTTTTTGCCGCACAATTGTTAAGCCGGTTACGGATAAGGGGTATTGCGAAAGGGGGAGGTGCGTAAACCAGCCCTCCCCCGGGGCCGTTGACTTTTAGTTAACTAGAGTGTGTTTTTTTATGTGCTGGATGGTGACATGGATGCTCCCACGTGAATTCTTCAACACAACACAACGCCCTAACGGTTGGTGCCCTTTTCTTCTCCCCCCGAAGCAACTTGCAAACTGGATGCAACCGTCCTGTAGGTGGCACAAGGGAACCACAGACTACCCCACGCAACGGCTTACCACAGGGACACACGGGCGACGCGCTGTCATCATGGGTTGTAGCAGGCTCTTACCCAGCAGTCCTGAGGGTGATCTTCAAGACTGCAAAAGCCCTGAAGTTGCGAAAGCCCGAAAGTCACAAACGACCTGATTTATGTTGCACTTGCAGGGCGCACTAAGGGAGAAATGTCTGTTGTTTCTCCCGTCCCGTCCTAGTGCGCGTGTGTGGGCAACGACGCCGTTTGCTGATATAGTGGCGTACCTGAGAAGATGCTGGAAAACGCGCAATGATCAGATGGTGTATAGCGCTGTTCCAAAATGGAGAAGAAACAGAAACACCTCTTCAGGAGCAGGAAGATTTATGCTTTCGCCACCGAGCGCGTACGCGTGGTGCGTTGGCTGGAATGATAGTTCGCCGCTTCGGTAGGTCCGATGCTGTCTTAATTAAAGAATGCAATAGTTTACCCGTAGCTCGCATGGAAATGAGCTCGCCGCGCACCGCGGTAAACCAAATGGTAATGGCGGCATCTTGGAACACGGGGCGTATAAATCAAGTCTACTACTGTTCGTAACGACGTTCGTCGGTACGGTATTGCCTCACGTATGCCTCACGTTCGGTCGAGAGTCTGAAGTGCTGAAAACTGGTACAGAAAAAGCGTGTGTCTATCTGTTCAGAACATTTGTAGTACAACACGCGCGGCACATGTGTGCGGGGTTTTGTACTTCACAAGGGTTGGATAACACCGTATCTTGACGACCCGTTCGGCTCTAGCAACGCCGGCACTCGATAAAGAGATAATTTGGTTGCTTTCTTCAAAATCAAATAAAAAAAAACGGTACCTTTCCGTTGAGAAAGGAAAGGAACGGAAAAAGGGTAGGAAATCAAATAAAATTTGAATGAATGCTCGCTCCGGACCGCGTAGAAGCGGCGCGATGCAGGCGGGATGTTGTATGATAATGAATAAATAATTTTATTTCCTCACACACACTTCGGACGGGTTCGCGTTAAGTGCTTTTAACGTGGGCTGGGCGCTGGTCGTCGTCGGTTTTTTTTTTTTCAACAACAGGACTGGGGATCTTCCCAGCTCATCACATACCGTTCGTATTGCTAGGCACGTGCGATATTGATTTCATTAATTATCACGCATCGTGATACGCGTGTACGTTTTCCCGTGTGTGGTCAGGTATGTTCCGCTGGAATGCGTACAATTCCTCAGTTCCAGAGTGGAAGGTTTTTTTTTCTTCTCATCCTCCGGTCGGAGTTTGTGCCGTCTGGGAGCTTCGCAAGCTTATTGCATTTTTATTGGAACCCAACGGAGCAATTCGAAGGCGCAAGAAAGCACTATACTACTCTGTGGCCTTGTTTTGGCCCAAGCATATCTAACCATCGCAACCTTGGAGCATTGGGTTTGAATATTTATAAAGCATTCAAAAAAGCGCCCTAATCGGTGCCTTGTGCCTTGGCGATTGAGTGAAGTGATTTTGTAAAACTCGCTATCACTTTAGGTTAATGGAAATATTAAACCATAGAGTTGAGCGTAATAATAGGTTTGATTACCATACAATCCCAATGGAATCTCCTATCGCTATTGAGATCTGGTGCAAATCTCCGGCACAAATTACTTTCAACGAGCTGTACTATCTATTCCCGTATCTTTCGCTCAGCTCGTTTCCCGACCATCCTTCCTATTCGTAGTAGGAAGTAATAAACCACCCGTTAGGTACTGTTGAACCAAATGGGCTTTCGACTTCACATGCGCCGAGATGCGCAGATGAGGTTTCGTGCTGGAATTTTCAATTCGATCCAATCGATGACATTATTACGCCCTCCTACGAGCGAGTCAAACGGCGACGTGTTGTTGTGTTTGATTTTGAGTAACGCACGTCGAATCAATTCGCGTGATGCTGTGGCTGCTGCTGGCGCTGCCGTTGGTGTGTGTTGTCATCCGCGTGTGGCTGTGTAGAGGCCATCAAAGTTCATGTTCAGCCGCTTCGCCCCACCCGATAACGGACACGAACCCCGCGATGATGAGTTTTTAATGGCACAATTCCAACCGACGGTACCGACTCGTGATAGGGCTGTGGCGGGTTAAATCAATAAAATATTATGAATGGTGAGCAATTATGCGCTTCCCAGGTTCCCGGTTGTTTGCTTGTGTTGCAAGCAGGGATGATAGAGTTTTAGTGCTGTGTGTGTTGGCCTTACTGTCGTGGCTTCCATGCCGTCCGCCGTTATCAAATATTGAACACAGAATTTGTACGGATTTTTTTTTTATTTTGAGTCCGATGTCAACAGCGTAGCGTTGATGGTGGAATTAATGCACCACCGCTAGCGAGACAACAATCACGCGTGGACTTCCGTGCACTGCTAACTCATTAACGGTTTGTTTGGAGTGGGTTTTGAAATTGCTTATTCATTTAGTTTTTGCAACGATTGCTCTTTGGCTGCCCTTCATTAAGGGCGTTGAAATATTAATTTATTTTAACTTGACCAATTAGGGTTATTTATTTCAATGTTTGAATACCTTCCCTAACGTGTTTCGAATTATGCCATGTCATTAGTCAATGTTATTTTTCTAAGAAGCAAAACGTTTGTTTTTAGGCCCGCTTATTCTTAACTGGAGTAGCGTAAGTGATCCATAACAATGACTCATTTTTATTATTGCTTTCATCCAAACCATTCAACCCATTACGGTACTTGTTTGGATATCAGAAACAGTAAATTCCGAGATATGCTCGTACCTTTCCCAGACATTAGGCTTTGCCCTGCCATGAGCACAGGCCATGCAAAGTTCGTGTCAATTGCAGCACGCTTCGTGTTAAAGTCTAATTCGCGCAAACTGCAACAGATTTCATTTGACAAAATCGTCCAATAATCCTGATTTGCACCAGTTTCCCGTGCACGGTGCACTGGATACGCTACGTTAATGGCCATCGTAGATGCACGCGATGGTCGGCATACCGGTGCGCCACGCTCCAGCTGTGCACGGCTCCAGGTAGCCGTAGTAATCCAATAGGCCATTCGATCGATTGGATCAACTCATCCGATGCGACAAACTGAAACAATCTCCCCCACACCCGGCAGGGTGCCGCCGTCCGATGGAAAGAAAGGTATGCATTCTCTATTTGCTAGATTTGCACTCTCTGCCCTTTCCCGATAATGGTGCGCTGACATTGAGCTGGCTGGTCGGTACCGAAATACCTTAGACACACAAACACACAGACACCAACCAACCACGCGGAGTGGTCGCAGAACTGTTGGATCGCTGTGCACAGGCCGCCCTGCACCGCATTGCAAAATACTGCACCGTGCAAATTGGAAACAATAAAGGGGTAAATGCGCGTTCCGAGGCGCAATTGGCGTCCCCAACATTGACGTTGTTACTACCGGTGGTGTGCCGTTTTGTCCTTCGTATCATGTCCGCACATCTATCGCAGAAGGGCACACTGCTAACTATCGTACCGCGACTGTGTCTCCGTGTGGTACACCTTGGAATGCTCTTTCTGTCCTACTTTTTGTCTTTGTTGGGTTTTTGTTGTTTTTGCATCGCCCAACGACTCTGGAGTTGATTGCAGTGGGGTCTAATGTCACCCTAAAAAGGGAGAATGTTTGTGTGTGTATTTATCGTGATGCCGTGGATAAGAGTCGTTGTTCCGGGGTGGCATATCCGTTCACCCAGCTATTTGTACGCTGTACGCTGTATTTCCTTTCCTCCACGGGGTTCTTGGGCGAACTATTGGCATTGCTCCGGTTTGGAATTTGCGCCCGGTGAACAGTGTTGCATCGGGCTGAGATCACCATTTCCACGACACCAGTGGCACCCTTCTGCAGTCGGTGATTTGTGCTGTCTCTGGAAGCTTTTTTTGTGTGTGTGTTTGTTCCTGGTGACTAATGTTTCCTTCACGATGCGTCACCGTGTTAGAAAGGTTAGAGGTACGTTAGCAGGCGCTACACAGGCAAGCGATGATCTAACTTATTCATGTTAATTCTGTGTGCTTTGAATTGGATGTTTTCGGAACCGGCACTGGGGTTAGAACTATATATTTACTTGCTCCAAACGTGATGGGTCCAAATATATTGCTTCTCCTTGAAGGCAAAAGTTAGTGCCTCGTTGGCGTGCTGAATCGTTTACTGGCTATTGAAATTAATTCTCACGTAGCCATCCCCAGTACAATGCTGCTATCCAGTTCCAGGTAGCGATATCAGACTGAAGACATGGCTTTATCCCACGCCAAGCCCAAGACGGTGGACGCAAGTACACCAGTAATGGATGAAGCTTGCCAACGGGGCGTCCACTACCTTCCGTACTATCGGACGGCATGCCGACCGTATCGGTGGTGTCCCCTGGGCTGGAGCTGTCTGTGACATGTCCTGTCGTCGAACGTAAGCCGCACCCACGCTAATCCTTCCACGGTGAGAACGCAGGTGTCTGTGGGTATATGTGGTTTCGATCGTTGACAACCAGCTCTAGCGATTATCTCCTGCCTCCGCACGAACCTGGTCGTGTCTCCGCATCCTGTTTGGTATGCTCCCGAGGCTTCAGCGTCTTCATTATCGCCGTCCCGGATTTACCATGTACGGAGGTGTATGGACGCGATACTCCCACGCTTATCAGTATCCTGAGTACCGCGGGTACGATGTGTCGATGACGAGTGTTTCTGGTGAGCTAATTGAAATTAATGGGTCGCATAGGCGCCTCATCCCAGGAGTTGTTGTGCGTGCAGGGAAAGGCACAGTGGAAGACCTGCTTTTCAAGCACTTCAGGCCAAGCTGCGGCAAGGTCGACCGCGTTTTAGCTGTGCCAATCGGCACTAACGCTGAGGCTGATCGAATGGAAATGATAGGCGCGTAGGCGAAGGACCTTTGCCGTACTTGCGTGCCCACTCTTCCTTCGCCTTCGTGGAGTGGGTTCTTGTTGTGGTTGTTGTTGTTGATGGAGTACAGTGTATATATAAAGTACATGAAGCCGAGGCGAGGCTCATTTCCAATGCAAATATAACGCTGCCGGTGAAACGGTAGTCGGATTGGAAGGAACAGCTAGGCGAGGAATTAGTCAGATAGGATCATCGCACGTCTAGCTGTGGTGCTTTAGTAATTAATCAAGTTAATAACAGCGAGCACAAGGATTCACTGTCTCGGAAGGCTTTGTTTGTGTAGCAGGTTGGAGATGTTAGAATATGTATAAAGTGTATAATGTGTAGCTTATCTATTCTAGGAGGAAGAAAAAAACAATACTTCAAACGATACTACGCACCTCTAGGAATATCTTCAAGGCAGTCAAGAAATCACACAGAAAGATAAGCATTCCCTCTGTGGGCATTGCAATTCCTCTACCCTTCTAGCAGCTCATCAGCTTTGATTGATTACTACACTGAACGGTTAATGCACGGCCGTTGTCTCAGAGTTAATCAACACCCGAGGCTAGACACCCGCATCCATTTTGGGCAGCAAACAGTCGGTTTTTGCATTCCGGCCGCGTTGACAAATCGACCTGTTGATCAGGGCAGGCAGGTGTGACATTGAAACTGACAAAAACGAACCGGGCCGACATATTTCACAAACATTTCACACAAACCACGGACTTCGATTTTTCTACCTTGCGCGGTCGCGCGGGGTATGATTTATTTTTAAACCCCGCGTTTGTCGGTTCGTAGGAGTGCGCAACATTTTTGCAAACATTTTTAAACCTAGACATCACGAGCAGGAGAATGGGAAGACAACTGCTGACTGGCAAAGAGCATGATTTCCTGCCCAACATAGTGGGGCGGCGAAGAGCGCCGATTGGAAGGTACGACTGGTGCGACAGCAACCGGGGTTCGGTTGTGCGCATTTTGCACAATGCGGACGGATGTCAACTGTGGCGTAGCAGCGGCTGTCTGCTGTGTGCGGTACGGTCCTAGCCGGCTGTCCATCACGTCGCTAACTTCTGACGCAACTTCCGGTTCGGGGTTGTTCGCCCGGCACGGAGGAAGTATGCAAAATTTGTTGATTTTTGTGTTTATGTATGTGTGTGTGTGTGTGTGTGTATGTGTATTGCTTCTTTCTTTACTGTTAAATTATTTTCCCGTTTAATGCTAAATATAAATCAGCAATATGATGGAACAGTTACGGTAAAACAAAGCTACTCCGAAGTCGGCAAAGAAGAAATGCACGAACCAGCTCGTCTTTGGTTTCACTTCTTCGTAGTAGGGAAATTGCCCGCAAAGTGCACAACGGACCGGGACCGTTTGCAGGGCCAATCAAAGTTTGCCACAACTTTGAGCCTGGAGTTTAGCTCGTGCAACTGCAGTTGATGAATTCATTCCTGAACCTGATAGTAGCGCACAATAGCAAAGAAAGAAATACAATCGGATTGGGATAGCAGAAAGTTTAACAGTCACTTGTCAACCGAGGGGAAGGAGAAGTTTTAATAATCCTTTTGAGCGACAATTTTGGGTGGAGAATAATTATGCTTCTAATGGTGATGGTGTAGCAGAAGAACAAGCAGAGTAGAATATTTTTTGTTTGTTTCTGTAGCTGCTAAACTACTTCTTTTTTGAGAGTGCATTTCGCGGTGTTTAACAGCCCCAAATCTACATAATCTGTACAGCGGAATGAGATTTCGATGAGTTGTTTCACCATCTGGTTGAATGGGATTTGGAGACGCAGTTTCTACCGAACCGTTTTCTCATTTTTCAAATGACAAAATCGAGAAAAAATACCAATCACATTGAGCTCTTTGTGTTATTTTAAGCAACTGGCTGAACTTGGAAATGGGTTATCCTTTGGGCCCGGTGTTAAAGAAGGGGTAACATTTTCTCGTCCTTCAACTGACAACACCCCACGCATAAACGCATTTCAACTGGGGGTACTTTCTACATTTGCAAACGTCGCACTTTTTACGCTTCTCACCCCATGAGGGAGCAATGGCTTCTATCTGACAGTTGTTTGAAGTCTGTCACCTCCTTCCGAAAATACTACCCTACCTGCCTGCGGTACGTGTCGGATTGAACGGGTTAATAGTCAGTTGACCGTACCGGGAAATGGGAGCGCTGCGACTGTCGGCACAGAAATTAAAATGCTCGCTCGGCGAAAAGCATAATGGCGCAGGCCGTTTATTCTATCACTTGTGGCCAAACCCACGTATGTCTGTGTGTGTGTGTGTGTGTGTGTGTGTGTGTGTGTGTATGTGTGTGTGTGTGTGTGTGTGTGTGTGTGTGTGTGTGTGTGTGTGTGTGTGTGTGTGTGTGTGTGTGTGTGTCGCAACTGCCGCGCGCTGTGTTGGCAAGAAGGTGTGATATATTGCTCACAACGGTAGCACATCTCATAACAAAGTGCGCAAGATTTATTGGTTGCGTATCTAGGGTGCTCTATTAATTTATGAACGTTTGATGTGATTTTTCGGTTGACAAAGGGTTATATTTGTGGCAAAAGTCATCTGCTTCTTAAAGTTCTGGGCGAGCACGATTCTATGCAGCGTCTAGAAAGACCCACTTGATAACGGTGCAACGGTTTTCCAGACCGAGAGAATTAAATACAGTTGTCCAATGAGCTACACGGACATTGGGGATGTCCTCTGGTTCCTAACCGAACAACAAAGGGATTGAATTTTGCTTAGGTAAGCGATGTTTTTTTCTTTTTTCTTCTTGCCTTCGTGCTCCTGCGGACCCATTCGGAAGACAGCACCAAACAGCACGATTCCAACTAGAGGCTAGTGCTGTGGTAGAAAGAAAACACCACTGGGGAGTTTATTTGCACATTTGTTATTTGCGTTTGGTGGGGGAGTCCACGCCCTCCACCATCGTACGACAATGCACCTTTCGGTCAGCGACAGCGTCAACAGTCTTTGAAGATGGAGCTACGAGATCTAACGTTGTTCGGCGCTTTGGTGGAACATGTGAACGCTGGGCTTAGATATTCGCTGGAGCCTGGCGTTCTAGCCTGAATGCCAGGAAGAAGGAGAACTACACAAAGCGGCAGAGAGTGTTACGTTCACGGAAGAATGATGGCGTTGCAGCGTGTTTATGGAAGGCGGACTTTCAAGAACCTTCGTTGGCACCTTTTGTTTATTGATTGTGGGTTTGAGAAGTGTACTGTTGGAGAAATAGAGTTGTAATGGAGAGCAATTCTTAGCTTCTAACACTGAGATGAATACATCTCCGCTTTGTCTTGTTATCGAATCATCATGTCATATCTACGGGATCTCTTCAAAATGCTTATCGATAAGTCTTATCGATAGTAGTGCTTAGTAAGGACATGCCGTGAACTAGTTTAGCATGAGTTGATTGCATCTCTAGCACTATTTCAACTGACCCTGTCCAACAGCGACGCTTGCGAAAAGGGAAGTTATTAAATTTCTTTGGCGGTAATTTTCACCTGATGGTAGACGATTTATCGACTGATGTGTACCAGAGGTTGGCAATAAACGCCGTAAACCCGACTTCGCCTGGCCCGATACGGTACGCTCTTAGCTTCGATCGTTCGTTAGATAGTCGGCATTCCACGAGTGAGGCTTTCCCCCATTGCAAGATGGGATCAATATATATCAGAAATAGATTAAACAACTGCCCCCGACTTCGTTTGGTACGGGCCGAAGTGACGAAGAAAGCTACCCGAGATCGGAGACTATATGAACGATCCGACTTGGTTGGTGGGATTATTCCGGTAAGGGGGAACCGGTTCACTCCGGGGCCGCTCGGGGTGGAATCCAAGATCGGACGCAAACGCAGGAAAAACGGAAATTTACGGTCATCATTAATCTGGGCGTTGTAATGAATATAAACAATCGGCTGTGCACCTTGTGCACGTTGCTGCCACCAGCCGAGGAACACCGCCCATACTCTCGACAAACCGCCTATGGGTCAGTGGTACTGATTGGAAGCTCATTTTAGCTCGCCAGCGCGCGCCAGCAAGTGCAGCAGTGGTGCTTGCCGGACCTCTTGCTAGAAAGCCGATCCCACGTTGGTACGCTCCGGACGACCGCCCTAGTCGTCCGGTTTCCGGATTTAGAATGGTACCCACACTTCTTCCCCACACTACTCAAGGATCTTCTTTCACTCGCTCGCATCGGCACAACGGTTTTACTAATGGACGATAGTAAATTAAAATTCAAAGCCCCTCTCGTCGTAAGATGAGGAAACTTAATCTTGACCCCGCGCAGACCGCGTCCCGTACCGTTGGCTGGTCTTTGCAATACACTCCGGTGTGGAACTACCGTTTTGGCCATTTGTTTCAGCGTACCCTTCAACGCAGTTCCGACCCGGGCGACTAGCGTTCTGCATCCAGTCCAGGGGGGTTGGTGCGCGCTCAAGCCGGGAGCGGGTGAGAACAGTGGTTTTCTATTTCGGTCCCGGGTTCAATCGATGAAATCAATTCAAGATTTATGGGCTGTGCGCCGCCCGGATCGGATCGTTCTGAATAGAGAGAGAGAGAGAGGGAGAGAGCATTTAAAAGAGGTAGCGGCTTGTATTTGATAATTTGCAGCACAGGAAGGAGGAGGCGTATAAATTGGAATAGAATGGAGGATAATTTTATCAGCATCTCGAGCCGTTTCTTGTATCGGTGCAAGGTGTTGGAAGAAGAGCTAGGTGTTTCAGAATTAATGTGCCATATTTAATAGACGTTGTACTTTGGGTAAAGATTTGTTACCGTGAAAGGTTTACTAATCATTTCAATTGTACTTCCGTAAGACTAGAAATCAAGATGCAAATATCCTTGATATGCTCATTGATTTACGTCAATGCACGTGTAATTTAAAATATCAAACCCACTGAACTGAACGGTTAGTCGTGTAAAAAAAGAGTGTTTTCAAATTACATCATTTCAATCCCTCTTGATTTGAGCCCTTTTCCATTTCGCTGATTCACATCGATTCACTTTTCGCAAACGAAAGCGCAAGGGTAGCCGCCTGATTACATAATTAATCAACGCTAATGGACCTTCTTCATATACATATATACACCCCCATCACTGTATACGCTTGGGAGTGGAGCGTGGAAGGTGTTTGCCAAATCAACCTCTTCCACCCGTTCGCTAACTCTAACTTTTGCGTTACGAAGCGAGCCACCAGCAGCCTCACTGGCCTAGTCAATCAATGAAAATGGAGCAGCAAACTCAGTCAACATGTCCGGCAGCGACGGCAACGGTAAAGGTACAAAGTGCTCGACGATAAAATCTCTTTCCCCCATTATGTCGGACGTGGTGAAAGAGGAAACTCTTCCAGCCCCGGGTTGCATCCTTCATCCTTCCTTCATGACCGCCCGTGAGTGATGGAAAGGAAACAGAAAAAAACAGCTTCACAAACCCAAGTGGTGAGGCTTTGCTGTGAGTGAATCGAACGAAGAAAACGGGGTAGATCATTACGTCCTTGGAAGCGGAGGGTTTGATGGGTCATTTGTAAGGGGGAACACATTTTTTACGACTTTTCCACCACCATCACTGGGCGTCTCCATTTCGTAAAGGCAGAGCTCACCCTGGGAAATGTAAAGTAAGGCCGGACGGTTGGCGAGGATGACGGAAAATTAGTAACGTCCCGGGAAGTAATGGGCCGTATTTTGAAGCAGCTCACCAAATAATGCAGAATGGGAGTGAATAGCCATAAAAGCTGCTGTCTGATGGCTTGTTGTTGCTGGTTGGTAAGTGTCACACGGTTGAATGGCGCGGCATTTATGAGATTAAAATCAAATATTTCATCAATGTGTAGGATTGGTGCAAGAGTTATGACAGATCGTTTCAATTGCTGGTAAACGATGCAAACATACGGGCAATAAAAAATGCTCTCCAAATGAGATAGTTACACTGTGAAACCAATTGAAACAAATATTAATTACTGGAAGTATGAACAGGCAAAGCAGTACAGATATCATCGCACCAGTGCATTGCAGTGTAACTTTGTCCAGCAGGGTGGCCAGCCGAGCAAAATGGTAGAAGCAAGAAGCTATTTGAACCGTGCACCCGTGACGAGCGATATAATTTGTGCTAGCAGGAAAAATGGAGGACAGACGGACTGCTTTTATACCGTGAGACTCTTAATTAGAACTCTTTGCGTTGGCTTCAACCACCACCGACTCGAGTGACACATTGGCAGAGGAGTGTGTGTGTGTGTGTGTGCGATGGCCCTTAAGGGAACAATTAAGCGTACTACTGCTGGTGTTGGCACTTTTGCATAATGTGGCAGCTCCTTTTTTTTATTCTCCTGTTGCAATGAGCACCATACACTAATGAGTAGATGACGGATGGCAATTTTGGTGCGAAACGTTGCGCTTAATTGAATGGTGCTGCAGTAGAAAATTTAATCCTAGCTCTCCCCGTACTGGGGTTGGCTCGGGCTACTCTTTTGTTAATAATATCAGACTCTGTGGTTAGTGTAAGGTTGTTTAGTGTATATTAAATTACAAAGCATCATTGTATGCCGACTGCATTGAGGTGTGTGTTTGGAGTGACAATTGAACCCGTCCCGTTTGAATTCCCATTTCGACAGCCGAGGAGGTGGAAGGCACCATGCCAGTATTTTTGGTTGGTGGTTTGCAGTAATTGGAGTACAAATCCGATTCGACAAATCTGATGTTCATTTCGAACGCTTGTGTGTGCGTGGGTGCGTGTAATCTAAGTTTTGCTGATGGAGAAAACATTTTAATCGAAGTCACGCTTTTCTCACCACCGCCCACCACTGTATTCGTGTTTGGCCCAGTGCCATAAGCATCGCAGTGCGCAGTGCAGCAAAGGCAAGGATTATGTGGTCCAGAAATGGTTTAAAATGGGAGTAGTCATGAAACTTTTAATTGCCTCCCCACCCCTGTAACCGACTGGCGGCGATCGAAACGAGCTAGTTATTAGTTGACGACAGCAAATAATGTTTCTGCGAAACGATCGGAAAGTTACAGCAGCGGGATAATGTTTAATTGCGATTTTGGTTTTACGCAACAGTGTGAAAGCAATGTTTAGCATGTATTGATGTGTACATTACACGTATTAAGTAGATTCAAATGTATTTCAATATGGAAAAACATTGAAAACTCTTATTTTCATATTGGAAGATACATTTCAAGTGGAAAATTACAACATTATTGTTAATAAAGTAATTAAAATGACACGATTCAACGATTTCGTAGATAAACGTGACCATTCTTTTCTTAGAAAATCCACCGCAAACCCCCACTACACAATGAGCATCAAATCGTGCAGCGCAGCCAAATGAAATCATTCAAATGAAAGAGCGTGAGCGTGATTAAATTTCTCACCATTTTCTTGTTATCATAATGAAAATAATTAAATTACACAACCAGCACCCATCGCCGGTGGAGCGCGAAAAATGGGTTGTAACTGAGCCGGTGGGGATGGTGGGGATTTTATCGCGAAAAACTTCTCTTCTTCGTCCGTTCCTCCCACCACGAGTGCTTAGTGTAACCTACCACCGAGGCAAAGTTTTATCATTAAAGTTTGCCCACTTTTGGAGAGCAAATTATTTCATCTCTGGTGCACTTTTTGCAAGACGCCTGCGGGTTTTCGCAAGAACCACACCACCAATCGGCGGGGCGGTGGGTCAGTGGGGGGGTCGGTGAGGGGCTTAAAATAATGATAATACAATCAATGCGCTGCGTTGTTCGGTTTGGGCCTTTTACTTTGCCGAAGTGTTCTTGTTTGTTTGCGAAATTCATGCTTTGATGGTGGGTGAGTGCATTAATTTTGCTTCCTTTTCCGGTAGGCGGTTTGTACATTCCAAGTTCAACATTTCACTGCATCCATTAAAAGTTATTCCAATCAATAGCTGGTATTTTTTTCCTTTTTTATATTTACATTTATTCAATATCTCGTAAAATAAATATCATCAATCTGTTTCGAATTGCGTTTTCACATCCGCCAAAAGCCCACCGCCCGCAACGATTTACATCCCATTTGTATGACTTATTAAACGAGAACCTTCCTTTTGCTCTGTATGCCACGCGTGTGTTTGCTCAACTGCTGTATGATTTAACTCATCGCCCACCAGCCCCCAAAAAACACATTAATGTTTAATTTGCCCAAAAATCTGAGCAAACCGAGCTTAAGCCAAAGGTTCAACTCGCAAAGCAAACCCATAAAAACCAACCACTCAAATTTGCAAAATAAAACACCAACACCGCCATTAGGTTGTTTTGCTTCGGCAGCAGGACGGACGGAATGCAACAAAAAAAAAAAAAATGAGTAAAAGTTTGCTCTCTTAGGAATGGAAAATTCAACGAAAATGGAATTTACATACACACATTTCCCAACAGAAATGTTTCATCCCGTTCGGTTTGTTTTAACGCTCCCTCCATCGCCGGCTCACGTGCGGAACGGATTGCTTTCGGGCAGTGGTGTGCGTAGTTCAATTGGTTTGCTGTGAGGCCCCAATCCTTCCCCTGCTGGTGTCGAGTGCGACTAAAGCAGGCGTGAGGACTCTCCACCACTTCTCTTGCAGTGCGTTATCCTTGTTTTTTTTTTGCGTGTGTTTGACGTGAAGGAAGGAGACGAGCAGGACTAGTCATTCGGCAAAGTGGGCTTTAATTTTTCCTTTCTGCCGTATGTGTGTTACTGCGCTTGCTGTGTATGTGCGTGCTTTGGTCGGATGTGTGCGGCTGTTTTTTCGTACACGTTTGTTTCATCCGGTGTGCCAATTCAAACAAATAAATATGTTTTTTTGTAGTTTTTTTGTTGTTGTTGTCGTTGATACACGTTGTACGCAGAATATAAATTTACCTTCTGTGGCTGTCCTGTGCTGCTCATGTGGTAGAAAACGATGGCGAACCGAAAAGAAAGAGAAGAACAACGGAATGAGTTTTAAATTTGTTTAATTTCCATACAAATAAAGACGCATAACTCGTGCATAATACTTCGATTGTTTTGGAGCCAACGCAAAAAAAAAACGATTGTTATCGGTCCTGTTTGCTATCGCTTAAAGGTTTTTTTTCAATTCAACGGACAAATACCCCGAGTTGTTCAGCTACGGGATGCAATTATTTTGCCACGTATATACGTTCCCTTCTATCTCGAATCTATAACGCACCTATTCTGACTCATATCGTGCGTCGCGCAAAATCCACTATTACAACAGCCGCTTCAAAGCTTCTTTTCCCTGTCGCTGCGTACTCGATTTGCATACCATTTACGCATTCATGTCTCATGTGTATGTGTCATCCCGCCAGAGCGCACAAACTTCTTTCAAACACTGTCGAGCGGGGACTGTAGAACGTCGAGAGGGTGGAGAGGTTTCGATTTGTACAGCAACTGCATCGAACAGCACGCGACAAACCCGTCTGTTCCGGGTGGGCATCGTTTGGGAGGGGAGAGCAGGAAAGGAAAAAATCAACAAAACGTCTCCCTTACACCCGGGGAGGACAAACTACGAATAGCTGAATAGTACAGGAAACGCCCAGGACAGGAAGAAGGCAGTGGAAAGGAAGCAGAAATCACGATGAGTGGTTATGGATATTGCAGTTCGATTTCCGTCCTATTTGCTTCCAAAGCACATATTTGAGCCATCGTGTGCGGAATAATGTTTGCCAGTGGTGGTCGAAATTCTTGCTTCATGTTTGGCCCGGCTCGGCCCGGCTACAATGCGGCCAAACGTCAAAGGCGAAGGGCGCAGTAGTACGTATGTTTGTGCTTACTTTTCATAGGGAGCTCTTTCCTGTTTTTTTTTTGCGAGTCTATTCTGTGAGATCAAAGTTTCGGTGATTTCAGTGCTTTTGCAAGAATTGTATACTCGATCGGCGGAAAAGAGGAGCTATAGTGCCATGGTTTTAGTCTTTATTTTGCAAAAAAAGTAGTGAAAATCATATGCACAAAATGCTTAAAAGTACACCTAACTTCATTTCTGGATGCTCTGCATAATATTTCCTTCCCTATATAACAGCATCCTCTTCTGATCAACCGTTTGCCGTACCGGTAGCATAAATGTGGAACTCATTCGAGCTTTCTGTCTAGCTTGCGGACGGAGATGGAGCTGCTGTCTGCAGCCGGGACGGATTTTCCATTAGCTTAATTACGTCCATCCTACACGCTGGACAGATCGAACTCGGGAGCCGCAAAACTTGGCAAACCCACCGCCACCCGCTTGCATCGACTCGCCCATCCATCCATCATCAGTCGGACCCTAGAGCACTTTAGTTCGCGTATATCGATCGATATGCACGAAGAGGAGAAGTCCACCGTACTGAGAAGGTAGAAGCACCCGCGCCGGGAGCAGCACATGGAAACCATCGACGCGTTATAGTGCGCCAGAACAAATGCGAATTTCATGTCGCGCGTCGCAGTGTGCTCCTCGTCTGGGTTCAGGTTCTCTAGCGCTGCGAGACTCCGTTAAGTTCTTCCGTTGGTTGTGCTGACATTTTTCTGCACTCGCCAAAGCGCTTCGGATGTCGCTCGAGACATCTTCACTCGAGTTATTTGCCAACGGGGGACATTGATGCCAGTCGCGGAGTGTCGCCAGCTTACAAGCGGAATGAGGGTTTTGTGTACACTTGGATAAGGACATCTCAAGTTAAACAGCATTTAATTAGGCGCCTCGGTGTGATGTGCACCTCGCAACGGTAAAGGGTTAATTAGGACGCGGATGCGGGGATGGTTGGTTTGTTTGATTGATGCTTGAGACGCATTTGTACACATCTGCATAATGATTAGAGTGCAAAATGGAAAGATGGGGGCGATGCACTGCTGTTGCACGGTGGTGCATGATCTATTTACAGAAGGAATTTCATGTTCAAATATTGATTACTGTATTTTCTTTTTCCTGGGCAATGCATAAGCGATTGTAGGCAATTGCGTAACAGTAAACAAATATTTTGCCATGTATCATTTCCAATTATACTAATGAAATGCACTTTCGAGCAGTGTAAACGCCCCAACCGTGTCTTTAAACTGTTAACAATTACGAGTTTTGCACCAAACTGTTTCACATTTCAACATTAAAATGTGTGCAAAAACAGAAATGGAGAAATTAATGACACGCACAAGCAGCAGGCGCAAAACTGTGTTTCACTGTCGAACCACCAAAAAGACCCACACATAGCGTCTCAGGGATTGTCACTAGCAACGAGCAAAACAACAGAAAAAAAAACAACTTATACCTAAACGTACCTTGCCTTATACCCATCGGTTGCAATTTCACGTCGCTCGTTTAAAACTGCATCGCTGCATGCGTATTGATCTGTACATTTTATTTATTTCCCATTTCGTGTACCCGATCTGCATACATATTGCGCGGGGATCGGCGGAATAATAAGCAAAGCGGCACGCACTGCAACGTAGCCGCCAAGCGGAGGAAACAAACAAAGTAGTTTAACGTGCTTCTTCGTCTGCGGGCATGCGAACGAATTCTCTTCGCCAAAAAAGTGGAACATGCGTGCATATAAGTTGATTTTGGCGCTTAAATACGTATGCAAAAAAAAAAAAAAACAAGACCGTAGGCAGTCATCGACAGCGCACACCGGGGCGAAAAGTGTTCATTAAAAGGGGTCAAGCAAGCAAGCGTGCAGCGAGCGAAAAAAAAACCCACGCCATAACACGTGGCCAACACTTAAATTGGTGGAGGGGTTGAATGGACTCCTTGCAACCGAAACCCTCCCTCCGAAGTAGTCCCCGTGTGTGTGTGTGTGTCCCGAGGAGGAGGAAGGATGCCACCGCCAGGTCCGTTTGCCAGTGCCAGGTGTTCGATCGGGCGCCCGTTAGATGTCATTGCCGGTGCCGAAAATTGCAGCCTAGCATGCGATTGCACGCCGGGCGGTAGAACTGCACGGTCTAGCGCGCCCGCCACACTCTAGGCGCTTCGGGTGAGGTGGAAAATCAACGTCAAAGAAACATTTGTTAGCTTACGGCATGGATGATGGGTACACCAACCACCACCGCCCGGATCGCTTTGTGTTTGTTCCGAGGCGAAATTCCGCGTTGCGAAATCGCTGCGATGATGTGAAGTGTACAGCAAGTACTACGGTGCAGAGTAGTGCCGCTGTACACAGTTGCACACCGGGAGGGAAATGGGTTCAAGAGGTTACCCCCTCTCCCGGGCGCTCTCTTTCCATTCCACTGCCAGAGTGAGTGGGGTAGGTGGCTGTACACGGTCTTACACGGTAGCAGCAGCACCACAAAAAGGGGCGCGCAAGAGGAAATTAGCAAAATAAAGAGGCTAATATTCGCTTCAGCCCTTGTATCGATCGGGAAAGGAAAACAAGGAATGGATAAAATCCCAGAAGGGTAGGAAAAGAATACAATTTAACATCAACACATTGAACACGTGTTGCGATACGTAAATTAACGACCGGCGGTTCGGTGGGAATCGACCGAAGGGCCGTTGCTGCTGGAAGGTTGCGCATTCGTGCGTGCCGATTTGAATCACCTTCTTGCAAACACACACACTCTTGCCGTCTCTCTCTTGGGGCCAGCGAAGCCCAGTAACCTCTGGGTGCCCATTTATGGGATGTACTGTTATTTACTGTTGTTTGCGCTTACCTGCTGTAACCTCCAGCTCCGGAGGGGTTCAGGCTTCCCGCAAGATTTTTTCGTTGCGTTCTCTTGCGTTGTCACTGTGGCTGTGGTGGCTACCCTGGGCGTCGATCGATCAATGTAAAGTGTAATAATTTTGACTCCTTTTTGGTGCAGCAGAGCACCAGGGCTGAGGTCAGGGATTGTGAAGCGCGTTCATACTAGGGGTGGAGCAGAATTGGGGCATTACGGTTTAATGCTGCGATCGAAAAGGATCAATTTAATTAATTCGCTACTCCGCTTGTGGCCGGTATGCAATTAATTCTAATTGCGATGGGAAAGTGATTTATAGTTTGGCCATTGCCGCATTGCTCTCCCTGCCTGCTATATACTAGTGGCGGTGGGCTTAATTGAGTCGTCTGTTGTGTGCCGTCGTTCTGTCCTTCCATTAAGCGCGATATGTTTATTATGCGTTGTCTGGTTTGGTGCGATTTTGCGCGTTTCTGTAATCAAGGACATGATTATGAAAAACAGGATAGACGGTTTACTGTATTTGTTTATTTTTCGCTATTAATGGATTTAATTTAAGTCTTAATGAAATTCAAGCTTCTGTTTTCATTATGACTTCCCATGAAATTAATAAAAAACTACATCTTTTTGGTAAGTTTCACATTATAATCTCTTCAGGGTTATGATGAAGTCGTAACAGCTTTACGTTGCCTTTAGCCTTGTAAAATTAAACTGAAAGCATTTAACACTAGCTCGGTTGGAAGAAACACTTCCAGCAAAACCACTGGATTGCGGTAAGCTCCTTCCCTTCGCCCATTAACCTATGTCCTTCTTCTGCCTGGGATGCCCGTTTCGCCCACGGTTGGTCACAAACTCCAGCAGAAGAAAAAAAACACTCTAGAAAACTCCATGCATGTACATGCATACATAAACATGCGTCGTGTTGTCATACCGGCGACGAAAGCCCTAAAGCGTTGCGTTTTTTACATCTTTTCCCCCTTTAACTGCACGCGTTACGAATGGAAACGACGCTTTCCCAGGCTTTGTCACCCGTTCTGAAGCATGACCCGTTTCGTTGGTTTTGCCTGCGCCTGTGAAAATATTAATGCGTGCGCCTCTGGTCGGGTCGTCTGTTGCTGCACTCTTCTCGTACAAAAGGGCGCGCGCATTTACCGCAAATAAATAGCCAACGCAAACACTGCTCGCCCATACTGAAATGCTTTTTGTGAAACCAAATCCTCAGCCAGCACACACACACACACAACCACATTTGCAGTCGGTTGAGATCATCGCCAAGCTGCTGTCGGTAGAGCTGCGGTGCGGTTGAAATGGAGCCTTCGGCGAAGTAACACGGCCGTAGCGCTCGTGTCGTTGCACTTGCTGGCGCTCATATCTTCCCGTCGCTGGAAGAAGATGTCGCTTCTCAGCGCTTCTTTTCTGCACCCCCCCCCCTCCCCCCCATTGCCGTCCGTGTCTGTGCTCTCCTTTGCTCTGTGTAATGGGTAATGGGTTGACGAAGCCCGTGTCCACGCAGGCGGGCTAAAATGCTATCAATTTTCAATTTTCGCTCGAGGGTGCAGTTTCCGACCGCGACGCGATGATTGCAATTCCGGCACACTTTGCTTGGGTGGTGCCTTCCCCCTAGCTACCACACACACACACCTGCCCGGATTGGTTGCTGGAAGGCAAAGCAGAGGACCACTGATGATCTGGTGGCCTAAATACGCCAAATTCGGCCTGTCGTCAGCAGAGTGAAGTCTTGGGAACGAGTTTACGAAACCGCGAGTGGTACAGCTGTGACAAATCGATGACATTACGGCATAATTGCAATCCAAATGGGGGTACAGGGAGGTTGTTTGTCGCTTGATTTGAGCAACATTTACAGTAGCATAAGCAAATAATACACAATTGTCTTTAAACAAGTTTTTTTTTTTACAAAATTCGGCTCAAAAAAAAAGGTACCAACACCACTTTAAATTTTTTTCACTTTCATTTAAATACTTTTCTCGCATAAATCTGCTTTAACATGCCAATTGTTGTACATCTTTTTAGTTATCACCTTATCATTTTCAGTTTTGCTTGATGATTTTTATTACATTTTCGTGACGTTACCATCAGTTTACCCGCACTTTGTTCACTTGTAGCTCGCTCCACAGCAAACAAACGCGATAAGCTTCCCGTCCACATCAATTTTCAATTTGACGAGTAGATTGAAGATAATTACCCTTGTTGTAACAGCATGTCATCGAGCTTTATCACCGTCGGTGCATCGGTGCAAACCTTTCTCCCGGGAGGGAGGCGGTTCACAGTGTTCTGGCCATACGGAGAATTCCGTTCTGTGTGCCTCTCTTTATTGCTCCCAACCGTGCACACCGTGCGTCATCCCGCACCACCTTAAACAAAGCCTCTCACTCTCTCTCTTTCTCCCTTTCTATCGAGTTTATAATGCTCACTGGTGACAAGATGACAAGTACCGGCACCTTCGATAAAACCCTTAAAACCCTCAGCTCGCAGGGAACGCTTTCGTTCCCATCCGTTCTTCCCACCCGGGTACCGTCATTGGCCTGTGAAGTGCATCAAAATAATTAACTTCACTCACCCTGGCTGGTAACTTGCGCGTAACTATAGCCACGAGCCTCCAGTGCCAGGGAGAGCGTATTAGGCTGTGCTACGACCACCGAGACCGGTCCCAGGCGCGTACGGTTGGTAAAGCGGATTTTGCTACCGGGAGCTTCAAAGGGGCAAGTTTATCGATTCACTCGAACAAAACCATACAGGCAGGCATTAATCTGTTGCTTTTGGTGACTGTGTGTGTATGGAGCAAGCCACAGGCAGGATCGGCAGCTTTTGCATCGCAGACAATGTTGGGCAAAGTGTCGAAGTTTCAGTACAAGTTTATGGTCGGCTGCTGTTGTTGATACTGCTGCTGTGTTCTTTCAAGCGGTGTTGATCAATGATTTATTACTGAGAGAGAGATGCATCACATCAGGGAGTAAGTTTACATTCATGAAGTTTCTTAAGTCGTTCGGTTAGAGCGCCTCGGTCGAGAAGATTTGGCTAGGGATTAGGGAGACGTTTTACGGCGTGCTTTAGTTTCACGAAACCAGCCATACCTCAGGTGGGATTTAAGTGAATGAAGCTAATATTCTTCTTGAGTAATTCTATGTATAGAGTGTAATATTTTCGATAACAGGATTTTTTTTATTATTTCTTTACAGGTGAGTTGCAACTATGAACACGTCTTCGACGTCCACCAGACGATTGCTGAGTAAGAATGCATCAGGTTAAAAAAAGATTTTATCATACATCATACGATTTCTCAGACTGTGGAAATGTCCTTTTTACTACCACTTACTTCAAATGTAGCTACAACGATATTTCAACATTGTAGACGAGTTTCACGGGAGATGGATAGGGAGTATATTAAACTGTAATCAAGAGCTACACTGCCACTGCTTCTGCGAGACCCATCGGCAAGGCAATCAGCAATTTGAAGCGTTCTCTACCAGCAGCAATAGGAATCGTTTCAATGTCTACTTCCATTCCGACCACTACCACCAGCCATCCCGGTTTTCTTCCCGCACCTCCTTCCCAGCAATGTGTACGAATATTGCGAGAACGGGAGGAACCGAACCATGCAAAATAGATGGAATGAAGCTGCTGCCACCGTTTCAGTGTTATCGTTTTTAAAGGACTCGTAATACATTCGCCCTGACTTCAGCCCCTGAGTGTAGCAATTGCCGCCCCGGGGTGCGCAAACGGAAGCGGAACTCAATGCAGCCGCTCTGGTGTAGCGGTGAAAGCGTCATAAATCCCGCCTGTCTTTTTCTTTGCCAAACGCCCGGCGGTCGACTTGCTTGCTTGCCCTCCATGTACGATGCCGGAAGAGGTCCATCGCAGCCGCCGTCTGGAACGATGGTGGCAGACTACACGAGGCGATGGGTTTTGGGAGAAGATTGCTTTCGCTTCTGAATCCTTTCGGTCCGTTTTTTTTTGTCTTGCTATCCTCATACTTTGCTTCTCCTTCCGGGACAATCGAGTTTTGAGCGTTATGTGGCAACTGAACAGTAGTAGTTGCGCTGGGCGTAATATAGAACCATAAAAAAAAATTCTTTCCTGAAGAAACAAAAAAAATGGGAGCAATACTCCACTCCAAGGACTGAAGCTTTCCAACGGCTGCTTTCGTTACACGCGGGGAGAACACCATTTGTCATTGGGAGCTTCCTGTGTGTGAGATTTTGTTCACGGGATGCTCGGGACGGGCGCTGGCAACACTGTTACGGCAGATACGGTTTTACTGGGGAAATGGTCTACTTTTTATGTCATTTGTTTAATATATTTTGCGATTTTATTCTTCACACATCGCCACCAGAAGAACCCTGACGCAGGGGGACGCTTATCCCTTTTTGTGTGCACGCGCGTGTGTATGTGCACACCGTTGGCGGCTCTGTGGCCCTGTCCATGTACTATGTAGCGACAGGCTTAAGTGTTATGCTTTAATAAATTACCGTCAGTTTGTATCAGCCCCACCCGGCATGCAATGTGTGAAGGACAGTAATCTGTAAAAGGGAATGAATTGTGGCAGGGGCTTTTTGCTGGTGGTTTTCTCACTCCAATGAATTTAGGATGAGTTTTAGTAAGGACGAACATTTTGTCAACCAACGTTTGGAATTGTTTTTTTTGTGAAATTTGTCTGCACAAGAACAAGGAACGCTGTTTTATGCTTAATATAGACGGATTTTTTTTGTAACCTAAAGTGAAAGAAGCACAAGTATCATGATAAATGGTGAGCTGGCTGCATAAAGATAAGTACTTCCTGCCGTGGTTGTATTATGTTTGTTATACAAAGTAACATATAAACTGCTATGGAAACGTGAAAATACGTAAGCTTTAAAATTCACAGAAAAAAATTGGTTCCTTTCACAAACTGTGTTTGCCAGTTTACCTTATTTCAGCGAGAGTTTGTCAACACTTTGAGTACATATTAGCATAAACCACAAAGTTGTTGCTCCTCGGAAGACCCCTGAATAGACTTGATTCGTACCACGCTCAGCATACGCGAGCATGCTTTGGGGCAAAATTATGGAGAAACATGAATAAGCATAATGATTGCAAAACAAAAATAAAATAAAAATCGACCGTTTCGCAAACTGCTTGCCGTGAGGTTGAAAAATTCGTTCCCACTTGGCTTCGGCTTTTCAGATGCAAGCTTACATTGTATTGAATTTGACAATTGCGTTGGTTTTCTTTCTTCTGCAGCCGAACAAGCATAAAATGTAAGGTAAAATGCGAATAATATACATCCCTGGGGAAAGAGGCATTGTTGTGCAATCATGTTTATATCGGATTCGGTACCTAAACTGGTACCATGTTCAAAATTTTTTGTTATAATGATTTTCTAAGAATTCTTATATTGTAGGATTGTTTCCGTGTATCTCAAACCCTTGCAGACGATCCTTTTGCTTGCTCATTTTTCTCCCACCGGACGAACGCCGGAGGATGTAAGTGAGGCGTCTTTTTGCAAACGATGTAATGCTCGAGATGTAAGTGCATTAGGTTGTAACGTTACTTCCGAGCGATATGTTGCCAGGATTACTTTGCGACAGCTGTAGCAATGGCGTACAGTTTAACAAAAGACCATCTACTGGAGTGCATTAAATGTGTGTATGTGTGTGTGTGTATGTGTGGCTTTCTTTTCATTTCACTCTTTTCTGCCAAGGATTCGGGTGCAGCAGAGCTCTTCAGTTTTCTTCAGGTTGCTTACCCTAGAAAAAAAATGGACGAGCAAAATGTGGCAGTAACTTCCGACAAGCTACAAATAGTACGTTCTGAACATATGTGGACAGGGTATAAGTGAGCAGTTAGTAAGGTTGGATAAATTTGAGTTCTTCCGCCCGACAAATGACACCGAGGTTCAACCGATGATTCATGACCTTTTTCGTGTCACGGCTGTAAACTATTACATACGCTGTTTAAGGATGCTCTCAGGAAGCGGTAAGCTGTACTTTTAACACCTTCCAGCGTTGGTACAGATATAATGTAAGAATGAGTATAAAAATGACCTTTGTTTGGAAATAGTTTGATGGAAATTTGATGCTTTTTTAGGTTATATTGGGCGTTTGTCTAACGAAACGTAATAATACAAAGTTTTGCTCCAAAATTTTGCTTATTATTCCATTTAATCGACTATAAGCAGGATACAATAATATTTGTACAGCTGTATGTAAGTCGCCTGAGGTAAAATGCAAACCCTCTTAAAGTTAGTTTTCGCTCGATAAAGCGAGAATGCTGCGTATGTGTGTGCCGAATGGCTTATTTACGGACCCACCTACGGAGCTATACTGTCGTCCAAACATACCGGGCTGAAGTCAAAGTTAGATGGTCCCGTGTTTAGACTGTTGTACCGCTGCTGCCGTACCGATTTCGTTTTAGAAAGCATCACTTCAAGCACATAATTTGATTACCATTTTCTGTCAAGTGAGTTCACCGCAGCACGAACTCCAGCTTGTCTGCCGAGCCTTTCGAAATGGGAAGCAGCAGGCACTTCCTTCTCTACCCTTTAGCCGCTGCTGTAACAAATGTTTGCCACGCGCATCAATGCTTTCGGGCGAAGAGGGAAAACCATCCGCGATGGTGGTGAAGCAAAAAGAGAAGGACCATTAGAAAGGTTTGGTTTCATTTGAATGGCTGGAAATGGGGGCAAAGGATTCACTACACCGGGAGCTGCCTTTGAAATTGGACGAGATGGAAAAGTTGGTACCGCAAAGTGGTATGATTGAGGTTGGCCACGGTATAGTGCTTTCAGTGCAAAGCCGCCACGTCTTGTGGGAGGCAGCATACATCAGTGCATGCAAATATGTATGTATATTGTTAACTCACTTTCACAAATATGGTCAAAAATTGGTTTCTAATTGTTTGTTTGAGTACCTCCAAAAACTAAGCTAATTACCTGGAATGATCAAAGATGAAAAAGTTCTTGAAATGCATGTCGCTCTATCTAATCTCAAAGCATATTTCGTGGATTAATGTCAGTTTGATAGTGCATCGTCCGTCTCAACTATCAGACATCAAAAACTTTTGATCAAATCCACATCCATTAGGGCACTATCTGGCACTCCTGCATATCCTTTACTATCGAAAGCAAATTCTCAGTCTATCCTTCTTCGAAACTAACCCTAACATTGGGTTTAATCTCGGTTTTGCAAATTATCCTGCTCAATGACGTCGCTGAAACGTACGTACGTACCGGTGTACCAATCTTCTGCCTTATAAAAGCAACCCTCTCTCTCTCTCTGCTGCCTCTCCAATCATATCCTTCGCCGACTGGAGATGCATTCATCATTTGAGCAAGTGCATACAGCGTATCGTTCCTTTTTTTTCCTTGCTGCGACATTCGAACTCTTCACCGAGTCAAACCGACAATTTAAAAGACAACCGCTAACAAAACCCGCCCGAGATTGGCAAAGAGTGCTTTTTGCTGAAAAGGATCCAGTTCCCGGGCCTGAAAAGGAGATGACAAATGTCTCGATTGTCAGTTGGCAGCTCCACTGCTTTTTTTTTTGTTGTACCCACTCACCGTCCGCTCATGTGTTTGTGGTGGGAAATGGGGATCGGGCTGTGGCCGAAGGAAATGCTGCCAGGGATTTTGATGTCAAACATATCTCTGTCGGAGCGCTCAGCTATTCAGTCCCTGACAACCCGAATTGTCATCATCTAATCACGCTTGTTAGCTTCCATTAGCCATCGGTTGAGATGATGATACGCTACCCAGCTTCTTATGATATCGGACCAACCGATATCGGGGTAATGGTAACTTTTTTAAAAATATTGACGAACTTATGAAGCACAATTACGTCGCATCATCTTTTAAAGGCTCATTTCAATTTGCCTAAATTCACAGAAAATCGCTCACTGCGAGTGAGTTTCGTTCCGCTATCTGTTAAAAGTTACGTTTCGAATTTTACTGCCGGTTCTTGACCAATTCTAGCGTAGCAAGCAACAAAAAAACCCCATTCCCCGATGGAACGAGTTTGAACCGCCGGAAGCGTTTTAATCAGAGAAACTTTTTCCGCCTCAATTCTAACCACATGCTGCAGCACAGGAAGCACTGGAAACATACCGCGTAGGAAAAGTTTTATTCTCATTGGAAGGCGTGCCGTGGTTAAAATACAGCTACCAACTTTCAAGCGACGTCAAATTTTGTTCTGTTTTCTCAGTTAAAATCACCATCACGCGCCGAGACGCGACGCGGGCAACATGCCGGGTTTTCTCTGGTCAAGAGGACGATTTGGTTCAAGAACCCACTGGAACATCTTGTGTGCAGTGGCGAAAGAAAATTGCGTTTTCGGTGACTACGGAGGCATGGGGCTTTCCCTTTTTTGAGCGAGCAAAACGGAAAACACCACGCTCAATTTTTCATTTTTGTGTATGAAACAACTTTGAAACAGTAGTGCTTCCGCCGACGAAGGAGAAGAACTTACGGTGCTGGAGGCGTAAAAATTTGTAAAAATAAAGCAAGCAACATCGATCGATATAAGAAGCTGACTTGCCACAACTGCCAACTTCAAATTTGTCCTACCACAAGACGGACACAGGGCGAAGAAGCTCCGTCAGCGTTGTACGGTGAACAACAACAACAACAGCAGTGAGGCTTCTCCCGGCTTGCGCTGCCGAGCTCGGGAAAACTTTCGTGCCCCATTAGGCCGGGCAAAATTGTGCTTGTTTTGGAAGGAGAGGAAAATTGCGACCCCCCCAACAAAAAAAGTGTTTGAAAATGAAAAGATCCATCTCTTTTGAGGGAAACACATTTACACTTACACACGCATGCAGACACAAACGCACATATATATACACACACGCCCCGAAAGCATCGTAATCCCTACTCAAACCGTGCGCAGCTCAGTGAATTGGAAACCTCAACACACAAAAAAGGAAAGAAAATGTATAAAAAAAAAACGATGAGAGGATTTTGGGCAAAGGATTTTCAAGCATTTCTGCTTCATTTACAACTGGTCCTAACGTTTAGCTTTCGGGTTGCGGCAAGGGGCCCACCAGGGCATCCCGTTTGGACGGGGGCAGCCGAGCGATAAGATTGAGCTGTCGCATGGAGCGGGACGAAAAGGAAAAATGATGAATGAGAGTTGCGAAGATCCTGGATTTCCGGTGTGGCTCAGCACCATGGATTAGGCATTTTCATCGATAAAGCTTCCGTTTGTCTTGTTTCGCTTTTTGTTCCCCCCCGCGATTTTCCTGCTTCTACCATTCTGGGGATGTAAAAAGGGATGCCAAAAACCCTCGGGCGTTGATAAAGCTTCCCAGATAAGGCGTGTTTCCTCTTACGGAGCGTCCGCGTCCCAAGTGTGGACTATCAATCTTTCCTGCCAATGCAACCGTTCCTTTGGGCGTGTGGGATTGAATTGTCCAGCCCATGGGATCCGCCCGCCCGCTCGAAGCCGCTGAGACAGAAATCGGAAGCGATCGACCTTTGGCATGGGCTACAAATTTAGAGACCCCTCCCCTCCGGATGCTGCTGCTGGATTCGAGCCAATCTACCGGTTCCATAGGGCGGCGGGAAATAGCGAAGAAAAGAGAAGCCTGCAAGAAATGATTTTCTAATACTCATTTGACAATTTCGGCAATGGGTCAAGATGTTCGCGGCATGAGTGCAAAAGGCAAAGGCACGGCTCCCGGGCGCAGGGCAAGAAGCCATTTCGTCATGGCCGGCACAAATTGCAAACGCCATTATGGCGCTTGCCATAGTGCGCCACACTATCTCTCCCTCCAAGCGATTTGTGTGTTTGTCCTTGCCGGTATGCAGGGAAGAAGTACAGCAGCCGATAGAGCACACACACATGGCTCGTTCCGCCCGTAACAAATGGTTTTCCGTTACGGTCACGGCCAACACCCTAAATAAAGGGAAAGAAGCACACACATGTACACAAGCGTGCTAACACAGAACAGAGAGAGAGAGAGAGAGGGTCCCCACAAACCAAATTTATAATAGCAAAAACCCTCCCGGGATCCCCAGATCTGTTTTTTGCAATCACAGTCACACACTCACACTCGGCGGGAGAGAATTATTTTTCCCACTGACCTATTTCAGTGACACCGGTGTGCCGTTTCTATTGCTCGTGTCGTCGTTAGGCCGGAAATATATGCACACGATTGCCAACTGCTTTGGGGATGTAAGCGTCGCATGCAATATTTTGCCACGCTTTTGCCACAAACCTGCCCCCCCCCCCCGCTTCTCCGGAAAGGACCAACCGTTTTGGCAACCAGTTCCGGTGTGATGCACATTCGATTCTAATCAACGTATCATCGCTCATGCTGGTACAGGTGGATGAGGAGGTTGGCAGTAGAGAAAATGGGAGCACAGTTCTACCCTCCCAGGGAGGACACTAGATCATGTTTCGTCATGCTGTATAGATAGACTAGGCCCACACGTACACACAGAGAGAAAGAGAGAGAGAAAAACTGTCAGCCACATATGGAACCAATTCGTTTTCGTATTGCTTCACGGTCAAATGGGTCTCGAGGATTGGTGTTTTGGTTGTGATTTTGGCTAGTGTGGTCTCCCTCATTTTTTGCACCGCACCTAGGTACGGAGTTTATTTGTATGGGGAAAAGAGCACACGCTAGAATGGTGTGCATATTTATGATTTATGGAGATTGTAATAGTGACACATATCGGGGACTTATGTATGCTGTGCAGAACAACAGCATAGAATCAAGGGGCTTTGTGTTAGATTTATACCGCGCGAAAAATGTGTTACCATTTTTGGAATGAAATTAAAGGAGGCGCCTGGTCATTTAGTCATTTTGGTCGGGTTTTCGTTGTTGCTGATATTTACTAAAATTGTAATATAGAAAGAAATATGCCAAAGTACTCATCAAAAAATCTATTTAAGCTCTCTGAATGCGAAAATAGCATCAATTTCGATCGATAGATGACTGCAGCTAATTGAAATTTTATCACAAGAGAGCAACCAATCCATCATTTAGAGCTAGCCAATCGATCGCTGCTCCCCAACTCAGCGCACCAAACTCCCCTCGTCAACTCTTCCAACAACGCTCCGGCAGGACCGGATCGGACGACCTCTTGCACCGGGAGATACTCCACCATCAATCACTTGCTTTGGAAATTGAGTTCGGGTCGAGTTCGGAAAACTCTTAACAAGCTGCCTGGCGAATGGTTTTGAGCTGCCAGCAAAATCCTTATCCACCAGTCAAACGCTCGCCTGTCTGGTGTGTCGGGCTTTCGTATATTGAGCCCCCCCCCCCCCCTCCATCTGGTGGTGTGATCCCGGGCAGGGAGTGTAGGTTTTTCGGGGAATTAAAATTAAATTTCGCATTATGAATATGTAAAACCATTTCCCCTTGCTTGCTGTGCATTAATAGCATCACACCCCTGTTCGTTGCTTCGGTGCTCCATAGCACACTTCCCCATGCAACGAGCTTTTCGCACAAGTGCTTCTAGCAAATAGAATTTCTGTCGACCAATAATGCACAGCATACGACCAAACATCATCTTGCTCTCGCTTTTGGCCCGTTTCCTGGTAGCGGGCTGGTGGGCTCTGGGTAGAGGGAAAACCATTAGTCAGCGGTGTAGTACCGGCGGGGTTGCCGGGTTCCCGAGGCACATGGATGGATGAGGCGCGCACAATGGTCGAAAAGGAAATTGGAGCAATGTGAAATAAAATGACAATTCCATTTCCTGGCAAACGCTGAGCACCACCGAGCCGGGGAATTGTAGACTTTGAATTGTTCTTCCTCTTCACATCCACAGACGTCGAAATACGCTTCCCGCAAGGCCATCACCGGTACCGGATATATAGATTTTTTTTTCTGTTGCGTTTCACGTTCGAGCGGGCCTGTGCCTCACCACGGTCCCGGATTTCGTTCGAGCTGAAATGAACGAGGAACAGACCCGGATAAACCCACCATACTTCTTTCACCAACGGCGAAGAGAGAGACAGAAAGAGATGTATTCTGTGTATATTTGTGTATGTGTGGAAAGAATGGAGGGAAAATCGTTGCAAAAAAGCAGAAAGGCCAGAAAAGATGGAAAACGAACAGCGGAAATCGTACACCCATCCAGCATTTTCTGTGGCGAGTTTTGCCACATCTAGCGGAGATGCGATACCTCGATGAGCGCAGATGGCAAAACAGATGGTGCCCGGGTGCTCTGGTGTCTGGAAGCTCTACGCTTACGAGAGCACCCGGGCACTTTGGTAGAAAGGAAGCGTCCTCAAGTACCGTCAACGGTTGCTGGGGCAGTTGTTGATCCTTGCTATTGCTAGGCCGCCGCGGTGGGAGAAATATTGGAATCAGATGAAGCGTAACATTAGGAGCGGTGGTTCTCAAAAGCAAATGAGCTTCAATCCGGTAGGAAAACCTGATGCCTGGTGACAGATTTTATTTTACTTTGATGCCAAGGCAGGTCCGGTGGTGCAGTTGTTTTATTTGTGTTAAAATTGTTTCTTGGAAAAACTTTGCGGGATGAGTTTCGGTCCATTTATAATAGATTAATATTTAATTAAGAGGCTGTTAATGCAAATCATCTCACCGTCAACTGTGTTTTTTTTTTGGTTGTACTGTTTTACCGGGGATGGAGATATTTGCAAGAAATGATATTGCGGAAAGATGGCTTTATAGTTTATTTAAATTGTTCACAATTTATTCTGCTGATATTGACCACAATGAGATGGTAAGCGAAGCATCAATGTACGTGCCATATAAAAGACACTTCTTCAAGATAATATTAACATTCTTCTAAATCATAAATCATTTCAAAGGCTTTGTATCAAAATTAAATTAACCGAAAGAAAGCACTAGACAACAGAAACGAAAAACAAAAGTGTGGCACGGTGACGCTACGCAAATGCTTACAAACCGAATGCATTCGCAAACAAACCCCCCGAGTCTTCAAAATCCACTTGGCTTTATTACACACACTTCACGAGGAACTCCTACCACCACCGCTAGAATGGTGCTGATGGTTGTTGGAAAAATTACAACGACAAAAACAAAATGCTTTCTACACAAGTGACAGCCTTCGCGCTGTTGTATTCAGAGCTCGGCGTAGAATGAAAACTCCAACACGGTTGGGGGTGAACTTATAAAAATAAGGACACTTCTGCCAGCGCTCACTCTTGCACAGCCCAGAAGAGGGAAGTGAAACGAATTGAAGACAAATCCGGAAACCTCACACACCACGTACAGTGAACTCAAAGCTGTATTGCTAGATGAAGCTACTTCTAAACACACACACACACGCGAATATCAGCCAAGAGGGATCGGGGTGCTTGAAATTTAGAATGGCTCTAGGAGCCGCAGGAGTTTGCCGTCGCAAACGTCCTCGTGGAGGCGTTTCTAAAGCCTTCTTAGAGCGAGCGCAGGCCACGTGGTCGCGTGTGGTTGTCGTTTCCTGGCGGCTGTGATCGTTTGATAGTGGGGTTGTTATGATTGTTATGCGCCTGCTATTGTTTCATACTCGTATACAGCCTGCCCGAATGACAGGAGAAGGCAGTACAGACGCGTGCGAGTTAATGTAGTGAATGAAATCTAAGCACCGGCAGTGTTCATCTGACTCCAATTTGATAAGAATGTGTGTGTGTGTGTGCGTAATTTAAAACCAACCATTTGCTCTCGTTCACCTTTATTTCGATGTCCGCTTTTCTATCCTCCGCATTGTAAAAGAAGAAGAAAAAAAGGAATTGAACGTAGCAGTAACCCAATTTCAATTCTCTTTACATAACGCTATCTCGTAAGTGATGCAAAAAATGGAACGGAGCAAATGGGATAGTGTTAAAGGTTGGCCAGGAATATGCCCCGCTTACATGCGCACACGTTTTCTGGTACGCGTTGGACATGCGCAAAATTTGCGTCCTTCGCGACCGTGGGGATGCTGCCGTGAGTCTCCAGCGAGCGAAGTGAAGCCAACAAACAAGCAAAAAAAATCCATTACAACGAGGAAAAAACTACACACTGCGCTCTGGGAATATGAAAAGCGCCACAAGAGTGGTCGGCTAGGTCCTGTGATGGAGCGGATGATGGTGATGATGATGGCGACGGGGCGACGATACGGACGACGGCGGTGATGCCATCAACGCGCCTTTATATCCATTATTCGCACACTTTTTGAAGGTGGGCTTTTCGCGCCCGACCGCGTCTCGTGTGCGCTCCAGGCTCGTGGTTTGTTTGTTCTCTCATTCACTTTGTTCCTAGCTTTTCCCTTACCCTTTTTGCCATCCCTCGGTTGGTTTTCTACCAAACGGTATGGGAAGAATTCTGGCTGTGGCAAAAAGGGCTTTGGCGCGTTTTCCATTACTTACGTAACGGAACATTGCCGACAGTGGCTACAACGACCACTACTATTTGTACGCCGCCATCGTGTTGTGTAGGTTAAAAGTGGGAGCCGGGATGAGTTTTGGAAAATAAATCTAAGCGAGAGTGTTTCCACGCTAATGAGATACGCGGCCTGTGCGTTGGGTCGTCACAGTGTTGAGTAGTTTGCTCTCCGCTTTTTTTTTTTTGCATGCACTTCCTCTACTGTTGGGTGGATGAAATCTCGAGTAAAGAAAAAATAAATAAATAAACAAATCAACCCCGATCGACATTCTGGCACGTATTTCTGTGCTTTTGGTTGATGATTTTACAGAGCGAGATAGTACTTTAAGTAGTGTTCTAAGAATTACTTCACGGGCGCTCAGAAACGCTCAATTGGACATTATTGTGTAGACGGAAGGAACACAAACGAAACGCTCACAAATTAAATTCACTTCCAATTCATCTCATTAATTATGCCAATTGTGCAAACTAGCCGCTTGTTTGGATTAACATTTTTATTATTTACTAACTGGAATTGGTGTCTTTCTCTCTCTCTCTCTTTCTCCCATTTCCACAGGATCACAGCACGACCAAGGTCCGGTGTGCGGCGGTATCTGCTGCGATGCCGAGACCGAACGACAGTTGCAGGCGAAGGCGACGAAAACCTTCGAACGACTAGTCAAACACCACATCCGAAGCCAGCGGGGGCTCTGGGAATCGGCTGCTAATGTGTACAAAGGTAAGTGTGGCTGTGCCGGTAGGTGCGAGCAGTGTGGCTGGAGGATTAAAGGCTCGGTTAATTTAACAGTTGGGTGCTTTTATATGCGCCTAACAAGGATTAAATCAGTCCGGTTGTGTCCTTCTTGTTGTAGATGCTATATTTATCAGTTGAAGAATGCTTTTTTTTACATAATATTGCTAATTTTGCTGGCCCTTCACGATTCTAGTCAGTTTTTTGTATGGAGTTTGACAGTTGGAGGCTGAAATCATGTAAACACTTCATACAAAACCACACAAAAAACTAGCCTGCAATTTTCAGTCTAGATTATTCTAGCCTCAAAGCTAGAATTAGATTCGAGTACCTGCTCGAAAACACGGTGTTGGTTACATTTACCCCAAGGTGCATTAAAGAGATCACGTGGTGGATTCTAGAATCAAAGTGTATGAAGTCCAGGTGGTCTCATAGTATGTTTTTTTAAACCAAATTTGAATATCACTTTTTGACAGGATGGGTGAAAACTTTTGTTCAAACAAGCTTTCTTGAGGCTTGACGAATACTCAAAACACTCTTAAAATGTTCATTCAGAATCAAAAGCAATAAAAATCAGCCTTCTGAATACATACATCTTGGGATAAGCCCACCTGTTTATTATACTCACTTAGATAGCTGCTCGAAAACTGCTATACAATACAAACAGCTGACATGCTGAAATTTCAGCCTACGAACTTACAACGGAATATCTACGGCCCCTATATCTGAAATGTTTAGCTCATAGCACGATCAATCAATCCTTATGAAAGTAATAAGATATCAAAACATATTACACCGATTCTAGAAAGGTTTCAAATCAACTCCTGTGAAGTAACAATCATTGTAAATTGTTATTAAACGTTTATCGTGTTTACTGCAATCTTTCTATAGTTTGCAAAATGTTCGCACTTCATCTGCCTTATGGCTGACCATCCGGAACCTAAAATGTCACTACCACTTGCAAAAAGTTGATCCCTCGAATCACGTTGTTGTTTTCGACACTGAGCCCCAACCTACACTCTCTAGGGCATCGGCGGTCTAACAAATCGCTATGATACAGCCATAAAATAACTCATCAATCGTATGAGCGCTTACGCGTACGGTTATGACTGGCCCGGGCGCAGGAGTCCACCACCTACACGCGCACCACAAACCACCCCCCTTCCCTGGTAGAGCGGCGGTATCCTTTATTGCACCAGGTTTGTCGTCCGGCCCGGCTCGGTACGACCGTATAAGGTTAAGTGCTTAATTTATTAGATCCGAATGTAAATGCAGGAAGAATATGTTTTCCAAGCTCGCTAATCCCCCGTTGTTGTCGTTCGCCAAAGCGAGGGGAGGTCCAATCGATCAAACGCTCTGCCAGTCCAGAGCTGCCGGGCGCCTTCAGGTGTGAATGTTGTGTGTGTGTATGGAGCGGGTAGACTCTCTTGGGTGTAGAGCAAGACTCACCCAGTGCCCGGGGTGAGTGTATCACCCGGGAAAGAGCTACGAGACCAGAATATCGATGCCACCCAAAACAGTCTCCCGATAGTCCTTCGGGTGCTGGTGGTGGCTATTGTGGTCCGTCTTCTTGATTCTCGATTGGCAGCCCAAAACCCGGTTTCCGATGGGTTAGCCCGCGCTGCACCCCGTCCTCGGGGCCGAGCCCACACATCTCGCTCGGTGGCCGATTCAATCGCTTCTTTCTACACCGTACCGCAAGCACAGGGGGACATTGATTAATGCGATCAATTACTGCAGCTGCAGGTTTTCTGTGCTGGATTTGGCCGTAATTTATTTACCACCGTTTAGTCCGACCGGCACGAACGGTGGCCCCGGGATCAGATCACCCAACGGTGGATAGCTTTTAAACTACGCACACGTACATCGATGTGTGTGTGTGCATGTTTGAGACACGACAGCATGTGGAAGCGTCGATGACGGTCACTTAGAGAAGGTACGGATTACTATTCTATGCTTGCAGTCGTGACAGCATTTTCTATGCATCTCGAAACAGTTCATCGATCGACGGGATCCTCATGTATCATCGATGGGATATCAGGTTTGCCCCAAGTGTGTGTGTGTGTTTGTGTTTGTGTCTGTGCCAAGAATTGCTTTAGATTCCGTACCGTACATCGACCGTCCTAGAGACCGAGGCGCTCGAACGCCTTCGTGGAACCGTGCTTCGTGAGATTGACATGTTTATGTCAACCGAAAGGAAGCAAACAACATAAATCGATGTCTAACGGTAGTAATAGGGTCGATGATGATCGTGCTGACGATGTAAATTACCATCGGCTGGTGCGTTTAACAAGCCAATCGAAAGCGCGCTTGCTTGGGCCGAAGCGAAGCACGCGGACGGGCGTGTGATGATTAATACTCAACAATTACACCGCAATTAATGCGATAATTATGCGTGACATCACACTTTCGAGTGGGCGAACTGGACTACACACACATGCACTTGACCTTTGATTGGTCCCGGTTTTGTGCCGTATCGGAGGTGCGCGCACATAATTATAACAATTGTGTGCCGCCAAGTGTGTTGTTGGGCGTTGAGTAGATGTGTAATTCGTTTAGGGCCTTTGTCAATTGCTCTAATTGCTTCGAACAATCATCGGATGGTGCTGGGTGGGTGAATTGGATTGAGATGTCGATGAGTCATAAAACCGGGGGTCGCAAAAAACCAAAAGCAAACAAACAAACGCTTCCGCACATAATTGCAGAGGGGTAGTTAACGTTTGGCATTATGGGTGTTGTGGTGATAGGGGTGGATGTTTTGAAATGTGTCAGTTATTTATCAATTAACACGTTTCTTTTTGATTGCGGCTTGAACCTAATTGCTATAATTGGATGTTCTATTAAAACTCCACAATAAGACCTCCTCTTAATATTAGTTCAGTTTCCTTATCCTTCAAAAAACAAAAATAGAAGATTCACATTAACGACACATTCCCATCTGCTTTCATTTACTTTCAATCCACACGTACCTTATGACGCGGGCCGCCACTCGAGTGCTTGGCAATTGAATCCCGGACCCGGATTGGATTTGAATCACGTCCGGATAGCTTACAAATCTGACGAAACGAAAATAGATCACTCGATTTGGCAGCGTTCAGTTGCGCCGATCCCGATCATCCTCTTGCTGGGTGCTTTAAACCTATGCAGCTCCTGCCCTGCATTACCGGTGGATAAAACCACCCGCCGAGAGCCGCCCGCCCAGTGCTTGCATTCTTCCCACGGTCTTTCCCGCTGACGGTGTGCAGGTGAATATATGGCGCTGCATTTATATATATGTGCATATATTCAACAGTGCACCTCCGCACGGCGTATCGTACCGCCCTTTCCACGATACACACACAGTCGACAGTCGGGGTGGGGGGCGGGTGGGCTGTCGATTCTGGCTGCCGTAGCCAACCTCTGCCTTGATGGACTGGGGTTTTATGCAAATTTTAAACTTTCCCATCGAACTCGTCGCCGCTGTGTTCCGTCGGCTCGAAGATTGGCATGCTGCGGAGGGTGGTTGCCGGTGTATGTATGTGTGTGTGTCTGTCTGTGCCGGTGTATGTTTATGTGGTTTACGGAGGTGAATCTGCAATCCGAAGCTCCCATATCCGCTGTTTGGGCGTTTGAAGCAGGGCAAACAACACACCGGAGAGCAGTAGCGGCCCTAGAACCGGAGCCTAAATTGCAGTAACAAACTGCTGCACTCCAACGCTTCGGAAGTGGTGATAGTGGAAGGAACAAGAACAACAACAAAACAAAAAACCGGTGGATCGCAAAGTGCACTCTTGTGCAGGTGCGGGCTAGTTGTGTTCCAACTCCGGCCAGCGGTGGCTGGCTGGACCGATGCTCAACCTCAGGTCTGGCAGAGAGGGAAGTGCATCTGATTGAATTATGTATGCAGTCGAAAATTGCATCCCCCGGAAAACTTTTGGCAAGGCTGGCCCGGGGCCCCGTGGGCCATAACGTAATGGGCATCGCGCGTCCAGAGGCTACCTCTATGCGATGGCTTAATTCAATATGCAGCGCTGCCGGGGGAGGGCGGCGGCGGTGCTGTTTAGGCGAGATCGGGCTTTGTGCGGTGCGTTCAAAAGGTGAATAAATATTGTATATTGTACCCCGCCACACCCGCGTGTACCACACGTAATGCACACGCAAAATCACAAAATTTTGATCAAATAGTAATCGACACACTCACACACACGTAATGGTTAAATATGTAGCGAGTGTTTTGATGCGTCGGAGGAGCCGGAAAAAGTGTCAAAAATCACTACAATCCCCAATAGCTTTGCGTTCACTCGTCCACTTCAGTAGCGGCAGAGCTCTCTATTTGGAGAAGGTGTAATTAAAACCAGCTTTATATTAATCACACCACGTCCACCACGGCTATGTATGTTTGTACTGGTGGATTAAACCGAAAATATGGGTACGACATGCAAATTCATCAAAATTGCGGTCAGCCCGTTAGATAGCCCGCCCGTAAAATTAATATCAAAATTAATATTCATTAGAAAACACCTCGTGTGATTTTTTGTTTCCCACCCCCCCTTCCTCCCGCCCCGCTCCAATCAGAATCTCTAGCAGCCCACATTTGACGGGCTCTCGATAATCTAATTAATTGCAAGAAAATAATCTGACACCAAGCGTATAATCCCGGTCCGCCGCTAGAGCGAGCGAGCGCTCGCGCGATGATACATCCTCCATTAAATGTCTTTCACCCGGCAGCGGTTCTTCCGATCCGCTGCCGGCCGCTGTTGGCACGTTTGGAATACATTATTCCTGTCCCGAGCGACTGTTCCTGCTCATCGCATCCCTTTCCCTCGCCAACAAAACCGATCACCGTTGGGATCGCATTAATTGGATAGCCTTATTTGGCGAGAAAACGTCGCTTCTAAAACGTTGTGTGGGGAGCTTTCTGTTAACTTTAAAAAATCGACAGAGTGAGATGATACGAGAAACGGTGCAACATATTTAAAATGACAACGGGGTGAATGAAACAAAAAATTGAAACCGCGCAACGCCCAAGCAAACACATCCCTGTGGAGAACTCGCGCAACCATCCCGCTCCTCTGCACATGTCGTCAAGCTGTGATTTATCATTTTATAATTTTTGCACCAGCAGCTTCCTTCCCGATTCCTTCGTTTCCTTCGTGCACGGGCCACCGCCCGCTGTTGGGTTGGCCGATGAGCGGAAAATGGATAAATTTTTATGACAATGTCATTTCGAACGGCAAAATCGAAATTTTACGAGTCTGGTTGCTTTTTTTTGCTTTATTCCGGCTGCTGCTGCTGTTGTATAATATTGCTTACTGCAAAAGCAAAAGTGAAGCTGCGCAGCGGAGTAAAGAAAACAAATCGATTGCGGGCCGCAAACCATCAAGCACACGGGGGTCGAAATAGGGGTCCAAGTGTGTGCGTGTGTGTGACAATAAATCTCGCGTCGATTTTTTTTAGAAGCGCCAGAATACACATCGTCAAAAGAGCGGACACGCGAATTTATGTGGTGTTCGTTTTATATTTTTAAAGCATTTTTTTTCTCTGCTCCACAACCGGCATATAATGCGTCCGATATTGTGGGAGAGCCATTTCGTGCATTGGCGCGTGCTTTGTGTTCCATGTTTCATAAAAAAGCCACCACCATTACTTCAAACTATTGATACATTCTGGGTTAGGGGTTCAGTTTTGTGTACCGGTGTGAAAAAGATATTGTTTAGACACTGTTTACAGGTTTAGTGACATTTTTGACACGCTTCAGGGGAAAGTGAGGCGCTTTAGAAGAGTGCATTGGGTGGCAAAAGTTCAATCCAATAGCAAGTAAAGGCGTAATGAATTGATTTTGAACTGAATGAATGGATTACAAAACTATACAATCAACTTTTAAGTCATCCTTCCTGGGTTACAAACTGCACAAAAGAAACTAAACTCGTTTTAAAAACGTGCTAACCGGTTGTAACAAATTTCAAACTGTAAAATCATCACTTTTTGACGAGTTCGACTTGTGGGGGAGGACGAAAATCGACTTGTAAAATTACCAGACTACAAAAACTTTTTCGGGAATATTGACAGCACCACGACAACGTGCGTTCGGTTAAAGTTTGCCATCCACCATCGGCAAAGGTGGCGCTGTCACTAACCCATCTTTTCCCCCTTTTTCCGGATTCCTACACGACCAGGACTCCCAAACCATTCTCCAGATCCTCCATTCCCTTAGTTCCCCCCACGACGCCAAAAAAAAAAAAAAGCGAGAGGAAGAACAGTTGCGTCCCGGTAGTGGCCGGAAACGATTTAGCAAAGCGAGAACGAGTTCGTCGTTAAATTTGTGCTCATCCGTGCTCGTGCAGCGCCCCGGCTAACAAATGCCTTTGGAATTACTCTCGTGTGTGGAATACACAATTTCCACCGATGCGAACGCGACGAGCGCAACTTTCGCAGCCTTCCGGAAGGACGGATGTCGCAGGCAAAATGCTTGTTTGTTCTACCTTGTGCTCCCGTAGTCCGGGAGCTCATCCGTTGAAACTCACGGCGTCGGTCAAACTATAGCATCCACAGTTCCGGAGTAGTAAAGTTTGTGACTCACGTGAATTGCATTAATAATCTTCGATGCAAACGGATTATTTGATGATTTGTCCTTGCAGCAGTGTGTGTGTGTGTGTGTGTGTGTGTGTGTGTGGTATGCGAGCTGGTAGGGAAGTTAGGGAACGAGATGCTCAGTTATGAACAGGAACCAGGGATGGCTGGACGCTTTGGATTTTCATTCACGTCCCAGCCCAAAACATTCCTGCAGGAAATGCTGGCTGCTGGTTTTATTTTAGCTTTATTAGATGTTGTAAGAATCTTTAACCCGTGACTAATTGGATTGGATGAAATGGCTTAGGAAAGCTAGACAGAACAGGCAGCTGCTCTGGGGTATTTGTTCCTTTCTAAACATACCAATTCCAGGCAAACTTGTTTGTGATTAATATCCATCATGAAGCCATCAGCAAATTCTTGCGCCGTGTTCAATAATCCAATGACGATGGAATTCTTCAACCACTGAGTCATTCGGGTTTTACTCTCACCACATCAGGAATGTAGGAATGCATTCTTTATCTTGCTGCGCTTTCTCACCTTTCCAGGTTGTGCAAAGTAATGCCGTTTCCACTTTCAACACTTTCAGCGCAAAGTGAATGAAAATTGTATGCTTGGAATTGGAAGACGCCGAAGGCCAGGTTGTTTCGTTGCTGCTTATTCATTCTTCCTCAGTATCCTTCTGGGTGTACATCAGACATATCCTCTTAAGCATTCTTTTGAAAAGGAATGCGATGTGATAAAACAATCCAATCAAACCAATGCAAGAGGTTCTCGTCGTCTGCTATTTGTTGCTTTATTTGCTTTGATAATCTCATACAAGAGTTGTATTTGGGATCAAATTATGCTATCATAACAATCAGATTCCGACCAGTTAACTCACAACTTTAAGTCCACTTTACCAATATAAGTGACTCTTAACGAATATCCTGCTCATGCTCACATCCCAATGCGCCTTGAATAACCTATGAAATACATCATGCCACGCGTCATGCGCGTCATCATCCACAACTCACCACTCCGATGGATTAATCCAATTTTCATCTTTCCGCGTCCCGCTCGTTCCAGACTATCTGCTGCAGCTGCTGCAACAGTCGGAAAACAAAACGCTCAACCTGTTCTCGACCGTCTACCGCAAGATGTCGCCGCTGTCCCGCGAGCCGATCCGCGAGCTGTACGAAACCATCCGCCAGAAGCTGCTGGCCGACCATGCCGGGGACGATTTCGAAATGATGACGATTCTCTTCTTCCGCGATCTATTCCCGGTCGCGTACCACCACGCGATCCACTCGGACGTTCACGGTACGGAGCGGGGCCGCCCGGCCAGCGGCAGCAACCGGGACTTTCACAGCGACTACAAGAACTGTCTGGTGCACACGTACGACGATCTGAAACCGTTCGGCATGGTGCCGCAGGAGCTGTCCAGCTCGCTCGTGTCCTCCGTCAGTGCCGCGTCCGTGCTGCTGCGCGCCCTGCGCGAGGGGGCCGAGGTGCTGCTGAAGCTCGAGGAGGTGGGCGTATCTGCGCCGAGCTGCCGGCAGGCGCTGCTACGCATGAACTACTGCGGAAGCTGCAAGCGGTACAACCATCTGCACGCCAAACCGTGCGCCGGCCTGTGCCAGAATGTGATGCGGTAAGGACAACGCCCTTGCACAACTCCGCGCTTGGCTTTTCCGCGATGGAAGCAGCGCCGTGATGAATGGAAAATTAATCCAACAATGCCTCCAATATTTTGTCGTCCGCAGGGGCTGTCTAATCGAGTTCGTTGGCGCACTGAACAAGGGCTGGTCGACGCTGACGGAGGCGATCGTGCCGCTAATCGGTACCGTCCGCTCGGTAGACGGCATCGAGACGGACATCAAATCCCTGGACGGTAAACTGTCGAACGCCATCATGCACGCGATGCAAAATGGACCTCAGCTTGAAAAACAGGTAAGGGGAGCACACCGACACGCTCACGCTGTACACTGAGATGATTCAGTTGAGATGCAATTCGTGCCTGTTGGGCGGACGCATTTTAGGCGAAAACAATACCGTTTAGGTTTAATTTTAGAACCATCGTCCCACGCGGCATGGGGCGGTTTTGCTTTGGGGTTGGATTTAAACTGGCGGTTAAACAGTCTCGACTACGATTGCAAACCTCCCGGCTGCATTTCCAGCGTTAGTGCGTGCGAGCGGTGCGAGGTGAATGAATTCGCGTTAATGAAGTCTATTCATGGGAAATTGCCACTTGTTCGCTAAATTTAGTCAGACATCATCACTACATCACCGCGCACCCCAGTGACCCTTGTGGATAAATTAATCAACATTGTTCATCGGACACGCGTTATGCCGGCCGACCACCACACCATCAGGGGCACACCGAAAACAAACCAAAGCCACAACGCAAAACAACACGGACTGCACTTTGCAGTTTGCACACTTTCGTGGCTGAGGGAGGGGAAGGAGGTTTGTTTAATCATTTTACGCTTGGTAATTATGGGAATTAGCAAATCAGCACATCGCTCACTCATCAGCAAATCGAATTCCGGCGAAAGGGGTAGAAAACGTTCCCCGTTTGTTAGTCTGTTGTTACCAAATCGATCGATGCGAGCATTTTTTTTTTGCTTTGTTTTTGGAACCCTACAAATGATCGTTGAACATTAGCAACATTTGGCCACTCTGAACCGATCCGTGCCGTTGCCGTTGGCTGACATTGGAGACATTGTGCTGCGTGTATGTGCTCCACATTGGTTAGAATTGTCACGATCGGGTTCAATCAACGGTTCGTGGAATCGCGAATTAGTCCAGCGTCAGCAAATGTCACAACGCGCCATTGTTGAAGTTTCGGTTGTGCCGAAGCCGGTGTGGTTGGACCACAGCTAGGCAATATGAGGAAGCGAAAAAACAAGCGAACTGCAAATCGGCACTCAAGAATGCTGACGTGGTCTTTGACCTGCACGCGCTAACGTTGATCGGGCAATTCTGGCTAGAATCGGACAAGCTTGAAACCTACGAGGAACCACGGTGTATAGGAGTTAGGGTTTGAGAGTTTTTATTTCTGCTTCTCCAACCCCTCGGCTATTGCGACGAATTTTGTATACATCACTAAACATGTGCCACGCTAAGCACAAACCTTTGGGAAGGTTCGGAGTTTTGAAGCATCTTTCCCCGACAGCGCGTACACCTGCTGACAAACTTCAATGGGTCGAGTTTCAAACAATGTTCCGGGGGTTTGACGAATTCTTGCCTTTTTTTGCATTCAACTTTGTGCTCCCCACAGCTAGCTCAGTGGGTTATTTGCAACCCTTGCACATAAGCTGGATACAATGACCCTAAAGAGGAAGAACAAAAAAGCTGAAACGGTTTGCCACAATTTAACTGAATATTGTAAATAGTTTGTTTGTTTATTTTACAACGCAAAGTTGTTAAACTTGGCACTAAACTCCAAAACGACTGGAGTAAACAAATATTTACCCGACGTCGGTTCATTTCATGCCAAAAACAAGACCCAACTTTGAGGCATTGATTTCTCTATTGGCATTGGTGGAGTTGCTGCTCCAGAGCAGGCTCTTAAATTAAAACAATTTGATGTTGGCTCTTTCCCCCCCTCGTCGAAAGCCTGTTCAGTACGGTTAAGATTATTTCTCAATGGTACTAAAGCTGCGGTACCACAGCAGCCAGTGGAGAGCAAATGATGGTGATGACCGATGCGAGATAACTCCCTGTACACACACACACACAAACACACGCCCAGGGAGTCGAGAGACCATTTCCGACCTTGTAGCAGTTTGTTAGCGAGCGCCAAGTTACGGTGCAGCAACGAGTACACAACACACTCGTTGCCTCCGATCCTGGCCGAATGCCCCCTGCCCCTGCATGAGAGTGGCTGTAAGGCTGCGGTGTAGCAGCTTACACCCGGTAGCTGCTCCCAGCAGCACGGCCGAGAATCCGACCGGTACGTAAACGAGCGCATAACATATGTTTAATTCAGTTTAAACGAGTGCTTTATGGTTCTCGAGAGATGGAAGCTGGAATGCCCGGGACAGGGCAAACCTTCTGCAGAGAAACCACACGACGCGTTCGGCAGATAGTGCTGAGGGCCTTCCCTGGTGGAGGCTAGACTTTGTTGCCAGTCGTGTCGGCCTGCTCGTGCCGGTGCTCCGTGGTGGCGATATGGTTGGCGATTGTCTAGACACTGCTGCTTGTGCTTCTTCGCCAGTCGATGGTCCTTTTACTCCGGTGGATGATGGCTCTCGTTAGAATTCCTGTAATTATGTTAATCATAAATTGAAGAGGCTCTGTTGTGGCATGGACGGTGTGCTAGATCCAACGGACGTGCGTAATGTGGTTTGCAAAGGAAAGGTTTCAACTAACAAAAAACTGCCATAAATCTAGCATCGTCCCACACCAATTCTGGGCATCACATCGCGCCGCGGTATCGATTATCTTGTCTAGTAAACTCGAGTCGCGTCCGCGAATTTAGTCAGCGCACGAAAGTGCCATAAACATTTTTCGGCAAACTAATTCGTCGATTCGTCAACCACGATTCGTCAACGAGAGTGGCCATCTCCAGCGAGTCATGCCATGGTCGGTCCCCTCTTCTGAGTCATCGTCTCGATGACTAATCGAACGAGTACCGTTGTCGGATAATCACCGTCGAAAACGCGCCCGCTAACTCACGCTAATCGTTCCTAATTGTGGTCGTTATCCTCGGCTGCGGGACCTAAGGGGGTCGCCCAGATCGCCCAGCCGCCAGCCTCGTGTTGTTTGGTCGCTTGGGAAATGATTTTATTTCGTTCATCTCTTGTTATCCACCATCATCATAAACGTCTTCGTCGTTGTGGGGCTTGGAAGCCTTTGGAAGATGCCCGTTTTTCTTCCTCCCAGCTGAGGACAATGCTAGTCTCCGGCTCCGATCACCGAATGCCGAAACCGAGCAGCACTTCGAGAGCGGAGTCTTATCTAAATTGTTCCGTCAGGCCAAAACCAAGATCCAAAACCCCAACTGTTTGTGTGTGTGTGTGTTGCTGTGTGTGCGCTCGCGCTTTTGCTTTTGAAGGTGGGTGGCACACGAGAGACCTTGAAAGTGGTTCTCATG